>NC_136918.1:30843521-31443521 GCF_949752795.1 Hyperoodon ampullatus
TGATGGTGGGGGCAGGGAAACCAGGGGAGGAGGGGACTCAATTCAGTCCATAACACCTACCATCCGGATTTTGTTAATTGCATCCCCATGGTGTCCTTTAACCTACTCTTCTGTCTTCTGTATTTTTGGTAGCCTTGTAGTTGGATCTAGAGACTTGATCAGATGAAGATTTAATTTTTTTTTTAATTTTTAATTTTTGGGGGGGCGGGTACGCGGGCCTCTCACTGTTGTGGCCTCTCCAGTTGCGGAGCACTGGCTCCAGACGCACAGGCTCAGCGGCCATGGCTCATGGGCCCAGCCGCTCCATGGCATGTGGGATCCTCCCGGACTGGGGCACAAACCCGCGTCCCCTGCATCGGCAGGCAGACTCTCAACCACTGTACCACCAGGGAAGCCCAAGATTTAATTTTTTGATAAGATAATTTCATAGTAGAACTGTATACCTCCATCTGTAATATGACTTTATATGAATTAATCTCATGTTTATTGAAAGTCTTATAGTTTAATTATCCAAATACAGAAATCAATTCCTCAAAGTAGTCAAAATACAGAGTATATTTTCTTGTACAACCCTGTCAAGTTTTTCAAAGGTAAAATCATGAAACATGATACTGAGAGCTTGTGTTTAAGGAGCACCATGCGCCAGACACTTTGTTCTTCAGAACAAGCTTGTCACGCAGGAATGTTGTTTCCTAATTTTGACAATGGAGAAAATAAGATTTTAGGAGATCTTCTTAAACTGGTTTTTTAAAACATCTTCTCAAATATTTAGTCAAATGCCAAGTGAATTCAATTCTCTTTGGGAAGAGCTTTACATGGGAATTGGGTGGGACATTACATAACGAGAGAGTCTCCCTAGGAGAGCTAGAAAGGGTCGTCAATAAATACTCGCCAACTTAGTCATATCAAGTCCCAACACGGCAGTTTGATTCCTGGTGAGACTGAAATGCAAAATACATGCAGATGGATACACTGCCCTTGAACCTGATTCAGTATATTCCCTTTTTATTTGTTTGGGTTCCCACTACCTGCCTACACCTCCTTCTACTTTGACACATTTTCACCAATATTTGGTAAAAATCCTTATCTGATTGGACACTAGCCCTTCAGGTTTTTAAATTTAGGTTTTAGATGGTGATTACTGTATATGGGATTCTAAAATCCACTTTGTGGATTAACTCTGTTAATTCTCGCAAAAACCCACTCAGGTAGGTACTGTTATTATCCGCATTTTTTAGATGAGAAAAACGAGGGCAGAGAAGAGGAATAACTTGCCCAAGGTCACCCAGCCAGTGAGTGATGGTGTCTAGATTTGAATCCCAGCAATCTGGCTCCAGAGTCTGTTCTCAAAATGTCCAAGGTTTCACATGCTTAGGGCGTCCTTTGACATTCAGGTGCCCAAGGTGTGGACCCCACAGACCACTGTTCCTCAGGGGGCCCTGGTGCCATGACGTAACATCTGGCTTCCACTGCCTTGTTCAGCCTGTAACTTCTCATCCCCCATCAGCCAGCATGCTTCACACCCAGTTCCACACCAGAGCAACACAAATTCCAGAAACCCAGTTCACACATCCAGATGGTTGACTCTTAAACACACAGGACCCACCTGCTGGCCAGTCTTCCATATTCCTTGTAGCAGGGAAGCCTCTTTGGAAAAGAGCACTTTGGGTGAATGATGCAGAATTGGAGATTGCTGCCCAGCACGTGGAGTGGAAGGTGGAGGAGGAGGGGAGAGAAGAGACTGCCTAGTGATGCTGCACTGGCTCTTCAGTGCCTGACTCTGCCCTCCTGCACGCACTCTCCACCTTTCTCTGCCCCGCTCTGTGCTCAAGGAGGCTGATCCCAGGGGACTGCATCAGCCATGCTCCCTGGCCAGCTGGCTTCTGAGCAGACCCAGCAATGAGAGGCACTGGCAGGAAACTGGAAGGTGGGAGGAGAGAGAAAACAGAACATCTCTTCCCGTCTCTATTCCTTCCAAGACGGAAAGGGTGGTGACAGCTTCCCGCTGCTGCTGGTCCCTTGGTGCCTCAAGCCCCCGTTTGCTCCCTTGACCCGGATCACCCCTCTATAAGCAATTCCGTTATTAAAGTCTTTTCATTGTACCTTCTGGGTGAACTTAGTTTCATGCTGGAACTCTGATTCGGGTGCCAAAGTGATGCACATGGGCTGAGCAAGGGGAAGTCAGAAGACCTAGTGAGGAGCAGACCGGGGTGGGTTGGTTTGGAGCTGGCCCTGCACCGAAGTGTAAGTGTCAGATACCCTCCAGAGGTGGTGCTGTCTGGGTCCCACACATGATTTTAAGAGGCTTTACTTACCATCTACCTGTTTTGGTAGTCTGGCAGAACCCCTCCTCCTATATGACAGTGACATTTCCAAGCCTCCAAAGGTCTTCCCTGTGGCTGGCCAGGATGCCATTTATGCTAGGACAGGGCTAGAGAAATCCTCACAAGTGCTTTTTCTTCTGCTATGGCCACAGACATTGCAACAGGCCCTTTCTAGTGTAGAAGTTACATGCACCAATGCCTCAGTTCTGACCCTGGCTCTTCCTCTTGCTAGCCATGTAACCTTGAATAAATAGGTAATCCTTCTAGGCCTCAGCATTCTCATCTGCAAAATGGGGATAATAATGGAGTTGGGGCAAGAACTAAGTGACCAACTACACGTAAAGCTTAGCACAGTGGCTGACACCGGCAAATACTCAAAAAATGTTAATATCTCCACCCTTATGTAGCCACAGGACCTTAACGGTTTACTTCACCTTTCTGTACCTCCATTTCCTTCTCTATATACTGAGAAAATAACACTGACCTCCTGGGTCAGTGATCTCCTGTGTGAAGATCAAAAGGAAGAAAATGTCAATGAAAGCGTTCTAGAAACTGTAGAGCATATTATGAATGCAAGGTCTTTTAAAACATACATAATAATAACTATCACAATTTAAAAACTAGCAGGGGGCCCTGATAAATGTTTCAATAAGCTTATGTACCAATATTTATAATGAGATAGAGGAGAAAATTTAATAATAAGTCCCATGAGAAGGTCTTAGATAAAGAACAAACCATTTTTTAAAGAAAGATCAAGAGAACTTCTGAGAAGTGGATTCCGCTTCATTCTGAGGCTGACAATTTGAAAGTCGCTGCTGAAAAGTAATTTCTACCATAATATCTTATCCAAATTAACTGATCATTAAACCAACGATGAGCAGTGACTAAAGTACACTGGGTCAGATGCTTCGAAATGAATAAGTCACCCCGGAGAACTGTCAGAGCCACCCCGCCATCTCCCAAGCATCCAGAGTGGGCCACTCCCCTCTTCAGGGCAGCACACCTCCATGCCCACACCTACCCATTCCTGCCCACACCCAGGAGGGCAGACAGCCACGGTCCAGAGTCCATGGCCATGACTCTGTCTGGAAGAGTAGACTCTCAAACCAGACTGTTTTTTTCTCTTGCCATTCATTCCGTACCTTTCCTTCATAATAATAAAGACATTGACTTTGTGGTGAGGGTTTTAACCTCTTGAAACTCAGAGGACCGTCTGTGGACCAGCAGTGTAGCATTACCAATCTTGGGCCCACCCCAGATCCACTGAATGAGAATCTGCATTTTAACACAATCCCAGGTGATTCATATGCTCATTAAAGCTTGAGAAGCACTGTTTTCATCTTTCTGAATCTCATAGTTATCCTGCAAGGTTATTGTGAGGATTAAATGTATTCAAAGTTCTTGGCAAGTAGTAGGTGCTAAGTAAGTTATTCTCATCTTCCTTCACCCAGCACCTGGCCCTGCCATGCCTCTATGCCATCTCCCTCTGCCTGAGCCTAGCTCCCTGGCCTGGGCTTCTGAACACTGACCTTAACTGGCTTCCTCAGATACTGCCACTTGGCTGACCTCAGCTCTTTCCTTGGAGTCCCTGGCAGGCTCGTTGGGGGCTGTTGCTATATTTCTCAGCACTCCCCGCTGACCTAGACTCTTCCTAGGCCCCACCTCTCTTGGACTGTCCCTTCTTGTGGACACCAAATAGCCTACAGCAGCATTTACTTTAGTCAAGACGCCATTGCTCAAATGGCCTTGGAACTACTCCTTGGAATTTGCTTTCACATCCTCACAGGGTGCTGGGCCCGGTGTAAGCACTCAACTAAATCTGCCTTAAGACAGTGCATGAAGAACAAGGGTTTGCTTCATACTAAGCCACAGTATTAGGGTTTATATCTCCATTTGGAGATTTGGTCTCTTTGTTTTTCCTTTTTCTCACTTTTCTTAGCCATCCAAAATTGTGATGCAGAAGGCTGAGACTTAATGTCGACCCAGGAAGAAAGGACCAGTGAGAATGCCTGACCTATTAGGATTCTAGACCCCAAGCCCCTCTGAACGGGAGCCCCTGTGGCTCCTCAGGGTCCAGCCCTACTCACTGTGATTCCACACTGATGCTTGAGGCCAAAATGCCAGATGGTAATTAAGTATTCTGGTCCTGGCCTTGTCTTCTCCACTTAGGTCATCGGAGGCTGATGGTGTCCTGTCCAATCTCCCTCACTAGGCAGTACTTCCCAGCTGCTGCAAGTCCTATGGCTAAATGCGTCTGCCTGTGACCTTCTCTGGACACATCCTTCTTTGGATGAGCTGTCCCACCCAGAAAATTTTTAGATGTGTCACCCCAAGCAGCCAATGACTGATGGATACAGGGGCACAAATCCTGGTCCCCTAGTCTCAAGGTGGAACAACTCTGTAGTGCAACTTACAATCTAGAGTGACCATGGATCAGACCAAGGCTAGAATTTACCTGAGATCACATCCTGCTTCCTTTACTCCCTTACAGACTCCTTTCCAGGGCATCCCTCAATAAACTGTGTGTACCTAAAACTGCTTCAGCTCTGCTTCGGGGGAACCTGACCTAAGACAGTGTTCTTGGGAAGCCCAATATATAACACAAATAAAAGAACTGCTTCATTTGTAGCTGGGTAGAGAGCATGGAACCCTTACTGGCTGGTTCTCATGAATTTATGGTGACCTGAGAGGAAACTCTCCAGAGGACAGTCTGGAAATCGTAAAATAAATTGGGGAGAGAACATAAGATTGCTGGTCCAGATACACTCCTCCAGGGAAGATCTGTGTCATATTTTAGATTCCACATGTAAGTGATATCATATGCTATTTGTCTTTCTCTGTCGAACTTACTTCACTTAGTATGATAATCTCTAGGTCCATTCATGTTCCTGCAAATGGCATTACTTCATTTTTTTATGGCTGATTAGTATTCCACTGTGTATATATACACATATCTTCTTTATCCATTCATCTGTTGATGGACATTTAGGTTGCTTCCATGTCTTGGCTACTGTAAATAGTGCTGCTATTGGCACACTGGGCTGCATGTATCTTTTCGAATTATAATTTTCTCAAAATATATGCCCAGGAGTGGGATTGCTGGATCATATGGCAACTCTATTTTTAGTTTTTAGCTTCCTTAAAGCTCCATACCATTTTCCATAATGGCTGCACAAATTTACATTTCCACCAACAGTATAGGAGGGTTCCCTTTTCTCCACACCCTCTCCAGCATTTGTTATTTGTAGACTTTTTAATGATGGCTGTTCTGACTGGGGTGAGGTGATACCTCATTGTGGTTTTGATTTGCATTTCTCTAATAATTAGCAATGAGGAGCATCTTTTCATGTGTTTGTTGGTTATCTGTATGTCTTCTTTGGAGAAAAGTCTATTTAGATCTTCCCCCCATTTTTTGATTGGGTTATTTGTTTTTTGATATTGACCTGCATGTATATTTTGTATATTTTGGAGATTAATCCTTTGTCAGTTTCTTCATTTGCAAATATTTTCTCCGATTCGGAGGGTTGTCATTTTGCTTTGTTTATGGTTTCCTTTGTTGTGCAAAAGCTTTTAAGTTTAATTAGATCCCATTTTTTAATTTTTGTTTTTATTTTCATTACTCTAGGAGGTGGATCAAAAAAGATCTTGCTGTGATTTATGTCAAAGAGTGTTCTGCCTATATTTTCCTCTAAGAGTTTTATAGGGTCCGGCCTTACATTTAGGTCTTTAATCCATTTTGAGCTTATTTTTGTGTATGGTATTAGGGAGTGTGCTAATTTCATTCTTTTACATGTACCTGTCCAGTTTTCCCAGCACCGCTTATTGAAGACATTGTCTTTTCTCCATTGTATTGATATATTCTTGCCTCCTTTGTCATAGATTAGGTGACCACAGGTGTGTGGGTTTATCTCTGGGCTTTCCATCCTGTTCCATTGATCTATATTTTTGTTTTCGTGCCAGGACCATACTGTCTTGATTATTATAGCTTTGTAGCATAGTCTGAAGTCAGAGAGCCTGATTCCTCCAGCTCCGTTTTTCTTTCTCAAGATTGATTTGGCTATTCGGGTTCTTTTGTGTTTCCACACAAATTGTAAAATTTTTTGTTCCAATTCTGTGAAAAATGCCATTGGTAATTTGATAGGGATTGCATTGAATCTGTAGATTGCTTTGGGTAGTATAGTCATTTTCATAATATTGATTCTTTTGATCCAAGAACATGGTATGTCTCTCCATCTGTTTGTGTTGTCTTTGATTTCTTTTATGAGTATCTTATAGTTTTCTGAGTACAGGTCTTTTGCCTCCTTAGGTAGGTTTATTCCTAGGTATTTTAGTCTTTTTGTTGCCATGGTAAATGGGATTGTTTCCTTAATTTCTCTTTCTGATCTTTCATTGCTAGTGTATAGGAATGCAACAGATTTCTGTGTATTAATTTTGTATCCTGCAACTTTACCAAATTCATTGATTAGCCCTAGTAGTTTCCTGATAGCATCTTTAGGATTTTCTATGTATAGTATCATGTCATTTGCAAACAGTGACAGTTTTAGAAACTATTCTTGATTTAGATAGTAGATTCTTCAGTTACAAGTAATAGAAACCAATTTGAGCCACCTTGAGCCAAATAGGGAGAAATATCATACAAACATACAAAGGTGTCTCCCAAAATTCAAGTGCAAGAATGCAGCTAGGCCTCAGCAACCAGGAACTGGAAAGCCACCAGGATTCTGTCCCTTATCTCTGCATGTTTCTGCCTGCTTGTCTCACTGTTTCTGTCTGCAGTTAGGCTTTCTCTGCATCTCCAATCTTCTTGAGATCATGTGGCCACTCAAAGCACCCATGTTTAGAGACTATATCTGAATCTCAGCATCAAATTCCCAAGAAAGAGAGTCTGAGTGAGTGTGCTTGGGTCAGGTGACCACTGCTGGCCCAATCAGCCATCGTTTAAAAGGAAGTGACAGCTCTTAGAGTAGCTATGCAGTGCCCATTCCTGTGGACCAGGGAGCAGTTCTCAGAGAGGGCAGGGATGGCTCACAGGCTGAGCGGACAGCCTGGGACATTTTCCATTACCATTATCCATCAACAGGCAGTGGCACAGAGATGAAACATATTTTATCCTCGGGATCTAGATCAGGGTAGCCCAATAGGACTTTGGGTGATAATGGAAGTGTTCCAATCTGCACTCTCCAATATGACAGCCAGTCACCTCTTGTAAGCTACTGAGCACTTGAAATGTGTCTGGAGAACTGAATTTTTAAATCTTATTTATTTTTAATTAATTTAAATGTAAGAGTTGTATGTAGCACCATACTAAACAGTGTAAATCTAGGCCTTTCCAGTTTAAAGGTATGAAAACTGAGCTCCCAGACCACATAGCTAGTTAATAACACAACTGGAACTAAAAGCTTGGTCTCTTCTCTTTTTAATTTTCTATCCTATTCACTGGAATTGGGGAATCTGCATAAGTGACTTTCCCAGATAATTCAAATTTGCCATTTTAAATGTCCAGACCTAACCATTCTTTGATGTAAAGCTTTCTGCAATGCATTACGCACTTCCCTGCCTTGGGGAAAAAAAGCCATGTGGCCATAACTGTAGACTTTTCTTAATGACACAAAATTGTAATTGTGAACCGCATTTGTCATTCTGGGTAATAACAGTGGGGCCCTCAGAAGAGGGCCTGGTGAGGCTTACAAGGCTGTCTTCTCCACCCTGCATGGCTCTGCAGCTGGGAGTGATTTGCTGCTTCCTCTCTCCTTGTCACATCTTGATATGGTGGCTTCTGACAGCATCCCACCTCCCTTCACTAGCTCAGCAATGAACCAAGTATAGGAACTTAATCCATAAATGGGCTTAATTTCACCCACAATTCTAAACTATTAGGCCTGGGGGAGTTTCACAACTGAGTCAGGTACAGAGGGTTTTGTACAAAATTTTCCACAACACACAGCTTTTTTTCTTAAAGGTCTATGATGATGCAAGTCTCATAAAAGCTGATTGTGGGATAAATGGTATAATGTTTTATTTTACTTTAGTTGTGCCACTCAATACGTCAATATTGCCATGGCTAGGGTCCCAAGGCAGAATAGGACTGTGCACAAAATAGTTTCAGAAATGAGACTGAAATTGGGTATGGATTATTTTAGATTACTTTCCTGAGCTGTTTCTCCATAGTGTATTCTCAAGTCATGGAACAGGAAGTTTTATGAGTCTTTTTGAAGATGTTCAAAAAACCAAAGTAAATTTTAAGAACACTAAAAGAAATAATAATGCATTCATTTTAGTACTCTCTACTTATACAGAGGCCAGATTTGCTGTGACTGTATATATTGAAAACATATCTGAGCATATGGCCGCCAGAAAGGGCTCAAAGCAAGGGGAATAGTTGTCACAAAGCCTGTGCACTAGAGTCCCTGGCCTGTACCCAGGGGAAGCAAGCCACTCTGATGGCCTTCAGCCTGGGTCCCATGCTCCACTCCTGGGGCCCGGCCGGAGGCTGTAAGAGAAGAGTGATTCAAGAGAAATCTAGGTTCTGCTTTCTGGACCCCCAAAAGCCAATAAATGACTATGCACTCTGTTCACCTCCTCTGGGGAGAAGATAACCCGTTTGAGAAAAAGTTCCCTTACACAATTAAGAGGTGGGGTTTCTTGTCAACAGTGAGGGTGTCTTTCAGTTATCTGGAGAAATTGTTTATGCAAAGGCACCACCACCAGATAGGTGTTCTGTGTTTTTCCTTGGCCTCCTGGAACAGCTTGAGGATTTGCTCAAGGGAAGCACTTGTTTTGCCTCTACGCTGCTTTGGAAAATAACTTCAACAGCATGTTCGTTGTTCCATTAGTTATTTATAGGCCAGTTTTGATTATCTACCAGGCAGGTTCCTGGCACAGTTTTCAGCCCTGTTTGACTTTCTTACCTCCCACTGACACACACTTGCTGCAGCTTGTAGCGACTTAGAGTTTCCCGAGACACCGCTCAGCCGTCCCCCACCCCAAAGATGTCTACAAAACAAAACAACTGTGACCCACCTTCCCCCAACCTTCCCCAAGAGGACTAGGAGGTCACTGGAGAGACCTGGGGGAAGGCCGTGGACTGCAGCTGCCAGGCAGTGGGCAGAGAGCTCCAGGTGGACATGTGCCAGTGGCCAGGAGGCTGGAGAGGGGTCACTAGCCTGGGCAGGATGGAGATGCAATGGCTCCACAGCATGGCATCATTTTGTTGTTTCTGGTGCTGTATGTTCCCGAGACATGTGACACGCCCTCCCCTGCCCAGAGTCCAGAGGAGTACAAATTCCTAAGTCCTATCAGAAGTACTTCCTTTCTATCTGCACCTTGGGCCCCAATAAAGGTGGCATTGCAAAAATTTCACATTAAAGGAACTCTCAGGGATATCTGACTGAAAGCTCAAAGGATAAAATATTGGAAGCTGATCTAAACTTCGAAAAGTTTTGGACTGAGGGATGTCTCCTGGGTCCTCCAGTCCCTAAGCCAGAGCGGCCTTCATGCCCACTTGGAGCTGTGGTTTTAAGTGGCAGGGTTCCGATCCCTAGGCCTCGGCTCTGGAGATTCGGATTTCAGCTGGTCTGAGGTTAAGGCGTGAGCACTGGAGTTTCCAAACATCCCCAAGTGATGTTAATGTGCACCCTAGATTGAGAGCCTCACTTGGCCACAGTGTTTGCGAGTGGGCCTCTTCAAGTGCACAGCTGTGGCTCCGCTGATTTAGAATAAATGTTTGAATAGGACGGGGAGGAGTACACACACATACAGAGAACAATTCAGGAGCCACTGCACGTCCTAGGGTCAACACTTTATTCACTCATTCACTCAACAAACATTTACTGAGGGCTGCTACTAGGATGCGTGGATGCAAAAATGCATGATGAAGTCACTGACCTCAAGGAAAAACCAGCTCCCTGGAAGAAGCATTTGGACACATTCTGCAGGCCCCTAGGGTCCCCCACAGGGGCAGTCAAGTCTTGTCCTTCCTCTTCCGTGTTTGTGCCCAGTTGGTGACTCCTAATTTGCCTGTACTTGCACACGATTTGGCAGAACATATATTACCCTGCTGCCTATAGTCTCTGGTTGCTATACAGAGTGCAATTGCTTGAATTATGACAGTTATCTCTGCTAATAAAGTTCACTTTTTTACTGCAGAGTTATAAATACATATGCAGCTTGCATACTCAAGGAGGCCTGTGGGAGGAAACGCTGAGGCCCTTCTAGAACAGAAGCCGCTCCCTGGCACCTGCACATACATAACTCTCCTGATTCCCCCCCCAGAAAGGCTCGTCTTCAGGGCTTTCTTATAGAAAGAATTTACTGTAAACAGCCCTGGTAAGAAAATCAGCAGTTAGTATCCTTGACATTTGCATTCTTTCCTTGGGCCTCCAAATGGGTACCCAGCCATCCGCTTTCCTTTTCCCAGAGGAAAACTGGTCCCACAGTCTGAAGAACCTGGAAAGGCATTGAATGGGATGTAAAATAACAGCCAAATGGCGATCAGGAAGATGAGCGGCAGGAAGGGGGATGGCCGTACAAGTCAGTTCATTAAATCAAGGATGTGCTCAGGATGCTGGTAAGGCATATAAAGAAGTAGCAGACAAATAAATCTGGCTGCTTACCTGGAGGAGAAGAGCTAATGGAGGAATTTTCTAAAAGGAGCTTTAACTTTTTACTGAATGCAGTAACACTATAAATTACCAATCAGCTGACTGGAATTTTACAGTTTAGCATGGGATTTGAGCCTCTTGCAGGAGATTGTACCGTGTGCGTAATAACAGGTATGCGTGGTGACTGTTATAGAGCACATTTCTTTGAAATATATAGCTAGCTACTTTGGTAACAAATATGTTTATTTGCAAAGAAAATTCCGATTATGGTGTGAACAGCATGTAGCAGGAGCTGCTGCTTGTCTCACCAACAGCTTTTCCCCGGTTTCCTTGCTAGTCAAGCACTGATTTGGGAGGGGGGATGGGTGTCAATCCTCCCCCATGTGACAGTTGAGACTGACTTTACCCTACTCCCAGGATCAAAGGGAAATCCTGACGACCTAATCCAATCGCAGTGGCCGATCTGCTGTGCTAGGGCTGGGTTCGGGGTGGGTGTGTGGGTGTGGTCTGCGGCCAGCTGTGTGGTTCTACCACATTCCCTTCTGAGTCTAGGAAGCATGCTTCCCAGAGTCACTGTCTCAGCCTGTTCCAGATGACTGCTTCCAAGAGGAATTCAGGGCAAGATTTACAAAGAGGATGGTGTTATTCCTCTAGGGATGGCTGGAGCTGTATAGGTGGGCAGCTGAGAGATTGTCAGCAGCTTCCTGGCACAAACTTGAGGAATTACACACTTAGGTGTTTCAGGCTAAGATCTATCAGGGTCAACTCCTCTGATCTTCTAGGAGAGTTTCTGAATTCTGCTCCCCCAGCTCTCCCAGAAGTCATGTATGCCCCTAATTCTGTATTAAGTCCTTTATATCGAGAATGCATAGAATGGCTTTAGTTGTCCATCCTGAACCCTGACTGATACAGTGGCCATGTGGTCCAGTTCTGGCCAATAGGCCGGAGGGCTTCTCCTTACTCCTGAGAAGGAGACTCTGGAAGAAACATCCTCTATCTGCCTCTGGATGACATGGCATTTGGATGCAATGCCTGGGACAGCTGCCCTGATTTGCTTCCAGCCTGAAATAGAGCCAATGTGCAAGCAGAAGGCAGAAATGCCCAGCAAGAGGAGCTGGAGTCCTGATGAACTTGCAGCCAGTGGCCTTTTAATTGGTGCATACTCAGCCCTTAGGAGGCAAATGTGAAGATGGCTTGACGTTGACCACCATGTTTTCCGGGGATGTGACGTTATACAGTGATTCACACCTG
Source organism: Hyperoodon ampullatus (assembly GCF_949752795.1). NCBI lineage: Eukaryota > Metazoa > Chordata > Mammalia > Artiodactyla > Ziphiidae > Hyperoodon > Hyperoodon ampullatus. The sequence continues at coordinate 30,855,697 of NC_136918.1, forward strand.
TTCTCCATCCTTAACTTTTCATATTCCCATCCTTCAGGCAAAGGAATACCCAGATCACCTGTGCCTCAGACGCATCACACACCTTTGAAATAGCTATGTGAGTTATAGGTTTGCACTGGCAGATGTGTCTATAATATTATTGCATCTTTTATCTTTTTTCTAATCCTAATTACACTTTAAAATACACTTACATTGCCAAAGCATTAGTACAATTCTATCATTTTGAATTTCTTCTTGTTTTACCAACATACAGGTGGTCCTCACGTTGCATGGTAGTTCAGGAGCATAAAAATGACCATGCAAGCTGAAAGGGAGCAAAGCAATCTTAATAATCAATAGGACAAATTACAACTGTTCCATTAAAAATTTTGCCAAAATATTAAAACCTTTTACTTTGATTGGTAAATGTACAGGGATAATTTTAAAATAGCAAAACTGGAAATTAGTGAAGTTAGAACACACCTTCACACCATACACAATAATAAATTCAAAATGGCTTAAAGACTTAAATATAAGACATGACACTATAAAACTTCTAGAATAGAACATAGGCAAAATATTCTCTGACAAAAATCGTATCAAGGTTTTCTTAGGTCAGTCTCCCAAGGCAATAGAAATAAAAGCAACAATAAGCAAATGGGACCTAATCAAACTTATAAGCTTTTGCACAGCAAAGGAAACCATAAACGAAATAAAGACAACCTATGGACTGGGAGAAAATATTTGCAGATGATGCAACTGACAAGGGCTTAATTTCCAAAATATACAAACAGCTCATACAACCAGTATGAAAAAAACAAACAACCCAATCGAAAAATGGGCAGAAGATGTACACAGACATTTCTCCAAAGAAGACATATAGATGGCCAACAAACACATGAAAAGATGCTCAACGTCACTAATTATTAGAGGAATGCAAATCAGAACTACAGTGAGGTAGGACCTCACACTGATCAGAATGGCCATCACTAAAAAGTCTACAAATAACAAGTGCTGGAGAGGGTGTGGAGGAAAGGGAACCCTCTCATACTGCTGGTGGGGATGTAAATTGGTGCAGCCACTATGCAAAACAGTATGGAGTTTCCTTAAAAAAATTAAAAACAGAGTTGCCACATGATCCAGCAATTCCACTCCTGGGCATATATCCAGACAAAACTACATTTCGAAAAGACACATGCACCCCCTATGTTCATAGCAGCACTATTTACAATAGCCAAGACATGGAAACAACCTAAATGTCCATCGACAGATGAGTGGATAAAGAAGATGTGTGTACATGTACACAATGGAATACTACTCAGTCATAAAAGAGAATGAAATAATGCCATTTGCAGCAACATGGATGGACCTAGAGATTATCATACTAAGTGAAGTAACTCAGAAAGAGAAAGACAAATACCATATGATATCACTTATATGTAGACACAAATGAACATATCTATGAAACAGAAACAGACTCACAGATATAGAGAACAGATTTGTGGTTGCCAAGGGGTTGGGGTGGGGGAGGGATGGATTGGGAGTTTGGGATTAGCAGATGCAAACTATTATATATAGAATGGATAAACAACAAGGTCCTACTGTATAGTACAGGGAACTATATTCAATATCCTATGATAAACCAAAATGGAAAAGAATATGAAAAAGAATATATATAAAACTGAATCACTTTGCTGTACAGCAGAAATTAACACAACATTGTAAATCAACTGTACTTCAATAAAATACATTTTTAAAAAACAGCAAAACTAATATTTAATAGATTATTAGTTAAAACAGAAACATTGACAAAATGTTTTTTCTCTTTGTAAAAATTTTATCAAGAGTAGTTTGAATAGTGCTCCCCTTCAGAGCATCTTTTCTATGCCTTAGCAAATGTCACACCCTTTCTAAGTTTAGATCAGCTTCCAATATTTTATCCTTTGCACTTTCAGTCAAATATCCTTGAGAGTTTCTTTAATGTGAAATTTTTGCAGTGTACTTCCTCTGGGACATCACCCTTTTGGCCACACCCATCATTTATGTTGATAAATTTGCTTACTGGCTGCATAAACTTTTTTTTTTTATTGGCCGCACCATGCAGCATGTGCAATCTTAGTCCTTGACCAGGGATCGAACCCATGTCCCCTGCAGTGGAAGTGTGGAGTCTTAACCACTGGACTGCCAGGGACATCCAGCATAAACTTTCTTGAATAGCAGCAATGTCAACATTCTCAATATAGAAATATATATATTACTTGCAGCCAAAATAATCCTGATACAGGAACAACTATTACTATCACTGTTGTAAATTCCATCCAAAAACTACCTGGTGAGTTCTAAATCAGACACAGTAGTAGAATTTGAAGAGAACTGTATGGAAACCTCTGGCGCTTGCCTCTGGAAAAATAGAAAATCGTGTTGTATGAATGCGCCCATTCTATTGAAGATATTGAATACTGAAGACAGTTTTATGGAATATCGACTACCTAAAATGCCAGTGTTTTTCTCCCGGTTCCCCTATGCACCACAAACCTTCTGGATTGGCACTAGAACCTATCTACCCTTCTAGGAAAAAGAAAAGAGGGGCACAAGGTCAGAGTTTCGGGAAAAGCCAGCTGGACATGGAACAGTTTTGTTAGGTCACTATCATCCAGGCCAGCAAATCAATAGAGTCTCACCGGGCAGGTGGCAGTGGCTTCCTGGAGCACCGTGTTGAATAGGACTTTGAGGCTATGTCTAGGTTCGACAAAAAAGAGCACTGAGATTGATTGGCAATGTCTGTCAGGGTTAAAGGAGAAGAGAGTGAGCACACGTGCTCCGTACCGGTCATTCCTGGCCTGGAGCCTGGTTCTTAGTTGAAAGATCAGATATTCACGTTTGCCAGCACATCAAAAGATATTTGATCAGGGTGCGGGGGGGAGGGGGGGACTGGCGCAACCAAATTCATAAGACAGTGATTTATAAATCAGGAGGACATTTTATTGACTTAAACTAGAAATATAAGTGTGCACCTGTTTGGAAGTTGGACTCTGCGTGGCCTAATGAAGAAACTTGGTCTTTGGAGTCAGGCCCACCGAGCTTTGCACCATGGCTGCATTTCTCACCAGCTACATAGCTTCTCAGACCACTCTCTTGATAAGGACATCGACGCTGTGTCTGAGACCAGAGGAAAAAAATGTCCTGATTAATTAACCATGTCTGAAGCAGTCAAGGTGGGGGGAGCGGGGGTGGCTATTTTTGGTATATATTGCTGTATGTTCTAGTTTTTACTAATCCATGTATCCTCTTCCGATAGGAAAGCCTAGTTTCTAGAATTAAAAATTGCCTTTTGAAAAAAAAATTGCTTTTTGAATATGGATATAAAAGATGTTTGCTGCAGGATTTTTATGGCTAGTATCATCAAGCTATCTTCACCAAACAAACACAAATGACACATGAGTAAGAAATGATGACATGTGCCTCTGGATACCCACTGTCCTGCTCAGAGCTGGAGGAAAAAATGGTCAAATTTTGTCTCCTGCCTACCCTCCATTTTATATACATCTTACATACCACCTGTGCTAACAGAAATATAACGCAAGCCAGAAAAGTGAGCTACATAGGCTATTTAACATTTTCTAGTAGTCACAGGAAAAAAATTTAAAGTTTTTATGTTTTCACAAAAATTTTATTATATAGTTTTATTACCTATTATACCTTGTCCTACATACTCTCATTAGAGGATAATCTTTTTATTTAGCTGTTGGCCTCAGGTATCTTTGGCTAAGGATTGTTATCTCAGAGAAGGAGACCCGGGCCCTGGTCCCCTCAAGGCTTAATCTCCCTAGTCTGCACTTGCCCCTGGGTGGCTGACAGGAGCTGCCCAGCCTGGCGTTTGTGGCTCTCTTTGTGGAGCACTGGTCTCTCCACAAGCACTGCTCTGGCAGGCTCTCAGTCAACCTAAACTGTTTTTCTACTTTGGAGTCTCCCAAAATGTCCACTATAATCGTGTATTTTTTAAAAGTTGGACAAAAAGACAGGTTTCTTTCTTCTTCATAAAGCTGCATTTATGGGAGCGAATCTATAGTTTTCAGATTCAGTACGTCTGGGCTGGGGCTGGTGCATTGGCACTGCTAAGAGTTCCCAAGGGACCGCAATTTGCTGGTCCAGGGACCACACTTTGAGAACCACTGATACATATCATTTGTTTCATTGGAGGAAGGAGATGAGACACTTTGGTATTTGAAAGTAAAAGAATTTTGTAAAGTGGAAAGCATCAGGTTACACCTTTCCTCCAAAATAAGCCAATCCCAATTCTTTGTTATTCTTTCCCCAGAACCAGCATCTTAGCATGCTCCAACACCCCCTCTTCTAAAATTTCTCCCCCAGCCTCCTGCTACAGGCAGAGCACCCAGGTCCCTCCTCTGTCCTGGCACAGACCTCGACCACAGCCCTCTACTGTTCCATGGTGCGGTAAGCATCTGGGCATGCATGCTGACAGTCTTTCGGCTGGCAGCACCATCTCCCTAATGCCAGAATCTCTCATGGCAGTCACTCGAACAAAGAGTGCTGAATGATCGAGTGAATGAATGGCACGTGTTTGGAAGAGAAGAAGGGGACTATTTACATGTTTGTTAAAACTTCCCCTCAGTGTAAGAGATAACAATGACACAGGAAATTCTTTTTTTAACTAAATCAAATTAAAATTTTTATTGAAGTATAGTTGATTTACAATGTTGTGTTAGTTTCAGGTGTACAGGAAAGTGATTCAGTTACATATATTCTTTTCCAGATTCTTTTCCCTTATGGTTATTATAAAATGTTGAGTATAGCTCCCTGTGTTATACAGTAGGTCTTTGTTGCACAGGAAATTCTTAAAAAACAAAACAACGAAAACACCTGGACCTCCTGAGAACTCACTGTAACTTTAAAATCACTTACATGGTGTCAATCACCCAGAGTTCAAAATACCCATCATGGTTCACAGACATGATTTCCATTTGACATAGATGCCGTGACTTAGGGATGATGGACCTAAGCTGTGCTATTATGAAGAGAATGGATTCAGTGCCCTTAAAACATGGGGTCTTATTGGAACATTTTGGAAAATTTCAAATATATACAAAAGTAAAGAGGACAACATAATGAACCTTCATGAATCAACTGTCCAGAATCAATAATTTTCAACTCATGGCCAATTTGGTTTAATCTATAACTTCATCCACCTCACCAATCCATGTAATTCTTTTGAAGCGACTCCCACTGTCATACCACTTCAACCATAAAAAATGTCAGTGTGTATCTCAAATATATGACGATTCTTTTAAGAAGATAACACTATCATTATCACACTTAAGTAACAAATCCTTAATATCATTGAATATTCAACCCATGTTTACATTTCCCCATTGTCTCATAACCTTTTTCAGTTTATTTGTTCAAATCAGAATACAAACAGGTTCAAAAACTGCAATCGGTTCATATGCTCTTAAGTCCCTCTTTTTAATCACTAGGTTCCCATTCTATCCCCTTTAAAAAAATTTTTTTTTATTTGTTGAAGAAACTGGATTGGTTATTTTATAATGTTTCCCACAGTCTGCAGTTTGTGGATTATATTCCTGTGGTATCATTTACCCTATCCCCTCCCTCCCCCTATAGGAAATAAATTTCTTTTGAAAGTATTATATTTTATCCTTTCACTAAAAAAATAAATTAAGGGACTTCTGTGGCGGTCCAGTGGTTAAGACTCTGTGCTTCCACTGCAGGGGGCACAGGTTCAATTCCTGGTTGGGGAACTAAGATCCCACATGCCGTGCAGTGAGGTCAAAAAAATAAAAATTAAAAAAAAGTTAAATAGTAACATACCATAGTACATGCACTTTTTTCTGCCTTGCTTTTTTCACTCAACCTTATATCCTGGTGATCCCTCCACAGCAGTTCACAGAGGTGGTCCACATTCCTTTTTTACAGCTGCATAGTACTCCACCACATGGATGCTACATAGCTTATTCATCCAGTCCCCTACTGATAGACATTTGGGCTGTTTGAAGTTTGTTGCTATTACAAATAGTGCTGCAGTGAACAGCCAATATATCTCTTTGTATTTTTGCCAGAATATCTTTGGAATAGATTCCTAGAAGGGACACAGCTGAGACAAGGGATAATTGCGTCTGTAGCTTTGCTAGAAATTGCAGGCACTTTGCTTTTAAACTTAATGTGTTTCTAGAAGTTTTGTCATAAAAGGAATTCTGGAACAGATCCTATTTTAGTTATCTGTTGCTAAATAACAACTAACCCACAAAAGTAGTGGCTTAAAACAGCCCCATTTATTATTTTCTCATGATTGTGCAGTTTGGGTGGGGTTCCTCTGGGATGGTTTGTCTCTGCTGCATCTGGTTGGCTGGGACAGCTTGGCTGGGCTGGAGAATCCAAGGTGGCTTTATTCATGTTTTACACCTCAGCTGCAGTGGCTGGGATGGCTGGATGCTGGCTGGGCTTCTCTCTCTCCATGTGGTTTCATATTGTCCAGAATTCCAAGCTTCTTAAACATGGTGTCTAGATCCCAAGGCAGTAAAACTGGAAGTTGCAAGGACTCTTAAGGCCCAGGCCCCAAAGTCATATGACGTTACTTTGACTCCTACTGAGCACGTCTCAAGGCCACCAGATTCAAGGGGGAGGGGAACAAACTCCATCTCTTGTTGGGAGGATGATGTATGTGTAGATGATATACGTACAGAGATGAAAGAAATTGTTGACGGCCACCTTTGCAGACAATTTACCACAGACCCCAACTGCACATATGTGTTACACAGACCACAAACGCATGCCCTGTTCTTATCTACTTCAGCGTCAACAGACTGTGGAAAGGGTCCATAAAGGTGGTGAGAAGTGAAACACCTCTTTATACTGCAGCGTTCAGTGTGTGTAGTGGTAAAGCTCTACAGGGGGCCCAAAGTGGAGATAACATCTGTCACGCAAAAGGGAGAAAGTCCTCCTTTGAGGCAGGGCACTTGATCACCTATCTAGAACGTAAACCTATCAACAGCTATTGTATTAATTCACTCTGTCTGTGTTTATTCAAGAACACTGTTCCATGCTCCAAGAGCACAGCGGTGAACACAACGGACAAGGTCCCAGCTCTTATGGTACTTACATTCTAAATGGGGCAATGCAGAACACGATCAGGGATAGAAAGATAAATAAGAGAATATCCTGCCCTTGAGGAAGATACAATGTAGCTGAAAGTAGGGGTAAGCAATGGTGACCTAGCTAGAACCAAGTAGAGATAATGGAAAGACAAACACAGCTTTGTATGAGCAGAGGGAAGCCCAGATTAGGGCACCTGCTCTGCATAAGGAGCTACAACACCAGCAAGAATGTCTGCAGAGGTATGGACAGTAATGAGGAAGACAGCAGTTCAGAGGAAAAGAGAGGAAGGGAGGGAGCACTGTGGCTGGGGGAGTTGGGGAATTCTGCAGATGGGAGAGACGCACGGTGGGGACCAGCCTCTGCCTGGGTACCTGACGCCATATTGGTGGGTCCCAGGGGGACCTGTGTGATTAAAGGTTCTCACCAAGATGGCTTCCCCCTAAGGTGGGCTCCCACTACTTGTTGAGAGAGGGAGAAAGACAAAATGGGGACTTAAGACTGACGGATTGACCTGGGAGGTAGTGCCGTTCCATGTAAAATATCATACTGTTCGAAGGTCAAAACTGGAGTCCCCTGACAGGTGTTCAAGGCTTGGTCTCTGGCTCTCACCTCCACATGCTCTCCCTGGGTGATCTCACTCAGTCTGCAGCTTTCCAGAGCATCTAAATGCCAGTGACACACAAAAGATCTTCAACGCCAGCATCTTGCCATACTTACATATCAACCATTAATCGTACAGCACAGGGAACTATAGCCAATCTCCTGGGATAAGCCATAATGGAAAAGAATATAAAAAAAGAATGTATATATGTGTATAACTGAGTCACTTTGCTGTATAGCAGAAATTAACACAACATTGTAAATCAACTACACTTCAAAAAAAAAAAAAACCCTATATACCACTCGGAAGCCTAATAAGCACCGTAAGCGTCCCATGGCCAAAATGGAATCCTTGATTTTTCCTGCAAAAAGTCTACTCCTCCCCCACCTTCCCTGTCAGTGAGTGGCACCTCCAGCACCAAGTTACTGGAGCCAAAACACTGGAGCCTTTCTTGACTCCTCTCTTTTTCTAACACCCCACACGCAGCCAATCAGCTGGCCCTGTTGTTCTACCTTCAGAAGAGATCTCAGATTCAAACACTTCCCAACACTTCTTCCCCTGCACCAAGCCTCCATCACCTCTCACCTTCTAACAGATCTCCCGCTTCCTCTCATGCTCCCCTTGGTCTATTCCCTACCCAACTGCCAGAGGAAACTTTTAAAACTAAAAATAAGGTCACAGAATATCCCTCATTAAAACCCTCCAATGGCTTACCACAGCAATTAAATGAAAGTTCAAACTCCTAACCTCTCATTTGGCTTACAAGGCCCAGATTATTCTAGTCCCTGACTTGGGCTTCAACCTCACCTTATATTACACTTTCCTGTCCTTGCAACGCTCCAGCCACAATGGCCTTCTTTATGTGTCTTAAACATGCTTAACTTACTGCCTCCTTGGAACATTGCTCATTCCCCTCCATCTCTGCATGGCTGAAAACTCTTTTTTTAGGTCTCACTTTCCGGACAACTATATCTAAAGGAGTCCATAGTTAAAATTCACTAAGCAGGGCAAAAGGGTACAGTGATGACAAGCTCTTGTGGTACTTACATTCTAAATCGAGGGAATCAGAACCTGGTAAGGTACACCCTGTTACCCTGCTTTACAGCCTTCATAGCATTGATTGTATGCTGAAAAATATCTTACTTACTCATTTTTTTATTATGTCCATCTCCCTGGTTCAGTATACATTGGCAAAGGGAGATAGGACAGGACTCTTAGCTATCTTGCTCTGTACGGTACTTCTAGCCCTTATAATGGGGCCTAGCATACAGCTGGATCTCAATGAACTATATGAGTGAATATAGTTAACTATATGAGTGAATGTGCTTGCATATATTAAAAAATATAGGAGTAAATTACAGTTACAAAGGAAGAATCTGTTATAGATGAAAAGCTGTTTATATACTCTTCACCTCAATTATATCCTTCTAAACCTTGACCTCCAATCCCACCCCAACATTATGTTGATGTCAAGGGTTATTGGGCGCATTCATTACATTTGCCATCAGGGGAATGGACATCAGCTTAATTACCCTAAGGTGACATACACTTCCTAGAGGGCAACATACCTCTTTGCTTCCCATAAAAACGTATTCTTTCAGGGTGGTGTTAAATGTAGATGTTCCAGTGATGGGTTCTAATGGCATTTTCTTTGGTCTTTGACATGAGCAGTCATGACCTAGCCAGAACCAAAGAGACATAATGGAAAGACAAACACAACTTTGTGTAAGTGGAGGAAAACAAACACAGATTAGGGCACCTTCTCTGCACCCTATATGGACTAAGACAAACAACAATGAACCTGATTTAACAGTCTGATGCTGGACAAACTATTTTGTCCTTCATTACAGAAAGAATTTCCTCTTTCTGTAACATCTAGATAATCATGCTTATTCTTCCTGACTTCCTTGTGATAGGTGTATTATTTTGTATCACAATATTAGGCGCTGAGGTCTCTTGGGAATAATTTAATCCATATCCAAATGTGGGAACTGAGGCCAGGTGAGGTTAAGTGATTGACCCAAGCTCACAGCTAATTATTGGCAGGGCTGGAAATAGAGCTCAGATCTCAGGAACCTCAGGCTAGTGTTCTTTCTGCCTCACCATACTGAAATGTTTGCCCTGTTGTTTAGCTTCTTACAGGTGTATGCATTATCCTCAATTTAGCTCATACAACTCTTGAGGACAGTGATAATAAGTCCTCTCTCCCACAGTGCTTAATTGGTCACATATAAATAAATACTTATTGGGACTTCCCTGGTGGTCTGGCGGTGAAGACTCCATGCTCCCAATGCAGGGGGCCTGGGTTCGATCCTTGGTCAGGGAACTAGATCCTGCATGCTGCAACTAAAAGATCCCGCAAGCGGCAATGAAGATCCTGATTGCTGCAACTAAGCTCTGGTGCAGCCAAATAAAAAAAAAAATTTATTAAATGAAGGAATAGTCTGCCATCAGTCCACAATACCCGCCACCCCTCCCTGTTGTAATCGCCAGCAACTTTCCAGTTATCTCCCCTCATTCATCTGCACCTGCCTTTCTCTCCATGTGACCAGCTTTTCTTGGTAACTTCGACAAGCTCATAAATGGTCCACCTGACAACTCTGGCCACTCAGTTTCCTAAACTCCTCACCTCCAACGATCTTTTCCTCCACCCCACGTTAGGTACCCATTCCCATGCTCGTATAACTCAAAACCTTGATTTTAAGCACTCCATTATTCGACCATTGCCTCCTGTCTCCTAGTTCACTTATTTTAATACCCGCACTCCAGCCACTCTCCAACCCCATCAGGAGCTCTGATCCTTTGGCTCCATCCATTTTTCACTGTCCTTCCTCTCCTCACTCTCTTCTTCATCCAGCTAGACTCCCTGGTCCACCACTGTCATCACTTCTTCGTGTACATCCACAACGCCCTTGCCATTTTCTTTCTCTATCATGCTTGCCCGGAAAAACTCCAGTCCTGGTTAAAGCCAACTCTATACTTTGTCCTTACACCCAAGCAGTGGAACAAACCTGGTTAAAACAGTCATAACTTGCTGTTTAAACTTATGATCATAAATTATAGGAGGGCCCTCGGCAATGCCTGGTAACTCTTCATGTCCTTAGTCTACCCTCTCTCACTCTTCCAGATGCCCAGTCCTCAGTCTTACCTGATCCTCTCACCTACTGATACTCTGGGAATAAAACAAAATAAAACAAAAGAGAGCTAATAGCATCTTGTCCAATAACCTTATCTTCTCTACTCTCCCAGCCTCCACGCCTTAAGATGGATGAGGTGTCTGTGCTCTTAATTAAGGCTAAATTTTCTGTTGAGACAATTCTCCACGTGTCTCACATTTCTTTTGTTTCAGGCTATCTTATCAAGGATGTTTGTAGAGTGAACAGCCTTGGAGATAGAGATAGTGTCTCCCTTTGGAACCAACATCAGGGATGCTTACTGTCCAGTGTAATAAAAATAATGTCTCTGTCTGGAGCAAAGGACAGGCATGTTTACTGTCCCATATAAAAGACCGAGGTTTGCTGAGTTCAGATTTCCTTACTTGTAATGCAACCCACTGAGTGTGCAGGTGTCACCTGGCTCTCTTCACACTGCCCTGTGGGAACTGAGGTTCAGGAAACTGACGCAAGAAAATTCTGATACTCTGGTTACCACTCTCGTTGTGAGAAATGAAGTTCTTTGTCTCTGACCCAGGAGTCTCATATTTTCTGCCAGCATCCATGAAATTGTGACAGGCTAACTTGTTAGCATGCAAGTAGGGTAAAGTCTCAGACACTTCAGAGTTCTTGACATGTTCTGATGCATCCTCTGAACCACATCTCATCCCCCCTTGCCTTCTCAAAGACTTTGCTCCCGCAGGCATCTGCTCTCTCCTTCGCCTGGTCAATTTTCCCCTTTCGACTGTGTCCCTCCTCAGCCTATACACATGTAATACCTCCCATCTTAAAAGACAAAAACAACTTCCCTTTGGCTTCTCATTCCTCTCCATTTAATGCCCCACTTCTCTGCTGCCTTTTAAAACAAGACTACTTGAAAAAAATTGTCTGTACTCTTTCCCCCCACTTCTTCACTTCTCATTCCCTTCAGATTTTCAATGACACAAGTTTGCTGAAACCCTTCCTAAGGCTGTCAGCCACCTCCAGAGAGTCTAATCCAATGGTCAATTCTCATTTCTCTTTTTATTGGACTTAGCAGCACTCAACCAGGTGACTACTCTCTTACCTGAAATACATTGTCTTGATGTGTGTTTTCTTATCCCACTCAATCTCTTTTGCTGGCTCTTCCTACTGTACTGAGGTTATGTGATCTTTGTTCTTCATTCCATTAATACAGTATATTACATTAATTGATTTTCAGATGTTAAACTAACCTTGCATTCCTGAAGTAAATCCAACTTGGTCATGGTATATAATTTTTTTTGAATGTTGAACTCGATTTGATATTTTATTAAGGATTTTTGAATCTTTCTCCATGAAAGATGCGTCTGTAGTTTTTTTTTTTTCTTTTCTTTTTTCTTGTGACAGATTTGTCTGCTATGGTATCAGGGTAACACTGGCCTCATAAAATAAGTTGGGAAGTGCTCTTTTTTGTCTTCTGAAAGAGTTTATGAAAGACTGGTATTATTTCTTCTTTAATTTATTTAATTTATTTTTATTTTTGGCTGTGTTGGCTCTTTGTTGCTGTGTGCGGGCTTTCTCTAGTTGTGGTGAGCAGGGGCTACCATTTGTTGCAGTGCGCAGGCTTCTCATTGCAGTGGCTTCTCTTGTTGCGGAGCAGGGGTTCTAGGTGCTCGGGCTTCAGTAGTTGTGGCACACAGGTTCAGTAGTTGTGGCTTTTGGGCTCTAGAGCGCAGGCTTAGTAGTTGTGGCACACAGGCTTAGTTGCTCCGCAGCATGTGGGATCTTTCCGGATCAGGGCTCGAACCCGTGTCCACTGCATTGGCAGGCAGATTCTTAACCACTGCGCCACCAGGGAAGCCCTATTTCTTCTTTAAACATTTGATAGAATTCATCAGTAAAGCCATCTGTGCCAGGGATTTTGTTTGTGAGATTTTAAATTACTAATTCAGTATCTTTACTTGTAGGTTTAGTCAAATACTTTATATCTTCTAGAATTGGTTTTGTTTGTGTACTTCTAGAAATTTGTCCATTTCATCCAAGTCTTTTAATTTGTTGGCATTAAGCTGTCAACAACATTCCCTTATAATCCTTTTAATTTCTATAGGGTAGGTAGTAGTATCCTATTTTCTTTCCTGATTTTGATAATTAGTGCCTTCTCTTGTTTTCTTAGTCAGTCTAGTTAAGGGTTTGTCAATTTTGTTGATCCCTTCAAAGAAGTAAATTAAAATTTTTTTCTCTATTGTTTTTCTGCTATAACATTTATTATTTCATTCCTTCTGCTTGCTTTGGGTTTAGTTTGCTCTTTGTTTCCTAGTTGCTTCAGATGGAAGCTTAGATTTTTGATTTGAGACCTTTTTCCTTTTCTGATATAGGCATCTAAAGTTATACATTTCTAACCACTGCTTTAGATACATCCCATAACTTTTGATATGTTGTATATTTTTCATTCAGCCCAACTTATTTAAATTCCTTTGCAATTTCTTCTTTGACTTATGGGTTATCTAGAAGTTTGTTGTTTAATTTCCGAATATGTGGTGTTTTCTCAGATTTATTTGTTATGGATCTCTAATTTAATTTCATTGTGATCAGAGGACATACTTTGTATAATTTCAATATTCTTTATTTTACTTGTACTTATTTTGGTCTTCAGCATATGGTCTATCCTAGAAAATGTTTCATGAGCACTTGAAAAGAAATGTATATGTTGCAGTTATTGAGTGGAGTGTTCTATAAATAGTAGTTAAGACAAGTTGGTTGATAGTGTTGTTAAAGTCTTCTCTAGTTGTTCTATTAATTATTTAATGTAGGGTGTTAAAATCTGTATTATTGATTGTCTATTTCTCCTTTCATTTCTGCTGGATTTTGTTTCATACATTTTGGGGTTTGGTTCCTAGCTGTATGTATGTATATATATACACACACACATATATATATATATATATATATACACATATATATTTATTTATTTAAAAATATTATTTATTTATTTAATTTTTTATTTTTGGCTGTGTTGGGTCTTTGTTGTGGCATGCGGGATATTTCTCGGTGGTGCGCAGGCTCTTCATTGCAGTGTGTGGGCTTCTCTCTAATTGTGGCGTGTGGGCTTTTTTTTTCTCTTCTCTAGTTGTGGCACGCAGGCTCCAGAGCACATGGGCTGTGTAGTTTGCAGCACGCAGGCTCTAGTTGAGGTGCGTGAGCTCAAGAGTTGTGGAGCGTGGGCTTAGTTGCCCCGCGGCACGTGGGATCTTAGTTCCCTGACGAGGGATTGAAACCACATCCCTTGCATTGTAAGGTGGATTTTTTTACCACTGGACCACCAGGGAAGTCCCTATATATTTATAATTGTTATATCATCTAGATGTTTTGACCTTTTATCAAAAATGTCTCCAGTAATATTTCTTGTCTTAATTTTGTTTGATATTAATATAGCCACTCTAGGTCTCTTGTGGTTATTTTTTTTCTTATTTTTTAAAAATTGAAGTATAGTTGATTTACAACGTTGTGTTAACTTCTTCAGTACAGCAAAGTGATTCAGTTATACACATATATATACATTCTGTTTATTTAATATTCTTTTCCATTATGGTTTATCACAGGATAATGAATATAGTTCTCTGTGGTATAAAGTAGGTCCTTGTTGTCTATCCATTCCATATGTAATAGCTTACATCTGCTAACTCCAACCTCCTACTCCATCCTTCCCCCAACCCCCTCCCCCTTGGCAACCACAATTTTGTCCTCTATGTCCGTGAGTCTGTTTCTGTCTTGTAGATAGGTTCATTTGTGTCATATTTTAGATTCCACATATAAGTGATATCATATGGTATTTGTCTTCCTCTTTCTGACTTACTTCACTTAGTATAATAATCTCTAGGTCCATCCATGTTGCTGCAAATGGCATTATTTCATTCTCTTTTATGGCTGAGTAGTATTCCATTGTATATATGTACCATATCTTCTTTATCCATTCATCTGTCGATGGACATTTAGGTTGCTTCTATGTCTTGGCTATTGTGAATAGTACTGCTATGAACATAGGGGTGCACGTATCTTTTTGAATTACCATTTTATCTGGATATATGCCCAGGAGTGGGATTGTTGGATCATATGGTAATTTTATTTTTAGTTTTCTGAGGAACCTCCATACTGTTTCCTATAGCAGTGGTAACAACTTACACTCTCTTTCAGTTATTTTTTGCATGCTGTATCTTTTCCATCCTTTACTTTCAATCTACTTATATCTTTGAATCCCAGGTGTGTCTCTTGCTGACCTGTAACACAGAGTTGGAGCTTGCTGTTCTATTCAGTCTGATAAAATCTGCCTTTTGAGTAGGGTGTTTAGTCCAATCACATTTAATGTACTTATTGATATAGTTAGAATTTCTTTAGCTATTTTGATAGTTGTTTTCTATATGTCTCATGTCTTTTTTATTCCAAGGAAGTAATGAAATCATGAAGTGCCAGTGTATTTGTAAACTACTTGATTTCTTGCTAAATAAAATATGTGAAATACAGAAAAATAGAAGGACTCATACATCTGTCACTCAGACATAACTTTATTTAATGTTGCAGTATATTTTCTTCCAGAGTTAAATTTTTTTTTCTATTCAGATATTTGCTTGCTTGATTTTTAAAAGAGCTTATATCATACCATTCATACAATTGTATATTTTTATCTCAGGCAGTCTATTATACGCATTTTCCATGTGTTTCAACTACAGAGGAGCAGTCATCAGCAGAGAGATAATTGAAGCAGTTAAGCAGAGACCCCCTTAGAAGAGCTTTTGACTCAATGAAATGGTTCTGAGGGCCCTGTTGTTGAAATAAGTGCCTTTGTCAAAGAACTGGACAGGTCCAAGGGTTGCTTTGGAAGACAAGATGTCTGAGCAGCACCTGTTGCATCATGAGTCTCAGTTATACTTGGTTCTTAGTTTCTTACTTTGTGAAATATAACAGAGGAAAGGCATTGTCTCCTGTATGTTTGGTAAAAATCACCAGTAAAATGGCTGGATTTAGTGTCTTGGAGAAGTGGTATGAACTATATATATATATATATATATATATATATATATTTTTTTTTTTTTTTTTTTTTTTTTTTTTGCGGTACGCGGGCCTCTCACTGTTGTGGCCTCTCCCATTGCGGAGCACAGGCTCCGGACGCACACGCCCAGCGGCCACGGCTCATGGGCCCAGCTGCTCCGCGGCACGTGGGATCCTCCCGGACTGGGGCACGAACCCGCGTCCCCTGCATTGGCAGGCAGACTCTCAACCACTGCGCCACCAGGGAACCCCTGAACTATATATTTTTTACTGTTGATTATGTGTGTGTACATGTGTGTTCATGTATAAATCTCACATGGTATCAAGCTTATTGATCTTATGGTATTCTAACGTTTTGTCTGCTTGTCTATTAGTTTCTGATGGTGCAGTTGCCAACTTCTCTACATAGTTCCATCAAATTTTGCTTTATGTGGTTAAGTGCACACAAATTCATGAATGTATCGTGACTGTATATCTTCATGGGGGATAGTTTCTTTTATGATTCCTACAAATCACCTCTTTATCTCTATCAGTCCTTCTGGCCTTAAATTCTTATGCCTGATATTAATGTTATTAGACAAACAATTTGGGGGTTAGTATTTTCTTGGTATATAGTTTTCTTTAGTTGCCTTTCCCCAAACTTTTTGGTGATATTTTCTAACCATATATCTTGCAAACAGCACATAGTTGGATTTCTTTTTTTAAAAATCCAGTCTGAATGTATTTGTTGTGTTGTTGTTGCTTTTTAATAGACAGGCCTAAACCATGTATATTTATTGTGATTAATAATATACTTGGACTTCTTTATACAATCTTATTTGAGTTTCCTATTTATCATAATTTTAGTTTGTTTTTCCTTTTCCTCTTTCTTGCCTGCTAATCTGGTAACTAACTCTTCTCTAGGTCATTTTTTTTTTCTCTCTCCATAGGTTTGGAAGTCACAGATTCTATTTCTCTTATTTTGGTGAGTCTCCTATGTTTAATATATATACCACTAAGGGACTCTGTCATATTCTAGGCTGTCATAATCTTTTTTTTTTTGGCGGTACGCGGGCCTCTCACTGTTGTGGCCTCTCCCGTTGCGGAGCACAGGCTCCGGATGCACAGGCTCAGCAGCCATGGTTCACGGGCCTGAATGCTCCGTGGCATGTGGGATCTTCCCAGACCGGGGCACGAACCCGTGTCCCCTGCATCGGCAGGTGGACCCTCAACCACTGCGCCACCAGGGAAGCCCTGTCATAATCTTTTAAATAGCCTTTCTATATTTGGGATAATTCCCTGGTCACAGATCCCTCTTCCCCTGTGTAAAACTGAGAGCTCAAATTCCCTGCCTCCCTTGCAGCTAGGATGCAGGCCTAGGACACTGGCTCTGCTAACCAGAAGCACGAGTGGAAATGTGAGGATGTGAGGATACAAGCTCTGCACATGGCTCCCACTGTCCTGGTGCAGGTAGAGGCCAACATCCAGTTTGTGGAGGTGGCAGTGGCCGCAAGACTAATTTTCTGACACAGAATTGGCATTGATGCTGATGGCGGGAACAGATGAAGAGAAGTTGAGCTCCTGGCATTTGGTGTTTGATGGGAGCAGCAGCAGTTTCTTTATCACACCAGCTCTATTACATGGTTTAGGGCACTTTTTCTAGAAGCTCAGCCCACACTTGTTTTTTCAGCTCTCCCAGTGACTCTGGGAGCTGTTGAAGATCGATTTAAGAAATTCTTGCTTGGATTTTGTTGTTTGCAACAAAAAACTTTAACCAATGTGATAGCTTGTCAAAGTCTAAAATTTAAGACTACCTCACTCCTTCTGAATAAAAAAAGTTGTCTTTAAGTCAGAACTCCTTTCTGTCATTATCTACCACATTTTTAAGGGCTAATAACTTAATTTCACCTGGTTTTAAAATTCCAAAATACGGGTACTTAAAAAAATACTACTGATTTAGATTAACCAAGATATTCACTGATTTATCTGTCTATTCTTCCTTCCCCCACTCACTTATTCCTTTTGGGTTCAGCTTTTTTCTTGTTGGAGTATATTCTTTCGTATCTTTTTCAACAACCATCTGTGAGTCCTAAATTTTAAAAATGTGTTTATTTTATTCTTCCTCTTGAAAGATGGTTTAGCCAGGAATAGAATTCTAGTTTCTCAGGATGGACTCTCAATACACTGAAGATATTTCCCATTGTCTTCCATAGCCTATTGTTGCTAATAAACCTGCTAACAGGTTGACTGTCATTTCTTTTAAGATAACTTGACTTTCCTCAGTGGTAACTCTGAACATTTTATTGTGTTTGGTATTCTCTAATTTCACTTATGTATGGGTCTCAATTTAAAAAACATACTCTGTTTGAGCCTTAGCACCTTCCTTTGATCTGAAAACTCATTTTTCTTCCAGTCTGACAAATTCTCACGCATCATTTCAATGGAGATTGCTTCTCCTTCATACTCTATTTCCTCCCCTCCAGAAACTCTTTTATATGTATATGAGGTTTTCCAATTCTATGCTCTAGGTCTCTGAACATATCTTTGCTGCTTTGGCAGTTTATTATATGCATTTTCCATGTATTTCAGGCTCATCATAAAAACCATTTTATAATATAAGGATTATCTGGCTCAAAAGTCATCAGTAGTTGTCTACTTCCTATCACATAAGCTACTCTTTTGGCTTTCCAGGTCCTCATGCATCCAGGCCCTGTCATTGATTAGTTGGGTAACAATGGGCACACCCCTTCTTTGGACCCGTTTCCTAACCCAAAAAGGTTACTGAAAATCTTAAATGATGTAATGCATATAAGGTGCTGGCAAATGCCCACCAGGGCTGTAGCACAGTAAGTAAACTTTGGTGTGGCTGCCTAGCTCACAGCAATTACCCTGGTGGTCACATCTACATGACATCTTTCCTCCCACTGTTTTAAACATGAATTCTGAACGGAAGCTGTCATCAATTCTCCAACCTTGCTTCCTTGGTTGTAGTGATTGGCTGAGGCATGGGCACATGAGTCTAGCCTGATTAGTCATTCCTTGAGACTTTTAAAATTTGATGTTTCCTTCATGACTGCACAGTACTTAAGATGTGAGTTGAGCTGCTGGCTGCAGTAAGGGAGAATGAAAGTGACATTTAGAAAAGGGTGGGGCGATAAGGGTGGGACAGAGAGATTACCAATACCATTCAAGTTCCTGGCATCATCAGCTTTGATGACATGGGACTTTTCAATACTACAGATTCCTTTAATATTTAAATATTATATATATATATATGTATATGCTAGAATAACCTTATAATAAAGATTTAAAAAATAGTATCAGAATTTGAATATGAATCTTATTTCATTTTATTGCTCAATGACATAGATTTCTTATTCCTATTTTTCAGAATGATTGTCACCCTCTCTCCAGCTATGGAAATGTAGTTGGTAATAATATTAAATTTGAATGGTTCTACAGAGTTCCCACAGCATTTCATATCATTATCTTATTTGATTGTGTGAGATGAGTAGGCCAGGTAATGTTATGCTTAGTTTTTACAGATAGTGAAATTAAGATGCAAATTAAATGGTGTTCAGGGTGGAGGAGGGTGAGAACCAAGCTGGATATTAAGCATTATCTATTGGGAGCTTGGAACCTTCTATCTGCAAGTTGTCAGGGATGGTGGCTTGTAAAATACTTTAATTAATGTTAATTAGAAAGAGCCCTGAAAACTTTCATTAGCTCAATCCTAAAACCTATTAAAATGCATACTTGGTCCACAATTTACGTTCATACTCTCAAATGCACTTGTTCTCCCCAAAGTGAATCTTCCCCTTCTTCCTAATCAAGTTCCTGTTATGCTTTTAAATTCTAGAACTTTTAACTCAGAGGAGAGATTTTTGGGGGTGGGTTGGGGGAAGAGGGGGATGTTTTAATTCCTGGCTAGACATCCACAGTGCTTAATAGGCTTGTGTATGAATGAGGGTAAATTCTTACACTCCTGGACTAAGAACAGTGTATTGGACATAGCACATGGGTAATTGTTTACAAAGGTGACTTGTGATCAAAAAGTACTCTAGCAATATTATCACAACACCTCTGTTGCGGAGAACTCAAGTGTTTTCACAATATTAACTCCTTCACCCTCACTGAACTGACAGGAGAGGCAGGGTGGGAAACAGTATTCCTATTTTATGTGCAGGAGTTGATGAAGTAAAGGGGAGAGAGGTACTGAGGATGCAAAGCAAGAGCAGTCTGGCTTCATCATGAGTGTTACCTCACAGCTGTGAGAATCCATTTTAATTTGAAAATATAATTTATGATGAATGTCATTTTAGATAATTGTTTCTATAGAATCAAGTCTTTGGTATGCCAAAGAATATTGGAAGGATCATGCTATTAGTCAGCAGTGTTTTTCATGTTGCACTCTGATATTTTCATTTTTTATGGGGCTAAAAGAAGCTTTTTGTTATAAGTGCAGCACTATAAGACACTGACAGTCCTGGCATAGGTCCCCTTTTCTCCCGACTGCCATTAGACCCAAATCGATCCTCTAAAGTCTGTCCCAAGAGACACAATTGATGTAGGGAACGGGGAACTTTTTAAAACCAAGCCTGACGTCACACATTCGTGTTCTAACCATCTGTACCTTTTATTAACCAAGGGCTGGAGTCGCCCGGGCGGACAGACACAGGCGCACAGCAGTCTTCTCCCACACAAGCCTGGAATGGCAACAGTGTGCTGCTGCCTAAGAAAGAAAAGCCGTTTCAGAGCTGTGGGGTGGCGTGGGGGCGTGTGTGGCAGGGGAGTCATTCCTCTCCTCCTCCATCCAAGGATGCTATTTATTGGCAATCCAACACATCTTTTTTTTTTTTTTTTAAATTGATTTCTCTCGAGTGGGAGGCAAAACCCTTCAGATGCAAATGAAGAAAGGGGGAAAAATGCAAGCCAGGCAGGAGGATTTGGGGAGAGAACCACAGCCTTGCTTCGGTTTGGAACCGCGGGTAGAGAAAGGCTCAGGCGTCCACGCCAGTTTGGCTGCGAAGGTGCTGCCTTCCTGCCCAGAATGCCAGCGTCGCCCTCCTCCCCCACGGCTGCTGCCCGCGGGAGGACGGCCCCCCCCCAGACGTCCCCTCTAACCTCCTCAGGTCCGGAGGGGCGCGTGCCAGAGAGAAAAGAGGCGCTCTTTCTCCTTAGACAACGTGCCAGACTCCGCCAGTTCACGCTCCCCCTCCCCCTCCCTCCGGCCCTGCCCTCCTGCCCGCCCCCCAACCCCCGGGAGGACAGCCGCTTCCCGGTGACCATCTCTCACCCCACTCCCTTGGCTCTTGCATCCTGCGGAAGCCCAGGGGCGAATCCTCACTCCCCCTCCACGTGCAAGTCCTGTTCGCCACCCTCCCCTCGCCGCTCCCAGGAAGGCAGCAGCCCCCAGGTGCCCACCTCTCACCCCCTTTCCGGCCCCTCACCCAGCCCCTGCAGTCTCCTCCGGCTTTGGGGAACGTTCTGCACGCTCCCTCCACGTGCGAGCCCCTGGCAGTTACCCCTCTCTTCCCAGGACCCGCACCTCAAACCCGGGCTCCTCCCACCTCGCCCAGGGCGCGCGCCCAGGGCACCTGGCCGCCCCTCCCCCGGCTCCACTCCCTCGCTCGCCCCCGCCCAGTGCGCCCGGCTCCGCGCCCACCCTCACCGCTTCCTCCCCCGCCCTTGCCCATCCGGGAGGCGGGGCCCGAGCGAGCGCGGCGGCGTGGCCAATGGGCGCTCGTCTTACTCTGGCCTCTCCCCCGCGCGGCCGCCAATCGCGGCGGGCGGTGGTGGTAATATTGTGGAGTGGAGTTTGGATGCCGCGGCTGCCGCGGGCTGGAGCGGGGCGGCCGCGGGGGCTGCCCGGCTGTCTCGGGAAGGGGGCGTGAGGCGGCAGCGGCTGCGGAGACAGCGGAGGGAAAAAGGAAGAAAGGAAGGAGGAGGGCGGGGAGTCCTCGAGGAGGAGGTGGGATCCTCCGGTTCCTCACCTCTCGGCTGCGGAGGGCGGCAGGGAGGCGGCGCCGCCCCCTGCCCGCGGACTCCTTAGCTCACTGCCGCCGACCCGTCGCCTCCGGGCGCAGGCGAGGCTCCTGGGGCGGGAGCGGTGGCCGGGCGGCGCCGACCGCCATGGCGTTCCTCAAACTCCGCGACCAGGTAGGCGAGGGGCGGCAGGCCCGGGGGTGGGAGGGAAGGCGGGAGGAAGGGGGGGCCGGCGGTGTGGGCCGCTGGGCGCCCGCTCGGCTGGGCGGTGCGAGGGAGGCGGGGGCACCTCGGGGGTCGCGGCGGCCCGCCTGTCAGCGCAGCCCGGCCGGGGGAGCCCACGTGCCGCCTCCGGCCGCCGCCGCCGGAGGGGCGGGTCCGTGCTCGCGCCGGGCGCCCGCGTCCGGGTCCGCGCCTCCTCTCCAGGTGAGGCCGGGGCCTAACAGGTGGCTTCCCGCAGCCAGGCGGGGCGCTGCCGGCGGCCGTGACCGAGGGTCACGACCTTGCTGGCTTGTTGGCGTCGCCGGCTAGTTCGAGGCCGACTCTCTGGGTCAAAGGAGATTTTGCTCAGGGAGTAGTTATTCAACGTGCAAGTTCCCACACTTGTTTTCTTCTGACATCTTGTGCACCATCTTGGTTACTTTTCTTGACTCAGGAAGAGCTGATACAAGAATACCTGAAGTGCGGTAAACTGTCATGACTCTTGGATTGAGGAAATATTTTGTGTCTAGGAACGAAATCGCAACTGTATCAGAATTACTTGTACACCTGAAAACATGGAACGATGGGCAACAAGGCTTTCAGGAGATGCAAAGGTTTCCAAACACCTGAATCTCTCCTTGAAGGAAAAGGGAAATTAACGTGTGAAATATACCGAATCGCAGTAGACTCCTTAGTGCTGAGAATTTATCTTTGCCATTTGTTTTTCTGAACAGAAGATAGTGAACAGATTTGAAGGGAAGGTAATTGCATGTATTGGGAAACTATTCCGAAAGTGAGTTCCCCTTTTGAAAAACAGTGGGGTAAAAACTTGAGGTATATTTTTCAATGTTGTCTCTTAGTGAATATTGTACCTTAAATTCTGAATCTAAGTAGTGTCATTTCATAAGTGACTTTTCTGTTTAGGCTGATGGCTGAACTTGTGTATCATTTGGTATCAGGAAGTTTTTAGTTGGTGTTAACATCATCAGGACATGATACTTGGAAAAACTCTAGTGTTTAGTCAAGCTTATACTTTGTATTTCAAATTGTGGAACTGCATTGTCCAGTATGATAGCCACTAGCCACATGTGGCAACTTAAATTTAAATCAACTTTAATTTTATTATTTATTTATTTTTGGCTGCGTTGTGTCTTTGTTGCTGTGTGCCGGCTTTTCTAGTTGCGGCGAGCGGGGGCTGCTCTTCATTGCGGTGCACGGGCTTCTCATTGCAGTGGCTTTTTTTGTTGCGGAGCACGGGCCCTAGGTGTGCGGGCTTCAGTAGTTGTGGCTCTCGGGTTCTAGAGCACAGGCTCAGTAGTTGTGCACGGGCTGAGTTGCTCCTTGGCATGTGGGATCTTCCCGGACCAGGGCTCGAACCCGTGTCCCCTGCATTGGCAGGCGGATTCTTAACCACTGCACCACCAGGGAAGTCCCTAACTAACTTTAATTTTAAATAAAATAAATTCAGTTCTTCATTCCTGCTAGCCACATTTCAGGTGCTCCGTAGCCCCACGTGGCTCTTGATTATGGTATTGGACAATACAGGTGTGGAGCATCTGTATCATCAGAAAGTTCTGAGGGGCAGCACTATTAAAGAATAACAGGTAAAGCATAAACCAATTCCTGTACAGTTAACGCACGTTGTACTCTTAATGGTGTGTAACTCAAGATCCAGGGTCTCCACTAATCTTTACCAATCTAATGGCACCTTGTGGTTCCATAACTTATAGTTGAGGTAACAATTTTTGTTTTGTTTCTCGTCTTACACTTTTGAAGAAAGTTATTTGGATTATGTGTGCTAGAAATTTGGTGAACTTTTGGGAGAGCATCTCATTTTATTCGCCATCAGGTTTAAACAGAAACAGGATTGTATTTTCAGTTGGACATAAAATCCAATTGCACCTTTGCATTTGTGTATTTAGGAATTGCAGTTGTGAAACAATTGTGATGCTACTCCAGTTTTATATAATATCTACTAATACTTGGTGGTAAAGATGATATGTAAAATGTCACCTGTAAACTTGAAGGTATTTGGGCAAGTTAATGAAGTGGCATGGCTGGGGGTGGGGGGGTGGGGAAAGAACCTTGGGGTTTACCTCTAATAAAGTACTAAGGAATTGGCTCATTTGGTCTTTCTTTTGGAAGACATGTAGAAATGAGTTTGTTTTTGCCTGGAAGAGAATAGCTGCTTTTAGAAGTCATTTTATGTGTTGATATTTTATTAGCTGTTAAAAGCGATGGTACAAATGAAATGGAATGCAAATACTATTTTAACCTTCCCATCTACAGGACAGGCAGTTCAGCTAGACGAATTATTTTATTTGGAGGAAAGGAGATCTGTTTAAGTACACAGAATTTTAAAGCTGAAAGGTAGTTGACATAGCATTTAGCTCAGTCCTCATTTACACTTGAGCTAGGAGGTAGTAGAATCTACTTTTCTGTGTTATTTCCATCTACACCTTGTATTTTGCTTTTTTCCATCTTTGTAAGTACAGTCTATTGCGTAGAAGCTAAACGTGGGTAGGGGTTGCTTTTCTTTGTGCACATAAGCATCAGGGGGGTTCTAGATGGTTTAAACATAAAATCAGTGAGTAAATAAAGCAGTTTGTTTTCATATCCAATCAATGACAATGAGTAAGACAGCTTTCCCTCATTTTGTGCCAACACCAGTATGGGGGTAAGAAGTTACTACTGTGCTATTTTCTATTAGTAGGTGAAAATAACTTTCAATTGTAAATGAAATGAAAAGAATTTGTTTCCTGTTTGTAGGAAACATCCCTGGATTTTTTTCCCCCCACATAAAAGTGTTTTTTATAGGAGCACGAATCTGTAACAGTTGCAGGGTTTTATTCAACAGGTGTCACTGTCAGGTTTTTTCTCTTTGCAGTTACTAAAAATGTAATCATACATGGCTACATTTAAAATTTATTTTCCGGCTTTATTGAGATATTATTGATATATAACATATGTAAGTTTAAGGTGTACAGCTTTGATTTTATACATGTATATATTGTGAAATGCTTACCACAGTAAGTTAACACTTCCATCCCCTCGTGTAATTACCATTCGTGTGTGTGTGTATGTGTGTGGAGATAACATTTAAGATCTACTTCTCTTAGCAGCTTTCAATTATGTATATATAATAGAGCATTGTTAATTATAGTCACCATGCTGTACATTAGATCCCCAGATCTACTCATTTTATAGCTGGAAATTTGTACCCTTAGACCAATTACAGGCTTACATTTTATCAGCAGTGATTCATAGTATGCCCTACTAAGAAAGGTAGATGGTCTTTGTTTGGCTCAGGGGTAACAAACTCACAACTGGGGAGCTAAATGCAGCTGATACTTGGCTTCAGTATCTAGGACACAATAGGGAGTGATGGGGATCATGGCAAATAGCAGGTATGTTAGCTGCTGCTCGCTCCAGGCCATTGTTTCTGTGCAGGTGTGCCTAGTATTTTTAGAACTCCAGTTTTTTGTAGGAAGCCAGAAACACAGATTCTTATGAAAAATTTCTATTTATAAGTGTTGGCAAGTTGGTAGATAACATTGAGAAAAATTCAAAGCCGTGGTTTTAAAAAGGGGGACCAGTTTATAACCACTAGTTTAGATCAGCTTGAGGAAACAAACTATTATAAAATTAGACTCCTATTAGAAAACAGTTTTCTCTGAGATAAAATAGCCAAAATGGTCATAAACTTAAAAAAAATTGAGATATAATTTGCATACCATGAAATTCACCCTTTTAAAATGTTCAGTAGTTTTTAGTATATTCACAAAATTGTACAACCATTACCACTGTCTAATTCCAGAATATTTTCATCACTCCAAAAAGCCATTAGCCGGACTTCCCTGGTGGCGCAGTGGTTAAGAATCCACCTGTCAATGCAGGGGACCCGGGTTCGAGCCCTGGTCCGGGAAGATCCCACATGCCCTAGAGGAACTAAGCCGTGCGCCACAACTACGGAGCCTGTGCCCTAGAGCCCACACTCCGCAACAAGAGAAGCCACCGCAATGAGAAGCCCGCGCGCAGCAATGAAGACCCAGTGCAGCCAAGAATAAATTAAAAAATAAAAAGAAAAAGTCTTTAAAAAAGCCGTTAGCAGTCACTCCTTGTTCTCCCCTCCTCCTACCTCCTGGCAGTCACTAATCTACTTTCTATCTCTATGAATTTGCCTGTTATATTTCATATAAATGAAATCATACAGTATGTGGCCTTTTATGTCTGACTTATTTCACTTGGCATAATACTTTTAGCATGAATCAATTAGAAATTTCATATCGTGTTTAAGACTTTCTAAAAAAGTTTCTATACTTTTGTGCTGTTTTATTGCCTCTGGTAGTGTGCATGTGTATAGTCTGGATGTTGTTTTTTTCTGTTTTCTGAGTTGGTTTTATAACTCAAGTTAAACTTTGTTTGCAGTAGTGCTAAAGGATAATAGTTTTCACATTTGGATTATTTTTGTGTAGGAGCATCTTTGTGTTCCCTCCTGGGTTAATGGTCATTAGGTAAGAATTCTTGATATATTGAAGGTTTGTTTTTTTTTTTTTTTTTTTTTTTTGCGGTACGTGGGCCTCTCACTGTTGTGGCCTCTCCTGTTGCGGAGCACAGGCTCCGGACGCGCAGGCTCAGCGGCCATGGCTCACGGGCCCAGCTGCTCCGCGGCATGTGGGATCTTCCCGGACTGGGGCATGAACCCGTGTCCCCTGCATCGGCAGGCGGACTCTCAACCACTGCGCCACCAGGGAAACCCATGGTTTTTTTTTTTTTTTTTTTGAACAAAGTTGGCATATCAACGAGTAGATATTGTGTGGATGAGAATAAATCACTGTTTCAGATAGTAAGTTCTCACTTGTCAAGCATTCACTAAGGGTAGAGCATTATTTGACTTTTCAGTAGGAAAAAAAACTAGATGATCCTTGAAAAATCTTATAATTGGGGATACTGAATGTATGAAATGCCCGAAAAACACTGATGCCCATATGTTCAAGTATTCCATATCGAATGTCTCTTTGCTTTGTGTTGGAGATTGTGGGGGACACAGGGTGCAGTAGCTACCATCTCTGCTCCTAAGAATCTTATTGGCTAGAAAATGAGCAAAGACATGCATAAATAAATGCACAGCGTCTGAGATACTTCACATGAAAAGGTTTATAGAAGTTGAGGAAAAACATGGAGCATATTCTTCGGAAATGTAACTAATATATAATTCAGAAATAAGTGTGTTCTATGTTTCTTGACTTTTTTTTGAATACTTTGTGTAATACAGTGTAGAACATGGAGTGCTCCATAAGAGATGGAGATAACATGATTCCGAATTCAGAAAGGATCAGATGATCTGATTGTAGGCAGAGGGAAACCCTCATGGCAAGGGAGGTATTTTAGGTCCACAGAAAGGGTTTGTTGAGAGCAAACATTTGGGCAGGAAAGCAACAAGAGGGAACCCAGAAGGCAAGCCAGAAAAAGAGCATGGTATATTTCTGTTGAGATAGTTAGGAGATAGACCCGATTGGTGGGTGTAGTTGGAAAGGACTGGAGATAGATTAGTTGAATTAACAGTGACTACATTATGAAGTACTTGGAATACAAGAAGTTTGGATGGATCGGTAGGTGATGGGAAGTCTAAGCTAGGCTGTGAAGAGCTTCAGGGAGAATGTGCATATATGTACTTTTCTCAAGAGGGTTCATAGTTTTATTAGATCTTCTGAGGGGCCCATGACACCCCAAAGTTAAATAAACGCTACATTACAGGTTTTAGAAGAGTAGATTATAAAAGACAAATAGGGACACCCAAGACTGGTTAGGTGGCTACTGCTGTAATTCAGAACATATGTAAAACCTTTTAATTTAATATAAACTGAGTATATTAATTGCTAAGCCAAAGTTTGACTGGAAATGAGCACATCTTTAAAGGATCCTTATAACTGTAATAATGACTCACTTATGCATACAATTATGTCTTATATTCATATAACAATTGATAATTTTTTTGTTGCATAGTCCCACTAGGGTCAATCACACATTAAAATGCAATTGAACATTGATTATGGTAGTGAAAAAAAAGCAGATAATCCAAGTAGTTAGGTTTGGGTTATATTAGGTTTTTCGGCATTTTATTTCCTTTTCGTTTTTCTAGTCTAATGTAAAATTCATATATCTGGGCTAGACTGAGATGCCCCTGGAAAATGTTCTGTGCCTGGAGAAAATAGGTTAGGATTAAGCCTTTTTGTTCTGGATAATGTATCCTGTGGACAGTTCACATCAAGCCAATCACTGAGTAATACTTCTAATTTAAAATGAAAATTAATGAAATCTCCAGTTATTTAAACCAATAATGTTTTAAAGTGTTACAGTATATTGTACACGATGATTGAAGTTCTCAAGTACTTAGGTTTGATTTCTACTCCTGTCCCTAGCCCCAGTTCTTTGTTATACTATTAAGGGATTCATCTACCTTCCTTATGTGATACTGATTTTAAGAAAAGTTGCCAGGATTCTTTGTGTATACTGGTTGTCATACAAAGCAAACTCTAGATAGAATTACTACTCCCACAGCTAAAGTTCACTTTTGCGCAGTAAATTTAAGTTCAGATTCTTAATTGGTGATGGTTTCATCTTTGATTTATTATAAAGTTAAAGGTTATGTCTTTTCTACTCTTGCGGATTTAAGGTCACAGATAATATTAAAGCATGCAGCACAGGACAAGATATTTAAAAAGGGAAATTAGGAAGCAGTTGTTTCTGACACAGATGCTTGTTCTGGAAGCCTAGAATGCAAGTTATTACAGTTGAACAGTACATTTAAAAAAATAAATTATTTATTTTTGGCTGCATTGGATCTTTTTTGGTATGTGCTGGCTTTCTCTAGTTGTGGTGAGCGGGGGCTACTCTTCATTGCCGTGCGCGGGCTTCTCATTGCAGTGGCTTCTCGTTGCGGAGCACAGGCTCTAGGCGCACGGGCTTCAGTAGTTGAGGCACACGGGCTTCAGTCGTTGCGGCACGTGGGCTCCAGTAGTTGTGGCTTAAGGGCTCTAGAGCGCAGGCTCAGTAGTTGTGGCGCACGGGCTTAGCTGTTCCACGGCATGTGGGATCTTCCCGGACCAGGGCTCAAACCCGTGTCCCCTGCATTGGCAGGCGGATTCTTAACCACTGCGCCACCAGGGAAGTCCCCTCTTTTCCTTTTGAGGGAACTCTCGGATTAAAAATGATGAAAGTCAGAAAGGACCTACTTAGCTATCTTTAGCATTGTATTTTTATTGGTCTAAATTAATTAGGATAAAATCAGATAATTCAAACAGGACTTTGAAAGATTTTATATATGTGTGTAGTGTGGATGTGTATGTAGATGGGTAAACAAAAGGCATCTATGTTGGATAGTTCTCTGAATGGTGAGAGGTTTCCCCCACTTTTTGACAGCTTATATGCTAGGTGGTGTCTAGTTCCAAGAGTGCCAGATTGGGTCATGCCGAGAGTGAGAATAGTGTCCCTGGGAGAACTTTATAAACAGCAGGGCAAGTGACATTCACATCCTGGAGAAATGGAGTTAGTTGGACTTCAGAGTTAACAACAGCTGGCTTTTAAGGGATGTAAAAGCAAACTGCAGCATGAAGGGTGGGCAGTGGAGTTGAAGCCAGCTGAACAGATTGGAACAGCAGGTGTAGTATTAGTCACACAGAGCCAGTAAGTAGCCTAATCCAAGGTATAGGCAGGTAGTTAGCAACCAGCACGTCTGTTAGTTGAATGATTCAAATAGGTCTGGAATCAAGAGACTTTAGTAGACGAGGGCTGGGGGCTGTAACCTTGCAAACATTCTCATTTGATACTGTAGCGGGGACAACAGAGGGAACGTGGTGGGAGTATTTCCCAACTTAGAAACTAGTCCGGCATTGTAAATGAAAAGACGATACAGGTGTATTATAGAAATGTTTTGGAAGATTGTGTATATGTTAAATAATGGTTAATCCACCTTGTTATTTTAAAGAAGCTGCGAATTATTTTAAATAGCCTCTTAATAAAACAACTTATTTTTAGTCTTTTATCATAAAGCTGAATCTCTATATATCATTTTCACATAAATTTAGATGTACCGACTTGATTGTGTAACTATTACAAATGATCAGCAATACATGGATTATTTTGTGTGTTCTGATGTATTACTGGTTTAGAACCTTCTGTGTTTTGGCTATTGAATTATTGCTTTTAAAATGTTGCTAATCAACCTGTGTGTATTTTCTTTCCTTACTAGCAATGTTCCACCTACCTATGACTCCAGATTCTATTATACTCAAAAGAACTCCTTACCGGCTCACTTTCTAGTTTCCTCAAAGTCTTGGAGCCACAGTTTTGAACTTGGAATTCCTTTTCTCTGACCATAACTTCTTTCATCGTTGGTTGTCCCGTCTTTTCACCCACAATGAAGTTGAGCTTTGCTGTTTTGGAACCTACTTCACCTAGTTGGTTAAGTTCAATTTGGCCACAAACTGACCTCTTGAGAAGTCTTGAGCTCTTAATTCAAGCAGTATTGGCTAGGGTAGTGTTTTCTGAAGTGTGGGACAGCTTTTCCTACTGGTGTGTTTCTTGAGATTTTACGGGGTGACCTGTCTACTTGGACTTCCAGGTGTTGACCCACATTTCCTTGCTTCTAGTCTACTCAAGACCATAGCCTGGTGTCCTGCTTCAGTCTCACTTTCCTCTGGCCTGTTTGGGGGTTTCCCAGCTCACTTCATTGTACCCTTTCGTATTAACCATCCCTACTCAGCTTTCATCTCTGTTTTTCCACCTCAGCTCCTTTCTTAAATCCTTTGCCACCCTCAGTTCCTAACTTACACACACCTCAGTCTCTTCCCCTTCATCTCGGTCTGCTGCCTCTTGGAATTTGTCCTTCCTTTGCGTTCCCACCCCTTCTCAGGCTGTGCTGTCTTCTCAGCAGGCCTTGAGTCTCGGTGGGCACTTTACCCACAGTTCCTCCCATTGGCGCTGTTAATGTCAGTCTTACATTCTTATCCTCTACCTTTTCTACTCTTGTCTGTAGCCCCAGTGTTACCCTCTCAGGTTATGCCTTCATTCTATCCTGTGGCTTTGTTGGGCAAAAGAAGCAAATGACTTAAAGAAAAGGTTAAGTAAATATTAGTAGATGTCATTCATAGATATGGAAAACAATTATGGTAGTCTTAATTGAATGTCTGGAATGCTGGAACATATACTTTTAATTCTGGCTCATTTATTTATTCCCTCTGTGACCTTGGGCAAGTTATTTCACTTAAGTTTGTGTTTCCTCGCCTAGAAAAGGGTGGTAGTTGTGTCTAGCTCACTGAATTGTTGAATTAAATGAGAGTGTGTAAAACCCCTGGCACATAATTGGCACTTGATAAATGGCAGCCACTATTGTATTGAAATACTTTGGCTTGGGACTTAGCTCTTCCACTTTCTTACTGTATGACCTTGGGCAAAGAAACTAAATCTGAGCTGGAATTTGTTTTTAACATCTTTTTTGAGATATAATTCACAAAACCTGTACATTAAAATAATTTAATAATGTATAAATTAAATAATGTACAATTCAATGTGTTGTTTTGTTTTGTTTTTAGTAAACTCACAGGGTTGTGCAACTATCAACCACAATCTAATTTTGGAATATTTATCACCTCAAAAAGAAGCCCTGTGCCAATGAGCAGTTACTCCCATTACTCCTGACCTCCCCTCCTTTCTCTTAACCTTAGACAACCACTAATTTACAGGTATACCTCAGAGATATTGCAGGTTTGGTTCCAGACCACTGCAATAAAGCAAATATTGCAATAAAACAAGTCACGTGAATTGTTTGGTTTCCCAGTGCATGTAAAAGTTATGTTTACACTGTACTGTAGTGTAAAGTGTGCAACAGCATTATGTCTTAAAAAAAAAACAATGTACATACCTTAATTAAAAAATACTTTATTGCTTAAAAATGTGAACCATCATTTGACAATGCAGGGTTGCCACAAATCTTCAATTTGTGTAGATGTGTGTTTTAATTTCGCTTGGGAAGATTCGTATGAGTTGCTGAATTGTATTCTGTTTAATGTTTTAAGAACAGCCAAGCTATGTAATCCCTTTTGTGTGTTGCTGGGTTTGGCTTGCTAATTTTTTTTTTTTTTTTTTTTTTGCGGTACGCGGGCCTCTCACTGTTGTGGCCTCTCCCGTTGTGGAGCACAGGCTCCCGACGTGCAGGCCCAGCAGCCATGGCTCACGGGCCTAGCCGCTCCGCGGCATGTGGAATCTTCCCGGACCGGGGCACGAACCTGTGTCCCCTGCATCGGCAGGCGGACTCTCAACCACTGTGCCACCAGGGAAGCCCCTAGTTTTAGTTTTTTAAGGACTCTCCATACTGTTCTCCATAGTGGCTGTACCAATTTACATTCCCACCAACAGTGTAAGAGGGTTCCCTTTTCTTCATATAACTTTTTTTTAACCATAGAAAGGATATATAAGAGGTTTTTGTTTTGATTGTTGTTTTTTGGGGGGGTTTGTTCTTTTTGTTTGTTTGTTTTTGCTTCTTAGGAAAAATTGAAGAGCAGAAAACTTACTTATTCCAGGTTTTTGGTACCAGTTTTTCACAGAAGTATAAAATGAGAGGAAGAGAAGTCCTCTCCCTCAGTCTTGCCAGATTTTGTTGTGAACAATCCTTGTGACTGTCAACTTGTCAGTGGATGTTTTTTTTCCTTTGAATAACTTCTGCAGGAGGCAACCTTTTTTTTGGACTATTCTCTGTTATTGCCTGCGTTTGCGTTTAGGAGTGCAGGATCTTTCCCCTCCATTTATAAAATCATTAAACTGAACCATTTTCAAAAGTTTGACGTAGTGTTTTTATTGAACTCATGGAAGTTGGAATTGAAGCTGTGAGAGAATTTACCTATTTAGTCTTGAGCTTATAATTTCCCAAAGAGTAAGGGCCACAGTTTTGCCCAGTACTAAACACGTAACAAGAAATTTAGGTGTGTAATTTATATCATAGGCTTCCTGAATACTGAAATGCAAAAGAAACATTTTCACCTACCGCATTCAATAATTTGATACTATTTACTGATATTGGTGAGAATGCAGGAAATTGGTTCCATTACACTGTTTTATTTCCCTGTGGTTCTATCTGAAATAATTCTCTTTATATGACTATATTTATGGTCTGTCTCCCTCTACTGGAATGTGAACTCTAAGAGGGCAGGGACCGTGTCTGTTTTTTACTTCTGTATCCCCATCACCTACAGTAATGCTTTGCATATAGTGGACATTCAGATAATTGCTGGATGAGTAAAGAATTCTGATTAAGTGTATCTGAGATGGGACCCTGATACCTATATGTTTTTTAAAAAGCATCTCAAGTTATTTCGATATGCACTTCCAAGGCTGAGAACCACTGGGCTATTTTCCTTCTCTGACATGCAGTAATGTGCATAAGGTACAGAAGATATATATGTATATATGTATCCTTACTGAAAGATCATTATTAGAGGCTTTCTCCACTCTTGAAATTGGGAAAACCTGACTGAGTTCCCTAGAAAGAAGAGTTTAATTCAGTATTGTTTTCCAAGTATTGTTTGCAGATAAGACTCAGAATGGACAGTTGCTTTCCACCATCAGATACTTAAATTTAGGAGTGGTGAGAAGAAAGCTAGAATGGAATTTATTACCCCCCACCCCCCATTTTTAACAACAACAAAAGGCAAGGTCAGGCTTCCTAGATGACTTCTCCAAAACAGTGATTTTCAGTGGTGGGGGATGGGGTTTCTCTAATGACTGGGGACATTTTTGATTGTCATAACTGGGGAGGGGGAAAGGATACTACTGGCATCTATTGGATAGAGGCCGGGGTGGTGCTAAACATTCTACAGTGAACAAGAAGACATCCACCCCCAACAAAGAACCACCTGCTCTACAGTGTCAGTATTGCAGAGGTTGAGAAACCCTGCTTTAAACAAGCCGCTTGGAGAAAGCATTAGTAGTTACTGTTGAGTTTGGCAATTATGAATGCATGGAGCCTGTGTGTGTGTCTGTGTGTGCGCACGCGCATGCACACATACCCGTTTTTGGCCCTGGGCAAAACTGAATGTCTGTGTAGAGAAACCTGTATGTGTGTACAGGAAGACCTTGTTTTATTGTGCTTTGCTTTACTGCGCTTCGCATATATTCCGTTTTCTGCACCTTGAAGGTTTGTGGCAACCCTGTGTCAGGCAAGTCTGTTGGCGCTATTTTTCCAACAGCATTTGTTCACTTGGTGAATCTGAGTCACATTTTGGTAATTCTTGCAATATTTCAAGCTTTTTCATTATTTGTGATGGTTATCTGTCATCAGTGATCTTTAATGTTATTGTAATGTTTTGGGGTGCCACGAACCGTGCCCGTATCAGACGGTGAACTTAATCCATAAATGTGTGTGTTCTGACTGCTCTCTCTTCCTCTTCTCTGGCCTCCTTATTCCCTGAGACACAACAATACTGAAATTAGGCCAATTAATAAATAGCCCTACTAATGGTCTCTAAGTACTTCTTGAAATGAAGAGTCACACAACTCTCACTTTAAGTCAAAAGCTAGAAATGATTAAGCTTAGTGAGGAAGGCATGTCAACAGCCCAGATAGGCCGAAAGCTAGGCCCTTTGAAGCAATTAGCCAAGTTGTGAATGAGTGCAAAGGAAAAGTTCTTGAGGGAAATTAAAAGTGCTACTCCAGTGAACACATGAATGATAAGAAAGCAAACAGTCTTATTGTTCATATGGAGAAAGTTTTTTTTTTGGAATTGAGGTATAGTTGATATACAGTATAAGTTTCAATCAACATAGTGATGCACAATTTTTAAAGGTTATACTCTATTTTACAGTAATTATAAAATATTGGTTATAGTCCCTGTGTTGTACAATATATCCTTGTAGCTTATTTATTTTATTTATAGTAGTTTGTACTTCTTGACATAGAGAAAGTTTTAGTGGTCTGGATGGGAGATCAAACCAGCCACCACATTCCCTTAAACCATAGTCTAATCCAGAGCAAGGCCCTAACTCTCTTCAGTTCTGTGAAGGCTGAGAGAGGTGAGGAAGCTGCAAAAGAAAAGTTTGAAGCTTAGCAGAGGTTGGTTCATGAGGTTTAAGGCAAGAAGCCATCTCCATAACATGAAAGTGCAAGGTGAAGCAGTGAGTGCTCACATAGAAGCTGCCACAAATTATCTAGAAGATTTAGCTAAGATAATGAAGGAAGCTACACTAAACAATAGATTTTTGATGTAGGTGAGCAGCATTCAGTTGGAAGAAGATGCCATCTAGGACTTAATAGCTGGAGATGAGAAGTCAGTGCCTGGCTTCAGACCCTCAAAGGATAGGCTGACTCTGTTGTTAGGGGCTAACATTGCAGTTAACAATGCAGCTAACATTGAAGCCAATACTCGGATTCTGAAAATCCTGGGACCCTTAAGAATTATGCTCTCTACTCTGCCTGTCTTCTGTAAATGGAACAACAAAGCCTGGATGACAGCACATCTGTTTAAAACATGGCTTACTGAATATTTTAAACCCACTGTTGAGACCTGTTCCTCAGAAGAAAAGAATCAAGATGACTGCTCATTGACAATGCACCTAGTCACCCAAGCGCTCTGAGGGAAATGTATCAGTACAGTGAGATTCATGTTGTTTCCATACTTGCTAACACAACATCCATTCTGCAGCTCAAGGAATAATTTTGACTTTCAGGTCTTATTATTTAAGAAATACATTTTGTAAGGCTATAGGTGCCATAGAGAGTGATTCCTCTGATGCCTGTGAGCAAAGTCAATTGAAAACCTTCTGAAAAGGATTCACCATTCTAGGTGACGTTAAGAACATTCATGATTCAGGGGAAGAGGTCAAAATATCAACATAGACAGAAGTTTGGAAGAAGTTGGTTCCAACCCTCATGGATGACTTTGAGGGGTTCAACACTCCAGTAGTGGAAACAACTGCAGATGTGGTGGAAACAGCAAGAGAACGAGAATTAGACGTGGAGCCTGAAGATGTGGCTGCATTGCTGTAACCTCATGATAAAACTTTTAACAGATGAGTTACTTACTATTTATGGGTGAGCAGAGAAAGTGGTTTTTTGAGATGAAATCTCCTGGTGAAGAAGCTGTAAAGCTTGAAATATTGAAAGTATATATACAGTTTTTCACTTTTAATTTTGAATAATGCACCAACATAAATAACCCCCATAAACAAAACTCTTTGAGGTCCTCAATAATTTAAAGGTGTGAAGGGGTCCTTAGGCCAAAATATTTTTGAACAGATGGTGTCCTGAGATTGGTTCCTCAGACACTGTTGAATCTATGTTTGTGTCTCTTGTTGGTTTAGGCTTCCATAGACTAGAAGATTTAAATTCCTTGGGCTTTGATAGAAAGTTCTGGCTTTTTATTTTGACCTGAGTATGTTTTTAATGTATAAAATATATAGCAGAATTTTCAAAGGTTAAATTTTGAGTTCATAGGGCTACAAAAGCATTACTTGTAGATTAGATGAGTGGAGAATTATATCTGGAAGAATGACAAAAAGAATCACAGGAAATGGTAAATTATTTTGGAAAGGTTACAATAGACAAATGATTGTGGAAAAAGTGTCATTTTATGCGAGTCTTAGAGAAAAATTATGAATAGGTTTAGCAAACACCTTAAGTGTAGGAGACTGCATCCCCGTAAAAAAGGGGATGTGATAGGAGCGTTTTAATTATTAACACACACACTAGAGCTTTATCTAACCATAAAGAAATAATAGGCTTTCTGTTTCCTTAAACACTGAAAATAAGCTCTGTAGGTTTGAGTGAATTGTTGGTAGGTTACTATGTTTAAGGCAGCATTTAGGAGAACCATACTGGAAGTGATTTAGAGGAAAAGAGACTTTCCATAGATATTTTCTTATCTATATAAAATAATTAGCATTACCCTGATTTATTAGAAGCCTGGTCTTAGTTAAGCCTTGTAAAGGGTAAGTTTGGCTTGTGACCTAAACAGTATCTTTGGGGTCAATGAATAAGTGTTGCGTGGTGTGCAAAGCTGTGGAAGATCCAGAAGAAATCAGGGAGAAAAACTTGTCAAGAGTTGAGTTAACAACTTAAAGACAGTGATCTTTTCCCCCTAGATATTAATATTTTGGTTAACCCGATTTTGTAAATGTTATTTTTCTGTATAGCATTTTAATCCCTAGGAGGCTTGTAATCCTTTGAAGTGACCCATAGTCATTTCATAGTGGGGATTAGGAACTAGATTGTTAGGAAAGACCACAATTTGTTTTTCCTCAAATTCTAATACAAATAATACTTTAGCATTAATACTTGTATACTTAATTTTCACTAGTTAAATGTGAGGAAGTTCTGTCTTTAAAAACTTCCCTTGAAAAAGAGTTTTTTCCTCATCACCAAGGTACTTTTTTTGAAACGTTTAAGTAGATATAGTTACCTTTTAAAATTCCATGTTAAATATTTTTTTAGATCAAATGATTTAAACTTATATTCCTATTTTATCTGAACAATAGCATGATATATTTAGGGGCATAGGTCTTCATAAATGTTTTTTTGTGTGTGATAGAATTCATCAGAATACTATTTTACCACTGGTGTTAAAAAAATTTTCTCATTCCAAAATTAATCAAACAAAAAAATATATTACTCTAAACTCCTATTCATTTATATAAAAGCAAAAAATTATTTTTCTATTTATTTTTCATTATGGTAAAATTCACATACATAAAATTTGTCATTTTAATCATTTTAAGGTGTGTGACGCAGTGACACTAAATACATTCACATTGTTGTGCAACTGTCACCACCACCCATCTCCAGAACTTTTTTTATCTACACACATTGAAACTCTGTATGTATTAAACATTAATTCCCTATACCGTTTATCCCCCAACCTCTTACAAACACCAGATATCATTCTGCTTCCTATAAGTGGATCATACAATATTTGTCCTTTTGTGACTGACGTATTTTACTTAGCATAATATCTTCAAGTTTCATCCATGTTGTAGCATGTGGCAAAATATCTTTAAGGCTGAATAATAATCCATTGTATGTATATGCCACATTTTAAAAATTCATTAATCCATCCACAGACAGTTGGATTGCTTTCTAAGTGTCCACTAGGCTCTCGTGAGTAATGGTGCTGTGAACATGGGTATGTACGTACCTGTTTGAGACCCTACTTTCAGTTCATTTGGATATATCCCCAGACGTGGAATTGCTGGATCATATGGTAATTCTGTGTTTAATTTTTTGAGGAAATGCCATATTGTAATTGTACATTGATGGCTGTACCATTTTACATTCTCACCAACAACACATAAGAGTTTCAATTTCTCTGCGCCTCACCAACATTTGTTATTTTCTGCCTGTTTTTCTGTTTTCTTTATAATAGCCATTCTGATATGTGTTAAGTGTTATTTTGCAGTTTTGATTTGTATTTTCTCAATGATTAATGATATTAAGCATCTTTTCATGTGCTTATTGCCATTTGTATATCTTTGGGGAAATGTCCATTTTTTAATAGGGTTGTTTTCATTTGTTACTGGTTTGTAGGTCTTATCTGTTCTGGATATTAATCCTTCATCAGACACATGATTTCCAAATATTTTCTCCCATTCTGTAGGTTACCTTTACACTGCGTTTATAGTGTCCTTTCATGTACAAAAGCTTTTAGTTTTTATTAAGTTCCGTTTATCTACTTTTTCTTTTGTTGCCTGTGCTTTTGGTGTCATGTCCAAGAAATCATTGGTAAATTCAGTGTCATGAAGCTTTTCCCATTTTCTTCTAATAGTTTTATAATTTTAGCTCTTGCGTTTAGGTCTTTCATCCATTTTGAGCTGATTTTTGTATATGGTGTAAGGTAAGGGTCCAACTTCATTTTTTTGCACGTGGATACCCAGTTTTTCCAAAACCATTTGTTGAAAAGACTGTCCTTTCTCCTATTGAATGGTCTTGGGACCCTTGTTGAAATCTGTGGACCATATATATGTGAGGGTTTATTTCTGGGCTTTGTTCTGTTTCATTGGTCTATATGTTTGTCTTTATGGCAGCTCCACACTGTTTTGATTACTGTAGCTTTGTAGTAAGTTTTGGTTTTTTCTTTTTCAAAAAATTTTATTTATTTTATTTTTGGCTGTGTTGTGTCTTCGTTGCTGCACGCAGGCTTTTCTCTGGATGTGGCGAGCAGGGGCTACTCTTCATTGTGGTGCACAGCCTTCTCATTGTGGTGGCTTCTCTTGTTGCGGAGCACGGGCTCTAGCTGCGCGAGCTTCAGTAGTTGTGGCACACAGGCTCAGTAGTTGTGGCCCACGGGCTTAGTTGCTCCGCAGCATGTGGGATCTTCCTGGACCAGGGCTTGACCCCATGGCTCCTGCATTGGCAGGTGGATTCTTAACCACTGTGCCACCAGGGAACCCCTGTTTTTTTCCTTAATTTATTTGTTTTTCGCTGCATGGGGTCGTCACTGTTGCATGCGGGCTTTCTCTAGTTGTGGTGAGCAAGGGCTACTCTTCATTTTGTTGCGTGGGCTTCTCATTGTGGTGGCTTCTCTTGTTGTGGAGCACAGGCTCTAGGCTGCAGGCTTTGGTAGTTGCGGCATGTGGGCTCAGTAATTGTGGCACACAGGCTCTAGAGCTCAGGCTCAGTAATTGTGGCACATGGGTTTAGTTGCTCCACGGCATGTGGGATCTTCCCAGACCAGGGCTTGAATGCATGTCCCCTGTGTTGGCAGGTGGATTCTTAACCATTGCACCACCAGGGAGGTCCCTGTAGTAAGTTTTAAAGTAGGGAAATGTGAAACCTCCAAGTTTGTTCTTTTTTTTTTCAAGATTGTTGTGGCTATTCAGAGTTCCTTGAGATTCCATATGAATTTTAGGATGAATTTTTAATCTGTAAAAAGATGTTGTTGGGATTTTGATAGGGATTATATTGAATCTGTAGATTACTGTGTGTAGTGTGGACATTTTAACAATATTAAGTCTTCCAATCCATATCTTTCCATTTCTTTGTTTCTTCTTTAATTTCTTTCAGCAGTGTTTTTTAGTTTTCAGCATAAAAGTCTTTTGCCTCCTTGGTTAAGTTTGTTCCCAGGTATTTCATTCTTAATGCTGTTGTAAATGGAATTGTCTTCTTAATTCCCTTTTCAGTTTGTTAGTGTATTAAAAAACCCTGATTTTTGTGTGTTGATTCTGTATTCTGCAACTTTGCTGAATTCATTTATTAGTTCTAATATTCTTTTTGTTTGTGGACTCTTTAGGGTTATGTTATCTGTGAACAAAGGTAATTTTACCTCTTCTCTTCCAGTTTGGATATGTTTTCTTTTTCTTGCCTATTAGTTTTAATAGATGGAGAGATAAAATAGGAAATGGTATTAGATGATTTAGAAATCTGTTTATCTGAGGCTTTACTATGGAAAATATATCTTGAAAGTTTTTCATGCTATTCCATGGAAACTGGGGAACTTAAGTGATAAAGATAGTCTGCATTGCAAAGAAAATTTAACTCACAGCTTCTAGATTTATAATAGGTTTTTGTTTGTTTGTTTTTGTTTTTTGCTATCTCAGAAAGCCTAATCACAGATGCAGTTTTCTTCTAGTCCTTGACAATGTGCATGCTTTTTGTTTCTTTCTGCTTGCTTTTGAAGGTGGTTGTTAGCATTTAATTATTCTTTGGAGTTTTGGTGTTTGTTGTTATAGATATTTGTACAAGAGATGCCTGTAACTGACATTATAGATATATAAAATGTAAAGTCGTTAAAAACAGGTGGTACTCTGGAAATAAACTTTAATCATTTAGGTCAGATCTTAAGATGAGAGAACTGAGGCCTGGAGAGGATGTTAACTTGTACAAGGTTATACAGTTATTATCAGAGTCAGGACTAAACCACTTTGGTAATTTTTTTTCTCATTCTTTCTGTCTACTTGAATCATTGATTACTGCAACAGCCTTTTAATTGTCTTTATGGACTTTAGACTCATCCTTCAGTCTGTTCTTGCTACTGGATCCAAAGCATAATACTTCTGAAATATGAACAGTTATATCAGTGTGTTAGTTTTTTCAGTTATTAACCATTATCTTCAGGGTAATATTAGCATTAATTATAGCTAAGTCCATTACTTGGGTTGTCTGATTTAATACTTTGAACGGTTCTTTGCTGTTAATTATCCCAGTTTTATAGATGAGGAAATTGAGACCAGGACTGTGTAATTTCAAAGTTTATGTTCCTAGGCACTATATTATTACTGCTTAAGTAAGTCATTCAAGACTCCTTGTGTTGTTGCTCCTATCCACTTCTCTTGTGTTCAGTTGACATTTTTAACTGTAAATTCCTTGAAGGCAGATATCATGTCCCAGACCAAGCAGTTGCCTGATACATAGCAAATATTTGGTAAACGTTGAATAAATTTTAAGTAGTGAGTGAATGGCACAGGATAGTGAGCCTAGCCCAGTGTGAGAAGACATGAATATTACATCTGAAAGAAAAGATTCCTCTGACTGGCCATGGTCAGTAAAGGTCAGTCTTTGGGTTAAAGAACAGAATGAGGGAAATGAAATCCAGAGAGATGACTAAAGATAGGAACTATTTGTTCTTGACTTAAATTAATTATATTTTTGGGTTGTACGAACTTGAAAATGAATTCTCTAAGTAACTTTTTATGTTTTCAGGCCTGGTGGCGTTAAGGAGAGAGGCACCTGAAGACTTGAGGCAGGGAAAGTTTACTCCATTTTTTAGAAAGGGGAAGAAGGAAGATTGTAGAGCTTGATGTGGCTCTCAGGTGAGATTCTAGAGTAGATTATTTAAAGAATTACTTGTTTCCAGGAGAGATGAAGTACTAAACGTTAAGAATTAGCCTGAATTCATTAAGAACAAACCAAAACAGCCTAACTTTTCTTTTTGTGCATGAAATCTCCTATCTTCAACGAATTGCACGAGATTTACAGATTACTCATCACATTTGCAGATGGCACAGATACAGGAGGGATGGTGTGTTAGCTGGGATGGGCTAGATTTTGCTGTAGTGATAACCTCTAAATCTCAGTGGCTGAAAAAGTAAAAGAGATTTAT
The DNA here is from genome assembly GCF_949752795.1 of Hyperoodon ampullatus. NCBI lineage: Eukaryota > Metazoa > Chordata > Mammalia > Artiodactyla > Ziphiidae > Hyperoodon > Hyperoodon ampullatus. Next base: position 30,897,809 of record NC_136918.1, read on the forward strand.
TTATTGCTTATATCACATGTCTGTTCTCAGGTCAGCAGGGTTCCCTGCTTTGTGTTGCTCTCATGCAGGAACCCAGTCTGGAGTTTCTGCCTTCTGGAATGTTGCTTGTACTTGTGGTACCAGAGAGGGAACATGATGAATGACATATCAGGCTTCAAAGCTTCCGTCACACATCACTGCAGCTCACTTTTAACTGATCAAAGCGGGGTGATCACACCCAGCCCGGGTGTTTGTGGGGTAGGGAAGTATAATCCTACCATAATTTGGAAGGAAGGGACCCAGAAGTATCACTGAACATCAGTGTTGACTTGCTGAGATAGTGAGCACTTTGGATGGCAGGTTAAGGAGCTAAGAGGATTGAGCTTTGTAGGCTGATGTGATCAGCTGAATCAGACAAAGGGAAAGTGAAGAGGGAGAATTGTAAGAGCCTGTCCTTCCTTCCCAAAACTAATCCCAATAGAATACTGTTGATGGAAGGGGCTGAGGGGTGCAGCTTGCTAGCTTTATCAGCACATGTGACACAAAGAAGTGTAGTGGTTGGTGCAGGGGAAATGACAAGGAGGCCTCGATTCTGACTTACTCCGTATGCCCACCTTACCACATTTCTGGATATAGGTGCTTGTTCAGATGGGAGATACACTTGAAATCATGTGATGTGGATGACTGAGGCAAATAAGGATGTGCAGCTGGGAAAATTCACCTGGGCAGGGGAGTGGGAGGCATCATGGCTGCCTCAAATATTTGGAAGCCTGCCAAGGGGAAGCAGGAATGGACTTTTATCATATGTCACACTAAGAAACTAGTGGATGAAAACTATAGGAAGTGATTTAAGCTCATTGAAAGCGAGCTGCTAGTTTATTTTCTTTTTTATTATTTTTAATGTTTAGACAGGCTTCCACTTTATTTATTTATGGCTGTGTTGGGTCTTCGTTTCTGTGCAAGGGCTTTCTCTAGTTGTGGCAAGCGGGGGCCACTCTTCATCGCGGTGTGCGGGCCTCTATCACGGCCTCTCTTGTTGCGGAGCACAGGCTCCAGACAAGCTGCTAGTTTAGAGGTGGTGTAGAATACTTCTTCCTGGAAATAATCAGGCATCAGGTTGATTCCCCTGAAATTCTATGACTTTGAATGACAGAAGAATGCAAGAACTTTCATAAACACTTAATATGAGTATGTAAACATTTATGTGATTATTTCTAACTTCACTGGTGAAAGAAGTGAGATATAATGAATTAGTGATCTAATAAAACATTTTTATCTTTATACCTGTTAAGTACTAGAACTCTGCTAGGAACTTTATGAAATTTTTTTTTTCTAAATCTTACGTTAGTCTCATTTTATACACGAGGAAGCTAATTCAGAGATAATAGCTTGCCCAAGGTTTATTCTGGTTAACTGGTCAAGTAAGGATTTTATTTTTTAAAAGCCACTGGATCCATTTTACCAAATGTGGCCTGTGGTGTGTACCAGTATCTTATGACAGAGTCAGAGCCCTTCTGGTTGAGTAGTGTTTGGAGCCCTGGCCTCTTCATCCCCTTTTCTTTCCCTTCTTGGTTACTACCTGAGGTACCCTGATGTTATCTGAAAGATTTTTTTTTTAACTTCCTCTCCTGTCTTTGTCATTAAACACAAGAGACAGAGCAGCTACTCTGGGGACGGGTGGAGGAAAGGAGGAGAAAGATGGGCAAGAGATTTACGTTTATTGAGTCCTTAAAGTGTACTGGGTACTTTATATGAATTTGAGGTAAGTGGCATTGTTCTTATTAAAGTTAAGGAGATTCAGGCTCAGAGAAGTTAACTTTATTCAAAGTCACAGGTCTAATCCTAGATCTGTTCGAGCTCTAAAACATGGCCATTTCATGTAACTACTAGAGAGTGATTATCTGTGCAGTAGGTCATGTATGTATAAGTCAGAGATCAGACTTAGTTGCATCTGACTTCATCTAATAAAAGACAAAGTCAGGGCAAAGATTCAGTGAAGGAACAAAAGAGGAAAAATGATTCTATAAAGGACTAAAAAGAGAAGAAACACAAAAATGATGGTAGGTCAATATTAATAACTAATTGAACTATATTGTGATACCAGTGCCCAGAAAAAGTATATCTCTATCGCAACACTGAACAGAGTGCTGTATCGGTCAGCCCAAGTTATAATACTTCTATCTTTGCCTCTAAAAATGATTCTCAAAAGACTAGAGAATTTTTTGTCGACTTCCGAGTTAACAGAAACAAATTATTTTTCCTTTTTGCAAGTGTAATAAAAAGATGTGTGGAGTTTCTGAAGGGTGATGTGACCTTCGCATTACAAGCTGAAAAACAGCTGTGTGTAAGCACAAATAGAGCAGAAGGTGGAGCTAATACCTCTCCTTTCCTGTCCTGTTCTGTCTCAGGTGGTTTATGCTGATAAGCAGACAACTTTGAAAGAAACTAGTGTTCAGTTCTAAAAGTTGCATTACCTCAATATTTAAGCAAGGAGAACTACACACGATGGCTTCCGGGGCTTAACATATTTTGGTAGTTGTCTGATAGCAGTACTTTTCATAAGGATCCTACTGTCTTACTGCAGTGCTTTGTGATAAGAATGGTGACCTGCTGGACCTTTGGGCCTACGTTCTTCTTAAGCAGAGCTGGGTCCATGGTGACCTGCTGGACCTCTGGGCCTACATTCTTCTTAAGCAGAGCTGGGTCCATTTGGACCACCATGTCATTCTCATGAATGTGTGTGCACTTATATGAGATAGAATCATCTGAAATATTAGTGTTGACGAAAGCGTGCTCTTAGGTTCAAATTGTAGCTGTGTATCAGGACGTTGTTCAGTGGGGCTGACTCATTATCTAAGTGTTCTTATGTGTCTTTCCGGAATTTGCAATGCTTTTGCCTATAATTCTGTTTGGATCTGATGTTAATGACTCTTGAGACCTATGTCTGTAGAATTATTTTCAGATGATGATTAGAGATGATGAGTTTTAGACTTTGTTTATAAGCTGCCATCTTTCATGTGATACACAAATAGTGAAAGCGACAAGTTTTGGTGCAGATTGACAAGGATGTGTCTTTGTTACATTGTGTTAGTAATACAGACGTGATGATAATACCGTGAATCAGCTTTAATAATAGTAGTGCAGAGTTTCTGGACAGAGGCTCCTCAAACTTTGATTTTTATTAAGTAGTTCTGTAGAAAGGCAGCATAAGTTCTGTATCTAGAAGCTGATGTAATTGCACTTGAATTTTGTAAGACAAATCCCAAATCAAGCTGACATTGGAGAACCTTTTTTTTGAATTATCATATATGCACAAATATTTCAACAATACGGGAGATCCTGAAAGAATGGCTCCCAGGCATCCAAGGATTGCATGAGTGTATGAGGAACTCTCTGGTCCTAATCCGTGTGTGTAAGGGACAGGTCTCTCTCCTCCTACTTCCTTGCTCTGGCTTCATGCTGCTCTGCCTCTCGCTGGGATCGACAGAGCCTCTCACCAGTCTGCCCTTCCACAGGCTTGCCCATTTCAGTTTATGTTCTTTGCTGAAGCCAAGCAGAATGATCTTTCTTGAAAAATATTTTAAAATCAGATTGAGATTTTCAGACACACAGGATAAAGTAAAATTCAGTAGAAACCTACATACCTAGTACCAGGAATAAACAGATGTTAATACTTTGCCCTATTTGCGTTGTCTCTTAAAAGAGTAAAATAGTTACATATACAGCTAGAGCCCTGTTTCCATCCTTCCCTAGGTAACCACCTTGAAAATTGACTTACATCATCCTGTTTTTCGCACTTACACTGTATTTATATATCCATAAACAATATTGTAAACAATATCATAAACAATATGAACTATTATTTTTGTGTTTTCTAAACTTTTAAATGGTATACTATATGTGTCTTTTGAAACACTTTTAAAAATTTATTCATGGTGGTACATTTGTTGTAATTGCTATGTATCTCATACAAATAAATGCAGTTTATTCCCCTAACATACTGCAGTTAGGTAGTTTCCAGTTTTGAGCTGTTACAGAGAGGGTGCAGTAGATATGCTGGTGTGTCTCCTTGTGTACATGCCCAAGTTTCTCTGAGGTTGACATGTGCAAGTAGGCTTTCTGGGTCGTAGCAGTTATACACGTTCACCTTTACTGTGTAATTTTAATTTTCTCCAAAGTGGTTGTACCAATTTATATTGCCTCTTTACTCTTAAACTTGTTGGTAATTGTTTTAGTTTGATTTCAGTTTTTACAGTCTGATGGGTATGAAGTAGTATCTCATTTTAATTTGTATTTCTCTGATTATACTGAGATTGAATATATTTTCATATGTTTTGACCAACTGGAATTTTTTGTGTGAGTTGCCTGTTGTTCATTTTTTTTCCCTCCTTACAATGCAGTCGTGTGTGTGTGTGTGTGTGTGTGCATACTATGATTTCTTTGTTGGTGGTGGTTTTGTTATATACATCTCAATATGTTGCTAGTCTTTTCACTTTATTTATGGAGTCTTGTTCAGAAACTTTAAATTATAGTGTAATCATACTTACCGATCTTTTATGTTTTTTCCTTCCTTGTGTAAGAAACCATCAAGTTCCTAAAAATACTGTTTCTTCTAAAAATTTGCAGTTTCTTTACCCACTTAGTTTTTTGACCCACCTGGAATTTTATTTTTGTATATGCTGAGAAGTTCACATTTTTCTTCAAAATTGACTCTTCCTTACTCTGATTTTTTTTATGCACATTGAAAAAAATTTCAAATTGCCATGGAAACTTGAATTTAATGGTTATTCCATTGAAATGATGGATTTAATTTGGAAAATTGACATTGTACAATATTGTGTCTGGAAAAAGCAGATGATTCTCATGCAGCAGCCAGTTCAAACCTCATGCCTGTTGCCTGCCCATGTGTTTACTCACAGTTGCCATCAGACAATAATAGCGTTCCCTTCTCTTCTGTAAATCTTGCAGTAACCCTCATTGGCAGAGAAACGCTATCCTTGAGTCATTCGAGAAAAGGGATTCTGGGAAATGTAGTTGCAGACTTCAACGCACAAGGGGTTTACTTGATTGTTGTGTACGTTTTCCTCCCAATTGATATATTTCAGAGGTCTTTTTCAGCAGGACATACATTTGTAATATACAGAGACTATATTAATTTATATTTCTATCTGTAATGTGTTGCTTTCTATTGTTTTACACCCTGCCCTCCTTATTATAAATGCCTTTTTACCTTTATTTGGGCAGCTTGTTTCAAGACCAAGTCATCCTAGCAGAAGTGATACCTGACACATGCACACGCACACATACTCAGTTCTTCTACTTCTTGAGATTGGATTAGTTTTGCTTTCTCTATGATTGCAAAATTTAGTACTTACAAGCATTTTCATCAATTTAGTACTTATAAGCATTAATTAATTCATTTCATTAATACTTACAGGCGTTTTCTTTCTGCCCCTTTTTAGGCCTGGGCGTTCTTAATTATCAGTGTGTATCCTTCTGTCATAAGCACATTGTGTGTGTGCTTGTCTCCTCTACTAAACTATAGCTCCTTCAGAACAATGCCGTACTCTTTGTTACCAGCCCAGAGCACATAGTAACAGCTCAGTAACTCTTGGAATGAATGAGTGATACATAATTCTAAACAGAGGGTATATGCAGTTTTATAACCTTTTCATTTAGCAAAATATATTGCACTAGATGCTTTTTATATATTAATATGACTCCTCACAGCAACCATGCAAGTCACCTCTATTTCATAAAAAATGTTTTGTCAAGGACACATTATTAATTGTGGGGCTCCTATATATAATTTGGGTTGAAACCCAGCTTCATCTCATTTTAGTGTCACGCTTCACCTAGTTGCTACGTAATCTTCCAAATTATGATTTTTAATGGTTGCATCATATAACATCACGTTGATTTATCATTTTGCCCTTTAGATATTTAAATAATTGAATTATTCTTCAAAGGAGTAGATTACATTTCCAGTGTTGAGTGAACCATTGTTCTAAATAATTATTACCATTGGTATGCATCTGATTCATCTATGTAGCTTTTAAAATTTAATTTTAACAGGCAGTCATATGGTTCACCATTTAAAAGGAGTGAAAGGATATAATGTAAAAATATTTCCTTATACTTCGATCCACTCACCCCCAGGTTGTTTGGTTTCCCTTAACTGTAGCCAACCAATAGGATTTTTTTTTTATGCCTAGAGATTTTATCATTATATACACAAATTTCAGTTACTACTGCCTTTTACACAATGGAGAATATATCACACACTGTTGTGCGTCTTATTTCCTCTCTCTACCTCCAGGATCATTCCCTATCAATACTTAAAGAGTTTTTTTTAATTACTTAACGGCTGCTTAGTATTTTCTTGTTTATATATACCCAGTTCCCTATTGATATATAGGTGGTTTTTCTTGCTAATGCAAACAAGGCTACAATGAATAACGACCTACTACAGGGCAGTTCTGTAGACATCACAGGTTAAGGGTTTGGTCCTCAGAAAGACTGCCCTCACTTCAGACACCAACTGCGGCTCTGGGGTTCCCACGCCACCCTCGCTTCCGACCTACTGGCTATAAATTTGGGGCTTCCCACTACCCCCTCAGGCTTGATAATTTGCTAGAATGACTTCCAGAACTCAGGAAAATGCTATACTTATGATTACAGTTTTATTAGAGCAAAAGGATAGAGAGCTGAACCAGCAAAAGGGGGAGACACATAGACCTGAGAGGGTCCCGCACTCGTTTTCAGAGTCTTCAGGATGTGTTATCTGGGTCCTTGGACTCAAATCAGTAGAAGTTGATAAGAGGCCAGATGAGAAATTCAGGCAAGGCTTTACTGGGGCTCGAGCTGTAGCAGGAGGGAGCGAGAACAAGCAAGAGGTGCCTTTGCTTGCTCCCTGAGGCGGGCGGGGGCTGGGAGTGGGGGTGTGTGTGAGCTGGTCCCTTAAATGGGGTTTATGGTAGGGGCAGCTCGGTGGATAGGGACGGAGGCGTGGCTTAGGTGGTCTGCCCACCCCCTTGGTGGTGGTGAGTGCAGGGATCATGCATGTTACCCTGCTTTTTTTCCTAACACCTTAGAAGTGGCAGTTGGGCTTTTGGTCTTGTTGTATTTTGTTGTTTGTAATTTGCCCCAACTGCACATGCATGTAGTTATTTTTAGTCCCTCATAGTTTCTTTGTATTCTGTTGCTTGAAGAGACGTTTGTCCAGGTGTAAGCACTGCGACAGAGGGTCCCAGGTCCCAGGTCCCAGCCTGTCTCAGACAGATCACCCTCCTAGCTTGTTGGTACTTCAGTGTAAAGATTATTTATTTGGGGGGGGGGTTCAATTCGTAGGTATGATGGGTTGAATCATTGGCCACATGATTGAACTCAATCTCTAGCCGCCTCCTCTCCCTGGAGTTCAGGAGGTCAGGCTAATATCACATGGCTCACAGCCCCAGTCCTTTTATCACACGATGGTTCTTTCAGCATGGTCAACCCTAATCTGGAACAGTCTAGAGGCCTGCCTTGAGTCACCTCATTCAGTATACAGCCTTTCACTTAGCATAATGCATTTGGTACTGTCAATTTTTTTTAAAAAAGGACGTTCTAGTAGGTGTGTAATAGTATCTCATTGTATTTTATTTTGTGTTTTTCTAATGATTAATGTCTATATATTTTTCATGTCTGTATATCTTCTTTAGTGAAGTGTCAAATTGTTTACATCTTTTGCCCATTTAAAAAATTGGACTATCCTATTATTGAGTTATAGGAGTTCTTCATTTATTTTGGATATAATTCCTTTGTCATATATCTAATTTGCAAGCACTTTCTTTCAGTCTGTGGCCTGTGTTTTCATTCTTTTAATGATGTCTTTCAAAGAGTAGAAATTCTTTGTTTTGATGAATTTTAAGAAATCAGTTTTTTTTTTTTTTTTTTTGCGGCACACGGGCTTTTCACTGTTGTGGCCTCTCCTGTTGTGGAGCACAGGCTCCGGACCTGCAGGCTCAGCGGCCATGGCTCACGGGCCCAGCCACTCCGCGGCATGTGGGATCTTCCCGGACCGGCGCACGAACCCGCGTCCCCTGCATCAGCAGGCAGACTCTCAACCACTGCACACCAGGGAAGCCCAAGAAATCAGTATTTTTATTTTGGGTTGTACTTTTGATATCATCTCTAAGAAATCTTTGCCTTCACCATTGTCACAAATATTTCCTCCTATATTTTCTTTTAGAAATTTTATAGTTTCAGATTGTACATTTAGGCCTGTGATGCATTGTAAGTTAATTGTATGTAGTATCAGGTAGAGGTCTAAGGTTTTGCTGCTGTTGTTGTTTTGGCAAATGAATTATCAAATTGTTCCAGACTATTTGTTGGAAAGATTATTTTTTCTCTGTTGGGCTGCCTTTTGCACCTTTGTCAAAAGTCAGTTGACGACGTATGTGTGGATATATTTCCAGACACTTCCATTCCAGCCCATCAGATCTATATGTCTGTCCTTTGTCCAGTGTCACACTGTCTTGATTACTGTAGCCTTCTAGTAGTATGAATCCTGCAACTTCATTCTTCATAAAATTTGTTTTGGATCTTGTAGTTCCATTGCCTTTCCATATAAATTTTTGAATCTGCTTATTCATTTCTACAAATACCACTGGGACTTCGATTGGGATTGTACTGAGTCTATATAGTAAATGAGGAAAAATTGACATCTTAACAATAATGAGTCTTCCAAGTACATGAATGTGGTATCTTCATTTATTTAGGTCTTTGATTTCCTTTATCAATATTTTATAGTTTTAGCATACAGATTCTGCATATATTTTGTTAAATTATACCTTAGTATTTCTAATTTGGGGTGCTATTATAAATGGTACTGCTTAAAAATTTTTTTATTTTTAGTTCATTGGTAGTATGTAGAAATATAATTGTATTCTGTGACTTTGCTAAACTTATTAGTTCTGGAAACTTCTTTAGACATGTTCATGAGATTTTCTACATAGACACTCATGTTGTCTACTGCTAATACAGGTAGTTTTCTTTCTTTCCAAATTGTATGCCCTTTATTTCTTCTTATAGTGCTATCGCAGTGGCTAGGAGTTCCAATATGCTAAATTGAATAGGAGTGGTGAGGGCAGGCATCCCTGACTTGCTTTCCCATCTCAGAGAGAAATCAGTCAGTTTCCCAGTACTTTTATATTTCTTTAAACACATACAGCTCAAAATAGTGATCACTTAATCTTTTTGAGTCCTAGTTAATTTTATTTTCTAATTTTATTTTCCAGGTGGCTTCCACTTTTCCTGATATCATTCACTGACTTGTACACCTTGTGATTCCTAATGCATTATATGTACGTACATCTCTCACACACACACAAACAGAAGTTTGAACTTCTGTCAAAGCACTTATTGTACTGCTTTGCAGTTTACTTTTTACTTATCTCTTTCCCTCACTAGAAGACAGACATTTTGAGGGGGATAGGAAATGGTGCCTACCCTCAAGGAACTTGTGTCGTGAATAATTGGTATTAGGTTGGCCCATGTGAAATTGCCGATGTTAATTTTTAACCTGTAGAATCTTGTTATCTACTTGGGACAAAAACAGAAAAAAGAAAATGAAATTTCTCTTCTGCTAACAAGATCCAGTCATCAGTATGAGAAATAAATATCCATGCATAGCAAATTGTTCATGACTGTTGTGTGCAGAGTCATATAGGGGTATACTGATGTGAGTGGCATATGGCCTCGCCCTGGAGGAGCTGCTGTGCTGTGAGGACGGGGTGTGTAACTCAATGGTTCATCTGTTCTTATGTGCATCATATAGCCTCATTGTGAATCCACTCATGATCCTAGACTCATGCTTCTCAGTGTCTTGGATTACAAGACATTTTGGCAGTGATTTCTCCAAATAAGTTACTGCAAAGTTTGACAGACTTTGCTGTGTGATTATTTTGTGTGAAAAGATACTCTGTGCACATTTTTTCAGTTTGATACAGCTTAATATTTCAATCACTTAGCATCTTGTGGGTTGAGTAAACAAGAGTAGTAAATTAAGGGCACCAAACATTTTCCCTTTCGAAATAACTTGATATTTCAAAAGAAGAGGAAGCCATTAAGGGAATCGTAATACAAAAGTAAAACTCTGTTGCATTTCCTTACTCTAATTTTTTTGTGTAGTTTTTTTATTGTAAATTGTATGTAGAGCGAAACAATATTTTTGTATTTTATGTATGTTTGTATACTATTTAGACTGTCAAGCTGGCCTTTTACTACACCATTTTACAAATCTGGGAAAAGGATGTGTAAGCTTCATGAAGCCAGAAACAATTTCTTTTGTTCACTGCTGTATTCCTTGTACTTAGCACGTATGAAGTTATTAACAAATGATTATTGAATAAGTATTTGTGGCTTACGAGGCTAGGCTAGCTGGATTTGGTTAGAGTAAAAAAACGTAATTTTTACGTGAGATATATAAATATTAGTACAGATGAAAGTTATTGCAGTTACTTGTTGCTTGATAAGCATCAAAAGATTTCCATAGTTTTTGAGGCTATTAAATTGTATTGGTAAATGCTATAGTAACAGAAGGCTATTAATATTAATCACAAATTCTCTTGTAATACTGTTTTGAACTTGACTGTTAACAGGATTAAAACATAACTATTAAAACCTGTAAAACACTATCTTTCATTTGAAACTCTTGTTTAAAAATTCGAGATTCAGGGAAGACTACCTTTGAATTGGTAATAATACGATAGGTGTACTCAGGAAATTACTTCCTTTTGTGTTTGCTGCCACCAAATGGCAAGTTAATATTACTACTATGTCTGTTGCATTAATATGGTAGAAGACATAGTAAAAGTAATGCCCCTTGAATATTTTTTTGACAGGGTTAATTTTTTCATAAAGAGTTTTGACAAGAGGAGAAATAACAATTTTTAATATGTTTAGAACTGTAGTTAACCTTCTTCTGCCAGGTGGATAGGATGGTTTCTGTCTTCTTCTAACATACTGGAAAGGCATATTAGAACATAGCAATAATCACTATGACAGCAATGATAAAACTGATGATTCAGACTAATAATAAATATCGTTGACAGAATACTTTTATACAGAGAACTTAATTCTGACGTTTGATTTTTCTAAGTCAGCGCACCTGAGAATTAAGGCTCCAGAATATTTTAGGCCTAATTTTATTTATTTGAAGACAAGCCATTTCACTAAAAATAACTGTTGTGATATGAGCCTCAAAAAATTATTATATATGAATAAAAATAGGAGTAACTCCATTGTTCAGTCTTAGGAAATTGGTTAAATATAATACAGATGATAGTACTTTTGAATGTTATGTTACATAGTCATTGAAGGTGTTTTAGAGGAATATTCAAGAACACGAGTAAGGTCCACATTGTCAAGTGGAAGAAAATGGAGAGAAGCAAGTTACTAAACAGTATATTATCACAGATTTTTAGTACATATATAGAAAATAATTATCAGTGTTTATCTTTGGGAGATATTATTTCTTAAATTTATGTATTTCTAAAATGAACATGTTTTTAATATTCAGAAATTATGTAGATTGAATATTTTATACTTTATAGACAGTTTCTTAGATTAAGATATCCCCATGAAATTATTTGATAAATGTTATAGTAAATATATTTGGATAGTTTTTTGTTTTTTTACTTAATGAGAATGTCTTGTTGCTAGCAGTTCTGAGAATCTAACCCCACTTTTTGAGTCTCTTCAGAGAATCCAGCAAGAAATGGTTCATATATAAAGAAAACCTTTTAAAAACTCTGTCTCATTACACAGATTAATAACTTTCTTTCTCTTTTTAAAAATAATTTTCTTTCTTGATAGAAGGGTAAAACTAAGTTCTGAATTAGGAAGATTTTTGAATATGATCTAGTAATTCAAAGTACTAGGTTTTTTTTATATTGTAGCCCTTCATTTCTAGGGTCAGCATATTCTTGCTTTTGATATTTGTTTTCTGCTACAGGCCTGATGCTGGAATTGAAACAGTACCACTACTGCTTCCACCAGAGGAAATAGTGTGGGAATTCCTATTATGCCTAGGTGGTTTTCCCATAGTCTCTCTGCAGTAATAGAGGCAGCTCTTGTAATTTGTTAGTTTGTTGCTCTTTACGCCTCCTGGTAACTTAAACTTTGCTTTTATATATAAGATATGTGAATAAATACTTAGTGTCAATGCAAATCCTGTGTTGTAGACATTCTGTTTATAAGTGTGGTGGGCCCTGTATTCGTGTGAAACTTAGTATAGCAACTTATTTAATAATTCAAATAGATTTTCAGTGGAGGGGGCTTAAGAATCTAATAAGCTCTCTCTCTGTTGGAGCTTGGAGAAGAGAATATTAAATAGCTGATGATGGCACTGCAGTTAGTTTTATTTTATGCTGAAACACTGACGTAGTACTGGACATGTTCTTCCTTCTCTTGTCTGACTGGTGTCTCCCTGCTGTTAGCTCATTTTCCTGTGTGTTCCATGTTTGTGATGCACACTGTAGACATGTCAGCCATTCACTGTAGACATGTCAGCCTGTCATCCCCAGGGAGCCTCACTATGAGAGTGACGCCTGTGTTGTTAGTGAAAGTAGTTTAAAAATCTGCAGGTGTCAAACTGAAGGCACTAGTGAAGACAGTATAAGCTAGTTTGATATCATTGGTATGGTTTGTTAGGCTTCTTATTTGAAATTCATACATATTGAAAGATTGTGTAGAAAGGAAGAAACTATAGCCCAGTCATTGGCTTCTTTACCATTACCAAGTGGCAGCCTGCCTTACTTTGTGATAAATAGTTTATGATGATTATCAAATGGTAATACCACTTGATATTAAGTAGACTTAATGCAACGTTGTTTCAAAACAAAAAAATCATCCTTACTAGCTTTTTGCTTTTTTGTTAGTAATTTATTCTTAGTTAAATTTTTAATTTTTTTTTTTTAGAAGAGGGTGATCAGAGAGGTATTATTGAAAGCTGAAAATTTTTATCCATCTATATTCTGGTAGATGGGGAGGTGATTATTGGGAAAGCATTATTAGGTTGTATTCTTCAACTTGGAATAATTTTGATGATGTCAAATATTCAGATTCTCTTTAGGAATTCTGAATGCATTAACCAATTGTAAATCTTTACCTGGGTTTTCAGGATTATCTACCAACTTATCATTTAAATAAAAATGAAACATAGGATGCCTCTCATTTGTTGTTACCTGGAATGGCCCTTGCTGAGTAGAATTCCATTGGAAATTCATCCCTCACACGCCTTATTTCTGTTCTTTAGAAACTGTTTTCTAACCTCTGGCTCAATAAAGGCTCTGGGTGAGTCTTGAATTTAGTCAAGCATTTGGGTAATGGGTGGGAAAGTCAGAAAAGGGAAAAATGTCAAACTTAAGATAGTAAGATAAGATTTGATTGGGAAAATGGTAACAAATAGCAGACACCATCAACATCATTTAGCCCATTTATTTTTTCTTTCCTGGCAATGTGTACTGGAGACCATGTAGAGTCACAAATTTATAAGTTGTAATTTTCATCTTTTACCACTGGATGGTGCTTTTGCATTGGTTTCTGCAAATTTTCAAAATTTACATAGGGAATCTTTTTTTTTTTTTTTTTTTTTTTTGTGGTACGCGGGCCTCTCACTGTTGTGGCCTCTCCCGTTGCGGAGCACAGGCTCCGGACGCGCAGGCTCAGCAGCCATGGCTCACGGGCCCAGCCGCTCCGCGGCATATGGGATCCTCCCAGACCGGGGCACGAACCCGTATCCCCTGCATCAGCAGGCGGACTCTCAACCACTGCGCCACCAGGGAGGCCCGGGAATCATTTTTAAATTCTTCGTAAAGAACCAGTGAAATTAAGATAGCTGTATAATTGCTCTTATAGGTAGGTAAATTAAAACTAGTGAAACATAGTTTTAATCATTTGTGATCTAATACTCAGTTTAATTTTTAAAAAAAGATAGTAAATCCTTGTGTATGAAATGGTTAAGAGCTATACCTGACTAGATTTTTAAATATAATCTTCAGTCTACTACCTTAGAACCATCTTAGATGTTTTGATTTTTTAGGTGGTACTGTAATTTAAGTGACATCTAAATTTGTTTCTTAATTTGTAATGTTAGAAAAAATTCAGATAGCTCAGGCTTTAAAAATTGTCCTTGATCATTTTGTCTTTTTCTCCTATCCAGTAGCCACCCAAACTTCTTCATTGAAGCCTTTTATTTCACAAATACGATATTCAAATTCTGTTTTGTTAGTTATCCAAGGACTTTTTGATCGTTATCCTGCTTGACTAAATTGAATGCTTGGGTCTGTAGAGTTTCTTTGGGATTGTAACAAGGTTGTGGAGATCTCACTTCAAGGAAATAATAGTCTCACGTTAAAAGCATTCATGTATTTTAAAAAACAAAGTAGGTACAGACAGTAGAACATCAGTGTCTCCAAACACCTTTCTCTGAGGCCTTCTTTCTTCTGTCTAGTCTGTCATTACTATTTCCTTTTCTGTTCCTTGAAAGATTTTTTTATATAAAAATAAAGTTATAAAAATAAGCATTTAGAGCTTCCGTGGTGGCGCAGTGGTTGAGAGTCCGCCTGCCGATGCAGGGGACACGGGTTCATGCCCCAGTCCGGGAAGATCCCACATGCTGCGGAGCGGCTGGGTCCGTGAGCCATGGCCTCTGAGCCTGCGCATCCGGAGCCTGTGCTCCGTAACGGAGAGGCCACAACAGTGAGAGGCCCGCGTACCGCAAAAAAAAAAAAAAAAAAAAAAAAAGCATTTAAATTACGCCTTCTTATAGTCTCCTCTTCACTAGCGATTTGATGCCTTTAAGGTGCGGATTTAGAGGCCAGCTTCAAGCCTCAACAGCCTTGGTCTGTGCTCAGTGCCCAGCTGTTGCAGGTTCTCCAGAGCTGCGGGTGATGGCTCTGCCTTCATGGGTCTGCTTCTTAACAGCAAGCCTTCCACCCAGGCAGTGTTCAGGTTTTGGTTCCAGCACTTATTAATGTGAATTTTTGTCATTTAACCCCTCTAAAACTTATTTTTCTTTACCGTTAAATAGTGGTTGAGTTTAGCAAATCATGACTAAGGAATAGTGTTACTCAGAAAAAACCAAATGTGTGAACATATGAAGGAAAGAACAAATTATCCATAATCCTACTACTCATCTAACTAATCTCTCGATACTGTTGTTGCTTTTTTTTAAAAAAAATCCTTCTGATCTTCATTATTTAACATAATTTAGAATCATATTGTGTGCAGTGGTGTGTTCCAGTTAACATTTATGGGTATTGTCTCATGCTTTAAAAAAATCGGTTTCTAAATATCATTCAGTTTCACTGTATGATATATTCTAAATTTAAAATTATTTTTTAACACTTAGGTTGTTAATGTTTTCTTATCAATGCTCCTTCAGTAAAATCTTGATATGTAAATTTTATAGCCTTCACATTACTTCCTTATGTCTACTTTCTTGCAAGTCGAAACGATAGTTTAAAAACTTTCATAGATTTATCAGTGTTATTTGACAGCAATTGGCAAAATTTATTTCCCCAGAAATGTCCCAATTTATTCCTCTTACCATCCTTTGTAGCCTCTGGCTTAGACTATTTCAGTAGCCTACTATTGTTTTCTCTGTCTTTAGTATCACCTCATTTTTAGGTCATCCTTCATACTACGTCCGCATTGAGGCCTCTAAGATACAAATCTGATTACGTCACTTTTTGACTTACAATTTTTTGGTGGTCTCCCCACCATTCTGCAGTTATAATGTGTGTATGTCAGTGTGGCATTTAAGGTCCTTCATGGTTTGGCCCCTGCCTAATTTTCCAGCCTTATTTTATGCAACCCTACTATATATTTTGTGGATAAGCAGGTAGAAAGGGAGCATTCTAGGCAGAGGGAACAGTGTAGACAGTGGCACAGCTGCGTGAAATGATATGGTATATTACAATTGTAACAAGTATATTTGCATTTGTGAAACTTAAAGACAGGGTAGTGGTGGGTGCCTTCAGTGTTATGTTTTAGTAAAATTTAGTTGACTAAATAAAAGCAGGCAAATAACATTTTATCTGTGATTTAGAGAAGTGACTTGTGGTATAGAAAATTGTTAATCAGGACTCTTGGTTACAAATGGCAGAAATCCCAACTCAAAGTGGCTTAAATGCAAAAGAAAACCGATTAGCCAGGCAGTTCAGCTTACATTTCCTTACAGTCCCAAAAGAAAAAGAGAGTATTTTTCCCTGATATCCTCAGCAGGAAACTAAAACCTTGAGGAAAATCCTGCCTGGATTTGATTCTATGTTCATCCCTGACCTAAACATGTGACTAGGAGTAAGGGATGCTCTGGCCAGTCCTCGGTCTCTTGTATATCTTTGGACCAGATGCACTCCCTAAAGCAAGGGATTCTTGTGAAAGAACCCATGTCTGCTACAAGGATGGATAGAACTGGAAAAAGGAGAGACAAGAGTTGAGAGACCAGTTAGGAGGTGGTTTTGACAATTCAGATGAGGACTGAAGTGGTCTGAACTAGGTCCCTGTGGGTGAAGAGAGTTTAGGAAGATTTTAGGTAGAATGCTTAGAACTTGGCAACTAACTAGAATTGGGAGATAAAGTAAGGGAAGTCTTCTAGATAATTCTTTTTGTGTTCTGGGCTACTGTGTATATGACAGTGTCAATGCTGTTAACCAACCTGGGAATTTCAGCAAAAGAACCATGTGGGGAAGTGGACTAGAGATGGTATGTTGAATTTTGATATGCCGAGTCTGAGATAATACAGAACATGCAGGTAAAAGGGCCCATTGAGCACTTGGAAGTTGTGTCTGGGGGTTAGGAGTGGAAATAAAGTCTTGGAAATATCACATAAATGATGACTCATATTATAGAAATAGATGAGATTGTCCAGGAAGAGATTGTAGACCAGGAGGAAGAAAAGTGGACTGAAAGGAAAGCCAATATTTAGGTATAGGGGGTGGAAGAAAAGCCAAATGAAAGGGACTACAAAAAAGGTTTGAAAAACAGATGAAAACTTTATGGAAGTAGCAAGAAGAGAGTTTAATAAAGATCAGTGGTGTCCAGTATTGTAGACTAGTTGAGAAAAATGAAGATTTTGCAGTTGGTTATCATTGGTGAGCTTAGAGCAGTATCAGTTGAGTGGTGGTTGAGAATGGAGTCTGGCTGCAGTAGGGAGAAACAAGTAAAAAATGGAGTAGTATAGGGGGGCAAAGTTTTCTGTAGGCTAAGAAAAAGGAACAGGGACAGCAGTGAGGAATAAATCAAAGTGATATAAGAAAGGAGTTAAAATTGTTAGAGTAAGATCTGTTAAGGAGATGGAAAATTTTTTTTAAATGTACTTTTTTTGCCCTCTGTGCCTACAGGTTCTTCCCTTCAGACTGCAGAGTCATTGAGGTTTGGTATCTGGCATGTAAGAAGTGTTTAGTAAATGAGTACTGAATGAATGAAAGATCAGAGGGAAAAAATGGAAAATAGATATTTGGGGGGTAAACCAGAAGAAAGTTGAAGGAATCCATCTTTGTTGTCCTCTTACTCTCTGAGGTAGAACGCCAACAGAATGAATGCTTCCCTAGCTTACTTACCTTATTACATCACTGCTGTGAGAACAGTTGTGAAGTGCTGGTACAAGTGGAAGGGAGTATTACTTTTCATTTCTGGCGTCTTAGTTTTGAAAGGAACTTGGAGTCAGATGACAGTTCTCACCAACTCAGAAATCCCATTTGCTTCCTTAACAACTGATTTAACTTCTTTTAGGTGTGTGATGTGTGGGAAGAGCCAGGCTTTGGAGACAGATGGGCCAGGGTAAGAATCCAGTTTTCTGCACTTCTTAGCTGTGTGATTTCCACTTTTAACTTGTCTAGCTCAGAATTTATCTGTGAAATGGAGTGTATTTTGCAGGCATGTTGTTACAAGTTAAGTACACATTAAGCGCCTAGAATCTAGGTATTCAGGTGACCTGGGATATTCGTCCCTGCCCCATATGAGCAGCCAACCTGTTCCATCTTCAGATAAAATGCTAGGTAAAAAAGTACTGTCTTATATTGAACCAGATTTTATCTTCCTTCTTGCTACTATTCATTGATCCTAGTTCTTATTTCCAGACCTATGCAGTTTGGTATCTCTTCGCAATGACAGCACTTCAGATATTTTAAAGCTGGCATATTCTCCCTGTCTCCAAACCCCTCAGCTTCACTGATCCATGATTATTCCTGGCTGCCTTCTTTGAATGTGTTCTGGTCTCATTACTGTAGGTGCGGTTTGACCTATGTCTAGTAGTGTTAGCCTTCCTTTTCCTAGAAGAGAAAAGTGAGATTAACAGGAAACATTTTTGACATAAAACTTTCATTTTAATTGATCAGAATTAAAGTGTAATTTTACAATTATATATTCTAAAGTATACTATTCTCTTTTGTCAATAGTATTCATAAAATGATTGCCTTTCATCTGTCTTTTTTTTTTTTTTTCCCGGTACGCGGGCCTGTCACTGTTGTGGCCTCTCGCGTTGCGGAGCACAGGCTCAGCGGCCATGGCTCACGGGTCCAGCCGCTCTGCGGCACGTGGGATCCTCCCGGACCGGGGCATGAACCCGTGTCCCCTGCATCGGCAGGCGGACTCTAAACCACTGCACCACCAGGGAAGCCCTTTCATCTGTCTTAAGATAAATTATTGATGACTGATTTTTTTTCCCTTTTAAAAATAAATCTCCGAAGTTCTCAGAGTGTCTCATAATGGGGGGAAAACTAAACTATTGAAATAAAATGCCAAGATTTATTTTTTCTATATAGTAAATAGTATACTGTTAGTTGCCTACTCACTGGCCATTACCCACTTCCTTCTTTGCAAGCCCCTAGTTTTGTTTGGTTGCCCACCTCTATCTCACATGACTTGGAGAAGTCCCTGATAGTGTAAGCTAATCATGGTGATCCTGCTCTGCTTAGAAGTGGTAGTGAGCAAAGTCTGGTCACATATCAGGGAAAGTCAGTTTAGCTATTGGATTCACCAAAAAGTTCGTTCGTGTTTTTCTATAACATCTTACGGGAAAACCCGAATGAACTTTTTGGCCAACCCAACAGCTTCTGGGGGAGTCTTCTTTGTACCTAAAAAAGGAGACACAGAAGAAAACACCCCCTTCTGCTGGACAGCAGTATGTGTCTGATATGATGCCTTGAAGTATGGCAGGTATTATTTTGTGACTGTGAAGGTAATTATCCTAAGGTCCATGCTGAGTCTGACAGAAAAGCTGGAAGGAGCCCAGGTGTCTTACGTGATAGCATTGAGTAACCAGATCAGTCACCTTGGAGCCCCCTTATTTCATTTCTTTTTGTTTATGATGATAAGACTCTATTGTTTAAACTAGTTTGGTGTAACATGATATTTTATTTTAGTTAAGGATAGCCCTGATACTAAAGAACAAGCATGTTTGATAAATCTGTTGTGCAGAAAATTAGATACTTTGTGGAAGGCCCATTAAGATATAATGGGTCTCATAATTTTAAGATCACATGAGAACTATATTGGGGTCAAAGTTTCATAGGTATTCTTGCATTACTGAGTGTTCTAATTGTGAACAAAATATACAAAAAAAGTTCTATAATACAGTAACTGATAGCAGGTTTAACTACCAGTTTTTCAAGAATGAGCTTATCATCAATTCTGACAGGGACCCTCTTCTTCCCACTCAGGAGGTTAAAAATTGACTACATCTGAAGGAATCGGCATTGTTTTATTCTGAAGTACTGAGGTAATATTAAGTTATAAGCATGACGTTTTACAGATTTATCAAGAGCATGAACATCTATTTATGCAAAATATTCCATGAGTGAAACACGTTAGAAACACCCTTTCCTTCTTTCAACAATAGAAGCTGCTTTGTAAAATTTTAGATAGCACTCTTTAATAAAGGAAACTAAAGAATATGAAAAATGTTGAAAACTATCTGAGTCATCACTTGGATTTTAAAATAGTTACTTTTAGTGTTTTTGTCTCCACCCACTCTTCTGTGGTTTAGAAAGATGTGAATCATCTTTCTTAGTATTTCCCAACGATAGCTACTTTGAAATGGAAGTGGCGTATGCAGCCCCAATTTGTGTGTGAAACAACTAGTGTGCACTTCAGCTGCTGATCCTACTGCACTTGTGGGAAATCCCTCGATGGCTCACATAGTTATTGCTCATAAAGGTAAACATTGGGTAACCATAGCAACTTATTTTTAAATTGAAAATTTTCTCCCTTCAGCTTGTAAAGTACAGTAACTTAATGCTACATTTACCCCAGTGTCACCACATTGTAGAAACCAGAATGAATTGCAGCTACCCTTTCTTCAGTCTTTTTTAAAGAAAGGCAGAAATTCAGCCTATTTAAAATAAAAATTTTATACTCTAAAACTTTGAAATATTGGGCCTAAGTTGTTATCAGAATAGTTGCTGAAAGATTATTAATTATGCAAACAATATGAATTATATTTCAGAAAATGTGTTTATCGTGGGTCTGGTAAACATAAGTCATATGCCAGACATGCTGCTAGTCAACATAAATTCCAGACAAAAATTATACTCATAAGAGATCAAATAGGATATTTTCCCAAATAACACGACGTAAAAAACTTTAATTCAGTCTGGCCTTCAATCCAGTCTGAATGAAGAAACTTTTGCTTAACTTTAAACTACTTGCTGAGGTAATCAAAATTATGAAGAAAATAATCTAACTTTAAAAATACTGCTTAAATACAGTACTATATACTTCTCCTTTCTTCCTTAGTTTTGGCATATTGGGTATGTTCTAGAAAACTACCTGTATTGTTATATTTAGCTTGTTGAAATTTTTTTCTTGCATACTTTTCAAAGGAAGTAGTTATTTTTCTCAAGACTGAAGTCTGAAAATAGTCATCTAAATATTGATTTAGACCTTATGTTCTTATGTATAACTCTTGAATCTACACTCTTCCCAGAAAACCCATTCCATGTCCCGTCTTCGCTGAAACTCAGTGTTTCCATAAGTTCGTCCTTCTCCAGAGGTCTTCTTAAGTGTAGCTGTTCCTTTTCTCACAGCCAGTTTATCTTGGGAAAATGTTACTAGTCTACCTACCTATAAAAACCTTCCTTATTTTGAGGCGCATGCCATCTGGTAGGTAATTCTTCTATTTTTAGAACATTGCTGTTGTCTGTCAAATCTCACTCCCCAGCACCTCTGGGCTGTAGCTG
Source organism: Hyperoodon ampullatus (assembly GCF_949752795.1). NCBI lineage: Eukaryota > Metazoa > Chordata > Mammalia > Artiodactyla > Ziphiidae > Hyperoodon > Hyperoodon ampullatus. Next base: position 30,919,012 of record NC_136918.1, read on the forward strand.
TTTTCCCATCATCTAGGTGATTTCATTTCTTTGTAGATGACATTTTGAACATTCTACTTCACAGTTCAACATCAGTGATCCTCTACCCTTAGCTCTAACTATGTACTGCAGTGAACACACCCCACAACGTGTCTCGTGTACTGAAACTACCTTTATTTCTGTATTTTTGTTATTATCCAGCTTAGAACCCATGACCCATTTCAACTGCTAAACACTTACTGCTACTCCTTTTCAACATTATCTTTTCTCTGCCACTTATTAACTTACCTACATTGATCCTTTCCTCCTGTTTGAGAAGATAAAGATGCCCTCTTCATGACTCAGATAATTTTTCTACTTCCATTCTAGATCTTCCCTTCTTTTTCTGCATCTGTACGATCTTCTTTCACTACTATTCCTTTTTTTTTTAATAAGGTTTTTTTTTTTTTGTGGCTGTGTTGGGTCTTTGTTGCGCGTGCAGGCTTTCTCTAGCTTCAGTGAGCAGTGGCTACTCTTTGTTGTGGTGCATGGGCTTCTCAATGAGGTGGCTTCTCTTGTTGCAGAGCACAGGCTCTAGGCACGTGGGCTCCGTAGTTGTGGCACATGGGCTCAGTAGTTATACCTCATGGGCTCTAGAGTGCAGGCTCAGTAGTTGTGGCACACACCTTAGTTGCTCTGTGGCATGTGGGATCTTCCCGGACCAGGAATTGAACCCCTGTCCCCTACATTGGCAGGTGGATTCTTAACCACTGTGCCACCAGGAAAGTCCCTTCATCACTATTCTTTTTCAGTTATTCCCTATCTTTTTTTTCTCTTTTTTACAATATTATCTTCCAAACCATGAACATAGGATATATTTTCATTTATTATGTCTTTTTTTTTTAAGATTATTTATTTATTTGGCTGTGTTGGATCTTCATTGCTGCACAGGCTTTCTCTAGTTGTGACGAGTGGGGGCTACTCTGCGTTGTGGCGTGTGGGCTTCTCACTGCAGTGGCTTCTCTTGTTGCGGAGCACGGGCTCTAGGCATGTGGGCTCAGTAGTTGTGGTGCGTGGGCTTTGTTGCTCTGCAGCATGTGGGATCTTCCCGGACCAGGGCTTGAATCCGTGTCCCCTGGGTTGGCAGGCGGATTCTTAACCACTGCGCCACCAGGGAAGTCCCCTATTATGTCATTTTTAATTTCTTTTATCTCTGTTTTGTGATTTTCAGTTTACAAGTCTTTTACCTCCTTAGTTTATTTCTAAGTATTTTATTGTTTATGAAGTTTCCTTTTCAGATGGTAAATTCTTCATGTACAGAAATGCCACTGACTTTTGTTCAGTTTGTATCCTGAACTTTTACTGAATTCATTAATTAGTTCTAACAGTTTTTTTGTGGAGTCTTAAGGGTTTTCTGCATAAGATCATGCAACATAAGATCTGCAAACAGGAATAGTTTTACTTCTTCCTTTCTGATTTGGATGCTATTTATTTCTTTTTCTTGCCTAACTGTTCTGGCTAGGAATTCCAGTACTGTGTTAAATAGAAGTAGTAAGAGTGAGCATTCTTGCCATATTCCTGATCTTAGAGGAAAAGCATTGAATCTTTTCACCATTGAGTTTATGGGCTTTTCATATATGGCCTGTATTATGTTAAGGTAATTTCCTTCTATTCCTAGTTGGTTGCAAGTTTTTATCATGAAAGGGTGTTGAATTTTGTCAAATGTTTTTTCTTTTTTTTTTTTTTAAATTTATTTTTCTTTTCTTTATTTTTGGCTACGTTGGGTCTTCGTTGCTAAACATGAGCTTTCTCTAGTTGCAGCGAGCGGGGGTTACTCTTCGTTGCGGTCCGCGGGCTTCTCATTGCGGTGGCTTCTCTTGTTGTGGAGCACAGGATCTAGAGCACAGGCTCAGTAGTTGTGGCGCACAGGCTTAGTTGCTCTGTGGCATGTGGGATCTTCCCGGACCGGGGCTCGAACCCATGTCCCCTGCATTGGCAGGCAGATTCTTAACCACTGCGCCACCAGGGAAGCCCCAAATGTTTTTTCTGTATGTATCAACATGATTATGATTTTTAAAAAATCCTTCATTGAGTTAATGTTGTGCATCACATTAATTGAATTTTGTGTGATGAACCATGATTGCATGCCAGAGTTAAGTCCCACTTGGTTATGGTGCATGATTCTATTAATGTGCTGTTGAATTTGGTTTGCTACTGTTTTGTTGAGGACTTTTGCATCTGTGTTCATCAGGAATATTGACATGTAATTTTCTTTTCTTGTAGTGTCTTTATCTGGCTTTGGTATCAGAGTAATTCTGGCTCATAGAGTGAGTTTGGAAATTATTCTTCCTGTGATTTTTTTGGGAAGAGTTTGAGAAGGACTGGCATTAATTCTTTAAATGTTTGGTAGAATTCACCAGTAGAGCCCTCTGGTCCTGGGTTTTTTTGTTGGGAGGTTTTGATTACTGATTCAGTCTCTTCACTAGTTATAGGTCTGCTCAGATTTCCTATTCATGATTCAGTCTTGTTTGGTAGTGTGTTTCTAAGTATTCATCCATTTATTCTGAGTTGCCCAATTTGTTGGCATATAATTGTTTATAGTAGTCTTATATTCTTTTTTTCTCCTGTGGCATCAGTTGTAATATTTCCTCTTCCATTTCTGATTTTACTTATTTGAGTTCTCTTTTTCTTAGTCTTGCTGAAGATATGTCAGTTTTATCTTTTCAAAAAACTGAGTCTTAGTTTTGTTGATTTTATTTCTATTGTTTTTATGTTCTCTATTTTATTTCTGCTCTAATCCTACATTACTTCCTTCCTTTTGCTACCTTTGGCTTTTCTCTGTTCTTTTTCTAGTTCTTTAGATGCAAATTTGGGTTGTTTTGAGATCTTTCCTTTTTAATGTAGGTTCATTGCTAGAAACTTCTCTCTTCATGCTTTTGCTACATCTCATGAGTTCTGGTATGTTTTGTTTTCATTTTTGTCTCAAGGTATTTTCTGATTTCCCTTTTGATACCTTCTTTGACCCACTGGTTGTTCAGGAATGTGTTTAACTTCCACATTTTCATGACTTCCCTGGTGGTGCAGTGGTTAAGAATCCACTTGCTAGTGCAGGGGACAGGGGTTCTATCCCTGGTCCGGGAAGATCCCACATGCCGCAGAGCAACTAAACCCGTGTGCTGCAACTACTGAGCCTTTGCTCTAGAGCCTGCGCACCACAACTACTGAAGCCCGCGCACCTAGAGCCTGTGCTCCGCAACGAGAGAAGCCACTACAATGAGAAGCCCACACACTGCAGTGAAGAGTAGGCCCCGCTCGCCACAACTAGCGAAAGCCCATACTCAGCAATGAATACCCAATGCAGCCATAAATAAACAAATGCAAACAAATAAAGTAAACCCCCCCACACATTTTCCAGCATTCCCTTCTGCTGTGGATTATTAGTTTCTTCTTAAATATGTTAAAATTTACTTTGTGGACTAAAATGTCATCTGTCCTGGAGAATGTTCTGTGTTTGTTTGAGAAGAAAGTATATAATGCTGCTGTTGGGTGGAATGTTCTGTATATGTCTGTTAGGCCAGTGGTCACCAACCATTTTGGCACCAGAGACTGGATTCGCGGAAGACAGTTTTTTCCATGGACCCGGGGCGGGTGGGATGGTTCAGTTGGTAATGCGAGCCATGGGGAGTGGCAGATGAGCTTCATTTGCTCACCCACCACTCACCTCCTGCTGTGCTGCCTGGTTCCTAACAGGCCATAGACCAATACCGGGCCGCGGACCGATACTGGGCTGCAGCCCAGGGGTTGGGGACCCCTGGGTTAGGTTTATAACAGTCTATTTTAAGACGATAACTTTAATCTCGTGCAAAAACTGTACACTTCTTTGCACCTACAATTTGTTATTGATGTCACAATTTATACATTGTGAATCATTAACATTTTATAGTTAGTTTTTAATAATTTTGTCTTCTATACTAAAATTAAAACTTACTTACATACTGCCATTACAGTATGACAGTATTCTGTATTTGTTTATATATTTACCTTTACCAGCACATTTTATACTTTCATCTGTGTTCATGTTGCTTTTTAGCATCCATTCATTCCAACTTGAAGAAAAGCCTGTAGCATTTCTTGTGAAGCAGGTCTAGTGCTGATGAATTCCTTCAGCTTTTGTTTATCTGGGAAAGTCCTTATCTCTCCTTCATTTTTGAAGGACAGTTTTGCCACCGGTGTTATTCTTGGTTGGCAGTTTTTGTCTTTCACCACTTTGAATATACCATCCCACTCCCTTCGGGCCTGCAAAGTTTCTGCTGAGCTATCCCATGCAGTCTTATGGGGATTCCCTTGTATATGACAAGTCACTTTTCTCTTGCTGCTCTAACTGTTGACAGTTTGATTTTACTGTGTCTTGGTGTGGATTTCTTTGAGCTCATTTTTTGGGGACCCTGTTGGGCTTCCTGGATCTGGATGTCTTATTTCCTTCCCTAGATTTGGGGAGTTTTTGGCTATTATTTCTTTGAGTAAGTTTTCTGGCCCTTTTCTCTGTCTTTTCCTGGGACTCCCATAGTGTGTATATTGGTCTGCTTTATGGTGTCCCATCAGTTCCGTAAGCTTTCTTCATGCTTTTCATTCTTTTTTCTTTTTGTTCCACTGGATAATTTGAAATAATCTGTTTTTGAGTTCACTGATTCTTTCTTCTGTGTGACCTACTCTGATGTTGAATTCCTCTTTTGAATTTTTCAGTTCACTTATTGTATTCTTCACTTTCAAGATTTCCATTGGGTTCTTTTTAAATTTTTCTATTTGTTGAAATTTTTACTTTGTCCACATATTGTTCTCTTGATCTCAGTGAGCATTTTTATTACCATTATTTTGGATTCCTTGTGAGGTAATTCATATACCTCCCTTTCATTTGGGTCACTTACTGGAGCTTTATCTTGTTCTTTTGTTTGGATCATGTTTCCCAATTTCTTCATTTTCTTTGACTCCTTGTGTTGGTATCTATACTTATAGAAAAAACAGACACCTCACCTAGTCTTCATGGACTGGTTTCATACAGGGGAAGATCCCAACCACTCAGCCTGGCCAGAGATTCTGGGGCTGTCTCAAACCTTTATACTAGTCTAAAACTGCCATCTTTATTCTTAGCAACCCCCAGGCAACTACAGTATGCAGGATCTTGTCAGCACTCTGAGACAGTTGAGACAGAAGCCAGTCCCTCTGATGGCACCTGGAAAAGTTGGAACATTGGGCACACAGTCCAATTATTTCCCTCTCCAGGGAGAAGCTGGGATCTGTGGGTTTTCCCTCACTTATTCTGTGCTGAGCTGGTGTGGAGGGTGGTGGGAGGTAATGGTGAGTCCTTGCATGCTAATCCAAACTACTGTCTTTGTTCTCAGTGGCCCCCAAGCAGCTGGAGTATGTCAGGTCCCATCAGTGCTCTAAGAGACAGAAGCCATGTCCTTGGTCAGCCCCCAGAAAAGTTGGAACATTAGCCACATGGTCCAGCTCTTACCCTCCCCAGGGGAAAACTGGGACCTGGGTTTTTTGCATCTGCTTACACTGCACTGAGCTGGGGGGAGGGGCTCTGGTGAATGCTTCCAAACTGCCTTCTTTGTTCTTAGCTGCCACCAGGTATCTAGAGTATGTCAGAACCCATCAGCACTCTGAGACAGCCAAGACAAGATGCCATTTCCTCCCGCAGCAGCTCCAAGGTTGGATGTTAAACGTACAGTTTAGTCCTTTACTCCCCTCCCCAGGGAGAAGTTTGTTGCTGGGGGTTTATTGCCGATTGTATGGCACTGCACCAGGGGTAGGAATTATAGCGAAAGGGTGTCTCAGATTTTACTACAGGCTTCAGTGTGGTTGCTTTTGCACAGTTCTGGGGTGTGGAAGCCCCTCCGCTGGTTTCTGGATTTCACAAAGGGAACAAGTCCATGTATTTTTGGTGAATTAGCTTGTCCATGGCTTCTTGTTCACCAGCTTGCTGATCACTTTCCCTATGTCTTTCCTTTTTGAAAATCAAGTTCTTTAACCTTCACCATGTTTATCTTGATCTTTACCTTTTTCCCTTAACCCTTTTTGGGTTAAATATTGCCTAATTTATTTTTTTTTCCTCTCAAACTTATTGAAAAAAATATAATCAGTGGTTGCTACCACCACTTTTGGTACTTCCCTTTCATGGATCAGCCAACTGTTATCAGAAAAGGGACACAAACTCATAAAATGTTAGAACTGAAAACAACTGTAAAAAATATTTGATCAGTTCCATTTCCTTTGATAGTAAAATAAAGGTACCTAAAGAAAGAAAGTAATATGCTGACAGCCAATTTTTGTTAAACTTAAACTTATGAACTCTGGGTGGAACCCTAATGTATGTGAAAAGGCCTCTGCATAATGAAGAAAATGGCACCTATAAAGTTCATGTACTTTGTTCACAAGAAAATATGTTACTGCCTTCAAGCCAGGGTTAATACTGTGATAAAATTAGGGAGGTGTTTATATGTTTTGAGAGAAGAGACAAAGAAAAAAGAAAGAACTAGTGAGCCATTCAAGTTAAGACAGAAATATTTAGGAAACATCAATTAAGGCCATTATCTCCTAATGTGGTTATTTTACTGTAGAACAGTCTAACAACGTATATTCATATTAGTGACTGAACCACCATAAAAATCTAAACTATGTTCTTTTCCTTTAGACAGTAATGTAGATAGCATATTTAAGTCAGTCCTTACAAATTTAAGCCAGTGTTGTACAACATAATAGTCACTACCTGAATGTGGCTGGCTACTGTAACTGAGGAACTTAATTCTTAATTTTGTCTAATTGTCTTAGCTATTGGAAAACTTTTTAAGTACGTTTGGAACAACTTGAGCTCATGTATTGTAAATTTTATGAAACCTTAATAGAAATCAGTTATTTCCAATGAAAATTTAATGTTTGCATTGAGATATGCTGTAACTATAAAATATACAACAAAATTTGAAGACTTAATTTTAAAAGTAAAATATCAGATAACTACGTTGATTACAAGCTGATACAATATTTTGGATATATTTGATAACACAAAGTATTATTATAATTAATTTTACCAGTTTCACCATTTTAAAATGTGTTTACTAGAAAATTTAAGTTACCTATGTGGCTCACTTTATATTTCTTTTTCTATTAGATGGCACTTATTTACACTTTGGGTAGCTAAACTTATTCTTGCATTATAAATAGTTTTACTGTTAAATAGTTTTAGCGTTTCAACATTTTTCTCACAAATGTGATCGAGAATAAATTTTGATGTTAAATGTTCTAGCTAGTAAGCCATTGGTTTCTTTGAGAAAGCACCCTTCCAGTAAATTAAAGGTGGAAAAATTAGCAACAATGAAGTTTATAGATAGCTTTATAAAGGACATCATTTTTTTTATGGAGTGGACAATTAGACAGTATCTTTACATACCAATTACAATTAATAAATTCATATGCTGCACTCTTACCAGTGACTGATTAGTGGCAGGTATAGTCTATATTTCTTATTTAAGTCTTCTATATATATTGCCTTTTATTGTCTTTTGTATTCTTACCTTGTACTTGTTAGTTTTTTTTCTGTATGATGTAGTACCTCATTTAAGCCACAGAAGGCCTTTTTCCCCCCCAACTTTATTTAGGTATAATTGACAAGTAAAGATTGTGTATATTTAAGGTGTACAGCATGATAATTTGATATACATATATCTTATGAAATGGTTACTACAATCAAACTAAACACGTTAATTAGCAAATCCATCACTTCACATAGTCATCATGTTTTTCTTTTGTGATAGGAACACAAGATCTACTCTGGCAAATTCAAAATATATACACAGTGTTGTTAACTATAGTCTCCATGCTATATGTTAGATCCCCAGAATTTACTCATCTTAAAACTGAAAGTTTGTACCCTTTGACTAACATCTCCCCTTTTCCCCCACCCTCAAGCCCCTGGCAACCTCCATTCTACCCTCTGCTTCTATGAATTCAACTTTTGAAGATTTCACATATAAATGGAATCATAAAATATTTTTCTGTGTCTGCCTTATTTCACTTACAGTAATATCCTTCAGATTCATCCATGTTGTTGGAAATGGCACAGTTTCCTTCATTTTTGTAACTGAATAATATTCCATTGTATGTATGTGTGTGTATGTGTACATATATATACACACACACACATATATATATATATATACATACATACATATATATATATACACACCACATTTTCTTTATCCATTCATCTGTCAATAGACACTTAAGTTGTTTCCATATCTTGGCTTTGTGAATAATGATGCAATGAACACAGGAATAAGACATCTCTTTGAGATACTGGCTTAATTTCCTTTGGATACATACCTAGAAGTGAGATTGCGGGATCTTGTGGTAGTTTTATATTTAATTTTTTGAGGAACCTCCATACTGGTTTTCATAGTAGCTGTACCAATCTCCATTTCCACCAACAGCGTACAAGGGTTTCCTTTTCTCCATGTACTCACCAACACTTGTCCCATCTTTTTGATGCTAGCTGTCCTAAAAGGTATGAAGTGAAATCTCATTTTGATTTTCCTTTGCATTACCATAAAGATCAGTGATGTTGAGTACCTTTTGTTGTTGTCATGTACCTATTGGTCATTCATATGTCTTCTTTAGAAAAATACCTACTTAGGTTTTTGCCCATTTAAAAAATCAGGTTATTTGGTTTTTGGGTTTTTTTGTGGGTGTTTTTGTTTGTTTATGTTTGTTTTTGCTGTTGAGTTGTATGAGTCCTTATATATCTTGGATATTAACCCCTTATCAGCTATATGGATTGCAGATATTTTCTCCCATTCTGTAGGTTGTCTTTTCAGTTTGCTGATGGTTTGCTTTGCTGTACAGAAGCTTCTTAGTTTGATGTAGTCCCACTTGTTTTTCTTTGCTTTTGTTGCCTGTGTTTTTGGTGTCATATCCAAAAAATCACTAGGTTGCATAAGGTCTTTGAAGGTGAAGGTGGTATATGACATTTTGTGATCTCTTGGTGTGGTGTGCATAGTGGAGTGGAAATAGTAATATTAAGTATTTGTTGAATCAGTTGCTATTGTGATTTTGGTGCACGCTTTAAGAATAAGGTATTCTTGCAAAAGGTTTTAGATTATTTCAATGTACTGGAGAAGGATTGAACCAAATCTTACTGTTCTTTAGGAACTTTTTTATACTCACCTAGAATTAGGCAGCTTTGGGATTGTTAACACTTCATTTTCAAATCATGAGGGTATATGCTAAGATACAGACTTTGGATTAAGGTTTGAAACCAACTTTGAGCTTGAAGGGACCTTAGATAAGATACAACAAATCATATTCCCCATTTTATAAATTTGGAAACTGAAGGAGGCCCAAATTGCTTGAACTCTAGTAAGCACTAGTTTCCTAACTCAGAAACCTGGTAGTTGTTGTGATTACCACCTTCTCCCTCACTCCTGCATCCAGTTTGTTAGCATGTCCTATAAATCCTATTTCTAAAATAGATCTGTCTCTCCATTTACATGCCCAGCATCCTAGCTCAGATTACTCATTCTTTTGGTTTACTGCAGTGGTCCCCTAACTAGTCCTTTGGCTTCCATTCTTCTACTTCATTCCATTCTCTACACTGAAGCCACATAATCTTTTTAAAGCAATTCATGATGACTACCTTGTTTTAAAAGTTTTAATGACTTTTCCATCACTTAATCAAAAATACAAACTTTATAACTTGGTTGACAAAGCCCTGTGTCATCTGAGTTTGCTGTTCCTCTAGCTGCATCTGCCATTGTCCCTCATGATTGCTTGCTCCAGCCACGTGGACCTTCCTTTAGTTCTTTACCCTCCCAAATTTCTTTTCCTTCTACAGTTTCTCACAGTTTGCAGTTATGTAATATTTATTTGTGTGTAAGCTTCATTAGTGTGTAAGCTTCATTAGAACAAGGATTGACTGTTTGTTCATAATTTTGTTTCCTCAACCTAGCAGAAAGCCTGGCACATAGTAGATGATGACTAAATACAGATGAATGGGTGAGTCATTGACTGACTGGGTGTTACCGAGCCTCCGTTTCCCGTGTATAAATTGTAGAGTAGTACCCACCAGTAGTGATTGAGGATTCAGCGAGAATATGTGTGATAAATATTTGTTTCCTTTTCCCTCTGTTGATTTTCCTTTGCTTACCCAGGGTAATAGTGGATTGTTCTTCAAGCTGTTTTCTGGTCAGTTATTGTTTCTATTAAATTTATTGTGGCTAGCATTTATAATTCATTTCATTTATTGAAAATGTAAGTGGCTATATTGTACTAGAGTATGAATAGTAGGAGAACAGGGCTGGAAGGGTATATGCCCACTGATTGATGATTAAAGGAAGAGCAACATTCTCACTTAGAGTTAGGTTCAGCTCCATGTGAAAAGAGACTGAAAATCACAGTAACTTAAATGAGGCAGAACTTATTTCTCTCTAACATAAAAGTCAGGAAGTAGGCAGTCCAGGACTTTTTTTTTTTTTTTTTTCCTTTATATGCTTATCTCTTTATTTCCTTAAACTTCTTTTTTTTTTTTTTTTTTTCAGGACTTTTATGGCAGTTCTGTTCCACAAAGTCCTCAGGGAGCCAGATCCCCTCTAGCCTAGACTCTGGTCCTTATTTGGTTTAAGATGGTGGCCAGTCATCCATGTTCCAGGAAGCAGAATGGATATGTCATTTGTCCTTTTAGGAAGTTTTCTGGAAGCCACATAACACCTCTGCTTAAAATGCTGGTTAGAACTTTGTCCTGTGGCTCCTCGCTGCAAGGGAGGCTGGGAAATATTGTCTTTGTCCTGTGGGACTCTGTACTTACGTAAAAACTTGAATGTTCTAGTTGAATGGAAAATGGCAAGAATGGATGCAGAATATAGGTCTTTGCAAAGAACACATCACATTAATAATATGTTAATGTGTTAACACTATGTAGTATATAGTAATGTTATAATAATGAAAGGGTTAACAATTTATCATTGTGCTGGTAGGGTGAAACCAATTGAGATCTTAAGGTAACATTGATGGTCATTTTGGAAGTATGATCGGTAAACATTAAAAAAATGATCTAGTTGATAAATACATTACACATAGAGAATTAAATCTGATCTCTTATAAGGATTTTGAATTCATCATTTTAAAAACATATAGTGACATTTTTGCAGTGGCTGTACTAACCACAAGGAAATCTGACCAGTAGCCTAGAGAGCAGCTGTTCCTTGATCCCCCCCTTTCCTTGCACCCCCTTTTGCTTTAAAATCTGTTCATAAGACTTTTTCTAAAGTATATGGACTGATGAGGCATGTAACTCAGGATTGTTCAGGATCCTTGAACTATGAGATACGTTTCTGAAACATGATTTGAACTCACTTTTCCCACAAGCTTTTTATTTTTTAATACTCAGAGACTAGTTTGGCACAGAGTAACCACTTAGCATACCCTAAATAAGGTATTTTATTCTATAGTAATCAATCTGGAGTTCACAGATTTGTAAGAGATAAGACGAGCTTTGGGTTGACTCTATGCAGAAAGGAAAAATCATGTGTGTCAAAAAAAAGAAATTCTGTTGTAACAAAATTGGGAACCTAAAAGTAATCTTTCAGGATGTTTTTTATCAGTAAAATGAAGGTTTTAAACCAGCTTTTCCATTAAGAGACTTTGTGTGAAGAGTAGGAGTAAGCTTTTGATAGGGTACATTTTAGCATAAAGAATGGAAGGATTATCAAGTTGTCAGGGTTGAAATTGTTGGCCTATTAAAAAATTAATCTAATTTGGCCTAAAAAGTAAATGCCTCAAGAAAAAACCACATCCCCTTGCCATTGTTCAGCTGAAAAAAAGAAGCAACAACAACAAAAAAGTTGTGTGAATTTAAATTTGCAAAATTATTGTCAATAATTTTTCATCGCGAGTACTTTCTCCACTTTCTCCGTTCCTAATTTCTTAAAATACTTTTTTTTTTTTTTTTTTTTGCGGTACGCGGGCCGCTCACTGTGGTGGCCTCTCCCGTTGCGGAGCACAGGCTCCCGATGTGCAGGCTCAGCGGCCATGGCTCACGGGCCCAGCCGCTCCGCGGCATGTGGGATCTTCCCAGACTGGGGCACGAACCCGCGTCCCCTGCATCGGCAGGCGGACTCTCAACCACTGCGCACCAGGGAAGCCTCTTAAATACTTATTTACCTGTGTCCTTTTCCTTTAAGATGTGAGTTCCTTGAAACTAGGGGGCCTGTCTTATTCAGGAGGAGATATAAAACAGTGTTATATGGTACTGTTAACTTATATATAATATTTCAGTATTTTTAATAATTTAATATATTATGGGCCAGTCCTTTTTACCCTTCTCTTTCCCTAGACTGTAAAATACAATGAATGTGGAGGAATGCAAAACTCTATAGTCTTACTTCTTGCCTACGTTTACTGCACCCTCCCCCAGTAACACTTAATAAACACTGGAGTGTAAAGACAAGCTTTTAAAGTCTCTCTAGAGGCCTGAAAAGGGTGGGGGGACTTAGTAACTAAATGGGATCTCCAGACACCAGTCTGAATCACCTCACCAGTTAGGGGGAGGTTGTCAGTAGCCCTTTTTTATACTCTGTGTCTTCACAAAGGATATCTTTCAACTCTCCTAAATATTTGTAATAATAATAATTTGTAATAATATTATTAAACTTCACTATTAATAACACTATAAAGTTGATTCTGTTCAGTTCTTTAATAGATGTTGAAATGATTCACGGGAAGGTTAAATAACTTGCTCAAGGTCACACAGTTAGGGAAACCCGATTAGATTAGTTTGGCCACAAAGTCTATCTTCTCCAACACTGTGCTGTTACAGTATGTCTCCTAGGTAAAAATCTCTGGAGATTATTATTCTTGGAAGTCTAAGAAATTTAGACTCAGGGAATTTAAGTAGTTTGCCCAAGGACACAGCTAATAAATAATGGAATCAGAATTTGAACTCCAGGTAGGCTGACTCCTGAGCCCGTAGTGTTAGCTGTCATTCAGCATCATTGTTTTATATGCTGTCAACTTATGTTGAATACATTTAAGTTGCTCTCCCACTAGAGGCACGAAACTCATTCTGTTGCACTTTAAAGCCTCCCATGTTTACAGGTTAAAGCATATGAATCCTCCCCCCATTGTCTTTTGTAATTTTGCTACTCTATTCCAAAGTTCTTGTGACATAATATAATTTATTTCAATGAAATTATTTACAGATGGAAAAAATTGGAAGGAAAAAATATGTGTATAACACAGCCCCTGCCTTCAAAGAGCTTGCTTTCTGGTTGGGAAAAACCTAAGTATGGAAGTTGACCTAGAACAGGAAAACAGGATGTACCTGCCTAAGTCTAAGTAGGTGAACTTATACACTGGACACTTTAGAACAAGTTAAAATTGTCCATATAAAAAGAGGTTTTGTTTGGGGGGAGGGCGGGGCAGAACCCTGACAGAGACAGTAGGATATAGGATATTGTTACTATAGTGGTTTTGTTTTCAGATACTTCGGACATCAAGGTGATAGTTTTTATTTAGCCCTGTGGTGACAGTTAACGTCATTTTTGTATGTCAAAATATTTGCATGTCTTTAACTTGGCTTAAAACCATTTATATATTTTAAAATAACCGAATTTTTAGCATAGTATCTTGGTACAGTTATGTTAGGCTTACAGGTTTTTTCATAAACTGATACTTAATGGCTTTTGTTGTTAAATTCTGGCACTCTTATTTATCTATATCATGCTGGTCTTTTTTTTTTTTTTTTTGTTAAGTCAACTGGCTTAAACGTGTGAGGTAACACTAGCCCTGAAGTACCTATTTAAAAATAACTTGTTTGGGAATATTATCGCAGTAAATAGTATGTTCCTTTGTTACCTAAACTTTTTTGCAATCATTATACATTGTTTGTCTTTTAAAATCACTTTTATAGTCTATTTTGCAATTACAGGTTGCAAAGCTCTCAGGAGAGTGTGCGTACAATCAGTGGAAGCAGAGTAGATTAGAAAGAGCATGTGTTTGTAATTAGGTACAACTTTATTAATTTGCCTAACTTTGGATATAATATTTAATTTCTAAGTCTGTTTTCTTCTTCTATACTATGGCAGTGTAGCAAGGTCACTGTGAGTATTAAATGAGAATGTATAGCACCTAGCACATCACAAATGTTCAAGAATATTATGTTTATTAATAAGAATGCTGGTTGATAGAAGAAGGAACAAAGGTTGAGGAGGTCATGGTATTTTCTTTGTAGTTTTCCTGTGGGGAAATATCCCCATCCTTGAGTAAGCAGAGAAGCAGGGAGGAAACAGAGAAAGCCAACAATAAATTGTTTGTTTGTTTGTTTTGCGGTATGTGGGCCTCTCACTGTTGTGGCCTCTCCCGTTGTGGAGCACAGGCTCCGGACGCGCAGGCTCAGCGGCCATGGCTCACGGGCCCAGCCGCTCCGCGGCACGGGCCCTCCCGGACCGGGGCACGAACCCGTGTCCCCTGCATCGGCAGGCGGACTCTCAACCGCTGCGCCACCAGGGAAGCCCAAATTGGTTGTTTTGACAGTTATTTGTAGCTTGGGATAATTAATTTTATAGGAAGGGAGAAGATTCTTTGCTTTGGTTACCCTGTGCCTTTTCACTACCAAGGACCTGAAACAGTAGTTTTACATAGCTATTTAACAGATTTAAGGCTTTATTCCACATCCAGATGGGAAGATAGAATTATTTCTTTTGTGAAATTCAAGTGATCTATAGAATTTTACAATTATAATTTCTAAAATATGAAAATTTTATTTTTTCCCTTTCAAAATATGACTTGGTTGATTAAATTCAACAACTTAGAAATTGTTAGTAAATCTTAAATTTATTTTGTTTAAACTTTGTGCATTCTTGAAAATAACGTCTAGTAGATTAAAAATGGTCTTGGTAAAATAAGAAAAAGAAAACTTTAGGTTCATGGTATTTATATTCTCATAAAATGCTTCTTTATCTCTAGTTCTCTTTTATGGATTCACTGCAGACATTATCACTGCAGCTGTCTCTATAGGGTTAAACATTTGCTATTTTGTAACATATGAAAGCAGTTAAGCTGTTTGGAATTGTTTACTTGCTAAAACCAGTGTTAGTCAGCAGAGGCAGTACACCAGATTTCCTTGTGGCTTTTCGTGGAAAATGTTAAAAGCGCACTCATTTTTCAGTTACAGAGTTTTTTAGTTTGATCTGGATTAGTCACAGAACTGGCATGAACCCTTCTCATTGTGAAGGCTGTCCAAACGCGCTATTTTTTTTCTCCTGCTAGAGGAAGTTGCATCCTGAGCAGTAGCTCAGCTCTTTGGTAAGTGTAACATGTGAGCATTACTAGGCATTTCATTCTGCGGTTCTGCAGTCTTTGCTCTTCAGACTGTTGCTCAGTTGAAATGCTACTGTGGCGCGGATCCTGAGGTTCTCTATTTTTTAAGGACCTACTCATTTGGAGGTGTCAGTGACATTTTGCAAGATCATCTGAGGAAAAGGAAAGCATCTGAAATCGACTGAAAAGGGTAACTGTAGCGGTTTTCACAGTGGAAGGAAACTATACTGGCACAGAGGCAGATGATTGAATAAAGTAGTTGGCTCAAAGAAGATGCACAGTCTGCTGTTTCTTCCTCTGAATGAAGACTCTTTAATGGAAGCTGTATTCATGTGGAGATCAAAGAAAACACTGGAATGATAAACTACTGGGGGTTTTTTCCCTTCTCTTTTTTAAAAATGAAAAAGCCTGAAGCAGTAATTTGAGCTCAGATGCCTTCGAATTCCTTCGCAGCCTGCCTGTTCCATTCGGATTCTCCGCTAACACCATTTCTGCCTGGTGCCTGTGTCCTTTTGCTGGAGCAGCTACAGACCACTGCCTGATGGAGGAAGAATGAACGCTCTGCCTTGCCTATGCTGTCGATGGGAATAAAGCTAACTGTGTTTCTTATATGGAAAATCTGGATTAATCAAGCCATATTCTAGTACCAAGAGTCCTATTGTCTCTCGTGGTCTGACTCATCGCATGTAAATGTACTGCATCTTTGCTATTAATGCAGAGTGTTGTTTGTTTTTTTTTCTTTCTCAAACACAGAAAGAATTGTCAACCTCTGAGCAACATTTTGAGAATTTGTATTGAGCTCTAGACGTATTTTTTTTCTGGATAGTATCAGCATTAAACCAGTGAAGCTGAAGAAATGAAGACAAATTAGAAGTGGAAACAGAACAATGAGATTTTATTTTTTATTTTCAATTATAAGCAAGCCAGCTACTGGTAACTATATGACCTTGCAGGCAAGAGCGGGTACAGCTGCGATCTTCTCTGTCACAGCAGTTGTTTCTCATCTTATTCTGCAGCGTGTGTTGATGTCACCCAGACAGTGATCTTTTTATGCAAGTAAATTTCTGTGAAACAGAGGGATATGACTGTTTTGGTAGGGGAAAAATATTTTTAAATGAGCTTGTCCTGGACTCAGTTTTAGTTATTGACATGTTGATGTCAAATTTCTTTTGAGTTTTACAGTAACCCAACAGAAAATAACAGAATTGTTTTCTTAGTAAGTTACAAGTATGTAGTTATAATTTTAAACTTCACTTTTTCCGATAGTATTTATTAACTTTAAAAAACCAGCTGCACTGTTCAGAGAATGATTCTAAGTGTTGTACAGAAGAGGAGGAAAAACTACTTGTGCTCTTCCAACTGTGACTTTTATCACATAGCTTAGAATTCAGTTTTTTAAAAGAGCGAATGAGTCGAGTGTGTATTGTTGTTTTGGAGGAGGTAGAAGATGAGTCTCCTGCATTCATTTCTAACTTGCCACAGGAAAATAAGTCCCTACATTCTCCACCTTCGGGAAGTGTATTGGTAAGATATGAGAGTTTATGTTTACTGTATTCTACTGAACTAGTAGGGTAAATTTTATTTTTTAAGAATAAATGTAATTTGTACTAGTTTCATTAAAAACCCAAATTAAAGCAGTATAGGTGTGTGAATATGATGCAATATTACTTGTATATGAATGCACACATTTCTGATTTTCACTTTTTCAGATGTTTAGATAACAGTTCAGACTTTATCTCTTAATCTCTTAAAGACTTTTAAAAATAATTTGAGGATAGTAGTTATAGCAACCACATTTCTGTTTTCACTTAGTGGTTTTAAAAACCGATGTAACAAGAATGAGGAACTGTATGTTTTAGGAAAGGTTGACTACTGCCAGCAACACCGAGACACAGCCTTTTCTGTAATGAATTGTATGTATTTACATGCAAGGCTGTTATATGAAAAAGAGTCAGACTTCATCTTTAATCTTATTTTTAATGCTGTTGTCAATTAATTGACTTCTTGTTTGACTAGTATATGATACCTTATCAGGGAGGCTGTGTCGTTGATTAAGAACTTGTTATATATTTAGATGTTCGTGTGTCTGCCTCTTCATGTTATTCAGGTTTACAGTAATTTTTGGTCTTTGAATAGTAGTGATTTTCATCAACTGCCAGATTTTCTTTCTTTGGGTTTTTATCTTTATACATGTAATACTAACCCATGCAAGTTGTTTTGGTGCCCCAAACAGAACTTTTCAAGGAGGCCTTCGTGGGCCTCCACATGGGCTAGGAACTACTTGTTTGACAAGTTATATCCCACAAGTAGATGTTGAGATGTCACACTTGTATTTGGAAGAGACTTTCTTTTTACCGTATGTATGTTCAAAAGGCCTCCACTCATATAAAATAAAATCTGATTATGCTTATTATGCTACCTAATTTTGGTCATACGGTATTGATTTTTTTTTAATTAGGCCTTTTTTTTCCCCAAGGAGGAATCCTGTACTTTCAAATGATTTGACTTCATGAAACTTGGTTCATGTCAAAAGCCAAGTGATTATTGTGATAGGGAAGAAAGTTTTTAGATTTAAAAGTTATGTGGAAATAGCTTTAGAATCATCCATGTGGTGTGATTAATGTTTTTATTACTCTCTTGTATTTTAGCCATCACTGGTGCAAGCTATATTTAATGGAGATCCTGATGAAGTTCGAGCACTAATATTTAAGAAAGAAGATGTTAACTTTCAGGTAAAACAGTTTCACTGATACCAGCCTTGAAACCTACTTTCCTAGAGTTATGATTTTTGTTAAAAGGCATAACACAATTCTGTAACAGCTGTTTTAAACAAGGGTAGAAGGGTCTTGAAGCAAACAGGAAGGGACTGGACATATATTCAGGGTAATGACTAAAACACAGGAGAACTAGGAGCCAATGAGGGTTTTTTGTTCCCCCAACTTCGTACTTTGAAAATTTTCACAGAATAGTTGAAAAAAGACTTTGAATACCCATATAACCTCCACTTATATCTGGCATTGATAACATTTACCACATTTGCTTTCTCTCCCATATTTACACAGATTATATTTATAGTACACATATTTTTTTCTTTCTTTTGCTGAATCCTATTTGAAAGTAAGTTATAGACATCATGACACTTCACTGTTAAATACTTGTGTGCATTTCAGATGAGGGTTCTTTTTTTGTGAACTTGAAAGAAGAGACATGTCTATAAAATTTATAATATATCTAACTTGATTGTGAGATCAAATTTGCTTTCTGTGAATAACATTATACACAGAGACTCATCTGTTTGGGGTCTCGCAGTAAATAAAGACATACTGTTTGAAAATTCCTCAGACTTTTAAAGATACAGTGGATTTAACATTCAGGAGTGACATGACGGACAGTTTTAGAAAGAGTGGGCATATGGATAATTTCCTTCCATATATGTTTCTCTAGTGGCCAAACGTTTTTTAATTTACTAAATTGAGGCTGAAAATATATAATTAACTATAATAAGATCAAATTTATTAATGTATATATTTTTACTGGAAGTGAATGTTTTCAGTATCTTTTTCGTACATAATTCAGTTCTCTGAATGATGGAGAGTGGGGAGAGGTCATGATTCCTAACGTCCCTATAGCAACAGCAAAACAGATGACCTGGAATTGAGTGGCCGGTTCTAAGAAAGCTGTGCTCTGCCAGCTCAGCTCCAACTCTCATTTTTTCCCTTATTCTTTTGGACAGTACTGTTGTGATCACTTGATGTTAAGTAGATATAAGAGGTATTTATTTTATTTTTAAAGGTTGAATTAACTGAATAGATTTGAATCTTTAACTAAAATGGTTCATCATTACATTTTTTTCCTTAAACATTCCTAAGTGCGTTGCATTTAAGTTTACATTTATTGGAAACATGCACCTAGTTCAGGATTTATTTTAAACGGAGCGCTGGTCACTTTACGTAATTGGGGTGTTCTAGAGAGTCTACTTTCCCTAAGACAAAATAACTATAGGGGTATAGACTAAGGAAAAGAAGAAAAAGGCTTTCTGTTCTGTTTAACTCTAGTATTTTTTGTTCGTTTGTTTTAAATAGAACTAACAAATCTCATCTTGGTGAGAAAGTTTGGACTATAATCCTACTTACCATGGTTAATTTCTCCATCATTACAAAGTCTCATTATAGCCAACTGCTTTTCTGCCATAATAATCAAATTATCTTAAGTTTTTAAAATTTTATGCTCAAAAAATCATTTTTGAGCATCAGTTTATTCTGCTGTGATGTCCTTGGGAGGTATTGTGTTATCCGTAACTAGTGTGTGACCCCCTAACTTTTATGACTTTTAGCTTCTGCCTTTCTCCTTATAGATTCCTTTCCTTGCTTACTTTTAAAACATCGTTTCTTAATATCTCCTAGCTTGTTCTCTTGCTCTGAAACTTGGGGACCAAGCTTAGAACTAAAAGTCTGGTTAGTGCTTCAACTCAGTAGACCCTTCTTAAGAGTGACTGTGTCTTCAGTGATTCATGGGTTTTTGACAAATTTTTTTACAGTTGCTTTTCTCGTGTGACTCTTCACAGTTGAGAGTATAGTCATAATTATCAGATGTGTTAAGTCTTTGGCAGTTGTTCTGATTTAGGATGGTAGTTTGTTTTTGTTTTTTTATTCTATTTTTGTCCTCTATGATAAGGAATCGCATAGAGTTTTAAGAGGCAGGTATGTATGTTTGTGTATGTGCTGGTGTGTGTAATAAAACTTACACTGTTTTGTAATATAAAACCCACTCACTCTTGACAGGTAATAAAATATTTTTAAGTTTTATGTCAGTGCAACAGTGGTGTTTTTCTAAAATAGATTTATTTAAATGAGTATTTGAGAATAACAGCTGACTTTTTGAAATTTACATTTTTTGCAGTTATTTTTATAAAATTTTAGAGTGGGTAAAAGAGCTCACATTTGGTCCTATACTGTTAAGTAAACATTGTTAATTATTTTAGGTTAGCTTCTTGAGTCATATCCTGAAGTTCTGAATACTGTAGACCACTAAATAGCATCTTTCTTAGTAACACACCTAATTGATTTTTTAAAAACTAATATAAAATTTTACACATTCATATTATTTGGTCTGAGAAGGAAGTCTTTTATTGTAGAAGCTAGCTGAGATGATTTCACTAGAAAATACTGGAGTTTTATATTTGGAGGCTTTGGGCCACAAGTAGTTGACTGAGTAAATATAGGTTTATTGCTTATATAGTAATTTAATCCAGAGCAAGGTGATTGGTGGGGGGTTGGTTAAGACAGTAATGTCATATCTCTGAGTGAGCTTCTCTGTGAGACTCTTGGCTTTCTCCTCCTGGTAGAGAAATGATTGTTGTATCCTGCACTCAAGACAAACAGCCAGAGAAAGTGGAAAGGAAATTCTCCCTGTACATTTCCTTTTTTTCTTTTTTAATCAAAAGCAAAAAGATCTTTTCCAGAATCCCCACAAAACTCCCGCTGAGTTTCCTCGGTTACAAGCCCACTGTAAACCAGTCCACCAGCAGAGGTAGAAGGGGATTAACTTTTTGCTCAGATCAGTCATTGTTCATCACCTGGTTCATCCCCTAGGGTGAGAGGCTTATCATCAGTGATTATATCGCACTCCGTATCTGGAAAAAATCAGCCTTTTCATGAAGGAATAAAAGGGAAATAGTTGTTTGGATAGGTAACCTAGTAGAAGAAGATTTTTTATTGCATAAAAATAGTTGAAATAGCAAACTTTTAGAAGAATAAGTCACTTGGATATGGAAGAAGCACTGTAAAACAAACAGGTGAAACGGTCAAAAAAAATTTAAAGACAGATTGGTGTACATAATATAAAGAACAGTTGGAACATAAGTTGTAAGACCTAAGTGCTTCTATCTTCTTACCCTTATGCTACATGAACAAATCCATTTCACTTATTAGGACTCACTTTTCTTTTGTAAAATGTGTGGGATTACATTAATGGGCTTCATGTTTTTTTCACACCCCAAATTTGGGATGCTCTAAAAATTCCAAGCGACCTTGAATGACCTCCTGCTTTTGCCCAGAAGGTTTCATTTGTATTTTCAGGTTTATGTGGCCAAAATAATAATAATAATAATAATAATAATAATAATAATAAAAAATGCCTTTCCCTAGGATTTACCAGAACTTAATGCCATGCCATGTTGTGGAGCCCAAATAATTTACTTTGAAATATTAATAACACATTTCAGAGGAAAGGTATGACTTTATAAGAAAATTTTCTACAAGCAGAAATTGTTTTTCTTAATCCACAGTGATAGAAATTGGTGTTAATTATAGACTTTATTTCAGAGACAGTGATGTGCCTAAACATTTTTCTGGTACCTGCTTTAACTCACACAGCAATCTTGTAAAGTTGGTAGGTTAACATTTCCATCCCATCAATAGGTGACAGAACTAAAACTTAGAAAGTATATAGCAGAACAGACATTTGAACCTATGTAGATTTGACAGAGGCCTGGAAATAAAAAAGTAACTTGGAGAGAAATATTTTTCCTTTGCCAAATAGTGCCATAAAGCAATAATTGTTAAAAAATGGATTTTTCTCCCTATAAGTTATGTCCACATTCTGTGTGGACTCCTACCTTTTAAACTGTAATACAAATGTGATCCTGATTTTCATAGTCAAGTGCTATTAAATTTTAGCATTGCAAATGAGTGAATAAAGCCTCCCTTAGTGCCATGTTTTTTGGCTGGTTAAAAATGTCATTCGAAGTAGTGTCAGACTGGGGGTAATTATAATCTAGCCAACACCATTTTTAGTGTTTAAAACAGAAAGTCTTAGATTATGACTTCTGTGACTGTGACCCTTTTTAAACTCAAAAGAATTGATTTAAGAGCTAGTCAGTAGATCTTGCCTGTATCATATAAACTTGATAATTTTGAAAATGCTACCTTGTATATTTTACATATTGGTTTCTGAATTTAGATGTACTTTTTTATTCAGAATATTTGGGGATTGATTTTGCCAAAGTAGTCTTCAAAATTATTAACATCTTCTAAGCTTTCAAAAATACTTTCTGGGATCATTGAAATGATGTTGCTTTTACTTTGTCAGATAAAGTGTTTGGCAAATACATACCTGTACATGTATGTATATGTGTGTATGTACATCACACAAGCAGATCATTTGTTTTCATTATTATTGTAATAAGGTAGTTGGCAGTTTCCACAAAGTAGTAAACCATAAGTTTACACAGGTTGCCTGAATTCCACCCACCCTCATTCTTCACAGTGTCTCTAGTCTTTTCTGGAAATTAGCAAGAAGTGCTCTAATCTTTAATAAATCTTTCTTGTGACCATAAGTCGCTTCTGCTGGCTGTCAGTACACCAAGCTGTTGATGTTTCTGGAGAAGTTCTTAAAAACCTTCTCACTCAGTTACCTGAGGTTATATGAACTCTCTGTCCCAAAACTGTATGTGTGTACATGGTCTTCTGTAGTTACAGTAATTAGTATTGTGGCCTGCAAACCTCCAGCCCCATCTCACGTGTACCCACCCAGTTCCCAGCTGGCTTCCACGAAGCATGGAGTGAAACGGGGAGGTAGTGAAGAGAGAAGAACCAGCTCGGCTTCCACCCTGGAGAGGGTTGCCCTGTAGTTTCTCCATCCCTAGAAACTGCACCTCTCCTCTGTTCTTGCCAGTGCTTCTAGATTTCAGCCTCAGATTTTTAAATTTTCTTTACCAATGTTCTTGTTTCCTCCAAGATCCATAAACGAGCATATGTTCCATGTCATTGTGACTAAATGGCTGTTATACTGGTCCTGAAACAAAGGCGGTTTTGTCTAATGAAACCAGCTGTTTTTTCAGCTAGAAACTGGTGGTGAGTTATCTTTGTATTCCATTCATTGTTTTTTATTTAGCATATATGTTTCTTCATTTTCCTTTTTTTCATCCCGTATATTTGGGGAATCAGTCCATACCAGTCTAGAGAGAGCTTCCTTATTCTTTATAATCACATAGCTCTACACTTAGGTGTTTATAACAATTTATTTAACCAGTCCCTGTCTTGGAGGGCATTTGGGTTATTTTTAGTCTTTATTGCTAATTGGTAATAAATGAGATAAATTCACCAAGTAAACAGACCTTCTGGTGGGCAAGCAAAACTTTATTTTTTTTTTAGAGTAAAAGGTTTATTTAGAGGGCTACACACTCCATAAACAGAGTGTAGGCCGACTCAGAAGGCGAGAGCATGTAAGCAAAACTTAGAATGTTGGGATTTATTATGAATTATTTAAATATATTATCAACTTCCCAAATAGACTAAATGTCCTCTAAGTTCTTTATTTGAAGCAGTTTTAGTGGACATGTTTGTATAAATTGGTGGTCAGTAAATAATGATAGTTATATAGCATAGTAAAAATGTCATAGATTGTGTCCTAAATTTCAGCCTGAGCTGAAATTACTGATTGGTCTGCTAAGTCTCATCTAGCACCTCAGCCTATTTTTATTTAAGTTTAATTGAGGTATAATTGACATGCAATAAATTGCATATATTTAAAGTGTATAATTTCATAAGTTTTGATTGGTCTGCTAAGTCTCATCTAGCACCTCAGCCTATTTTTATTTAAGTTTAATTGAGGTATAATTGACATGCAATAAATTGCATATATTTAAAGTGTATAATTTCATAAGTTTTGACATGGGTGGGTATATGCCTGTGAAACCATCACCACAATCAAGATAGTTAACATTCCCATCTCCCAAAGGATTCCATTTGCCCCGACCTCTGATCTGCTTTGCATCACTATAGATTAATTTGAATTTTCCAGAGCTTTATACGATATGTCCTCCTTTTATCTAGCTCTTTTCACTCAGCATAATTATTTTGAGATTCATCCGTGTTGAGGCATGTGTTAACAGTTCATTACTTTCTGTTGCTGAATAGTATTCAGTTGTATCAATATACACAATTTGTTTATCCACTCACCTGTTGATAGAGTTTGAGTTGTTTTTCTTTTTCATCTATTACAAATAAAGCTACTGTGAAGGCATGTCTACAAGTCTTTGTATGAACATATGTTTTCCTTTCTCTTGGGTAAATATATGGTGGTGGAATGGTCAAACCATATGGTAGGTGTATGTTTAACTTTTTAAGAAACTGCCAGCTGTTTCTGAACTGGTTATACCATTATACATTCCCACCAATGGGATATGAGAACTACAGTTTTTTCCACATCTTGCCAATATTTGGTATGATTAGTCTTTTCTAATCTTAAACATTCTAATAGATGAGTATCTCACTGTGGCTTTAATTTGCATTTCTGAGATAACTGATGATGTTGAGCATCTTTTCATTGCTTGTTGTCAATCTTTGTATCCTTGGTGAAATGTCTTTTCAAATGTTTTTGCTTGTTTTTTTCCTTATTGGATAGTTTTCTTACTTTTGAGTTTTATATGTTCTGGACACAAGTCCTCAATCTGTGGCTTTATTTTCACTCTCTTATGAGTGTTTTTGGAGAGCAGAAGTTTAAAAATTTGATGATGTCCAATTTATCAATTTATTCTTTTATGGATTTTTGTTTTGGTGATGTATCTAAAAAAGTCTCTCTTGGTGTCACATAGATTTTCTCATATCTTCTAGAAGTTTATAGTTTTACATTTTACATTTAGATCTACAGCCTATTTCAAGTTAATAATTGCATGTGGTACAAGGTGTATGTCAAAATTCACTTTTTTACATATGGATATATCCAGTTGTTAAAATATTTGTTGCAAAGGGGAGTTCCCTGGTGGCCTAGTGGTTAGGATTCTGGGCTTTCACTGCCATGGCCTGGGTTCAGTCCCTCATCGAGGAACTGAGAATCCCACAAGCCGCAAGGCGTGGTCAAAAAACAATTTTTTGTTGAAAAGATTATACTTTCTTCACTGAATTGCCTTTGCATTTTTATCAGAAGTCAATTGTCGATATATGTGTAGATCTATTTATGGACTCTGTTATGTTCCATTGATGTATTTGTGTAGCTCAACGCCAATACCACACCATTATGATACTATAGTTTTATAATAAGTCTTGAAACCAACTTTTTTCTTTTTCAAAATTGTTTTGACTATTCTAGGTCCTTTGCATTTCGATGTGAATTTTTTAGAATCAGTTTGTCAGTCTTTTGGGGAAAAAGGAAATTGGAATTGTGTTGATCTATAGATGAAATTGGCAAAAATCAACATTTTAGCAATATTGGTTCTCCTTACCTATGAAGAAGTTATATTTCTCCATTTATTTAGGTCATTTTTAATTTCCCTCAGCAAATTTTGTAATTCTACATTTCCATCTTTTGCAGATTTATCCATATTTTATAAATTTTGTTCCTACTATAAATGTTACTTAATTTCAAAATAGGCTGATTATTCTCCACTCCTGAGATAATTTTTCCTGAGTACTTTATCCAAGGATCTGGGAGTGATGAGTTTTTCTGATTTGGCTGGTAGGAACAGGACACTGTTTCCTGTGTGCGAACCAGGCACTGTTCCGTCTAATGCGGGCATTCTCATTGATGATGATATCACCTCCAGCTTGGCAAAAATTGTGTTTTTTGTTGGAATGCATGTGTGTGTGCGTGTGTGTGAAAAATCTTACATAGTACAATGATTTGTGGCCCTCTAAAGGGCCGAAGTGTATAAATTAGGTATACAGTGGTATTAAAATTTCATGGGGGCACTTAGGGAGAAAAAAATCTAAAAAGGCTCTTGGGTCAGGGTGATAAGGGAACAAAAGGTTGAGAAACACTGCTTTAATTATTTTGGATGCTTCTTTTCATGAGTCTTCAGTGGTATTCTTACACACGTCACGTGCTGCTCAGTACTCAGTGTAGTACACGAAGGGATATCCTGCAGGTCTCAGAGATTCTCTCGTGTACCATCCTCTCCTCTCTGTTACTCTGTCCTGAGAATTCTAATCCTGGTTTTCTCCCCAGACTGTCAACTCTGTCTCTTCAACTCAGGGAAATATGCCTATTAAAAATATACATAGCTCTGGAAAAGCCATTGAGAAGCATTTTATTGATTGAAACAGCTGACTGACATTCCACTGAATGTTTTCACACTTACACCTTACATATTTTGTGAAATGGCAATTTTTTATTGTCGTCCAGCAGTATTTTTTTTTTTTTTTTTTTTTTTTTTGCGGTACACGGGCCTCTCACTGTTGTGGCCTCTCCCGTTGCGGAGCACAGGCTCCGGACGCGCAGGCTCAGCGGCCATGGCTCACGGGCCGAGCTGCTCCGCGGCATGTGGGATCTTCCCAGACTGGGGCACGAACCCGTATCCCCTGCATCGGCTGGCAGACTCTCAACCACTGCGCCACCAGGGAAGCCCCCAGCAGTATTTTTTAAAAAGAAATTCTGTACATTAGTTTTCAAAACACTGGTGTTGCATTTGATAATTAAAATTCCCCAATCAGGGTCTTCCCTGGCGGTCTAGTGGTTAAGAATCTGCACTTCCACTGCAGGGGGCATGGGTTCGATCCCTGGTCAGGGAACTAAGATCCAACATGCTGCAAGGTGTGGCCAAAAAAAAAAAAAAAAAAAAAACCAAAAACAAAATTGCCCAATCATAGATGGCATCACCTCTGCTCCCTCTTACTCTTGTAAGACCTGATATTGATATGTAATTTTGGCGTTTTATTTTTTTTATGAAAAGCAAGTAAGCCTTAGTTAGCCTAGGAGTATCTGATTACTGCTAAATTTGTAGAAGAGAATAAATCCAGTATTTAGAATAGGATGCTCTGTGGACTTGTCTTTTTAATATTACTACTGATAGGGCAATATCTAGATTACAACATGAATTAATACTAGATTCAAAACTTCCTAAATAGAATTTGCCCCAGGGCAAGAATCATGCCTTCCACTGTGTAAGACAGATAGCACTGGAAAGGGATTTTGGAGATCTAGTAGTTACATCATCTGTTATAGATGAGGCAAAAATAAGACCCGTGGAGTTTATTTGGTCACTTCCATTTAGCAGAAATAGCTTAAGAGCCTGGTTTTGTTAAAGTCCAGTTCAGTTTTCTGCCCATGTTGTCTCCCCTGGCTTGTCACCCCTCATTTCTGCCCAGTGGGTTACTATTACAGCAAAGTTCTTAGCTTTTCTCTTGTAGCCATAAGTATATAAGCCCTTAGTAAATACTTGATAGCCTAATTTGATTTAATTTGGTATGTTGGTTCATTCCCTTGACGAATATGTGCCATTTACCATGCTGGGTATTGGGGAGACCAGTCATATATACTTTTTTCCCCTGTTGTTCATGCTCTTTCCCGACTCAGGATATCAGTTGTGCCCACATTGTCTCCACCTCCCTTTACCTCATCTTCAATTTCTGTTCATTCTGCAGATTGCAGCTTATGACAGGCAGAACTCTACGATGGCCTACAAAGTTCTCATTCCCTGGTGTACATCTCCTGTACTGTAAATATGATAGGATGGCACTTCTGTGATGACTTTATGACATCTGGCACAGTTGGCTTTAGGAAAGTGAGATTAGCTGCATGGGCCAGACCTAATGACATGAACTCTTTAAATCTGGATCTAGAGTCAGAAACAAAGGGAGTAAGGAATGTGATATGAGGCAGATTCTCTGCTGCTGACTTTGAAGATGGAGGGGGCCACATGCCAAAGACTGTGGGACTGTGGGAGCAGAGGGATCCTTCTGGCTGACAGTCAGGAAGGAAAATTGGAACCTCAGTCTCTCAACTACAAGGAACCAAATTTTGCCTGAATGAACATAGAAGTGAACTTTTCCCTTAGTCAGGCCTCCTTCTGAGAACACAGCCCGTTGACACCTTGGTTTCCACTTTATGAGCTACCCTGAGCAGAGAACCCAGCCAATACCATACTTGGACTTCTGCCCTACAGACCGGTGAACTAATAAATGAGTGTTGCTTTAAGCTGCTGTACTTATGGTAATTCGTTATGCAGCAATAGAAAACTAATACAAGACTTAAGTATCTCTTTTTCTGGAACACCTTTCCTGGTCCCCCAGGTAGTAGTATGTCAGCCTAATAGATGGCTGTAGCACTCTGAACTTCTCCTTTGTAACGCTCTATTTGTGTCATGTTCAGTAACTCTCTGGAGATACAGACCTTGTTTGAGTTCTGTATTTATACCCAGTATAGTCATCCCTCAGCATCCATGGAGGATTGATTCCAGAACACCCTCCCCCATCTCCGCCAGACAACCAAAATCTGTGGATGCTCAACAAGACCCTTGTATAAAATGGTGTAGTATTTGCCATTTGTATACCGTACGCACATCCTCCCATCTTCCTGTATACTTTAAGTCATCTCTACATGACTTACAATATCTAATATAATGTAAATAGTATGTAAATAGCAGTAAATGCTATATCAATAGTTGCTGGCCTGGGACAAATTCAAGTTTTGATTTTTGGAACTTTCTGGAATTTTGTTTTCCAAGTAGTTTTGATCCATAGATACAGAAGGCCGACTGTAAGTAGTAGCCATTTAAAAAGTGTTAGAAATGAGTGAATAAAAATAAGGCATAGTCTCTGACTTTAGCAAGTTTATAATCTAAAGTGTTTGGCTGTATTGTTTGTAGGTGTTTTCTTGTTTGTGTCAGGGGTGTGTGGGTTTTGGGTTTGGTGGGTGGGGGCCGTCTACTGTCAGTTGCCCAAGTGCAATTAAGCTAAGCAGGCTTCTTTCCACAGTCTTTTTGCCTTGCATTCCCATCAGTACTTGTTTAGACAATTCAAATCACTTTGACATAGGAAGGGTGAATTCTTTAAAAAAGCAAAACAAAAGAAACCAAAAAAACATGTGCACTTGAAATGCAGGCAAGCAAAGGCTCTCGTGAAAAATAAATTTATCATTTGCACCATTCTGCTGATGGTCTATCAGAGCACTGACTTTAAAGGGACAGCTGGAGGTAGACCTGTTCCACCCTATTCTCTTCCGAGGGGACTAAATCCCATCTTCCCTCAATGCTCAGGAACAGAAGTTGGTTCTTAGGGATGGCATTTAATAAAGTTTTTAGCATTTACATTTCCCTGACAACCTCGAAAGCGGCTTTACTGTTGTATTACAAGTCTAAATCATACTCAGTAAATAGAAGTAAAGTTTGCAGGATTGCTGAGCATGGCACAAAAGCAACACAGGAAATAATAGAAATGTTGCAGGTGAAGAGGGGATTCAGAGATGTCATTCAGTGTTAAGAACTGCCTAATAAAGCCAAGTGTATAGTTTTTTGATAACATGGGGTTCAGTTTTCATTCAGGTCATGCTGCCAAAACAGTGGCACATATAAACAAGTCTAAATAGCTAATACATTGGTAATTTTATGTAAACCAAAGTACCTGTAATAGCCAGAGTCAGATTTGGGAAAGGAAACTTCTTGTCCCATCCCATCCCAAATCATGTATTGACAAATAAAATATAAAATATTTTAGATGATAGTTTTAGATTATCTACTGTGAAAGTGAGTGATTTGAGTCGATTAATTACTAAATATACATTTTTCATAAAATAACAATGATAAAACCTTGAGTTTTTTTTGTATCTTAGCATAATTGTTGAGGAAAACATGTAAATTACATAAATATTTTAAATTAATAATGTATCATTTTTTTCTCTCAGTAGTTTTTCTAGAGAATCAATGATTTGAATATTACTTACCCAAGTGATTTGAAGCATGTTTTCTTGTACAAGTGCAAAAAATAATAATTTATTCATTTTAGAATATATTTGTCTTCGTATGAGAAAACAGTTAGTTACAAAATGCTGTATGTCAAGCATTTTTATCATTAGTTTGGAAGATAGATATGTACAGTGAGGGTTTTGGTGTTTTGTTTACATAGAAACTAGATTATTTTGTTTGAGTGTTTTCAGATTGTGTTGCACAAATTTCTGGTAATAAAATTTCTATTTTTATTCTTAATTCCCTTGTAGATCCAAATGGTGGTTGGGGGAAGGGCACGGGTGTAAGGGTGAGTAGTTTTCTTTTCCAATATTCAGGAGACTTTCATTTTCATTTTGAACATTAGTTCAGGAGAATGAATCTTGACAAACCAACAAAGGAAGCTACTTTTCTTAAGCTGAAATATTGTTTCAGAGCCTGTGTTTTCTGCCAACTTTTTTTAAGGATTTCCTTTTTTTAAAAAAGTTGTATGTGTGTATGTATGCATTTATTTATTTATTTTTGGCGGCGTTGGGTCTTCGTTGCTGCGCGCAGGCTTTCTCTAGTTGCAGCGAGTGGGGGCTACTCTTCATTGTGGTGTGGTGGGCTTCTCATTGCGGCGGCTTCTCTTGTTGCAGAGCATAGGCTCTAGGCGCGTGGGCTTCAGTAGTTGCAGCATGTGGGCTCAGTAGTTGTGGCCCGCGGGCTTCAGTAGTTGTGGTGCATGGGCTTAGTTGCCTCGCAGCATGTGGGATCTTCCCGGATCAGGAATCGAACCCGTGTCCCCTGCATTGGCAGGCGGATTCTTAACCACTGCGCCACCAGGGAAGTCCGTCCCCCAATTTTTTGATGCACGTTTCCTCAGTTCAAATGTGTTTTAATTGATATTTTGAAAGAATATTGAAGCACTCATGTCTGATATTTTTCTCCTTTCTTGTAACCTTTTAAAAATTATGAAATATAACTCATTTAAAATATGTAGAACAAATATAGAATATGATGAATTATTTAAATGTAACCACTACCCAGATCAAGAAACAGAACACTGCTAGCATCTCACAAGTGCCCTTTGTGCTCACTTTGTGATTAGAACTGTTTCCTCCCACCCCACAATGTAACCAGTAATCTGACTTTTTTTTTTTTTTTTTTGCGGTACTTGGGCCTCTCACTGTTGTGGCCTCTCCCGTTGTGGAGCACAGCCTCCGGACGCGCAGGCTCAGCGGCCATGGCTCACAGGCCCAGCCGCTCCGCGGCATGTGGGATCTTCCCGGACCGGGGCACGAACCCGTGTCCCCCGCATCGGCAGGCGGACTCTCAACCACTGCGCCACCTGGGAAGCCCTGACTTTTATTATAGTCTCTTTCTTAGTTTTCTTTTATAATTTTGCCACCTAATTATTCCTCCCTAAAGCAGTATAATTTTGCATGTTTAATTAAATGAGTCATACAACATATATTCTTTTGGATCTGGGTTCTTGTGCACAAACTATCTCATTTTAAAAATTTACCTGTGTTATGTGTTGCTAAAGATTATTCATAGTATTCCACTGAATGCATATACCACAGTTTATCCATATTCTGCTGTTGATGGACAGTTGGTTTGTTTCCAGGTTTTGCCTGTTGTAAACAATGCAGCTATTCATAAGCATGTCTTCTGTTGCACATTACCGTGCATTTCTATAAGACATATACCCCTAGGCATAGAATTTCTGGCATATAAGGCTATGTGTATATTCAACTTAGAGAATGCTATATTCTTAAACAGTATACACTCCCATTAGCACTATATGAGAATTTTTGGTGGCCCACATTCTTGGACCATATTCTTGCTTTTTGTCTTATTTATTTAGCCATTCTGTGGTATGTGGTAGTATCTCATTATTTGTAAAGTTTGAGGGGTTTTTTTTTTTGATGACAGTGTCATGTGCCTTTTTATGTTTATTAGACATTCATATAACCTCTTTTATGAAGTGCCTGTTAAATCTCTTGCCCATTTTTCTTTTGATTTCTCTCTTTCCTTATTAATTTACAGTAGTCTTTTATATATTCTGGATATGAACCCTTTGTGAGTTTTGCAGATATCTTCTCCCATTCCAATTTGCCTTTTCATTCTTTACTGTGTCATTGAACATGAGGTCTTAATTTTAATGTAGTCAGGTTTTTCAGTATTTGCCTTTATTATTAATGCTTTTGAGTTTTTGCTACCTTAAGAAGTCTTTTCCTTAACCTGAGTCATAAAGGTAATATATTTGTTTCTCAGAGCTTTATCATAATGCTCTTTAAATTTAGCTTTATGATATACTTGCAGTTAAATTAGGCATATAATGTGAGGTAGTGGGGAGTTTTTTCCCCCCTTTCCAACTGGGTACTGAATTGTCCCAGCACAATTTAATTGCCCATATTTTGTTGGACTGTTTTCTAACTGTTGAATTTTGAAAGTCCTTTGTATATTATGAATGCAAGTTCTCTGTCAGATATGTGATTTACAAATGTTTTCTCCCAGTGTATGTCTTGTCTTTTTATCCTCTTAACTGTATCTTCCTGAGAGCAAAAGTTTTTCATTTTGATGAAGTTGAACGTATCAGTTTCATGGATTTAATGTATCAGTTTCATGGATTGTGCTTTTGGTTTCACATCCAAGAACTCTTTGCTTAACCTACTTGTTTTCCCCTATCTTTTCTTCTAGAAGTTTTAAAATTTTAGATGTGGCAGTTAGGTCTATGATTCTTTTTGAGTTAATATTTGTGTTAGGTGTTAAGTATAGACTGATGTTAATTTTTTGACATGTGGATATCCAGGACCATTTGTTGAAAATATTATATATCCATTTGGTTGCTTTTTTACTTTTGCCAAAAATCAGTTGATCATATTTGTGTGGGTTGATATTTGGACTCTTTATTCTGGTTATCTCTTTCCCTTTTGATACCACACTGCCGTGATTACTGCAGCTTTATAGTAATTCTTGAAATCACATAGTGTAAGACCCCCAACCATGTTCTTTTCTATCAAAATTGCTTTGACTATTTTAATATCTTTGCCTTTCCACATAAATTTTAGGTTGTTATATCTACTATGAGTCCTGCTGGGATTTTGATTAGGATTGTATTGAATCTATATAGATCAAATTGACATCTTAACAATAATGAGTCTTCCAATCCATGAACATGGTATTTTTCTCTGTTTAGGTTTTCTTTATGTCTTTCATGAATGTTTTGTAGTTTTCAGCATATAAATCTTACAAATTTTTGTCAGATTCATACCTAAGCATTTCTCTTTTTCTTTTTTCTTTCTTTCATTCTTTCATATTGTAAATGTACAGTTTTTAAAATTTTGATTTCCAGTTGTTAATTGCTAGTATATAGAAATACAGTTGCTTTTTGTATGTTTACCTTGCATTCTGTAATTTTTCTAAACTCATTCTAGGATTTTTTTAATAGATTCCTTGGGATTTTCTCTATATAGAATACCCCCTATATAGCATATGAACAGAGACAGTTTCATTTCTTCTTTCCCAATCTATATGCGTTTTATGTTACCAACTACAACTTCAAGTATGAGAATGAATAGAAGTGATGAAAATAGGCAAACTTGCCTCGTTCCTGATCTTAGAAGGAAAGCATTCAGTCTTTTGCCATTAAATAGGATATGAGCTGTAATTTTTGTAAATTACCTTTATCAAATTAAGGAAGTTCCTTTTTATTCCTAGTCGGCTGAGAGTTTTTTTAAAATCATGAAAGGATGTTGTTTTTTTAAATGTGATGATCATGATTTTTAAAAAAATATTACTTCTACAGTTTCGGGTTTTTTAAATTTTACTTATTCTTTGGCTGCATTAGGTCTTCGTTGATGTGCGCGGACTTTCTCTAGTTGCAGCAAGCGGGGGCTGCTCTTCGTTGCGGTGCGCGGGCTTCTCATTGCAGTGGCTTCTCTTGTGGAGCACGGGCTCTAGGGTGCGTGGGGTCAGTAGTTGTGGCTCGCGGGCTCTAGGGCACAGGCTCAGTAGTTATGGCGCACAGGCTTTGTTGCTCTGCGGCATGTGGGATTTTCCCAGACCAGCACTCGAACCCCTGTCCCCTGCATTGGCAGGCAGATTCTTAACCACTGTGCCACCAAGGAAGTCTAGGAACATTTACTATTTAAATTTTCCTCTGAATACTGCTTTAACTTCATATCACAGATTTCGATATATTTTCATTTTCATTCAGTTCAAAATATTTTCTAATGTCCCTTGAGATTTCCTCTTTACATGGGTTATTTAGAATTAGTTTTCTTCTTTTATTCTACTTTACTATTAAAGTATATACTTTGATTTTCAAATACTTGTGGATTTTCCAAGTGTCTGTCTCTTTTTTTTTTTTTTGCGGTACTTGGGCCTCTCACTGTTGTGGCCTCTCCCGTTGCGGAGCACAGGCTCCGGACGCGCAGGCTCAGCGGCCATGGCTCACAGGCCCAGCCGCTCCATGGCATGTGGGATCTTCCCGGACCGGGGCACAAACCCGTGTCCCCTGCATTGGCAGGCGGACTCTCAACCACTGTGCCACCAGGGAAGCCCTAACATTATATTTTAATGGTGAGAAACTCGAAGCTTTCCCACTAAGACTGGGTATAAGATAAGAGTGTTCTTTTTTACAACTCCTTTTCAGCATAATTCTGGAAGTTCTAGCTAATGCAAAAATACAGGGAAAGGAAATAAATGGTATACAAATTGAGAAGGAAGATATAAAACTCTCTGTGTTCATAGATGTCATCATCATCTAGGTAGAAAATCTAAAAGAATTGACCAAAGAACCTTCTGGCGAGGATGTGGAACAGTGGGAACTCTTACTTATTGCTGGTTGGAATGCAGTGTGGTACAGCCACTTCAGAAAACAGTTTGGCAGTTTCATAAAAAACTAAGCATACTCTTAGCATATGATCCAGTCATCATATTTACCCAAATGAGTTGAAAACTTATGTCCACACAAATACCTGCACGTGGATGTTTATAGCTGCCTCATTCGTAAGTTCTAAAACTTGGAAGCAACCAAGAAGTCCTTCAGTAGGTGAATGGATAAATAAACTGTGCATCCAGATAATCGAATATTATACAGCACTAAAAAGAAATGAGTTATCAAGCCATGAAAAGACATGGAGAGGGACTTCCCTGGTGGTCCAGTGGTTAAGACTCCGTTCTCCCAGTGCAGGGGGCC
The DNA here is from genome assembly GCF_949752795.1 of Hyperoodon ampullatus. Classification (NCBI taxonomy): domain Eukaryota; kingdom Metazoa; phylum Chordata; class Mammalia; order Artiodactyla; family Ziphiidae; genus Hyperoodon; species Hyperoodon ampullatus. The sequence continues at coordinate 30,954,183 of NC_136918.1, forward strand.
CGGGTTCGATCCCTGGTCAGGGAACTAGATCCTGCGTGCTGCAATTAAAGATCCCGTATGCTGCAACTGAAAAGAAGATCCCACGTGTGGCAACTAAAGATTCCACATGATGCAACTAAAGATCCCGCATGGTGCAGTGAAGATCTTGCATGCCGCAAGTTAAGACCTGGCACAGCCAAATGAAGGAACGAATGAATGAATAAATAAATAAATAAATAAATTCTGATCTTTAAAAAAAAGACATGGAGATATCTTAAATGCTACATAGTGGAAGAAGCCAATCTGAAAAGGCTACATACTGTATGATTCCAACTATATGACCTTCTGGAAAAGTTAAAACTTTGGAGACAGTATAAATATGAGGGGTTGGGACTTCCCTGGTGGTCTGGTGGTTAAGACTCCACGCCTCCACTGCAGGGGGCGAGGGTTCCATCCCTGGCCAGGGAACTAAGATCCCACGTGCCGCAGCTAAATGAACGCATGAATGAATGAATATGCAAATAAATAAATATGAGGGGTTGGTGGGGGGTGGGAATGAATAGGCAGAGCACATAGGATTTTTAGGGCAGTGAAAGTACCCTGATACCATAATGATGTATACATGTCATTAAACATTGGTCCAAACCCATAGAATTTACACCACCAAGAGTGAACCCTAAGGTTCTGGACTTGGAGTGATTATGATGCGTTGATGTAGGTTCATTAGTGTAGCAGATGTGTCACTCTGTTGGGGAGTGTTGGTAATGCTGGGGGCTGTGCATGTGTGGGGGTAGAAGGTATATGGGAAGTCTCTATACCCTCAGTTTTGCTGTGAACCTAAAGCTGCTCTTTTACAATTTCATTAATTAACTAATTAATTAAAATAGATACACAGGAAAAGATGGCTTCTCTCCTGTTGCCGGATGTTGTTTGGGGTGAACTAGCTTGAGATGAGCCTTTACACTGGTTATAACATATAGTTGTAGTTGGAGGCACAGTGGAAAGGTAGAATTTCTGAGAGACATCTGGATGATGTCATTGAGCTTCTGGATCAACCAGCTTTGTCCCTACCCTTTATGAGAGTAGATCTTCTTTATTTTAAAGCCATTTTTAATTGGTGTTTTTCTGTACTTGAAAAATAACATAGGATACAATTAAAGAACTAACTGTAAACATTGTTTGTCCTAAAAGATTGTGCTGCTTTTAACATCTCATTAATATCATATTGAACTAAGAGAATAAAATTTCTCCCTCTTCTCTACCTTTCTTTCCCCCTTCCCCAACTTCCCTACAGTATATTCATGACTGTGTCCTTTTACAAGGATGATTGAGAGGTCATGTAAAATCTTCTTGTCTACTGTCATCCAGAGTGTTTGTTACTGTCACAAGCTAAACATGTCACGTTCCTTTAGGTTTTGATTTCTGCTACTCTTTAATTCTTATCTGTCTTACAAGTTTTGCTTGTGAGTTTGATAAATTCAAGCCAGCAAATATTTATTGAGCATCCATTTTATTGCTCTGAACTTTTTTAGTTTGGATTGAATTTGTTGTACTGAAGATTAGGATTTGTAAAGCATCCTTTGCCATGTGTAAGATATGTTATTTGAGATGAAGTGTTTTTGTTTTGGCTTTTTAGTTTAGCCAGCACAATTAGGTCATTATATTATTTTGAATATAGCTGACTATTGTTGTATATTAATTAGTGAATTGTTGGGTATACTTTTTCTTAAGTGTTTTTAGAAGTTTTTAGAGTGTAGACATTCATACCTATGCACTGTCCCTGGTACTTAAATACAGTTGACCCTTGAACAATGTGGGGATAAGGGGCACCAACACCCCACCCAACCCATGCAGCTGAAAATCCATGTTTTTTTTTTTTTTTTTAAAGAAGATGTTGGGGGTAGGAGTTTGTTTGTTTATTTATTTATTTATTTATTTATTTATTTATTTATTTTTGCTATGCTGGGTCTTCGTTTCTGTGCAAGGGCTTTCTCTAGTTGTGGCAAGCGGGGGCCACTCTTCATCGCGGTGCGCGGGCCTCTCCTGTTGCGGAGCACAGGCTCCAGACGCGCAGGCTCAGTAGTTGTGGCTCACGGGCCTAGTTGCTCCGCGGCATGTGGGATCCTCCCAGACCAGGGCTTGAACCCATGTCCCCTGCATTAGCAGGCAGATTCTCAACTACTGCGCCACCAGGGAAGCCCCCATGTATCATTTTTGACTCACCTAAAACTTAATACTGATAGCCTACTGTTGACCAGAACCCTTACCGATAACATGAAGAGTCGATTAACACAGATAATATATGTTATTTTTATTATATACTGTATTATAGTAAACTAGAAAAAAAGAATGTTATTAAGAAAATCATAGGGGGACTTCCCTGGTGGCACAGTGGTTAAGAATCTGCCTGCCAGTGCAGGGGCCATGGGTTCGAGCCCTGGTCCAGGATGATCCCACGTGCTGTAGAGCAACTAAGCCCGTGTGCCACAACTACTGAGCCTGTGCTCTAGAGCCCGCGAGCCACAACTACTGATCCTGCGTGCCACAACTACTGAAGTCCGCGGGGCCTAGAGCCCATGCTCCGCAACAAAAGAAGCCAGTGCAGTGAGAAGCCCGCGCGCTGCAACGAAGGGTAGCCCCCGCTCACTGCAACTAGAGAAAGCCCGTGCACAGCACCGAAGACCCAACACAGCCAAAAATAAATAAATAAATAAATATATTTTAAAAAATCATAGGGAGAGAAAATACATTTACAGTACTTTACTGTATTTATCAGTACTGTAAGTTTACATCATCTGTTTATAAGATGAATCATCTCTCTTACTACCTACATCAGTATTGTCTTATAATGATACAAAACACTAAATGTTATATGTATTACTAATACTAGACATCAAAAAAGAAAAGATAATATGAAAAAGAAATTCATACTTATGTGCAGGTATAACAATTCATGCACTGATACTGAAGCAGCAACAATATGATTGCTTTATGGTAGCGTGGTGTAATCAGTTGTTTCCTAGTAGCCTAGCTTGTACACTAATGAATGAATCATTATAAAAACCATTTATCTGTGTTGACAGGCTGATAACACATTTTCTCCAATTACAAGGGGGGGTGGGACGGGGAGAGGGAGGGTATACTGTATGGTAATTTAATTCTTTGAAAGCAAAGTTATAAAACAGTAAAAAAAACTAACATCATTTATATTAAATATCACTCACCTTATGTGCCTGAGTAAGGATAGACTATTATGTACATATCTTTTATGCATTCATGACATACCTAACTTTTTCTTAGTTTTTTCAGTATATGTAGACTACGTGGCTCATCTGCTATTTTTCCAAATTGTCACAGATTTCCAAAATTTTTCCCAATATATTTATTGAAAAAAATCGGCATATACATGGACCCCACGCAGTTCAAACCCATGTTGTTCAAGGCTCAACTGTATATACAGTCCTGGATCTCTGGCTAGTGCAGCTTTTCTAAAGCAGTAAAAGGAGAGATAGCATGCTTATTACCCAATTATTCCTCAGCCACTCCTTTTGCTTCCTGTGGAATACGGAAAGGGAATATAGAGGGGCATCGTTTATAGGCTAATAATAGTTCTGTGCATAGAAGGAATAAGCTAGATTTCAGTATCCTTAAGTGTGGGGAAGCTCAGCCTCTAGCCTAAATAGCTAAGCAGTGTACTTGCTGCAGTTTTGCTTTTTTTTCAAGATTCCCAGGAGAAGCCACAACTGGCCAAGCTTTGATAAATACTTTTAATTGGTCAGTTGTCAGTATAACGTTTTGGTGAAGAGCCTGTTTGAAAGCAGTTTCCTCATCTATTAAGAATAATGCAGGGGCTTCCCTGGTGGCACAGTGGTTGAGAGTCCGCCTGCCAATGCAGGGGATACGGGTTCGTGCCCCGGTCCGGGAAGATCCCACATGCCGCGGAGCGGCTGGGCCTGTGAGCCATGGCCGCTGAGCCTGCGCATCAGGAGCCTGTGCCCGCATACCGCAAAAAAAAAAAAAAAAAAATGCATGCTCAACGGTACAGTAATTTTGCAAAGTAAAACAGATGTGTCAAGTGCTTTATGCAGTGCCTACCGCAAAATAAAGATCTGTGGGTTACACTCCTTTTCTGAGAAACTCCTCATTCCACATGGTTACTCTAGGAACTGCTGTGTTAATAAAACCTGACTTCTTCAGCTCTTCTCACTTGATTTGTACACAGGTGAGCAACTAACCAAAGTTGAGTCGATCAGAATACTGTTCTGAGGTTTAGAATTAAAAGACTTCTCTTTGGTCTGCTGAAGTTTTAAAAGTAAATCCTGGGATCTCTAATGCTTTGTTTCCTAATGTGAGGAAAAGTGTTGTTGGCAAAGGCAAAGAAAAGCAGCTGATGCTGAAGAAACTGAGAAGTAGACAGAGTCCTGAATGTTTCATGTGCTCTTGTGGCCTTGCCACATGCCTTCCTGACCTAAGTTGTAGTTGTTGGTGCTCAGTTCCATGAGGTATTCTGGTGTCCTTCTGGTAAGTCCATTTTACCTAATTGGTTCAATTTAGATTTATTTTGCTTGCACCCAGTAATGCCATCTAAGGTATGTGTTCAATAAATAGTAACTCTTAAGGACAGTGAGAGAAACAGACTGTTTACTAGTCAAAATACTTTTTAATTTTTTATTTATTTATTTATTTTTGGCTGTGTGGGGTCTTAGTTGCGGCATGCGGGATCCTTCATTGGGGACAGACTCTTTGTTGTGGCACAGGCTTCTCTCTAGTTGTGGCGTGTGGGTTTTCCCTTCTGTAGTTGTGGCGCATGGGCTCTGTAGTTTGTGGCACGTCAGCTCTCTGGTTGAGGCGCACGAGCTCAGTAGTTGTGGAGCACGGGCTTAGTTGCCCTGTGGCATGTGGGATCTTAGTTCCCCGACCAGAGATTGAACCCGCGTCCCCTGCATCGGAAGGTGGATTCTTTACCACTGGACCACCAGGGAAGTCCCCCGAAATACTTTTTACTTTACTTACAGTTACATTCCTCTGCTAAATGCAGATGATCTTTCATGTTATAATCTGGAACTTTAAGGTTCCACAGAGGTTCTCAAAGTACTCCTTGGAAAAGAATCGTAGCAAACATTTTAGAACTGGTTTTTAGTGCATTTATGTATAGTTGTCTGTACCCAGAGATTTGGGTAGTTGTCTGTCAGAGGCTATTCTAGAATGTATGGTGTTCTGGGACCCCAAAATCAATACTGGAGTCTTCTACGAGCTATACAGTACTTTAGAATATTATTGATTCAGGGCGGGTTTTCTTCATTAACATTTAAATTTGTGTAAACCTCTGTATTGCCTGTGTGGTATGTAGCTTTAAGCCAGGTGCTATATGGGTATAAAATTGACACTTTGCTTCCTCCAGATACTTATTACCTAATTATGAAACCATGACATAAGCCCAAAGTTGAGCAACAACAAGAATGCCATCTGTATGGTACAAATGATAATGTTGTAATAGAAGCACAGGATAGAGAGACCCCGGTATGCTGACGTGCTCCTGAAGACTTTGAGACGGAGATGAAATTTGAGCTGGACCATGAAGAGTAGAAGGGATTTGGGCAGGGGAAAGGCATTCTGGGTAAAGGGAAGAAAGGTGAAAGATGAAAATGTGCTATTATTCATTCTATTAGTAGAGATTAACTGGTTTCAGCTATAGGTTAGTACTTCTGAACATCAGGTTAACGAGGGAGAGTGGAGTTGATTGGTGATGGTGTCAGCCACTGAAAGTGATTGAGCTTTTGATTTAATGAATGTGAAATTGCCTTCAAGTTTGATCTGCTAGTACGTAAACCAGTTGGATCTCTGTGATTTGAGGATGAGAGGATAAGTTTGGAGGATAGTAGTGAATTTAAAAATAAAAACTAAAAGCACAATCTAAGGATTTTTTCCAGATAGCTGTAAGTGTACAGAGTGTCACTTCCATGCCAAAGTAAGCTAGGGTTCTCTTATTTGAAGCATCTCAGACATCCACCAACACCCTACGGAACTATATCCCCAAAGCCAAGGTTCACCGTGGGGCTTCTCTGAGTGCAGGGTGTTGAGGACAACCAGCCATCATAACTTACTTTATGAAGAGGTCAAGACAAGAATGGATCTGATAAATCCTAGCTAAGTTCAACTGAGTTCTATGGACCAGAAGCTGAGCATTGAAAGATGATACCCAGATACTCAACAGGGAAGTTTCAGTCTGATAGCAGTAGAAATAAAAGAAAAAGTAAAAATGATGGGGCAGAAAAGAGAGTGACCATTATGGGAAAGTAAGTGGGGAAAATAGAGAAAAGAAAAAAAAAACTACTTAGAAAATTATGATAAGAAATTGATAAGAAAAAGTGAAGTCAGGCCACAGAATGTTTTGAGGGAGAGTGATTAGTTTTAAGCAGACAGCGGTTAAATAGATAGTGGAGCCTTGTAAATAAAGTCTGTATAATAAGTTAACATCACACACCTAGAGCTCAACTGCCAGTGCTTCAATCCTGATTCTGCCAATTCCACATGATCTTGAGTAAATTCCTTAAACTTTTCTGTGACTTGATTTCCTTATATGTATTCACTTCCTTAACCTTGTGAGGTAAAGTGCTTAGAGCAGTCGTAGCATAAAGCAAGCTCTGTGTTATTGGTGTTACTATTCTTCCTGGTTACAGCTAATATACACGAATGCTTCAGTACCTGGAGTAGGGCAGAATTGTGGAATTGAGTCATTGTTGCGAAGGTTGTAGTTGAATCCATATACAGATGAATTCTTAGACTCTCTAAGTATTCTTCTTGTACAGATGTTCTGTCTCTCTTTCAATATATCATTTCTAACTTTTCACCTCTCTGTTTTCCTACCTTACAGGCTTCCTCTTATTCCAACCTGATCCTAAAATCTGCTTTAAGTTAAAGCTTCCACAGAAAATGTTGAGAATGTGTAAGTGCAGTTTGAATTCCCAGGTTTGACGTAAGGCACTTCCTGTTAGATCTAATACCCCTTTTCTTCGGCTGTGCTTGGGATATACCATAGATTCCCTTCTTTCTCACAGACTCATTCCCTAGGTTGTCTAACCTTGCTTGACTCTGTTTTGCTGACTGTTTCTGGAGTTCGCCATAGCATAACATAAAAACTAAAGTATAATTCAGGATGTTTCTGAACACTTTTTAAAAACTTTATTTTGAAGAAATTACAGATACTGCAGAATTACAGAAATGGTACAGAGAGGATCTTGTGTTTCTATCAACCAGATTCCTCCTGTGATGACATCTTACAGTGCATTATCAAAAACAGGAAGTTGATACTGGCATAGTACAACTAATTAGACCACATACCTTTCTTGGTTTTCACCAGTTCTTGCATGCACTCTTATGGGGGAGGAGGAGAGGAGTGATGGTAACATCTCTGTGTATAATTCTTTGACATTTTGTTATATGTGTAGATTTGTATAACCGCCAGCATGTTCAAGATGCAGAGCTATTGCATCACCACAAGCGAACTCCCTCATGTTTCAGTCACTTGTGTGTAATGCACCAGTCTACCGTTAGCATGGGGCCCAACCCCAAAGTGGTTAGCAATCACTGGTCTCCTTTAATATGTGTCCTTTTCCCATCTTTCAGGATAATCACTTATAAGCATGAAAGCTATTTTTCAGTTTGCTTTAATTTGGGGAGGGTGAATAATTTTTTGTAGTCCTAATCATATGCACAAAATATCTTTTCAGGGCACCACATAAGAACTGTAAGAAAAATATTTATTTCAGTGGATATAATCAAAAGCTGTGTGATCAAATGAGTTAAATTTTTTGTTTGAGTCTGTTGTGTGTATTTCATAATTCTAGTTGGGATTGTTTTAGAATACAACATGGAGGTATGGTTTCTTTAAAAACCGACTTAATATCTAAGAAACATTTTCTTTTTTTAATGGGCACCTGGACTTGTGAAATGCCTGGTATGGTAAATTACTGAAATGCTTTTCAGCTGATTGAAATGTTATTTTTAATTTTTTAATTTTACTTTTTGAAACATGTACATGGTAATAACTCCGTACGGTACCAAAAGCCACAAATGGTGAATAAGAACTCTCTCACACTTCAGACTCTAGTGTCAGAGTTCTTTACCCAGAGGCAATCACTGTATCTTGAGTATACAAGATATCCTTGAGTATCCTTCCGAAGGTGTTTTATGCATATTCAATCCTAGGAGCGTGTAGAACCTTTAGCATATAATTGTTTCGAGGCTGCGTTTTTCATTTAACACTGTGCTTTAGAGATGTTCCATTGATAAGGAACATGGGGGTCTGCTTGTTATTTTAAATTGAAAGCATAGTGTGATGTTGGGTTGGCCAAAAGGTTCATTTGTTTTTTTCCGTAAGATGGCTCTAGTAGCACTTAGTTGTCTTTAACTTCATTCAAAATAGTTTCGTTAGATTGTACGTGACAGCTGTCATATCAGCGTGCATTCAAAAAAAGGCTTAGCAAAATTGATGAATTTTTGTAAAGCCATTTTAATATTGAAGATGGAAGAAAGAAAGCAACATTTCAGCATATAACACTTTATTATTTCAAGAAATGTAAAACTGCAACTGAAATGCACAAAAAGATTTGTGCAGGGTATGGTGAAGGTGCTATGATGGATTGAACATGTCAAAAGTGGTTTGCAAAGTTTCGTGCTGGAGATTTCTCGCTGGATGATGCTCCATGGTCGGGTAGACCAGTTGAAGTTGATAGCGATCAAATCGAAACAATAATTGAGAACAATCAACATTATACCACGCGGGAGATAGCTAACATACTCAGAATATCCAAACCAAGCGTTGCAATCATCATTTGCACCAGCTTGGTTGTGTGAATTGCTTTAATGCTTGGGTTCCACACATAAGTTAAGTGAAAAAAACCTTCTTGACCATATTTCCGTATGCGATTCTCTACCGAAACGTAATAAAAACATTCCATTTTTAAAACAAACTGTGATGGGCGATGAAAAGCGGGTACCGTACAACAATGTGGAACGGAAGAGATTGTGGGGCAAGTGAAATGAACCACCACCAACCACACCAAAGGCCGGTCTTCATCCAAAGAAGGTGATGTGTATATGGTGGGATTGGAAGGGAGTCCTCTACCATGAGCTCCTTCCGGAAAACCAAATGATTAATTCCAAAAAGTACTGCTCCCAGTTAGACCAGCTGAAAGCAGCACTTGACAAAAAGCATCCAGAATTAGTCAACAGAAAACGCATAATCTTCCATCAGGATATCGCAAGACCGCACGTTTCTTTGATGACCAGGCAAAAACTGCAGCTTGGCTGGGAAGTTCTGATTCATCCACCGTATTCACCAGACATTGCACCGTCCGATTTCCATTTATTTCGGTGTTTACCAATTCTCTTAATGGAAAAAATTTCAATTCCCTGGAAGACTGTAAAAGGCACCTGGAACAGTTCTTTGGTCAAAAAGATAAAAAGTTTTGGGAAGATGGAATTACAAAGTTGCCTGAAAAATGGCAGAAGGTAGTGGAAGAGAAGGGCGAATCATTGTTCAATAAAGTTCTTGGTGAAAGTGAAAAAGTGTCTTTTATTTTTACTTAAACACTTAAAAAAGGCACTTTTTGATTCATATCCTCTAGTATCCTCCGTAATAATCTGTAATAATCTTGTGAGTAAACTGCTTTCCTGGGTCCTGTGAGCCACTCTAGCAAATTAATCAAACCCAGGGAGGCGGTCTGGGGAACCTGGATTTGTAGCCAGTCAGTCAGAGGACCAGTAACAACCTGGACTTGCTCTTGACCTCTGAGGTGGGGTGGGGCCCCTGTCTTGTAGGACTGAACACTTAACTTGTGGCACCTGATGCTGTCCCCTGGTAGGTGGTGTCAGAATTGTGTTGAGTTGTAGGACGACCAGCTGATGTTGGAGCATTGCTTGGATGTGTGGGGAAACCCCCCACCACCACGTTGGAATTGGATTCAGAGCCCTTACATAGTATTTCACTATGTGGATGTGCAGCTCAAAGACCTCTCATCTGAAAAACGTTCATACCTGGTAGTGATAAGCTGATCAAAGTCTGACAGAAGGAAGCATTTTAAATGATCTTTAAGCATTTTACTGCAACAATGTGTATTTTCCAGCCATTAAAAAAAATACTGGGCCAAGGCTTTTTGGAGTCCACTGACAGTTCAATGTTACCTTCCTTGCATAGACCATGCCCACAGTGTGTTATCTTTAATTCCCATTTTGGGTTTCTTTAAGTGATGTGAGAATTTAGATACCTAAGAATCAAACTGAGGGCAAAACTTCTCCATATTTTAACTGTTTGCCTTAGTGTTTCAATTGTCTTGGCCACACCCAATTCAACAGTACTTTTTTTCATAGCTTGCCTTTATTGAGTCTTTATATAGTATTCAACCTAGTGATCATAGAAACAATTTGCTTTTTTCATTCCTGTTTCATCGGTTTAAATAATATTTTTTAAAATTACATAAATTATTGCAGGTGCAGTTGGCACAAGCAGTTGTGGTAACAAACACATCTTACCCTGGTAAACATATACCCAGTGGTAGGAGCAAGCATTGCAGTGTCTTGGTTGTGGTGGTCTATTAGTCAAAACACATGGTGTGCCAAAGTCACCATCTGTTTTACTCAGGAAACAGAATATAAGATTAATCATGTGATTCAGTTAAATGAAGGTTGGTTAAGAGCTGCTTGTGTTTCATAATTTTAAATAACCACTTCCTTATTGATGGGCATTGAAATTGTTTTTGGCATTTTACTTCCTATATGATCAGTAAATATACTTAAGTTTTGTTTGCACACACATAGCAATACCTTTATCTTAAAAAAAAAATTCCTTGAAGTGGAATTCAGTGTGTATAAGGGAATAGTCATTTTTTCATTCTAATAAATTTTGTTAAAGGGAATCTTAAATGTTTTATTGCATGATTTTCAATATTGAATTGTAGTAAAGTAAAATATGATAGGTAAAATTTTTTCTTTTAAAATTAACCAATTTGGGGCTTCCCTGGTGGCGCAGTGGTTGAGAGTCCGCCTGCCGATGCAGGGGGACACGGGTTCGTGCCCCAGTCTGGGAAGATCCCACATGCCGTGGAGCGGCTGGGCCCATGAGCCATGGCTGCTGAGCCTGCGCGTCCGGAGCCTGTGCTCCGCAACGGGAGAGGCCACAACAGTGAGAGGCCCGCGTACCGCAAAAAAAAAAAAAAAAATTGACCAATTTATTCCTTAGTTTTTCCTCTCTCCAAATCAAATTAAAGAAAAAAGAAAGTTCATGAGTCATAAAATAATACATAAATAGGATTTAAGGCATTGAGTCATAGAATTCCAGACATCTCTCACACATAAATGATTCACTTTCTGTGTGTGCCGTGTATGTGGTTTATGCTGTGAAATAGATGTGTTCCTCAGTTTGAGTGGGTCTGTTCATATTTAAACACTAGGGAAGTTTGATGTGTTAGTGATTAACAGTGAAAAGCCTTAAGCCAAGGATCTTTTTATTAAATTGACTAAGTTAGGACTCAGCTTTGAATAAAGCCTGATATTTTAGTGGTTCTGTGTTAACTGTTTCAATGACAGTTTGTTCAGTAATTTCAATGCAAACCATTTGTTTGATGGGGTATGTATTGGAATAAAAAACATGGTCTTGTGGAAATTAATTGGGGTTTGAGAGACAGGAACTCTTCGCTTATTAAAAACATTAATAACCAGTATACCAACTATTTTAAGAACAAAAACAGTATCTCAAATATATTAAAATTATATGAAGAAATGTATGTAGAGCCAGTTATAATTGTGTTACACACATCTTTCTATTTCCTTTATATACTACAGCTAAACCTTTTCGGAACTGCCTATGAATATTTTTAACCCCTCTTTTTTTTTTTTTTTTTTTTTTTTTGCGGTACGCGGTCCTCTCCTGTTGCGGAGCACAGGCTCCAGACGCGCAGGCCTAGCGGCCATGGCTCACGGGCCTAGCCACTCTGCGGCATGTGGGATCTTCCCGGACCGGGGCACGAACCCATGTCCCCTGCTTCGGCAGGCGGACTCTCAACCACTGCGCCACCAGGGAAGCCCTAACCCCTCTTTTGACTAGCAGTTTTTTTCCTAATTTATTCTCATTGGCCTAACTATCTTTTCTTTGCATAAATGGGGTTTTGATTGACAAACTGGAAAATTATTATGATGTGAAATTTTTCATTTTTTTAATCTTGAAAGTTATAATGTTATCTTAATACAAGAGACCCCAAAATACAATACCTATTTAAATAAGAATTTTATTTCTCTTAATAGTCTAGAAGTTAGTGGTCCAGCTCTTTGTTGGTGGGGCAACTGTGCTCTACAAGATGATTCAGTACGTTTTGCTTAACAGACTTGTAGGATATTCGCCTGCCTCTGCATGGTCAAAGCCGGTACAGTTGCACATGTGCCTTCTAGCCTGAGGGCAGTGGGAAAGTTTCAGTCTAGCTCTGGATTGGTGTCTTTTAGGTTGAAGATGCCCTGAAAGTTGTGCCTTTACTTCCACTCACGTACCACTGGTCCACACTAAGTAACAAAACTTCAAGGCATTCTAGGAGTCTATTCTCTTGCTGGTGGGTAAATAACCAGGTAAAACTTTATTCCTATGGACAAAGGGGAAAATGGATAATGGAAAACAACTAATAATCTGGCTCAAAAGCCAGTATCTAAAAAATTGGATGTAAATTTCAAACTAAATATTTCTGAATGAATAGCTTTCTCAGATACAGCCAAGTCAGCAACACTCTGTTGTAACTTTAGATGAAGTGTAATGTGAATTGAATCCCTGAATGTGACATTACTCTAAGATTTTGCTTCTCAAACTGGAGGACATTGTTGTTTGAGGGGGGAAGTACACACAGCCATGCACTTAGATGTAGCTTCTCTTCCTGGAGGAAGATTTAGAAGACTGTGCATAGGATAGGAATATATTTTAGAGCTAAAAACGAAATTGGCAGGACCTTTAAGAAAAAGCTTAGGATTATTTTAAGGGATAATTTCAGATCCCCAGAGATATTTTCTATTTTTGCCACTATAGTCCTGTGGAAACATTTTTTTTTTTTTTTTTTTTTTTTTTTTTTTTTTTTTTGCGGTACGCGGGCCTCTCACTGTTGTGGTCTCTCCCGTTGCGGAGCACAGGCTCCGGACGCGCAGGCTCAGCGGCCATGGCTCACGGGCCCAGCCGCTCCGCGGCATATGGGATCCTCCCAAACCGGGGCACGAACCCGTATCCCCTGCATCGGCAGGCGGACTCTCAACCACTGCGCCACCAGGGAGGCCCTGTGGAAACATTTTGATAAGCAAACTTTTTTGTTTGTTAGGGTTTGTTTTATTTAGTTAGATCAACAATTCTAAACTATGTAAAATTGTGGAAATATATTGGGGGTGGTGGGCGAGTAGTATGAAGTAAAGGAAATTTTCTTGTGTATACAAGCAGCATAGGCATCTTTATTCAAAGAAAGTCTTAAGTTATTTCTTTGTCATCTTAGATTTTTCTTTTGTTCTTTGCTGCATTTTATACCATTCTTTTAAGGCCAAAATATATTTTTTAGGCTTTTCTTCTTGCAGAGAAATACTCTGATAATGGGACTTGCAGACTACACTAGAGTTGTGGAAGTAGTAAGCTGTAGTTAATAATGGCTTTTCTTCATTTAAAGTATATTAAAATTAACTTTATATTAAAACTTATGTTCCATCTTTCCTTCTTATCACAGGACAATGAAAAGAGAACTCCACTGCATGCTGCTGCCTATCTTGGAGATGCAGAAATCATTGAATTGCTTATTTTATCTGGTATGGTAAGCTCTGTATAAGAGCACATCATGCACATTTTGGTCATATTTAATATTTATTAAACCTCATTGACTATTTCTTCATATATGTTAAACAACCTGAAACTTATTTGTTCATTCTAGAAGTAATGATCTCATATCATGTCCCAGGTACTGTTTTGGTGCTTAGAGTACAATGGAAAACAAGTCACTTCCTTGCGGAGCATATACTCTAAAGAAAAACAGGCTACAAATACAAGTAAATTTTATAGTATGTTAGAAGGAGATAAGTGCTATGGAAAAATGAAAAAGTAGATCAGGATACAGTCAGCCCTCTGTTTTCATGGGTTCTGAATCCATGGATTCAAACAGCCACAGATCAAAAATATTTGGAAAAAATTCCAGAATGTTCCAGAAGGCAGAATTTGAATTTACCATGCACTGGCAACTATTTACATAGCATTACATTGTATTTACAGCTATTTATATAGCATTTACATTGTATTAGGTATTATAAGTAATCTAGAGATAATTTAAAGTATACAGAAGAATATGCATAGGTTATATGCAAATACTATGCCATTTTATATAAGAGCTTTGAGCATCTGTAGATTCTGATATCCACAGTGGGTCCTGGAACCAATCCCCTGCGAATGCTGAGGGACAGCTCTAATGGAGTGGGATGAGCATTATATAAGTTGGGTATTATATGGAGTAGTCATACAAGGCCTCATTGACCACAGAGTTGCTGGGAGATGATAATAGTTCTCCAACGAGGAGGTGGTAGTAGCTTGGAGCTAGTACAGCATTGGAGGGATTAGAAAAGATGTGATTGTAGATATATTTTGAAAATGATGCCAGCAAGATTTATGTCTTTAAATAGCTTGTGTCTAATTCTTTTTGAGGGTCTGTAAAATATATTTGAGGAAATTGTACTTTATTTTTAAATTTCTTCTAACCTGTTCAAGACCTTACAATATGAAGTAATGGTAAAACTGTGTCCTATAGAATAGCACCTATGGTGGTCAGACTTTTTGCAGTCCTAAAACAGGCAATCAAAGAGAGCTTAGAAATATTTTTGTTGTATCCAGATGATCGTAAGTGATATTTATTGAAAAAGGATGCCTATGTTTGAATTGTGCTTGTGTTGCCAGATTGCACAGATATATGCATGATGCAACTGGAGAGATAGTATCATTCCTTTGATATTTGGGAGAAGGAGCAGTGAGAGAAATTTTGAGTGAAAATCCTCTTAAATAGTAGCCTGGATAGAATTTTGCCATTATAAATTAATAAAGTTTTTTAAATATGTTTTTTATAACAAATTGCATGATCTTATAGAATTACAGTCACTTATGGACCAAGCTAATATTCTTATATTAGTTTCTTTATGAATAACTTTATCACTGACGTACTTCCTTGAAGATGTCTGTTCCTCTATGGATGCTAGCTCACTAGTTTTCAGCTGAAATTTACTAGAGGTAAGAACTGAGGAGGTTCAAGAGAACAGTAATGCTTCCTCTTAATTGAGGCGTATTCTGCTTTAATAATATATCCAGGACCAGATGGCTTCACAGGTGAATTCTACCAAACATTTAAAGAAGAGTTAATACCTATCTTTCTCAAACTGTTCAAAAATTTGAAGAGGAAGGAATGCTTCCAACCTCATTTGAGGTCAGCATTACCCTGATACCAAAATCAGAAAAAGACACTACAAAAAAAGGAAGTTATACCCCAATTTCCCAGGTGAACATAGATGCAAAAATCTTTAATAAAATATTAGTAAACCAAATTCAACAATACATTAAAAGGATCATTCACCATGATCAAGTGGAATTTATTACAGGGATGCAAGGATGGTTCAGCTTCCACAAATCAATCAACGTGATACACGCCTTAACAAAATGAGGCTAAAAATCATATGATCATCTCAATAGATACAGAAAGAGCATTTGACAAAATTCAACACCTACTCATGGTAAAAACTTTGAACAAAGTAAGTATAGAGGGACTATACCTCAACATAATAAAGTCCATATATGGCAAGCCCAACGCGAACATACTTAAAGCTGAAAAGCTGAAACCTTTTCCTCTAAAATCAGGGGCATGGTGAGAATACCCAGTCTTATCACTTTTTCAACAGTCCTAGAAGTCCTAGCCATAGCAGTTAGGAAAGAAAAAGAAATTAAAAGTGTTCAAATTGGAAAGGAAGAAGTAAACTGTCTCTTTTTGCAGGTGACATATTACATACAGAAAACTATAAAGACTCCATCAAAAAACTATTCGAAATAATAAACAAATTTAGCAAAGTTGCAGGATCCAAAATCAATATACAAAAATCTGTGTGCTTGTATATACTGATAACTATCAGAAAGAGAAATTAATGAAATAGTCCCATTTATGATTGCATCAAAAAGAGTAAAATACCTAGGAATAAATTTAACTAAGGAAGTGAAAGAGCTGTACACTGAAAACTATAAGACATTGATGAAAGAAATCGAGGAAGGCACAAAGAAATGGAAAGATATTCTGTGCTCGTGGATTGGAAGAATTAATATTGTTAAAATGTCCATACTACCCAAAGCAATCTACAGGTTCAGTGTAATCCCTATCATAATTCCAGTGGCATTTTTCACAGAAGTAGAATAAAACAATCCTAAAATACATATGGAACCACAAAGACCCAAGTAGCCAAAGCAGTCTTGAGAAAGAACAATAAAACTGGAACTTCCTGATTTTTAAACTGTATTACAGAGCTGTAATAATCAAAACAGTATAGTATTGGCATAAAAACAGACACAGAGATCAGTGGAACAAAAGAGAGCCCCAAAATAAACTTGTGCGTATTGTGATCGATTAAGGCAAAGGAGCTAAGAATAGACAATGGGGAAAGGACCGTCTCTTCAATAAATGGTGGTGGGAAAACTGGGCAACTATCTTACACCGTACACAAAAATCAACTCAAAATGGGTTAAAGACTTGAATATAAGACCCCAAATCATAAAACTCATAGAAGAAAACATACAGGGTAAGCTCCTTGGAATCAGTCTTGGCGATGATATTTTAGATTTGACACTAAAAACAAAATCAGATATAACAAGTGGGACTATATCAAACTACAAAGCTTCTTTCTGCATAGCAAAGGAAACCAACAAAATGAAAAGGCAACCTACAGAATAGGAGAAAGTAATGTGCAAATTATATATCTAATAAGGGATTGATATCCAGAATATATAAAGAACTCATACAACTCAGTAGCAAAAAACAGACAAACCAATCTGGTTAAAAGTCAGCCAGAGGGACTGAATACACATTTTTCCAAAGAAGACAGAGATATGGCCAAAGGTACATGAAAAAGTGCTCAACATCACTAATCATCAGGGAAGTGCAAAGCAAAACCACAATGAGATACCACCTCATACTTGTTAGAATGACTATCATTAAAAAAAAAAAAAAAACAAGCATTAACAAGTATTAGCAGGGATGTGGAGAAAAGGAAAACCTCTGTTGTTGGTGGGAATATAAATTGGTATAGCCACCGTGGAAAACAGTATGGAGGTTCCTCAAAAAATTAAAAATAGAACTGCCATATGATCCAGCAAACCCACTTCTGTGTGTATATGCAAAGGAAACAAAATTACCATCTCAGAGAGATACAGGCATGTTCATTGCAGCATTATTCACAATAGCCAAGACATGGAAACAACCTAAATGTCTGTCAATGGATGAATAAAGATGATGTGGTAAATGCATACATTGAAATATTATTTGGCTGTAAAAAGAGAAGCAAATCCTGCCATTTGCAGCAATATGGATGGACCTTGAGGACATTATGCTAAATGAAATAAGTCAGAGAAAGACAAATAATTCATGATCTCACTTATATGTGGAATCTACAAAAACCAAATTGATAGAAACAGAGAATAGATTGGTTGTTGCCAGAGGTAGACAAGTTGGGGGGGCGGAGGAAATGAGTAAAGGTGGTCAAATGGTACAAACTTGTAGTTATAAGATAGTTCTGGGGATGCAAGCTTAAAAGGTCTCATCACAAGAAAAAAATTTTAACTGTGTGAGGTGATGGATGTTAACTTATTTTAGTAATCATTTCTATATTATATGTCATATCATTTTGTTCTACATCTTAAACTAATATAATGTTATATGTCAATTATATAATAAAACTGGGGGAAAAATAATTATCACCCAGAACAGTAGTCTTCAAACAGTATATGTACACTCTTGAGGTTCTGTAGTGGTGCTTCACGGGTTCTGCTTAAATTTGGTTTGAATGCCATGGTTGTTGAGGCCCAAGTTATACACTAATTTACATACCCCGATTTCAAAATAGCCTTATAATTGTATTGAATGGATTTTTAATAAGTTATAAATTAGAATTGAAACTAAGTGTTTGACCTGATAATTCCCTAAAAAAGAGAATTAAATACATGAAGGGGAAAGTAGACAACAAGATTAGGCTAATTTGTTTGTAATTAGTAATGAAAATTGTTATTGAAAAGTGTGGGTAGACTGTTCTTACCCTTCATGTTAGTTACCAATGACATGTTACAATAGTAATTAGGTTAACTTTAGTGTAATCTTAAGAAAATAAAGCAATGTGAAATAATAATCTCCATTTAGCTCTTGCATTATACAGAAGTCATGGTATGCTCCAATAAGAACACACAATAAAGTAAATTACTATAATTTCATATTATAAAAACTACTTTGGTATCCATGGCAAAGAATGAATAGTTCCTAAAATATTTCTCTAAAATGAAAAGTGAAGAATATAAAGAAATTGATCATTCCTTAGAGCTGTGTACTTTGATGTTCATGGATGTTTATGTTTCAGGTTTTGGTTGTTTTCTGATTTACTATGATGAGAAATTAGGAAGTAACGTTCTGTAATTTGTTTCACTCTTGTGTTTCCATTGTCAAGAATTACGACGTTACAGTTTATTTTGTAATCATAATTCGCACTGTTTTATCACACACACACTCTGTCCTTATTCATAGCTTCTCTATTCCCAGGTTTTAAAATTTTCATGTCTCTTGGTTGAATAGACATCATCATCAAGTAGTTTTTGTTTTTATATTTTCTGTAAGAGCTCATGGATATTGTATTCTGTGGTATCTTATTTATTTTGGACCGTTTCCTTTTTTTATTTAGCTGAAAGGTAGATTAGCTAGTTATAAAATTCTCAATTTATGCTTTTTCCTTTCAGTGTTGTAGATGTTACTCCACTGTCTTCTAGCGTTGAGTGAAAGTCTTGAATTGAGTTCCTCTCTGCTTACATTCCATCCCCCCATTATACTTTCCAGCACCATAGTCCATTCTCTTCTGCCTGGATGCCTGTAGGATTCAATTCTTTAGCCCTGAAATTCATGCTAACTTTCCTAGGCTAAATCTATTGATTCTTTTTGCTAGGGCATTATGTGAATGTACACTTTTAGTTTTGAAATTTGGACTTTTATTTCATTTATATCTTTCATTGCATCTTTGCATGTTTTATTTCCGTGTGTTTTTCTGTCAGTAAATTTTTCTGCAGTGTGTTTTGCTACTAAAATGGATATCCTTCATCTGTCTTTATCAGCTTTTTTCTGATTGTAATTTTGTCTTTACATTTAGTTTTAAGTTATTTCCTTTTACCTATCCTTCATTCATTCAACAAATACTTAATGAGCCTGGCTGCATAGCAGGTACCATTCTAGGTGCTGTGGTAGAGCAGTGAATAAAATAAATGAAGTCCCAGCCTTTATGGAGTTTATGTTTTAATGGGGGAGATAGTAGCAAGTTAATATATAGTTTGTCATGTGTTGATAATTGCTATGGAAAAATTAAAGGAATGGTATGTTGGGTGGGGATCACTTGCTATTTTGTGTTGGGTTATCAGGAAAGGATTCAGTGACATTCGAGGAGATAAGCAAATAAGGAAGGGAGCCTTGCATACCGGTGCAGATGTTTAGTGGAAATTAAGAGATTAGCAAGAACAAACACTGCCAGATGTAGCATGTTTGGAGGCAAGTGAAAAAAGCAGTAGGAGGTAAAGCAGAGGTTGGGGGTGTTCCAGGTAAAGACTTGCTTTGGCCCTTAAAGTGTTATGGAAAACCAATGGGGAGTTTTAGGTGGAGGGACAGAGGCTGACCTAGTTTTTTAAAGATTCACTCTGGCTGTGGCTTCAAATTCTGGACTGTGTTGTAAGACATGTCTACTCTGTTTTTTGTTGTTTCTAGGCTTTTATCTTTGATTGCTTTTATTTTCCTTTTCTCTTTCCTGATCTGCCAGCTCTCATCTCTTTGCATTGTCTTACCTCTTTCTTGGAGCTTTTCTTTGAGGTCTCTGTTCAGAACTTAATTTCTCTGGAGTTGTGTATAAAGAGTAGTTCACAAATTCTTCCTCTCTTTTCTTGGGATAATATCTTTCGAATATATTTACCTATTAACTGTACTTTGCTCAGTTTACTCTGCTTTGGTATATTTTTGCTCTAGTCCTGTGCTGAATCCTTTAAGGTTGTTTTTTTTTTGTTTTTTTTTTTTGACCACACCATGCAGCTTGTGGGATCTTAGTTCCCCTACCAGGGATTGAACCTGGGCTGTTAGCAGTGAAAGCTTGGAGTCCTAACCGCTGGACTGCCATTATATATCATTGAGGAATATGCTTTTTCCAGAATATCTGTTTGGAGTAGGGAGGGGCAAAAAGTTATCATCGCTTAACGTTTGTTTCTTCACATAGCTCTCAAACCAAATGTGTCTTCTTTGAGTCCTAGTAGCATAGCTTTCTTTATTCTTGATGTACTGTAGATATTTGGGGTGACCCGGCAGCTCCTTGGATCACAGGTTCTTAGATTGTGTTCGATGGTGATTGGCTCTTACCCTCCATCTCCAGCAGCTCTGTCAAAAATAATGAAGATTGTTGAGGTCTGTCCCGATGGGACTTTTTCTGTAAACCTACATCGTTGGAAGCGCCTCATAGATTAACTGTGTGGTTTTCTTTACTCATAGAACTACCTGTTAGATCTGTGGGAAAGAACTACAAGACAGAGCTGCCAAATAAACTATGAAAAGCCTAACTAACTTTTAATCTTAGGTATTGGCATATCCCAATGATCTGTACTGTTCTAGGGTGTGATAGCTTAGGAGTGAATGTGATTTGAACCTAATAAATTTTTAGAGGGTGTCAAATTCAGAACCAGGCAGATCCATCGCCTGACCCTAAACATGGTCCTAAAGTAAATCGCTTGAGGAAATTGGATCCCAAAGATTACAGGTGGGGAATTATTGAAGTGTGTCCATATTTCATTGGAGATCAAAGAAGCCTAACTAAAAGAATTGTGGGCTGACTCACATGATAGCTTCTTTTTGAAAGGGCTGTTTTATCTTGAAGATTATGAGTTTGGAGGAACTAAGGTGATTGGCAGTGGAAAGAATCAGAACATGCGAAATTCCTTAAAAATTCATTGACTTAAATAACTTTGTGTTACACATAAATTTAAAAAAGAAACCCTTTAAAAAAATAAATAATGAAGATTCTTGCTTGATCTCTCCTGTAGCACAGCCTTACCTTGTTCTTCTGTGTTATAAAGGGAGATTCTCCTGTGGATGACCTCTAGATCATCTAAAAGGGTGTTAGATGGGGATTCTAGGACATACACAGTGGAGAGAAGGGGGCAAAAGGACATGCACACAAACATGCTCTTTTAGTCGAATTGGTAGCCTTCCTGAAGAAACTTCACTTGATGTCCATGATGCATTTTTAAGATTCATGGGTGAGGGGTATAACTGTTGACATGTTATAGGTAATCAAACAAGTGAATCCTTCCATGGAATCTATACAGTAACACTAGAGTCTAGGAGAATTACTCTCACAATTATTATTGAATGGAGCGAAGTAATTGGAAGCAGTGAGTGCTTACTATATCTCAAGTACTGTGTTAAATTTAGCTTTTTCATTTATGACCTCATTTTATCCTCAACTCTGAAGGTATTATTATAGATAAAGGAAATGAAAGCATTTAGAGATGTGATAACTGGCTGAAAGTTATACTGCTAATAAAAGCTAGAGCCAGCATAGTAAGTCAGACCCAGGCTATCTGACTGTGGAGTTCAGGCTATCTGACTCTTAACTCTGCTGCAGTCTGAACTGTGCTCCCCCTGTACACTCTACCCACCCCCATCTACTTAGCATTTACTAAAATTTGTATAGGAAATAACTTTTGTTGAAGAACTTCTGTTTTAAGGACTAAATTTACTGGCTGCCTAAATATAGATATTTTTATGGGAGCTATTCATGTAATGCTTATATTTTTCAAACATAGGTTTACCAGTACCTCAGGCTGTTTCTAGCATGTGTTAGGTGGTTAAATAATGTGTTGTATTAGTTAATCATTTAATTGGCCTTTTATAGAAAATAAAGTTTTTAATAAGGAAATATGTATACTGTGTTTCTGGTATTAAGAATTAGACCTAAAGCGTGTGACCTTTGAAAGACTGCAGTGTTGGTGTATTAGTTTACTAGGGCTGCCATCACAAATTACTACAAGATGAGTGGCTTAAACAACAAAATTTATATTCTCACAGTTCTGGAAGCTGGAAGTACAAGATCAAGGTGTTGGCAGAGTCAGTTTCTTCTGAAAGCTGTGAGAGAAGGATCTGTTCTAGGACTTTCTCCTTGGCTTGTAGATGACCGCCTTCTTCTTATGTCTTCCATTGGTACAAGTCTATGTCCAAATTTCTTCTGCTTATAAGGATCCAGTCATACTGCATTAGGGCCCGTGCTAAAAAAAAACAAAACACCTCATTTTAACTTAATTACCTCTGTGAAGACCCTGAGGTGCTGGGGTTAGGACTTCAGCATATGAATTTGGTGGTGGGGACACAGTTCAACCCACAATATCTATATATCCATAACACCCTGTTAAATGGTACAGTGCACTAGCTTGGTGGTAGGGGGGGTGGTCTAGCATCACAGGTGGAAAAGTGGAAATGTACTTGCTTTTTGCTCATTCTTCTCCCAACCTGAAAACGGAATCTGAATCTTTTGCCACTGCTTTTGGTAGACAGCCAAAGGAAAGCATTATTTCCAGTTTGGGAAGAGTGCTAAAAGTACTTGGCTCCTGGCCCAGCTCACTGTATAAGGACTATCTCCTCTGTGGCTTAGGAGCAGAGGAAAAAAACTATGCTCTGCAAACAGAAGTTTTAGAAAATTATTAGTGGGACTATAATTATTACAAACACATAGGAAAATAGAAATAATTTTAATAGCATCAACTCTCAGGTACTTCGCCTAGATCAGAGGCTGATAGACTTTTTATGTGAAGGGTCATACAGACACACTGGCCACTACTCATCTCTACTCCTGTAATGCGAAAGCTACTTATTTAACACGTAAGTGAATAGGTATAGCTATGTTGCAGTAAAACTTTATTTATAAAATAGGTGGCTGGCAATCTGTGGGCTGTAATTTGAAGATCCCTGGCATTGATTATAAAGATATTATCTATTTAATGTTAAAGTAAGGCAAGCTGTTTAATAAGCATGAAATAACTTATTCTGAGTATTTCGAAATAGGGTAGAATATTATCACTGGAAATGGATCGTAGAGATCATTTACCACAGCTCTTATTTTACTGATAACTGAGGTTCAAAAATCAAAGAATTGGCAGATCTTGGTGAGTGATCAGATGAGGGAGAAAGCAGGTGAATTAGTCTTCTTGCGGAGTGAGACCTAGAGTCACGTGGGACACTTGTGATTTGGATTCCTGACTTTGTAGAGCTCAGAAACAGGCGCTCCCTGTGTTGTTTTAACCTGGGGCCTAGCCTCCCTTGTGAGAGAGACAGACAGAGACGCACATGGGCGCACACACACAAGGCTTATTATTACCAAAATGAAGGCTAGGCATGTGAGGAGCAGTCCCAGGTCACACAGCCTGCTGGTTACAGAGCCATTATTAGATCACAGGTCTTACTCCTGGGCTCCGCCCACTGACCCCTGACTGCCTCCTCATATGTCCAGACCTCTCTTAGCTGCATTGCTGGCTAGAGCCCAGGGTAGACTGATAAAAGTGAACCAGATTTTTTATTTTTTAAAATTACTTTCTGTTGTATCTCTAAATGTAGTAGACATTTATCTAATTTTGGAAGAAATTTTACCTTAAATATGTTTTTTCTTTTAAAAAACTATTGTTTCAGAATAAATTTTATATGTGTGAATTAGTAAATGAAAAGATTGGGTGAAAGGAAGAAGGTTATCTGGATTTTTCTGTGTAATTTAACTGTGGTATCAAATGGATACAACCAAGCTGTTTGGATGACCCTGCAGTTGATTTTTGCTTGCTTGTTTTCTTTTTGCTTTTGACGTATTGGAAATCTGATCACATCTCTGTTCTGGAAAGGTGAATCCAAATTCAGATATTTGATGTGACGTAGGTTCTGGCTGCTTGTTCTTCTTAAGGGAAAGCTCATTTGATGTACATTTGATGGATTTGTGGGGGAAAGGGAGTCTAGTAAAGACAGTCTTTGATTTATACAGTTGGGCATAACGACCTTGGGTTTTCCTAGATATGCTGCTAGCACTCAGGAGGCTTTCTTTGGGTGTCAGTTTGCAGTGGTCATCAGTGACATCATCCTCAAATTGCTGTCTTGTCTTCGGCTTCCACAGCAGTGCTTCTCCTACCACAGGGTCTCCCGGTAGCCTGACTGCAGCAATTGAGATGGCACTGCTTTTTTATGTTCTTTCCTGTTTTAATGATTAGGAAATAGTAAAGAAGTTAATCTTTTCTTGGTGACTTAAGATCATCCTTTGGAATCACAAATACTCTACTCTGCCAGGTAGAGAGCCTGTGATGATGCCACTGGAGCTGTTACATTTGGTTTTATTTCTCTCTAGGAAAACTATTTTGTGTTTTCAGTGGATAGGATTTCTTTCTTTTCCCGCCCTCCCTCCCTCCCTCCCTCTTCCCTTCTCTCCCTCCCCACCTTCCCCTTTCCCACTCTCTCCCTTCCCCCTAGGTCTGTTCCCCTCCCCCTCTTCCTCCTCTGTCTCCCTCCATCCCCGCCTCTGTCTCCCTCTCCCTCTCCCCTCCCCATCTCCTTCTCTCTGTCCCTCCCCTCTCCTTCTCTTTTTCCTGTCTTCATCTTCTTTGTGGCTAGTTTTCAGCTGTTGGATTAGTTACTTTACTCTGGAAATGTCTTTTCCATTACTGGAATTACTTTGTAGTGTGTATATGAATATGTAGCTAATTTTGGAGCTCTGTGTGGAACAGAAGTCTGGTTACCTTCAGAGAGCTCACATGAGATGAGCTCTGGTAGCCTGGACGTCTGATGTGCACTGCCATGTTTATTGTTCTTAAGCCATTTTTCATTGTGCAGCCAACTGCTGCTCTTATAATGGACCTTGCTATGCCATGTTTGTCTGTTAATATATAAAGCACATACTAATTTACCCATGTGGTCAGGGGAGATATTTGTTGTATTGTGCCCTTAGAGATAGCTCAACCATGACTCACATACTTGACCTTTAATTTCCAAGGAATTAAAATATCTGATTAGTGTTACTAGAAGAAAGATGCCTTAACACAATGAGTGTCTTCTGAGATAGGATATGATTAGATGTCTAAAATCCCATTGTGCTGATCTTCCTGCAGTTAAGTATCTTTAGAATCTTTAAAAAGAGCAAGCCAAATTTTTTATCAAGTTGTCTACTACTTGCAAGTGGCAGCATGATGTGTCCTCGTTAAGCCACTAGTGGATTATTATAGTCACTCATGTTTTTGATAAAATTAACTTTGGTTTTGTTATTAAAAGTAAAGAGAAAGACGATTTAATTAATTAGTTAATTATTGTAACTTAAAATGGAAGAATGAAGCAAGCAGGGTTTTTTACTTTGGGCTGCCAAATGCACCATAAATATTAGATTTTCTTCCTTCAGTTGTATATCTGATAACCCATTTCCAAAAGAAAGACAGACTGTCTTCACCCTCTTCCTGCTTTCCAATTTTTTCTTTGCACTTGAAGCCAAATTCGTGGAGTGTTTTTTCATGACCACTCCTTTCATTTCCTCTTCGGTACATTTCACTTTTTGAATATGTACTATTTCAGTTTCATTTCCAAATTAAAATATACACACCTTGAAAGGTATACAGCTTACAGCGCAGTTGCCTTTCTACCCTAGTTCCCCATCACGTCATCCAATTCTCATTGCCCCCCATCACCAATGCAAACACATAGGCACCCGCTGTTCTTAATGTCTTAGCTTTCCTCCAGGGTTTCCTTTTGCAAATGTAAATATAGATACTTAACTCTTCCTTTTTCTATGTAAAAGTAAAGAATATTATTCATACAGCTCTTACTTACTGCTGTTTTTACTTTTTTTGTTTTGTTTTTTGCGGTACGCGGGCCTCTCACTGCTGTGGCCTCTCCCGTTGCGGAGCACAGGCTCCGGACGCGCAGGCTCAGCGGCCATGGCTCACGGGCCCATCCGCTCCACGGCATGTGGGATCTTCCTGGACCGGGGCACTAACCCGCGTTCCCTGCATCTGCAGGCGGACTCTCAACCACTGCGCCACTAAGGAAGCCCTATTTTTACTTTTTATTTCTCAGATCTTTATCAGCACGTAGAGATCATCCTCATTTTTTTGTGACAGCCACATTCTATTTCCTTGTCGGTTAATGCCTTGAATCAGAGTTCTGACCCTTCCCATTTGTTGGAGGCCCATTTTCAGGCCCCATTCTTCTCTACTTCTGTCTTTCCAGGGTACTTGTGTCTTTTGAGTGTCTGTGTCACTACCCTTCAGGCCTTAATGCCAGGACCTGCCCTCCTACTGTGCACATAAATCCAAAATCATAGAAAGAGGTACAGGGATTATAGAGAACCATTGAAGTTCCAAGTGATAAATGGGGAGAAGGAAGGAGCCTGTTCACTGTCTCTAGGGCTCCAACTTTCTGACCCGTGAACATTTCAAGTGTTTGTGCTCTTACCCAAAACAAATGCTGACTTTATTGTGGTCAGAAAAGCCTCTTTTCACCATTTTGGTCTCCACAGAACCTGGCCAGTAGTTGTTCAGATGCTTATTACATGAATATATCACTGTGTCTGGCTGGGTTTTTTTTTTTTTTTTTAATTGGCTGTGTTGGGTCTTCGTTGCTGCACGTGGGCTTTTGCTAGTTTTGACAAGCGGGGGCTACTCTTTGTTGCGGTGTGCAGGCTTCCCATTGTGGTGGCTTCTCTTGTTGTGGAGCATGGGCTCTAGGCACGCGGGCTCAGTAGTTGTGGCTCGCGGGCTCCAGAGCGCAGGCTCAGTAGTTGTGGCGCACGGGCTTAGTTGCTCCGTGGCATGTGGCATCTTCCCAGACCAGGGCTCGAACCCGTGTCCCCTACATTGGCAGGTGGATTCTTAACCACTGTGCCACCAGGGAAGTCCCTCTGGCTGGTTCTTTATTTTGCTGACTCCCTTTCTTTCTCCCACAGCTTTAAGCAATCTTGAAAGCTCTCCTGCTGGTTCATGATTCACTGGCCCTGCCCACACAGAGTTCAGCTTCAACTGCTGCACTTGTGGATGATTTCCTACACCTGCCTTTAATTCATTTCCTCTCACATTCAGACTTATAAAATCTACCTCTAATGTATCCGTACTACATGTACTAGGTACATTGGTTTGTATGTTAATCTTTTTTGTTGGTTTTTGTTTGTTTGTTTGTTTGTCTTTTGACCGTGCTGTGCTGCATGTGAGATCTCAGTTCCTTGACCAGGGATTGAACCCGTGCCCCCCTGCATTGGAAGCTCGGAGTGCTAACCACTGGACCACCAGGGAACTCCCCTGTTAATTTTTGTAACAAGGTATTAGGGGATCTGGTTTATAGATGAAGAAATGTCGGTTCAGAGGGATCATACAGCTAGTTAGGAACCTATAGCTAGAGGTTATTCGGGCTGTAACTTGGAGTCACTGTGCTTGATTATTACTTAGAACCTCACACTCAAAACAGAATGTAAACATTAGGATGTCTGAGTTCTCTCCTTGGTTCTGCTGTAGTTGACTCTGGCGGTGAGCTGCTTGCTTGTACCAGCATTTCATCATCTAGAAAGTATGGAGGTTGGACTAGGTTCCTAAAGCCTCTTCTCACTTAGCTAGTTATTATTCTAGATGTAAATCTAGGATTGCTCATAGTGCAGGACCTGTTGCAAGTTCCTCTAGTCCTGAGAGTCAGGGTTGTTTCTCTCTACGTAGAGCGATCCCACGGTGTGCTGCTTCTGTTTGGTGGGTATTTAAGCACCAAATCAGTGGATTTTACATAGGTGATAGGTTTTTTTTCCCCTCAAATTACATAATACACTTATTGTCTTACTAAATGGTATTTCCATTCTATTAAGGAAAATTTGTGTCCATTGACTTAATGACTTTTAAAAAAGACATAGTTGATTTGTTTTAAGTATTACTACTTTAGAACTTTAGGTATAACATGGAAAGACGTGGGTTGGTTCATTTCCTTTCTCAGTATTTTCCCCTAAGTTTATAGCCATTGTATCCATTTATAAAATAACTTTATAATACTAAAGCATTTGTAATCATTACTGGAGAACTGTTTTGATATTACTGTATTGCATTATAACATGATACATTCATTAGTAAAGAATTATAATAAAGACTTTGTAATGGTCTACATTTTATGTCTTAGTATTCTTATTCATGTATTTAAGTATTTGAGGTTTTTAACACACATTCTACATTGGGGTCTGATTTTCATTTTGGATATGCTCTGTATAAAGGTGGCTTTTCTAGACTATATATAAAATGATGTTTCTTTGATTTTTAATATAAAGAGCTAATACCTTACTGGATAATTATATCAATTAAAAAGGATAGTTTTGTTTTGTAATTTAAGGGTGATTTATTAGCAGAAAGTATAAAAATGAAGTACTACATTTTCAATTGTTATTTATCCAATTTGGACTATATGTAACTAGTATTTCAGGACATTTATTTAAAATATTTTATGCAAAATATTTCAATCTATTTTTTTCTTCTTGTTGCAGGAGCTAGAGTTAATGCCAAAGACAACAAATGGTTGACACCTTTACACAGAGCAGTTGCATCTTGTAGTGAGGTATGAAATTTCTCTTAGTAAATATTTTGTATATAAAATCATTAAGTAGGCCTGCCTATGAGTCCATATTCAAATTCTGTATTTTCAAAAAAGGAAAAAGCAACTGAAAATACCTAGACTGGTCACTTTACTTTGGAATTTGTTCAAACCAAGTTGGAGAGTCTGAAGTGGCAGGGAAAACCCTCCTTCTGTACTTCTTACAAGAGAGCAGTTGTTTTTCTATCTTACAAATTCCTCCTCAAGGCTTTTCTCTGCTGACTGGTTCACAATAGCCTAATAGACGTGTTGCAGAGGTTCTGCTGGTTGTGCTCAAGAAATAATCTCAGCAGTGTGTAATGACTAAATGAAATATTGTTTAGGTAAACACTGAAATTAGTTTCAGAAACATTACTTGATCTCACATGTTGCCAGTTCTAAATACAATCTTAAAATATGTTAGGTGTCTTATGAGGAAGAACAATTCCTTTTTATTTATAATCCTGTGTATTGTTTGACCTTCAAGATAACTGACATTTTTGGAGAAAGTTCATTTTTATATTTGTCATATCTTCTAGTCCTCATAACATCCTTGTAGGATAGATATTTTAAGGAACTGTGCAGTTAATAATTTGCCAGAAACCACTCAGCTGTTGAGTAGCAGAGATGACACAAATACCTGGACCCTCTTTTTTTCTGTCATTTTACTGCCTTTCTAAAAAGGATTGGGTACTTTTTACAAATGCATTGTGCCCAAAGCACCCCTTTTACCTATCTTACGATAGTTGAAAACATTTTTTAAATAAAGGGTGGGACTGTATAAATTAATGTTTTCTTCAGTTATTCAAATTGTGGGAGACGAGGGAGGGTGGCTACTGCTGCTTCTCCCCATCATGGGGCCAGATAGTTCTGGAGAGATAAGGGGAACACATGCCTCGGGAGGATGTTTCCCCAAGAGAAACTGGGGGTGCTCCTTTCTGTTCATTCTTCTTTGTATTCCTCATTTCGAAGTACACCTTGAACCCAAAACGAGAGTTGGGTGAATGAAGAGGAGTGGAGGAGAAGGTGGCTGGAAGGGAGGGACTGTAAATGCTGCGGTGTGACAGAGGCGGTCTGTTGACCATAAGCCTCTGGATAGGGAGGGAACGGTGATCCTTGGTGGCTACAGCTGGTGAACTGTGGGACTTGGATCAGGTGACACTGGCTTCAGATATCACCTGCCACTTTCTAGCTGTGTGATCTTGGGCAAATCTGGGAATTCTGAAAGCTAAGACCTATTAAACCAAAATACTTTGAACTCTGAAATTCATGGTAATGTTTTTAAGTTTGTGGTTAGCCCTCTTGCAGTGAAGTTTCTTTAAATAAAGGCAGTTAAGGAAGATAAACATTGCCATCATGGCAACCTATTGATAAATTAGTTATACTTACCTGTTTTTTGGTATGACTCTTGGAAATATGACTATTAAATTTAGTGGACTTTTGTCAAATAATCAGAAATAACACTTTGTATATTTGTAGAGATTGTAAAACAGGCCAAAGATTCTTTAAAAAAATAATTAATGTTAAAGGTAGATTGCAGGTTCCACCCAGAGACCTAACTGCTGATTTTTTAAAACTGTGTACGTGGCTTGAACTTAAGGGCAAGCTGTAGGTTAGAAAGCAGCAGATCCTAATAAGTTTAAGTTTAAGCTTGTCAACCTAAAAAAGGTTTAGGCTTTTCATCCTAAAAACTACTAGGCTATGTAATATTACTACTCTTCTGCAGGAGTATGGGAAACAGCTATAAAACGTAACCATTCCATAAAAATATAACTTCTGTAAACCCCAAGCCCTAAGGATTATTTTTCTTTTAAAAGGAGAATGTGGGCTTCCCTGGTGGCGCAGTGGTTGAGAGTCCGCCTGCCGATGCAGGGGACACGGGTTCGTGCCCCGGTCCGGGAAGATCCCACATGCCGTGGAGCGGCTGGGCCCGTGAGCCATGGCCGCTGAGCCTGTGCGTCTGGAGCCTGTGCTCCGCAACGGGAGAGGCCGCAGCAGTGAGAGGCCCGCGTACCGCAAAAAAAAAAAAAAAAAAAAAGGAGAATGCCATGATTAGGAAAACTGCTAGGAAACCTAGTCAAGATTATCAGTTTCACTGGTGTTCTTTTAATTATTCCTGTCATATCCTACGAGCAAAAGAAGGCTATACTTACATTACTTACTTCATTTAATAGAAAACATAACCACAAAGGGGTATATAAAAAGGCAAAATTTTAGGTAGCTTTTGGTTTATGTTTTTGAGATACCATGAGAGAAGTAAGCTCTACAGAAGATGATTAGAGTGACTATTTCCTCACTTCTCCCAAGGACAGAGATGACTAGCATCGCAGAAGATGCATAGTAAGGAAGTTAACTCCTCACAGATAGTGGATGATGTCTTAAGGCTTAATTCCCTCACTGAACTTGGGTTTAGAAAGACTGCTTTGGGTTAACTATACCAAGTTCCCCAGCTCTCCTTCCGTGACATGGTTTCCATGCACCTGGTCATACTGCCTGACTGCCTCATCTTTTCTCCACCACTGGTTTGTGACTGTCAATCTTGAAGAGTAGCATATAATCTAGCTCTCCATAAATGCTCAGTATTCTTCTGAATAAATCAATTTCTGAGTATTAGGGCTTTGTGTGTGTGTGTGTGTGTGTGTGTGTGTGTGTGTGTGTGTGTTATTTATTTATCTATCTATCTGTCTATCCATCCACATCACACTGGAACTTCTTTTTTTTTTTTTTTTTTTTTGTGGTACGCGGGCCTCTCACTGTTGTGGTCTCTCCCCTTGCGGAGCACAGGCTCCGGACGCGCAGGCTCAGCCGCCATGGCTCACGGGCCTAGCCGCTCCGCGGCACGTGGGATCTTCCCGGACCGGGGCACGAACCCGTGTCCCCTGCATCGGCAGGCGGACTCTCAACCACTGCGCCACCAGGGAAGCCCCACACTGGAACTTCTGAAGGATATGCATTTATTTTTTTAACCTAACTCCAGGAATTAACATTTTAGTTCTATCAGGATAACTGAGTTTAATATCATGTGAGATATTAGTGGTTCACTCAAACATTGTGTTTATTTGGAATGCGTTAGCCCTTCTTTTCCCTGTGCCTGACCCTAAGCTATGAATAAATAAATACTCTTTGGATATAATTAGTTAACCTTTTGTTATCACCCCACCCCCATATTTCTTAATCTTATTTAAATCAGTGTCATAGGATATTACTTGTTTGTTTGAAGTCAAGGCACACCTGCAGCATTTCTTACACATGCATACCCTCTAATAATGGAAAAATTGGGATCAAGGTTACTATGGTAATTCTGTCATTAGTAAACTATGTATATCCTTGGTTATCCCTACATTTTTTTTCTAAATGCTTGTAATGTGTTGCTAATAAAATCTAGAATTTTACTAGGGTAATACATCAGGCTCATTGGTTTGTAATTTCCAGAATTTTACCCTTAAAAATTTTGTTTTTGTTTTTGTTTTTGAATCTCCTGTCTTTAGAGAGTTCTTTAGTTTTCTCTAAGTTTTCAAAGATCACTGCTGTTGTGATATGGCACTGACGTATATTATTCTGAGTAGTAAATGATGGATATATTAGTCAGCTCGGCTGCCACAACAAAATACCGTAGACTGGGTGGCTTAAACAACAGAAATGTTTCTTTCTCACACTCTGGAGGCTAGAAGTCTCAGATGAAGGTCCAGCAGGGTCAGTTTCTGATGAGGACTCTCTTCCTGGCTTGCAGATGGCTGCCTTCTCACTGTGTCCTCACATTTGGTCGGGGAGGGGGGAATCTCTCTCTCCCTCTTCCTCATCTTAGAATGCCATCAGTCGGATCAGGTTAGGGTCTCTCCCTTATCATCTCATTTAACTTTACTGCTTTGTGGTGGGGGTTGGTTAGGGCTTCGACATGAATTGTGGGGTACACAATTAAGTGTCCCCAGCAGTGGACCCAGGGTTCAAACAGTCTTAGTTGTTGTGTTTATAGCCTTCTTTAGGTGCCATCTTACCCACCCTCAATCATAAACTGGATTTATTCTTGTTTTTCTGTGAAACGAAAGTATAGCTTTGATTTTTCTGTTCTTGCTGATGGAACGTAAGTATTCCACACACTTTTTAGAAACTTAAAGGTATGCGTTGTGAATTCCAGTTGGAAATAATTAAGGCAAGCCTGGCATCTATAGTATGCTGTATTTGCCCAGTTTATCCAATTATAAATTCTTCATTTTGTTTTTAATTATTTTCTAGTATATCTATTTCCCAGGATGGTATTAGTGTTACTCCCTAAGTCACAAAATACCCTTCTTGAGGATGAAGATTGAGAATCCTGACAGTATTTGTACTTTGTTCTCCATGATTCTGAGTATATATTCCTCTGTGTATCTTTTTCCCTATATTCCTTTTTCTTAATTGAAATATAATTTACAGTAAAATTCACAGACTTTAAGTGTATAGTGTTGAGTTTTGGCAAATGTATACACCCATGTAACCTTTCTCCCAATCTAGATTTAGAAGATTCCATCACTCCAGCAAGTTCCCTCATGTCCCTTTTCAGTCAGTCCCTCCTGTCCCCAGAGGCACCTCTCAATTGCCTGTTCTAGAATTGCCTGTTCTAGAATTTTATAAAAATGGAATCATACAGTATGTACTCTTAACGTCTTGACTTCTTTTGAGATTAGTCATACTGTTGTGTACATTAGTGGTTCATTTCTTTTTATTGCCGAGTAGTGTTTCCTGTATGGATGTACAACAGTTTACCTATTTTCCTGTAGGTGGACATTTACATTTCTTGTTTTTGGCTCTTATGAATAAATAAAATAAAAAATAAAATAAATAAATAAAAACATTCTTAGATGGGTCTTGTTAAAATTTCTCTTGGGTAAATAGCTGGATTGGAATTGTGGGGTCACAGGGCAGGCCTCCACATGTCTTTACTTAGCTACTCAGCAGGTCGATAGGTTGATGGGCGTCTCTCCAGTCTTTTGCCAGCCTTGTGCTGGTTCCCATATTTCAGCAGTTCTGATTACTTTTTATTTCAAAGGCTATGTGAAAATCATGAATAATAGTGTTTTGCTTGGTCTTCCTTGCTACTTTGCATAGTTACAGTTATTTTAATCTTTTGAACAATCTTATGTACATTAGGTTTTTTTGCTTCATAGCAGACTTGAGATGAGTGATGGACAGGTGCTCTTTCCCCTCTTTACTGATAAGAAAACCAAGGGTCAGTTTTACTAGACTTGAATAGTTATACCTTGTAAATGACAGAACTGAGGTGATTTGGTTCTGGTCCTTTTCATTTCGTATGTAGTTTGTTGTTCATCTGCCAAAAATAGGATTATCACTGTAAGGAGAAAAAATTTGCTACGTTTAGTTCTGATTATATTGCTTAATATTGATGGCATACTGGATTCCTTTTGATTTTGCCATGAGTCCAGTTTATGGATGTTTTGTGACATTTTTCTTGTGCTTCTGGGAGACCAATCCCTTTGAATAGTAAACTCTTAATTTGCCTTGTTAACACCAACTTTCCCACCAGGTAGCATCACAACAAAGCCTTCTTCCTTCCCTCCCTCCCTCCCCTCCCCTCCCTCCCTCTCTTTCACTCTCTCTCTCTCTAATGAATTAGATCCTAGTGATTTTTCATTTTGTAAAATATAGCATGTGGAATACTTTGGGAAATAGTATGTTTAAATTTTTATATATTTAATGGCAAAGTGATAAATCTACTTTTTAAAGCTTTGAAAGTATAAATTAATTGTATCTCACCATCTAGAAAAGCAAGATTAGTAATGAATGTTTTTGAAGAATATTTGTCAGTATTTCTTGTACATTTTGATAGAGACTGATTGTTGTGCCTTTAATTTGAGGATAGAGAAAGGGAATGTTTTATTTTGATGTATCTTACATGGCTCTGAGTACTGCCTTTAGTTCAAGCTATTTTGTTTTCTGGCTTGTTTATAGCAGGTTCTGCCAGAACTATTTTTAGTTTCTCAAGAAATTTTATTTCCTTCATGTGTGTACCATTTCTAAAGCTGTTAACTCATTTGTCTTGTATATCTTCATATGTTTTAGGAAGCAGTTCAGGTACTTTTGAAGCATTCTGCAGATGTTAATGCTCGAGACAAAAACTGGCAAACCCCTTTACACATAGCGGCTGCTAATAAAGCTGTAAAGTGTGCGGAAGCTTTGGTGCCTCTGCTGAGTAATGTAAACGTGTCCGATCGAGCAGGGAGAACTGCACTGCATCATGCAGCTTTCAGTGGACACGGGGAGGTAAGTGGTATTTAGTTAGACAGTGATTCTCTCTGTGTGTGTGTGTGCCCGCCCCCCATTATTAATGAACTTGCCTATTTTGCTCATTTTTATCTAATTTTACCTTTTTCAAACCCCCAGACTTCTTTTCATGATAATTCATGATATAACTTTCTCAAATTTAGAAATTTATTTATCAGATACAGCCCCTGCACCTGAATTTCATGGTCAACCTCGGGAGACAAAGGACAAGACTGCCAACTGTAACACAATGTGAAAAGTATGTTCTGTCATTGCAGGAAAAAGTGTCTAGGAAGGCAGAACAGTTTCATTGTTCTCCCAGAAAGATGGTAGCAAAGGAAGGTGGAGTGTAGAAAACATTTTCTTTTTTTGTTTTTTTGCGGTACGCGGGCCTCTCACTGTTGCGGCCTCTCCCGTTGCGGAGCACAGGCTCCGGACGCGCAGGCTCAGTGGCCATGGCTCACGGGCCCAGCCTCTCCGCGGTGTGTGGGATCCTCCCAGACCGGGGCACAAACCCGTGTCCCCTGCATCGGCAGGCGGACTCTGAACCACTGCGCCACCAGGGAAGCCCGAAAACATTTTCTTATAGTTTATTTTGAACATTTAGTCAAGAATTCTTTGATGACAGACCATCAAAAGAAAACAATTTAAGAAAATTAGTATTTAGTTACCTTATACAAGGAGTATTGGTTAATGTTAGGTGTGCCATAGCAAAGAGTGGGGTTTATGTATGTACATGGAAGACTTAGGAAAGAATGAGACTCAGAGTTAGAAGAACCTTTGAGGGCAGCTTGTCCAGTCCTTCATTTTTGTTGCAGACACAGATACTCAAAGAGGTAAAAATGGTGGTCCTCCTGTATAGCAGAGGGAACTATATTCAATATCAATTCTTTTCCTGTAGTAGAAAAGAATCTGGAAGAAATATATGTATATATAAAACTGAATCACTTTGCTGTGTACCTGAAACATTGTAAATCAACTATACTTCAATTTTTTTTTAAAAAAAGAGGTAAAGTGACATTCCCAAGATTCCATGGCTGAGGGCTAGTCACTGCAGTGCTGTTTTCACTGTTCTTCTCGGCTTTTACAACGTAAAGAATTCTTGTCTCTACTGCAGTTCAGGTCACTAGATGAGTCCCTTTTTGACATCTGGAATGCCCTTTCTAATGGGGAAACTATTGTAAATATGCTTGGACATAATGGAAATGACTTTTTTTGGTACATTATGAGGTAAGTAGACCGTGCAGTGACCTTCAGGTCTAATCATATTACGGACACTGCATCTGTGTTTGAATTAAATTTAAGACATTTCTGGGATCAGAATGCACTTTGAATTTTAATAACACTTTGGGCTATAAAAAGGAATAAAACCTATTGTTAAATACTCTCCCTTTAGACTTCCAGATTTGTGTTTAGTTGTTCATAAAATACCAGGACACAAAGTGGCATCTTTAAAAAGATGCTGATGCCTGACTTCAGTAACCACCATAGTGAAACCTTTTTTCGTATACTGTCCTGTTGTTTATTAAATTATGTTAAAGCATCTTCAGTATATAGTCTTGTCTTTCCTTTCTACAAATGCAGAAATTCGGTGCCAGAGAGCTTGAGATGAGTAGTCTTCACGATGGATATTCATGAACAGTTCTACTTCTGAATGTTGATGAAACTGTGTTTATTTTTATTCCAGATGGTCAAACTACTCTTGTCTAGAGGTGCCAATATTAATGCTTTTGACAAGAAAGATAGACGTGCTATCCACTGGGCAGCATATATGGGTATGTGTGTTTTAAATTTATTTATTTATTTTATTTTTAATTTTTTATTTTTTTGCGGTACGCGGGCCTCTCACTGTTGTGGCCTCTCCCGTTGCGGAGCACAGGCTCCGGACGCGCAGGCTCAGCAGCCATGGCTCACGGGCCTAACCGCTCCGCGGCATGTGGGATCTTCCCGGACCGGGGTACGAACCCATGTCCCCTGTATCAGCAGGCGTACTCTCGACCACTGCGCCACCAGGGAAGCCCTGAATTTATTTTTTGACATTAAGTATTAAGGAAAAGTTGGACATTTCGTTCTTGCATTTGGTATAACATGTCTTTTGGGATAGTGAGAAGTTGCACCATATCTGAGTTTGCTGCCCAAGTGGAACCAGCCTGGCAGTCGGGGGAGGTTTGCCAGGACAGGAGTACATTAGGTCCAATTCTCCTGAAAGCTGTTTAAAATTAATTCTGTTTACTTTTAAAGGGAGAGATGTCCTAGACACAAGTTTGGGATACAGAGTTTAGATTGGTGTTTACTAAAAGCCCATTCTCATACCCATTGTGAACCCATCCTTGTTTGTATGGGAATATTAAGGTAGAAGTTGTGAAGAAGCCTGTTATCTTGTGCCAAGCGCTGTGTTAAATAGGCATATCACGTTTGATTTCTACCACAGTAATTTCACAGTAAGAAACTGAGGTTTAGATATCAGCTTTTCTGCTTTTAACATTCTTGAGGGAATTCCCTGGCAGTCCAGTGGTTAGGACTTCTCGCTTTCACTGCCGAGGGTGTGGGTTCCATCCCTGGTTGGGGAGCTAAGATCCCACAAGCTGCGCAGTGCGACCAAACAGAGAAAAAAAAGGATTCTTGAAAAGTCTTAGGATGTGCACAGTTGCAGTTTGAAACTAACAGAGCTCATGGGAAAATGGTCCTGGGGCAGACTGCTTAAAACCTACGCAGCTCCACGAGGAGAGCACTAACGAAAGCATTAATGGGTTTTTGAGGTAACTGGGACAGCCAGGGAGGAGAAAGGTCAGCCTTCCTCAGGATACTTTAAAACGCACAGAAAGAGCAGAGCAGAGATGCTGGCCTGCGGGCGCTTAGACCACGCAGGTCGAAGTGGATCTCAACCTGCTGCAAACCTTGCAAGTCCCGTAGGGCTAGGCTGTGCCTCTGGAAGGAAGCCGTGGGTGGGGCATCTTACAATAGAGCTGAAGAACTCCTTTGTTTGCAGCCATGGAGCTCAGGGCTTTTTCTTTTCCTCCCAACAGTCCATTCTGCTTCTGCTGTTCTTGCTCCTCTGACTTAGGAAAAATTACATGGACTGACGGACCTGCCATGTAGTCCTGGTCTCATTCCCACGTGCCTCTCATACTGACTACAAAGACAGTCTAGCCCCTCTTCTCACAGGCATAGCTTATCCTCACTACTCCCTGCCTTTGCTTTTGTCTTTTCCTAGCTCCCACTTAAAATTCGAAGGTTGATAGAAGATTATTAATTTTAAAAACTATATAAAATTGTAAAATACAAAAATGTAAGAAACCAAATGAACTCAAACCAGTTGACAGTAACCCCAAGGTCCAGGAAAATCCTTTGCCCATCATGGAAATAACTCTTGGGCTCTTGGTGTTTCTCTCACACCAAAGGTTTGTGCCTCTAGTTATGTCATGGGCACTTTTCTTCTGTTAATTGAAGGTAAAACATCCAGAAGCAAGTCTCCTGTGGTGTCCTAAAGTGCCCTCCTCACAGCCTGTAGGTTTTCTGTATTTTAAGTCTTGGGGATTTTTCTGAATATTCTGGAGTAGCTTATTCTTGACAGTTCAGAAACAGATAGTCTGTGATTTTAAACTATATACCTTATATTAAAAGGTTCACACATTAAGCAGAGGGTGTCAGGCCTTTTATCTCCAAAGAATTAAACTTGGCTAAGCAGCTGTTTTCATAAAATTGAAGGCCAAGGAATTTTGTGGGTTGCCTGTAATTGAGCTCCCAGAGTAGCTGGGTGTGTGTATCTCAGAGGCCCTTGGATGGCTTTGTTTTCCTTGATCTACTAAATGTCATTTTTCAGGCCGATTGTGGATTGTAAAAGATATTCTGTATTTCTTGGACCTCATAGTCCATTTAATTTTTGAGCATAAACATTCAGAGATTCGTAATTTTCCTTTCCGTGTCTCTTCCTTCCTTTAAGCTTGGAAAAAGAGGAGTATTGACACATAGTTTCTAAAACCATTCGGTTGTTTTAGGTGTTCAGGATTAAAAAGGAGCTAAGTATATGAAAGTAGGGAGTTACTGCCTGGTCTGTTAGACAGGCCTTAAGTCCAGGTCATTGACACCTCTAGAGAATCTGCCAGTATTAGCCTAAGAGACATTACATAATTGCATTACATGTCTTCTTGTAATTTATTTCTCACAGGCTTCTGTATTTGCCCTGGCCTTCTGTCCCGTGGTTCAGGCTACCCTTACTTTTCTGTTAGGTTCTACCTCTTATCCCTACGCTATGATTGAATCCTCTGTTTATGTCCCCCAGCCCCACCTCTGTCCCCAAATGAACTGATCATTTTTCCCTCCCTGCCCTGTTTGCTCCTACCATGAACCTTCATTAACAATCCATTTACTGGTACTGATGAACCTAGTTGCAGGGCAGGAATAAAGAGGTAGACATAGAAAATGGACTTGAGGACATGGGGCGGGAGGGCGAAGCTGGGGCGAAGTGAGAGTAGCATCGACATATATACACTACCAAATGTAAAATAGTTGGCTGGTGGGAAGCAGCAGCATAGCACAGGGAGATCAACTCGGTGCTTTGTGACCACCTAGAGGGGTGGGATAGGGAGGGTGGGAGGGAGACGCAAGAGGGAGGGGATACGGGAACATGTGTATGCATATGGCTGATTTGCTTTGTTGTGCAACAGAAACTAACACAGTATTGTGAAGCAATTATACTCCAGTAAAGATCTGTTTAAAAAAAAAAAATCCATTTACTCATTCATCTTTTCTGTTGCCTTCAGTGCTTTTAGCAATATCCAGTCACTTTTTGCCTCAGAGTACCTTACTTACTGTGATGACTTTGACATAGAGGGTACTAAATAAATATTAATTACCTTGATATGCAACTCATTACATTATTTCTTCTTAAAGCAATGCATAATTTGAGTTGATGTGAAATGGTGTTTTTTCTTCTTACTTTCCTTTCCATAAAAACTTGTGAGCATAGCTCATTTTACTTTTATTAATACATTCATAAACAAAAGAAAAATGTAGGGAATTTTCCAAATTCCCAACGGATAATGATTACATTTATCAAATTCACATTGCATGGATATAATTTTTTAAAGGAGTTATTGACTACAGAATTATGTATGCCATGCATGTCTGCTGGATGCTGTCTTCTAAAAATACACCCAGATGAATTGAATGAAATCTAGTCTCCTTGGTAGCATCGTTCTATAAATTGATAAGGAAAACACATATGTATTCTGACTAGGTTCCGCCTTGCTAGAACAATATCATTTATTTCACTCTAGAACTTTCTTCCCTTTTTTCTTTTAAATAGGTCACCCCAAACTGGCTATGGAAAGGCCCCTTCTTCATGTTTTCAGTGGTCCGTTAAAGGAATTTTTACATATTTCAGAAATGTGCTTAAATAAATATTTGTCAATTTTAAGATTGTTCCCTGTGCATGGCACCTTTTAAAAATAGGGCTTTATCTGTCTCAGGAAAAGTTCACACTTCCTGGAATCTACATAATTAATATGATCTAAGTTATTTACTTAGAATGATGTGTTGGTTTTGGACAGTTTTTCCATTATGTTTGTATAATGGGCCTTCTAGTCTTAAAAGTCAGGAGAATTTGTTTCTTTCTGGCATATTTAGTGAATAATATGCATTTGCCTGGTTTAAAAAAGCTATATTTATGCGTGAGCCTCCTGGGCATTATCAATCCTGGTTTTTAATACATTACAGTCAACCCAAGTAGTTGTCTTTCTAGAGCCATAGATCAGAGAGTACTCTGTAGTGAGAGATCTTTTGTACCAGTTAGTGCTCTAATATGATAGTCCCATTTAATTTGGCACCTAATGATTTGACAGTTATTCTTTTGATTTTTTCCTAAACATATAGTAGATATTTTTCATATTGAAATGGGGAAAAAAATAGCTGAATGTATCCGCTTTAATTGATAATTTATATATATGAACAACTATATCTACTTGATTCTTTATGCATCTTGTAGACTCCTTTTTTCAAGGGGGCAAGGCACTGTGTTTGAAAGTCTCATTTTTATAGTTACTTACTTTATATACTCCTTCCCTATGACGGGTATTAAAAATGGCATCATTAGCAACTCGTTTAATGTAACATATTTATTAGCTACCTATTTTGTTTGAAATACACCAAGAAGTAGAACCTAAGAGCCTATGATATTTGCCTTTAAAGATATATATATTTGGGAACTTAATACATAAAAGTATTTAAAGAGTTTGTTAGATAATGATTCAAGATTAAGATATATCACAAAGTATTATTATGTATGCTTATTAGATAGTATTTACAGGTACATTGTGCTTTTGGCCACGTAATTCTAGGCAACTAGAAGCCTTAAAAAGACTTCTAGGGAAGATAGGAACTGACATGACCTTCTTCGAGGATTAGTAACAACGATTAGAAAGAAACGTCCAAGCAGAACATTCTGTACAATGTAGGAATCAGTCCCATGAACAAAGGCACAGAGGTGGAAAGGCTTTTGGGAGGAGGAGAAAGCACTGTATAATCTAATGTGACAAGAAGTGAGGAGATAAGAAAGGAGAACAGTGGTTCTCCCACCTTCCAGATACATGTCCCCCTTCCTGGCCTCCTTATGTGGTTGGGTGGGGCCTGAGACTAGTTCTGCCTAATGAAAGTAGCATCCCCTGTGGACCAGAGCATTTAATTGCTGGTGTGAGACTGTAGTCTCTTCCCCTTTCTGGCACAGTGACCAAGCTGCCTTTAAATCATGTGTCAGCTCCATGAATCTGGATCCTTGCGTGACTAAGCAGAGCCCTCTGGCCAAGCTATCATAATGCTAATGAGAAATAAAACACTAATTGTTTAAGCCGCTGAGATTTGGGAGTTGGTTGTTAACCGCAGCATGTATAACCTAGCCCAGGGGTCCCCATCCCCCAGAACCAGGCCGCACAGCAAAAGGTGAGCGGCAGGCAAGCCAGCCAAGTTTCATCTGCCACTCCGCACCCCCCCATAGGGCTGAACCATCCCCCCCATCACTCACATTACCGCCTGAACCATTCCCGCTCCACCCCCGCCACGTGGAAAAATTATCTCCCATGAAACCGGTCCCTGTTGCCAAAAAGCTTGCGGACTGCTGACCTAGCCTATCCTGATTGTTAAGGCATCTGGTGGAAATAATAAGGGAAAAGAAGTTTTTAGCTGCGTGTTCTAAAGACCTGACATTTTTAAGAAAAATAAGCCCAAGTCACTCCCAGATTTCCACGTAGAAGAAGATTCCACAACATAAACTAATGTCTTACATTAGACATGAAAAGCTAACTTAAGAACTGGAGAATGTATTAAAACAACCTTGGAAACAAGATCTAGGTAAAAGGAAGATTGCAGGGTTATCATTGGATAAAATAATTAAATGTATTATTTTCGGTTATTAGTTACCTCCATCAGCATTTATCAAAATTATCCTGAATTCTTATTTTTTTCTTCTATCCTCTCTCTGGTTATAATGTGATTAATTGGTGACTTGTCATGCATTATCTAGTTAATTTGTATTATATTTTTACCTGTCTTTAAAGGTATTCAGGATTGTATTTCATATTTTCCATACACTCATCTTGTTTTTTTCTTCATAAACACATTTTCAGGTCACATTGAAGTAGTGAAATTACTTGTGGCACACGGAGCTGAAGTGACATGCAAGGACAAGAAGTCTTATACACCTCTCCACGCAGCAGCCTCTAGTGGGATGATCAGCGTAGTCAAGTACCTTCTTGATCTTGGGGTTGATGTAGGTGTACAGACTAAGCAGTACAGAAGAATGGAGCATTTTGTGTGTTTATGATTTTGTTGTTGGCAGAAGTTATTTCAAATTTAAAAGATGATTTCTTATAATAACATTTTTGTCTTTTAATAGTTTTATGTTTATAGTCCTTTACATAATATACAGTGCACTGATGTCTGACCAAGTCATGAAGTTAGTCAAATGTATTAAGAGGTGAAATATATTCCAAAGGTGAATGGTTGATTGACAAAAGTTTTTCTTTTCCATCACATTCTAGGCCCTGTAGCTTCATTTCAGCTATGGAAACCAGCAGATCAGACATATTTGGATTATTTTCCTAAGTGGCTGGGTTATTGTTAGTATTACTTGCCCAGTTTGTCTAATATTTCCTTTAAATGACCGTAGCTGTTCACATTACAGGATAGTGGCCAGAGGCAGGCAGGAAAACTAGAGGCTTCTGGCCCATTAGCTGCAAGTGTTCCTTACTGTATGATCTGTTTGGTTTAGAGGGGTTGCTCTTTCATCTGAATGTATTTGATTACGGAACTGGGATAGCTAAGAATACCTGGAGCTCCCACAGTCCATCCTTTAGGCACAGTTCTGACAAACTCATCTGGTCTTTAAAACAGATGAAAAGCAACCAAGTAGAAGGAGAGAGGGAGGTAGTTTAGATCAGCTGCAAAGACAGAAAGATAGGTGGTAATCTGATTGGACAAAGAATACGTGGCAGAACTGTGGAGCAGGATAGCCTATTAATTTAAGGACTTTGTGAAGCACTTAGTTACTGAAAATGTCGGGATCAAAAATTCAACCACATTGTTAGGTAGAAGCTTGTAGAGTGCAAACAGATGAAAGTTTTATTTCAACTCAGCACTTCCTATAGCTCTGTTTCAACAGAGTGACATAATGCCTTAAGAGACCCTTGATCTAGATAAATGAGATAGCCTTGTTTCTGATCACTGTTTCAAGTCCATTCTGGTGCAATTTTTAAAGCTTATGTTATTGACAGCAAAATTATAAACTCTGGTGAGAGTGTTCTTCAGAAAAAGTGGTCAGACTTAGAGCCATTTAGTGACATGTGGCCTCCAATTGCATGACTTAGTTTCCTAGAGCTGAAGTGAGTGACTTAAAACAATAAATTTAATCTCTCAAAGTTTTGGAAGCTCCGAGGGAGAATCTTTTCTGTGTCCACCAGCTTTTGGTGATGAAATCTAGATAACTTGACTAAAGTTAAGTGTTGCTTTTTCACTTCCTCTAATTTCTGTTACCGGAGATGTGAGAAAAGAAAATGTTAAATAAAGTTGTGATAAGTTGGGGCCAACCACAAGGTTAGAGGGCACAGTCTCCACACAGGACTGATTTCAGTTTTGATGATTCACTACAAGGACTCCAGAAACTCACTGCAAGCTATTATACTCACAGTTATGGTTTATTATGCAGAAAAGATACTAATTAACATCGGCCAGAGGAAGAGGCACACAAGGCAGGGTCTTAAGAGTATTCTAAACGCAAAGCTTCCATTGGCCTCTCCTTACAGAGTTAGGACCCCTTACTCTCCCAGCATCAGAACGTGACATATGCACATAGTATTGCTAACCAGAGAAGCCCTCCTGAGCTTTGTTTTCAGCGTTTTATTGGGCCTCCACTA
Organism: Hyperoodon ampullatus; assembly: GCF_949752795.1. Classification (NCBI taxonomy): domain Eukaryota; kingdom Metazoa; phylum Chordata; class Mammalia; order Artiodactyla; family Ziphiidae; genus Hyperoodon; species Hyperoodon ampullatus. Next base: position 30,998,734 of record NC_136918.1, read on the forward strand.
CATAGGCATGATTGATTGATCAAAATTGTTCATATGGTTGATTTCAGTCTCCAAGTCCACTGATAGCAGTGGACCCGAAGCCCCTCCCCTCCATCACATGGTTGGTTTATGTGGTGTGGTTGGCCCTGCCCTAAAGACCCGCTGTGCCTGTTCCTACTCTCAGGTCCAGGGTAGCCAGCTCCCACCCTGGACAAGGACACAGCTGTCAGGTGTGCCATAGCTGACCTCCCAGAAGACAGGAGCGAAAGTACAATTCTTTACCACAGAAAAGTTATGTAAACTTTAAAATATTCATCCAATATATTTTTTAAGAAATAGAAAGATAAAGAAACTTCAGTTACATGAATTACTTCTCAATGTTGACTGTATTTTTTGAGCACATTCATTTTGGTAAAATGTCAGTATGTAGGCTGGAAAATATCTAAAGCCCAAGTTTGTTGCAGAAATGAATTAAATAGAAAAGGATGTCAGTCATTTTTAAAAAAATCTTTCTCTCTACTAATCACCAATTTTAATCTTTTGTCACTGTAAATAGCAGAAAATATGCATGTTTTTCAATATATGTCAGAATTTTCCGTTTGTGTTCATTTTTCATGATTCTTAGAATTAATTCTGATTGTCCCTTACCTAGAATGCTTTTAAAAATATATTATTTGTTTTCATTTTCCTAAAATATCTCTTGGAATCATTCAGCTTTGTCATGAAGTAGACATTGTATATATGAGTTATATTCCCTGAAGCTACAAAATCGTTTGACGCCAAAATGTTGTTATGTTCGTTATTTTTAAAGAAGTTTAAAATTATAAGCCATATCTGTGTATTTATCCCTGTTTGTTTCTCACTTTAATAATTAGATTTCAACCACAGTGTTGCTAAAATAGCTCACAACAATAATCAGGAAGACTGCTTTAAGATTGACAATTTTTTTCTTCCAATAGATGAATGAACCAAATGCCTATGGAAATACACCTCTTCATGTAGCCTGCTACAATGGACAAGATGTTGTCGTGAATGAACTTATAGACTGTGGTGCTAATGTAAATCAAAAGAATGAAAAAGGGTTTACTCCTTTGCACTTTGCTGCTGCATCAACACATGGAGCATTGTGTTTAGAGCTTCTAGTAGGCAATGGGGCCGATGTCAATATGAAGGTATGAAGTAAGATCAGAATCCCTATCTAGTATTTAGGAGTTCACCATAGTATCAGTAGCTACTAAAAAGGAGTGAATTACTGATAACACACAGATGAATCTTAAAAATACTATGCTGAGTGAAAGCGTTACACAAGAATATATTCACTATTTCCATTTATATAAGGTTTTAGAACAGACAAAATTCCAGTTATATGGGGTTCCAGACTCTATAGTTGGGGGGAAAAAAAAGAGAACAGTTGTTGCCTCTGGGAGGAGGGATTGATGAAAAGGGGGCGTGGGGGAACTTTCTCTGTGGTGGTAACGTCCTGTATTTTGACAGCTTTGTGTTATATAAATAAGTGTTAGTCAAAACTCATCAGGTGGTACATTTTTTATATGTCTCATTGCATGTAAATGTTCCCGTAGTAGGTTACAAATCAAACAAATACTGAATCCTAGTTAATGATACGCATACCAAAGTGTTTAGAGGTAATAGGTAGTGATACCAGCAGCTGACTTTAAAAAGCATCATTTAGGGACTTCCCTGGCGGTCCAGTGGTTAAGACCGCACACTTCCACTGCAGGGGACACAGGTTTGATCCCTAGTCTTGCATGCCACGCGGTGTGGCGCCCCCCCCAAAAAAAAGCATCACTTAATTGCACGGGTGGGTAGAGAGATGGTTGTATGATAATGCTCACATAGTAAAATGTTAGTGGTAGACTCTAGGTGATATGTATATGGGTGCTCACTGTAATATTCTTTCAACTTTTCTGTTTTGAAATTTTTCACAGTGTTAGAAAAGTTAGAAGACTGTACAGTGTTTTACATATAAGAATAGTTGCTTTTTGGTTTCTTGGTCATTCGCTTTCAAGAGTGAACATTTGAATTTTAGAAATATGTGAAAATTCTGGAGCCAAAATATATGTACCTTTACTGCATAATTCTTTGGAAATGCACATGCAACCACAGTTTTGAACATAACTACTTCATAATGTATAATCATCATTTTATATTTTCCAAGATGCTTTCACTGATTGCTTCTGTATTAATTTATTAATTCATTCTTTGAGCACTTGCCAAACCATGTCTGTGGTGTAAAGAAAAGAAAACCACAAACAAAATTGAACCGTTCAGGATTAGTAAAAACATTTAAGCTTCAAATGTTTTCAGAGCTTTCATTGCATAAAATTTCAGCTCCTTTTGTAGGTGTGATGAGCCAGTGTCTTTCAGACTGGTAGAGAAAGGAGTCTATTTTCTTACCTCTCTAACTGTAGAAAATCCTTTAACGATGCCACTGACCCACTCTGACAGCTGTAGCAGCAGCAAGCCCATCTATAATTAGGTCATTGCTCTAAATTGCCCCCCTGCCAGCTAAAGGACAAAGCTTATACATATGGAAGGAAAGGGCATGAGATATCATAAAGAACCCCTTTCTGGTTAAAATGTCTCTTTTAAGAATATACATTTAAAGCTTTCAGTTCTCAATCAGATCACCTACTAAACTAAAGTTTTATTTTTAATAATTTAAATAACTTCTAAATATTTACTGATAAGTTCAAACTGCTTATTTTGATTTGAAGAATTCCTGCTGTTTGGATAATCAGTGCCTAGAAAAAGTATCAGAATTCTTGTGGGGGTGGGAAATTTGTTACTTGTTTCCTCAAAAGCCTAGTAATATTTTTTAATGAAGAGTTTTTCAAAATAAAAATTTTGAAATTCATATTCTTCAAACGAAAAAATCTCATCAAGTAGTTTTAGTCTCTGTGAGACCCCTTTATGATAAAGTGGCTGTAGTTAAAATTATCTTTGTTAAATATTAAGTATCATGGAATAAGAGGCTTACCTATATCATTAACTATTATGCATTTTTTAGTTTATATGGGGCTGGGTAAAAATTAGGCTTTCTATTTTATACAGTGCCATTTAGACATGACTGTTTACTATAATTTGAAGATAATTAATCACTTGCTTCATGTCATTGCCTACGTAGCTGACTCTAGTACCTATGATTATTTTTAAGTCTGTATTTTCTTTTGAAATGTTGAGATGAGAATCAATTCTACAAGAGGGTCACTTGTAGTATAATGCTTAGCAGTGGTCCTATTTGAAGTTACCTCCTTAATGATTTAGAAAATTCAGTGGTAGATTTTACACATGACAAGGGAATGTTTTAGCAAAACAGTTAAGATGTGGTGGTTAAGTTTGAAGACAACAGACCATGATGCTGGTTTAAAAATAGATTTCATAAAAGTTGCTTTAATCTTGTCTAAGGACGTATGACATCCTGCTGATGTGCAGTTGCCCAGTTATCTTACCGCCAAGTTCCAATGAAACACACTCCCCAAGTTGTTGATGACTTCTGAGGTACCGTCCAACTGACATTATGTAAAAATTGTTGATAGCAGTGAGTTTTCAACGCATAAGAATGTGCGTTCATTCAAGAATATATCTTCGTTCCTGACACCTATGTTTCCTGTATTTGTCAAATTGATGCTTATCGAATTATTGTTTGACTAAGGAGTTAAGGCTTTGACATTTGCCTTGCAAGAAAAAATTTATATTTGCTGACCCTCAAGTTCTCCTTATCAAGGCACCTTTCTCCTTCATCTTTTCCTCCCATCCCATTCTCTATTTTGATGTTTCTGTCCTTGTGGATGACTAGAATTGGAATGTGAATTTAGGTTTGTAATTATTCAGTTTATAAGTTTTTTAATTGGTTGTCCTACAGAATACTACATAGAAGTAAAATGAATGGTTTTTAAAAAGCAGTATACCTCTGTTTTTTCATAACCTTGCTTATGAACCATGCCTCATTGATTGTGTCACTTACCGATTTTTTTTTCCCACTCTTCAAGTGTTTATTCCATAATCAGTTACTGTAGAGGACAGGAACCCAATTGTATATAGGTTGAGAACAAGAAGTATACAATTTCTCACAATATATCCAGTTGTCAACCCAGATAGCTGTCACACCTTTTCCCACCCCACCGTGTACTTTAAATTTTGGTCAGATAAACAAAATACCCCAAATACTTCTTTCCTTTGTGATGGTCACATGTATGTTTTGATTAACAAAATAATTTTAGGGAAGAAAAGACTTTACCTAACTCACAATAAAAGATATCACCTAACTCAGGCATTGTTTTTCTTCATATTTGGAATTCCTCTAGAATTTCAGAATTTCTACATCAAACACACATGCAAGGCCAGTCTGGTTTATTATTTTAAGTAATTTGAGAAAATAGCTAACATTATTTGTTACAAATAATTATAAACAAAATAATGTATAAAGTTTTTAAGTGAATTATAGTTTCTGAAGTTAATTCTAACATTCACTTTTCCTTGGTCAAGGAGGGATTCAGCATTTCTTAGAACAAAAGAATTGTAGCAGTGTGAAATTTTTGAACCCTGGGCAGCACATCCTGGCAATACCACTTCCAGTGATGTGACCTTGGTCGAATTAATATCCTTTGTGCATCAGTTCCCCCACCTGAAATAGGAGTGATATTAAGATTACACCATACCCACCACTCTGGGCCTTTTTAAAACTGTGGACATTGAGGTTTCTGTATATTTGTGCTTTATGATACATGTACTAAAAAATTAGTTCATAATTTCAAACAGCTGTTTTACTGCCACAGGCTTCAGTTAAACTTAACGCTTGAGTAATAGTTCTACAGAGTAAAGTTGCAAGAGGATATTCAAAATAAAACTAACAATTACATGTTACAGATATAACAAGGATTTTAAATCTCCTGTGTGTTTATTTCAGAGCAAAGATGGAAAAACCCCACTGCACATGACTGCCCTCCACGGTAGATTCTCCAGATCACAAACCATTATCCAGAGTGGTAAAAAGTATTTCTGTTTGTTTTTTTTTCTTAAGTGTAGTAAAAGCATCCACATAATGAATGGTATTGAGGAATTGTCATAGCAGTATACACGTTTTTGACATTTGATATCAGAGCTCATGAAAATCAGATAATGAAGAATTTTAAATGCCATGTACATGTATCTTTTTTTTTTAGCAGTACGCAGGCCTCTCACTGCTGTGGCCTCTCTCGCTGCGGAGCACAGGCTCCGGACGCGCAGGCCCAGCAGCCATGGCTCACGGGCCCAGCCGCTCCGCGGCATGTGGGATCCTCCCAGACCGGGGCACGATTCCGTGTCCCCTGCATCAGCAGGCGGACTCCCAACCACTGCGCCACCAGGGAAGCCCCATGTATCTTTTGTAATTATGTTTTTCATTTATTTTTGTATTGTTTCCCTTAGATTTTAAATATAATTTCTCTAGCAGTTAGTGTTGGCTTTTTTAAAACATGCTAGATAGAAAACTCTGCCTTTCTACTGCAAACTGTATTATATATTAAGAAAACTCGGTTGCATTTCTCTTTTCCCTTCTGACTATCTTGAACTGTTTTTAGCATTTTCATTTATTTTCTGAACTTGTATTCTTTTGCATTTGAATTAGTACTAGACAGGCTAAACTTTTAAATAAAAAGAACTTTTGGGTACGTTAAAGTAGTGTTTTCGCAAGCCATGTTCCGAGGAACTGTTTATTAGTAGTGCTCAAGACAATAGCTGTTCTGATTTTTCAGGGAAAGGGTAGAAATAAGCTCATGATCAAATAATTCATAAAATATTGCATGCTGTCTTCTTGGTGACACAGAGTGTGCACATTAAAGCTTTGGAAAGTCTCACTCTAAAGAAATGTGTTTAATTTTGTTTAAATACAGTGGATTCCAAACATATTGGATGCCCAGAACCCTTTTGTAATTTTTAAATCTGTTAAAATCTTATGCTTGTTCACAAAATTGCTTTAAGTGTGAAATCTGTAACCCCAGTGCCTGGCCCAGTAAATGTGCTGTGGATGAAATCTATGGTTAAATTGCTATACCCATTAGTTTGTGCTTGAATTGCATTTTATATCACTTTCCATGTAATAGATTTGACTTGATCGTTATATGGTCCAGTGTCTGATAGTATGTCCTTTATTGCAGGAGCAGTAATCGACTGTGAGGATAAGAATGGCAACACCCCTTTGCACATAGCAGCGAGGTACGGCCATGAGCTGCTAATCAACACTCTAATTACAAGTGGTGCTGACACTGCAAAGTAAGTACTTCCCAAGGTGTTGATGCCTTGTCAGGGAAACGTGGATTTTGTCCTCAATGTAGTACTAATTGCTTGAGCTTTTCCCTCTTTGTATTGGCGATGTAATAGAATAGAATGTTTAATGTGATTTCATTGGTAAACCAGCATAGGGTATTTTTATATTTTTTTACCCCAGTTCTTTCTAGATTATGAGTAACATATTAAAGTTTCCATGTAAGATTTTGTTTGAAGGATGGATTCTCTTGCATGCTCTGCAGAAAGAAACACCCTACTTTTAAATTGATGTTTATCATTCTTATGTATGTTTTTAAATTTTTATTACCTTTTTATATGTTTATTAACATGTTTTAAATCTTCTATTAAACTTTCTGTAAATGGTGTGCTACTGTACACTTTTTAACTTTTTTTTTTTTTTACATGAAGTTGTTGGTTTAGCCATGTAGGTATAAATTTGGGCTTTTTTTTTCTCATCTCTATACGTAACTCTAGTTCATTCATTTTATAAAATTTAATTCTTGTGTAAAGATTTCACAATTTATTCATTCTCATTTACAAACACAAGTTGCTTCCAAGTTTTTACTATTACAAAAATTACTGCAGTCAACATTCTTAAACATTTTGCCTTGTGGTCATGATTCTCAACATCGGGGCAGGGGGAATGGGTTTTGCTCCTGAGGCAAGTGTCTAGAGACATTTTTCGTTGTCATAATTTGGGGAGGAGAGTGTTACTGTCATCCAGTGTAGGTAGAACCGGGGGGCACTGATGACATCCTACAGGTACAGGATAACCCAGCCCCCCAGCCCCACAGAAAATCCATAATGACAGTAGTGCTGAGGTTGACAAGTCCTGCGCTAAGAGGAAAGTTGCTGGATAAGTTAAGTATTGAATAGTTTCTTTTTAATTTATTTAAGTGATTGCATTGTGATGAGGACACTGTCCTGTTCACTTTAGGCGTGGCATACATGGAATGTTCCCCCTCCATTTGGCAGCCTTAAGTGGTTTTTCAGATTGCTGTAGGAAACTTCTTTCTTCTGGTAAGTGGAACCTTCACAGACAGATTAACCCCTTTTACCTCCCCATCCGCCCCCCGCCATCTCCCATTTTAATACAGTCTCTTTATCCTGCTTTTCCAGAATCACATATAGATATGTCCATGTGTGGATCATTTATTAACCCCTCTTAGAAGATTTTGGACCCTTTAATTTTAAGATTTGATTTTCTCTTCAGCTCTGGGAAAGGTTTTATTTTTCCAGTGATTTCCTCTTCTCTCTCTTAGTTGGGGAATGGGGTGTGGAATATTTCTAGAGCAGTCTGTTTGTGTCTAGAAGTAAAATATCTTCATTTGCATGCTTCCTTTTTAAGAGCCAATGGCCAGTTTACAATATCTTCTAGGTTTGTGAAATTATTTATGCCATATCTAATTACTGTCTTAAAATACCACATAGTCAGTTTGAAGCAAAACAGGATCAATAGCTTTCTATAAATATTACTACAAAATTATGATCCTTATTAAATGCATAGAATTACTAAATATATAAGATTTAATTTTTATTTTATTTTATTTTTTTTTTTTTTTTTTTTTTTTTTTTTTTTGTGGTACGCGGGCCTCTCACTGTTGTGGCCTCTCCCGTTGCGGAGCACAGGCTCCGGATGCGCAGGCTCAGCAGCCATGGCTCACGGGCCCAGCCGCTCCGCGGCATATGGGATCCTCCCAGACCGGGGCACGAACCCGTATCCCCTGCATCGGCAGGCGGACTCTCAACCACTGCGCCACCAGGGAGGCCCAAGATTTAATTTTTAATGATATTCTATTTCTTAGCGTGTCAGGAAAGTTGAACAGATTTTGTATATTAATACTCTTGATTGCTAAAAGAATTATGGGAAAGTTTCAGTGAAAATTAACATATTGTGAGACAGACACTTCTGAGTTTTTCTTAATGATATCTTTTAAGTGAGGTAATTGTTTTGAATGTTTTAAGTGTATGTGTGTCCACAAGTAATCACATACCCATTTATCTATGAAGGAGAATTCTAAAAACCTCTTCTCAGTGTTAGTGTTAATCTGCAAGTACCAAAGCACCTATGGGTTTAAAAAAAAAAAGTTTTATTAAGAAATAATTCATGTATCATACAATTCACCTGTTTAAAATTTACAATTCAGTGGTTTTTTAAAGTATATTCACAGAGGTATGTAACCATGACTACAATGGGTTCTAGAACATTTTCATTCCCCCCCCCAAAAAAAACCCCTCATTTTCAGTCAGTTCCCCATTTCCTCCCTCCCCCCAGCCCTAAGCAGTCATTAATCTACTTTCCACCTCTATAAATTTACCTATTCTGGACATTTCATAGAAATGGAATCACCCAAGATGTGGTTTTGTGACTGATTTTTTTCACTTAGAAATGTTCTGAAAGGTCATCCAGTGTTATAAACATGTATCAGTACTTTATTTTTTTTTATTGCTGAATAATATTCCATTGTATCCTATGACTTTTAAACAAGTACTCTAGCATTTGTTCTAAAACCACCAATCCTTTAGTGGTAATTTTTTTTAAATACTGTACATTATTAATCTATTTTCAATTAATTTTTACCTATTTGTAATTCATAGTTTTGTTTAGGATTGGGGGTGTGTGATTTTTTTTACATTTTTTAATGTAATACTCTAATATAAAGTAACATACCTATACTATTATATAAGATGTATTCATTCTTGTAGGATTTGATATAGATACCCCAGATGATTTTGGCAGGACCTGTCTACATGCAGCTGCAGCTGGAGGGTATGTTAACAAAATTTTTACTTTTTTTAAGAAAAAGGTAGTTGATCATGACAGTTTTTTTTGTTTGTTTCATAAAGTATAAATCATAGTGTTTTATTCACTCTGCCCTCATTTGAAAACATGCTTTTATACCTATTTAAACCTACCGATTTCATTATAATTACAATTTTATTACAATTACATCTTCTCAATGTATTTTTCCTGGGTAGGAATTTGGAGTGCCTAAACCTTCTGCTGAACACTGGTGCAGACTTCAACAAAAAGGATAAGTTTGGAAGGTAGGGTGTAGTACAGTTCCTCTATAGAGCCTACTTAACGTTACTTACTTAATGACTTTCTTGACCTTCTAATGTGGCTTCTGAGAGGTAACTGAATAATTCTACGACTTTTGCATTGTGATCATGATTCGTTGAGAGGCCCCAATAAGTAGATAACTTCTGAATATTCATTCTCACCCACAGCCTTCTTCCAGCTGGGCCCCTGCCATAGCCCCAGGCTACCAGCCACAGCTTTACTTTATAAGCACTTCTATATCTCTTGTGATGTCATTCCTCCTCCTCCTCCCATAATTATAGCCATGAAAATATAAAACCGCATGGTACCTGTGCTCCCTCAAAAAACTCAAAAGAGCTGGAACTCAGTGGTAGTTCTCCATTCCTTCAAGTCATTCTTTTGTTAGAGACTCTGCTGCCTATATTTGGTTCCAGAGCACTAGAAAGAGGGAGGAAACAGGTTACAAATTTATGTGTAATTTTTCTTTCTCCTCTTCTCTGACTCTCCGCACACACCCTGAGCGTGACCCACAGGAAAGCACCTGTGAATGCAGAGTCCCTTTGTAGTCACCCAGCCAATCTGCAGTCTCACTGTTCAGCCCCAGGCCTCATTGTTACTTGCATCTGTGATTGCAGTACTTAAAGCCACCATGATCTACTAAGTTACTTAGAGTAGGAATTGACCCAGAGTCTGTTAGAACCACATAGGAAAGGACAGAAGGCAATTTGAAAAATAGAGGCGAGCATGCTGTAGTGTGTACAGAAATCTAAATATAATGTACACATGAAACTTATAATGTTATAATCTAGTGTTACCTCAATTAAAAAAAATAGAGGTGGCAATATGAGCAAAATTGTGTATCAGGAGTTTGAGAATTTTATCAGAGTATATGACAAGAGAGGGTGTGTGTGAATCTGTGTCAGTGCATGGGATTGGGCCAGTGCACAGTAGAATTACATGTGGTAGGGAATCAGAAGTGCATATAAGAAAAGAAAAGGAAAAATGACTATCTGACCCCATAATTATTTTGAGGAACAGACTGTTCTTATAAGCCTGCTAATTGAAGGAACTAATGACCCACAAAATCAAAAATCACTTTGTTTGACTTTGGAGTGCAATTTGTAGCTAATTTATTTTTATAAGTGTACTTTAATCCAGCCTATATTAGTTAATCTGTAGCACTTGATGCATTCTGTACTACAATTAGGGCACATTCTGAATTTAGAAGCTTGAAGGTAATTCAGGGTTAATTGCATTTTCAAAAATACTATTACTATATTATACTATTATCCAATAAAGTAAAATAATGCTTCACTGTCCTTTCACCAGGTAAATATTTTAGAAAAAATTATACCATGAAGACTCTGGACTAAATTTACCTTCACTTTTCTGTTTTCTTCTTCTTCTGTTTTTTTTTTTTTTTTTTTTTAATGAAAGGTCATGGATCATCATAGTTTTTTAATCTAAAGACAGAAGCTCCTAAATTTAGTAATATTCTTTTTCATTTCAGTAACTGAGAAGAAATAAGCTACAAATATTCCATCTCTAGAAATTAACAGTACTCTAAACTCTTCAAAATGATGAACAGTCTTCAAAACTATGCATTTTTTGCTTGAGGAATCTGATATTACTGTGCAACTCTACCATATAGTTGATATAACAGCATTCTTTTTAATGCTTCTGTATTTTTCTTACTCTTTATTCCTTTACTGAGACAGGAACAGAAGCTGCTACCTATGAAACATCTCTATTAGTATAGGGGAAGCTTTGTTAAATGAAAGTTTTCTCAGATTGCTGATGGCATTAGGGAGGGAAAAAAATAAGTTTTCAAGTTTTGGAGCAGAATATGAAGGATGTATGTAGTTCACTCAAAAGACTGGAATTGTTACTGTCTGGGGACCATGAAATGATTTAATTGTGTTCCTATCTTATTTTGTATTCTTAGAGGCTCTTTGCCATCTTAGTTTCTCCTCCAAGCTTTCTGTCTGGCCCTCCAAAAGACTTAGGTATATGGCAGAAATCAATCTCAGGCTTTCTATAAATATTTATAACTGAGTGGATCAACTGTGCTCTTGTTTACTGGTTTGTGTCCCTGACTTTTTTTTTTTTAATTAACTTGGGCAAAAAGATCTCCACTGCACTATGCTGCTGCCAACTGCAACTACCAGTGCCTGTTTGCTCTTGTGGGCTCAGGAGCAAGTGTGAATGACCTTGATGAAAGAGGATGCACACCCTTGCACTATGCAGCTACGTCAGACACAGATGGCAAGTAAGTATCATGTGGTGAGAATGAAGGATTGTTTCTATCTGGCAGTTTTTATAGCAAATTTATATTTCCTTTTTTGTACTTTTTATTATTGATTATCTTTCCCTGATGCTCTAGTAGGGAAAATAAGTTTTCATAATTATTCCTAGTCATAGTTATTACCACCTACTTCTACTCAGTAGCCTGCGTTATGAACTAATCAGGTAGAAGAAAGATCAAGGTCCCTTTTTGTCCTCCCTTCCAAAAACACATCTTAATATCTATCACCTCCATGTTTTTTCCACCTGGCTTCTTAGAGGCAGCAGTCTTGAGTATATCATAGGGAAAGGGAAAGGCAGGAGGTACACAGACAATGCCATCAGAAGATTGAGAAGAGATTGGAATGCCAGTATTCTTCATAGGTAGAAAGTTCATATTTCTAAGGGATCCCTGTAAATTGGTATTCAAATAGGGAATAATTGAACTGGCAGAATCTGGCACATAGTTGGTACTAAATAGTGCTTAAATAAGTAAATTATATAGATAATGGAGTAGTGAGTAAATGTTGTCCAAGAATGACTTAATAAAATCAAACGAATGAGATATTTATAAATTATTTCATAATTAATGTTCACCCAAAGTTGATCAGACCCATTTATAGTACCTTAATGTATATTGCCTTCTTGGAAGGAAATGAACTCATTAGAGACAGAGAAGAACTCTTCAATGTCTGTGGTATTCCCCATGAGTCTGGGTCAGTGAAGGGTAGGAAAAACAAATAATGGTTTCTGGGGAAAGATTTTATAAAATATACTTCAAGGAAGTTGCATTTAACACAGAACTATTTCCTTGGTTTTTAATGTTTACTTTTTTACCTTCAAAATAAAAAGCATAATTTGATGGTATTACTCACAAATATTAATTTATTATAAATTGTGTAACTAATTTCAAATCCATTTCTGTAAGTAACACTTTGTTATGTTGGATTTGTGGCTAAAACCCTAATCTTGAAAGCATTAGTAAAATATACTCTCAGCCCTTTGTCTCTACTGGTTTTGCATCTACAGATTCAGAGGGTCGACTGTATTCATTGTAGGGCTGTGTTCATTTTTTATAAGGGACTTGAGGGTCCAAGTCTCCAGTCTTTGGTATCCTCAAGTACTCTTGGAATCAGTCCCCCTTAGATACCGAAGGATGACCGTATTTTCTGTTCGGAGGAATATATCACTTTATACAATTTCATATATACCAGAATAGTTAGATATAGATAGGTTTTGGGAGGAGCTAAATTATTTGAAGTATGTTTTTGGATAGTAGAGCTTTAAAGAAAATCTCCGATAGAGACTTTGTAAATCAGAAAATATTTTGGTAAACTTGGGTAAGTAGATTATCCTCTGATTTATAAATTTTGTAATTTCAGGATTTGATTTATAGATTTTCCTAAAATAGATTATACCCAAAATGACTGTCACCATCAGAAGTCCTTTACCACTGTTCCCATAAACTGTTTATTGGGTACTGCCCAGCATGATCTAAGTAAATTCCACTGAGTTCACGTACACACAGACAGAGATTACCCCATGGTCCTCCTGCCCTAATACAATTACATTAAATCTGAATTCTTACGCAGGAACAAAAGAATAACAATGTTCAACCTATACTGTTTGAGATTTGTGGTTTTATTTTAAGCCAGTCTACTTTTTCTTTAGAAGTATACTTAGTACTAAAGTGAATTAAATTGTTAGTTTTCTCACCTAATATAAACTGTTTTGAGCAATAGTCTAGAGCAGGGGTCCCTAAACCCTGGGCTGTGAACTAGTACTGGTCCACGGCCTGTTAGGAGCCAGGCCGCAGAGCAGGAGGTGAGTGGCGAGCTAGTGAAACTCATCTGCCACTCCCCACCGCTCGCATTACCGCCTGGACCATCCCCACCACCCACGCGCCCCCCAATCCGTGGAAAAATTGTCTTTCACAAAACCGGTTCCTGGTGCCAAAAAGGTTGGGGACAGCTGGTCTAGAGATATTTATTACTTAAACACTTAATTCTCAGTATGTCCACAAGCAACCTGATGTACCAGAAAGAACATGAGCTTTATCCAAAAGACCCAGCTGAAATCATGGGGGCTTCATATTATACCTCTTTGAGCCTGAGCAAATAATTGTTAGGCAAAATCTTCTTTATCTGTAAAATTAGAATGAAGCGTACTTCTTAGAATTGTGGGGAAAACTGAGGGCATGTGTATAAAAGAATCTAGCACTGTTTTTTGGAGCCTCTTTCTTATCTTTGAAATATCAAAGTCCCAGAGGTCTTGTCTGATGCCATCATTTATTTATTTATTTATTTATTTATTTATTTATTTATTTATTTATTTATTTTAGTTTCTGCTTTATAACAAAGTGAATCAGTCATACATATACATCTGTTCCCACATCCCTTCCCTGCCATCATTTATTGACTCAGTGATTTGTTCCTTGGGAACCTTCTGGAAACTATTCACTACAGTAACCATTTTAGGGTACCAGAGGCATCCTTTCAGTAAGTGATTGTTTTGGAGGCTTAAATAGTAGAATTAAAGAGTTGGTTTATTTTTCTGAACTCCAAGGATTTAATTCCCAGGAATAGGTTGGATAATAAGAGAATCTGGAATAATTCTTTCTGCTGCCAAAGCCAGAGTGAAATATTTTCTAAAAGAAGAAACAAATTCCCCATGACTTCAAATACTGTTATTCAGTAATGTGTGTTTGTTGGTTTGTTTCTTTAATGATGGTTTAATAATGTCCTGTCAGCATCCCCAGGGTAAGTTGTATATACTTTGGGATTTTTGACACTCTGCCACTGGTTTTCTGCTGTTCAGAAGTGACATAAGTAATTACAATTCTACTCTGCCTTGTGTGCCTGTCTTTACTTTCAGTAAATGTTGGAAAAATACGTGAAATCGTTCCTACTCATTCTACTCATCCTGCTAGTCACCCCCATCATCCTGATGCCCACATTTACTCTAGACAGTCGTGACTCAGCAAACAAATATATAGTTATTTTCACGGGAGAAACGTACTAAATGTATTAAATATTAACAAATAAAATCCTCTTTGCCATTTGAAGAAAAATAGGACTGGCTATAAGCATGATGGTGAGGACCTACCCCACGCCTGTGTGTTGTGTATAAGAGAAGGGGAAGGCTGGGGTTATTTATTGTGATTACATATAAGGAAGAAATCCTGCTCATGCCTTTTCTTCTGTGATAACTACCATTAACAGAAGTGTTTCTATACGTTTATGTAGATCATTTCACATTCATCACAGTGTAATCAGAGTTATGAACCTGGTAAATGTCTGTCCATAGGCTTTTCTGTGTTTGTAGGGTTATATGTACATGTGTTTATGAATGCATAGATATATTTCACCAAGATACACTTTTATGGAGATAGATGTTCACAAAAATGGGATCATATTTTGACTTCTAATAGCATTGTTTATTTTTGTCTGTTTTGAACTTTATATAAATGGAATCATACAGTCTTTTGTTTGGAACTTTTATAATCCTTAGGTTTATTCCTAAGTATTTGATATTTTGATTGCTAAAATAAATCTATCTTTAAATTTCCTTTGTTGTGAAATAGAGAAATATATTTGACTTTTGTATACAACTTTGCATTCAGCAGCCTTGTTAAACCTGTTTTATGTATGCATGTAAGACAGAACTGGGTTTGATTCTGGCTCTGCCACTTGCTGTGAGACCTTGGGCAGGTTACTTAACCTCTCTGCACATTTCATCTGTCAAGTGGGAATAATAGTCTGACCTTAACTCATGGCCATATGAGGTACAGAATATCTGAATTGCTTAGAACAATACCTGACACATTGTAATCTTCCTGTAAGGATTAGTTGTATTTTTTTAAGCTATGCTTAATATCTTTTTTTGTCAGTCAGACACTCGTATACCGTGATAGGGGAGAGTAGAGTTAGGAGGGCCTCTGGTGACAATGCCACATCCTCTGCCCTGGGCCGAGTGGTCCTCTCCCAGGGCTCTGACCAGCCGTGGGACACATGGATTTGACTCAGTCTGAACCTGCACCAGAAAAAGCAGTAGGAGTTCATGGGTGGTAGGGGAAGAGTAGGAGAAGTTTAAATAGTTTGAAAATCACTCTGATTTGAACTACATGCTTAATTGGGATGAGGATATTTGTCTAACAAATGAAGAAAACAAAATATTTAACAGTAAGTTTGGTTTATTACTTAGCTATTTAGCCATAAATATTCCTCCAGATTTTGCATACATGGTTTATTTTAGGGAAATAAGAGAAATTGTAGAAAATCTTTGTTTCTTAATTTTCTGAGTTTTATAAAATGAGCATGTTAACTTACAATGAGAAAAAAAACTTAGGGTTGACTCTCTCCCCTGCACCTCATTTGTAAATCAAAAGTGAGGTTCAGATTTTCAGGATCAAGCAATTTTGTGGTTTAGAATTTTATAAACACCCAGGTTAAAGTGTCACTAACTCATTAACCCCTGTGCTGAAGCATTTGTAGCATAGGAAGAACCCTTGAAGAAAAGACCCAAGGCCTAGTCCTTGCTTTGCCATATTCTAGCCAAAAGATTAGGAGCAAGTCATTTAATTTTCCTGAATGTCAGTAATTTTTTTCATTTGTTAAAGGTAATGCTTACAAAGTAGTCATGAAAATTCATATTGCGTAGCAAAATTTGAAAGGCATGGCAATAGAAGTAATTTTATAATTATAAATCAACTCTTAGTCTTTGTTTTGTTATAGGAGACCAATCACCTAGTACTATGAAGGTAGACAAAGAAATAATGATTTGATAAGAACTACTGCATGTATTATGGTTGAATTAGTTCAAACCATTTAATGTTGTACACTTGCAACTAGTAAATGTAAGTAGTGCTTTGAGACATGCTCTCCTACTGCAGAAAGTAAACATGAACTTACCTACTTGTTTTGCTTTCCTTAAATAAGTCAGGTTTTTTTTCCCCCCAGTACTCATGTATCAGCAAGTTATCTTAAAATAGTTTGTTCCACTGACAGAATCTGCCTTGTATTCAGGTCTCAGTAGGGAGAACTATTTCTGTTTTATCATTCACATCTAGAGAACGTGATTAAAGGTAAAAAGATATGCCCTTGGGTAAAATGTTTCTGCCTTTAAAGCAGTGAGACTGTCCTTCCAGGCCAGCAGGTTTTTCCTTCATCCCAGCGAAGATTGACCTGTGAGCTGGTACCTAGGCAGACTGTGTGCAGAGTCTACACACTGCCTGAAATACTTCCTGGAGTGCCCTCAGAGCTAGTTTAGGAATACCGAGAAACACCAGGCTTGTTCCTTAGAGTCAGATTCGGGTGATGTTGTTGTTCTATCATAGTGATATGCATTTCATCATAATTTTCACTGCATATAAATATCAAAATCCCGCTTAAAAGGATGAACATTTGCTACCATTAAGGATATTATAATAAATGTAGATTCTGTAAGTAATTCCTAAGAGATCTAAAGTACTTTCAGCAATTAGCATTAAAGAAATAAGGGTTGGCATTGCAAAGAATGGTCCTCATACATATATGATAGAGTTACTCCCAGTTACATCACTCCATTGTTCCTTTCTACTTGTTCTTATAACTTCAGTATGCTTTTGGAAACTTGACAAGTAGTATCTGATTATAGATTTCCCCCCCTAGTGGTAGAGCTAGTAGTTAGTTAGACATACTGCAGTATTAGACAAATTATCACTGAATAATTATGGACTTGGAATTTGAACATGAATGGATTTTAGATTATTTAGTTGAATTCCTACTCCCATCTATCAAATGAATAAACAGAAGCCATTTCACAATAAAGGTGAAACGATTTGCCCAAGATCACTGGTATCAAACTAACTCTCGCGATAAGTCTTTTAATTTCTAATGCAGTACTCTTTTTTTTTTGCTACAGTAACATCAGAATTATAACAAATTGTGAACCTTATAATCCTTTTATTGAAAAAAAATTTTTTAACATCTTTATTGGAGTATAATTGCTTTACAATGGTTAGTTTCTGCTGTATAACAAAGTGAATCAGCTATACGTATACATATATCCCCATATCTCTTCCCTCTTGCGTCTCCCTCCCACCCTCCCTATCCCACCCCTCTAAGTGGTCGCAAAGCACCGAGCTGATCTCCCTGTGCTGAGTGGCTGCTTCCCACTAGCTGTTTTACATTTGGTAGTGTATATATGTCAGTGTTACTCTCTCACTTCGTCCCAGCTTCCCCTTCCCCCTCCCCGTGTCCTCAAGTCCATTCTCTATGTCTGTGTCTTTATTCCTGTCCTGCCCCTAGGTTCATGAGAACCATTTTTTTGTTTTTTTAGATTCCATATATATGTGTTAGCATACGGTATTTGTTTTTCTCTTTCTACAATGAAGTATCACCTCACACCAGTCAGAATGGCCATCATCAAAAGATCTTACAGTCCTTTTAAAATTACTTTCTTCATATTTTAATAGCACAGGAATGAAGTGTATTTCCCATGGGAAGGTCTTTCGTGTTACCTACATGCCACTTTTACATCGTTCCCACACTTTTCAGGTCTCTAATGCAAGATCCTTGAATTCTGACCTTGGTTTTGGGAGATATTTTTACCTCCTTTCTTGAGCTTCCTAATGAGATATCACACTAACTATGTATTCCAGAAAGATTGGATGCTCCCCACCACTAAGGGTTTAATCCTGTCAAACGTTGTTTGAGTCGACTAGCTGGTGCCATAAATATAGACTGTGTACGAAACAGTCTTCAGGTATACTGAGCTTGCTGACAGACTGTGGATAAAGAAGATTCTCTTACGAACGTTTTGTTTGTGCTTTTATGATACTTAGAGTCAATATCATTTAAATGACAAATGTATGTAGTGTAGATGTGTTCATGATTTTTACATTACTCAAATGTAAGAAAAATTTCCAGTTTTGAGTTTGTCTCTGTTTTTATCATTGGTTAAAATGCAGGATTTAGAATTTGAATATGTCTTACTATAATAGGTGCCTGGAATACTTATTAAGAAATGATGCAAATCCAGGGATCCGGGACAAGCAAGGATACAATGCAGTTCATTATTCAGCTGCATATGGTCACCGTCTGTGTCTTCAGCTGGTAAGATTCCTGATTTCTTGTGGAAAGACCAATGTAAGTTTATATTCTAATACTGTAATGACAGAATAAATGAACCAAGAAACAAATGCCTTTTAACATTTTTAGAATCCCTGTCCCTCCTAAATTCATACTTGCCTCACTAAGCTTTCTCTCATTCCCTTTTCCCTTTCATAGAGAAAGGAGGAAATTAGATCTCTGGAGAGGGCTCCCTTAGAGCCCCCCATGTCCATGTAGCATTCACTGCTCCTGCCCCTTTAAATGTTTTCCAGAACGTTTTAAAGAACTGTAACTATGTCATATGTGAGAAATACATGTTCCTGTGAGAGGAAGCTTCCCCCTGTGTGTTCAGGAATTCCGAAAGACCCAGTCTTCTGTCAGTCTCTCCTGACAAGGGAGATTCATCTTCTGCAAAGGAACTTTTTATTTCAACTGTGGTCTCATTCCTGAATGTATACACCATTCACACCCCTCTTTGCCAAACCAAAGGGAGAGTAAAAGACAAGTTAAATGATTCTGAAGTGTGTAGCACATGCTTCACGTTAGAGGTTTCTTCATTTAGACCTACTTATAAATTATATTAACATTGCTTCCCTTAAAGGGGAAACAAAATTCAAGGAGGGTGGGTATAAAAGATAGAAAAAAGAGGTTGACATACTTAATATAGCATTTAGAACCCTGCTACAGAAGTAATATTTCCTTAGTTTATTATGGTAGCTTTAGACTAAAATCTGAGACCCATGTGTATAGATGTGTGGTCTATTATATTGTACAATTGTTTATTTAAAAGACTTCATTTTTGGAGGCAAAGGAAGCACAGGTTCAGAATAGAATTTAACAAGGCCCTATGTAAATAGAGACATGTAGTTAACATTTATCTCTTTACTCTATATGACTGCTTCCTCAACTAAGTATTTTTATTTTAAATTCTATTTCAGATTGCAAGTGAAACTCCTTTAGATGTTGTAAGTATTAATTAGTCAGTTTTCCCCCTAATACTGAGTATTTACATATTTGCTCTCACTAGAGCCGGAGCCTGTCTTACACAATGCTGGGAACAAAGATAGTGACAGAAATCATGTTTGCATGGGGAGGGAAGGTTCTTACTTGGTGGTAATTAAATGGCATTTCTCTCAAACTCTTAAGTTTATAGCCCTCTTTCAAAGCTCTTAGTATGTGGTCCTTACCGCATTTTCAGGATAATCCATTCCATAAGGTTGCTGAATTTAGTTTTCATAATATAATGGTCTGGAATTTTTAAATTCATATTCAAGTATCAGTTTATACTCTAAACTGGATTTGAACCTGGGGGAGGGGGACCAGGCATAACTGCTGTGGTACGTCTAAAAGTACCATTTCTGACACTTAACATTCTTTTCTTTCTCAGTTAATGGAAACCTCGGGAACAGACATGCTGAGTGATTCAGACAATAGAGCAACAATAAGCCCTTTACACTTGGCTGTGAGTATTGCCTTCACAGCCAACTTGATGGCTGGTTTACTGAAAATGTCTCATACCTGTTTGTGTTGACTCAAACTAGTACCCAGAACTTTTGGTCCATATAATGATCATCATGGAGTTAAAACCGTAAGAACTTTCTTAACTCAGAGAATTCTTGAATGTACTTTTGTTTCGTTTGTTTGTTTGTCTTAAAAAAAAAAAGGGTGGGGGGTAGGGGGGAGGGGGTTTGAGCTTCCCCCAAGGCCTGCCCTAAGGAGAGAATACGCCTGAGATGTGAATTTTAAAATGACCCACCCTAGTGGAATGGCTTCTGACTTCTTAAGCAGATGATATAAGAACTATAATTTCTGTGGTATTTCTACAACTTTTTGCTTACTTTGTGATTTTGGGGCGCTAAGTTTGTGTTCACTGGTCCTTCACTTACTCATGCTATAGGATTTAGCTACATGGTGTGTAATGTTCCTTCTAGCTTCAGATGCCACTGAAGTTTTCCTCTTAATGTCCATCACTAAGAGGAGAAGATTAGAAGAGAGTGTGACAATTCTTTAAGTCAAATATGGAAATGAATTACCTTAGGAAATTTCAAGCGGAGCCCAATCTAGTTCTTTCTGTGCTGAAAGAAGAATTTATCTTTGAAATAAAGTATGTTGTGGGGAGCTGGGGGACTTTGAGAATCAGGAGAATTGGGTACTGTCACTATTTGTGAGACCTCTGATTTTAAGTAGAGTAAAATGCTTATAAGGGTCTCTACTTAGGTTCATGTGTATCACAAGTTCAATGATCCACTTAATTGTTTCTTCTCACATATACTATTATTTTTTATTTTAATATTCTCCTGGCATATTTTCTAACACTGACACATGTACACTGAATTTTCTGCTTTGTCTTTCTCCCCAGCAGTACTTCCTACCATGGTCTAAATAACTAAGAAGACATGCTGAAGCTTCCTTTTTCCTTGCCCTTTGGGTCTTTGGAAATACTATCTACTCTCCCAGACTTGCATAATAAGTCATCTGGAAGTGCAAAGCTAGCATGGAGAAAATAGCTATTTTACTATGGGTGGCAAGAAATGACGTCTGAGCAGATGACTAGGCAGTTCTTCCTGCATCATTATCATCATTCTTATAATAATAGCGCCTCATCTCTTGAACACTTACTAGGTGCCAGACTAAGCACTTTGCCAAGTTTTTGAAGCATTATCTCAAAAACTTCGGTTTTTTTAACTAGTTATTTTACTCCATGGCCATTGAGAATAGTGCTGTTATTAACATAGGTGTGCTAAATAGTGTTTTTAAGCTGAAATGGAAACAATTTTGTGATTTCATAATTAGGCTCAATGAAATGTGGTTATACCACCACTGTTGCATTTTGTATCCATCCCTAGGAGGTTTTTCAGAAATTACTGAAGTGATTTTTCTCCTTCCAAACTCTCCCAGTCCAGGACAACTTGATGCAGTAAAAACACGCTGGCTTGAGGACTCAGGAAACTGGCCTTGGTCCTGCCTTCGCACATACTAGACTTTTAAGCCTCTTGTCCCAGTGCAGTCAGAGCCATCGTGAGGGGAAGACTCCTGTGGCAGATTACCCTGGCTCTAGCCATCCTTATTTTCCCTCTGCTGCTTTTTATACCACCTTCTGCATATACTGTGCCTCTCACAGTTCATTTTTAATGGCATAGTTTTGTTGACCTGGTATTGAGGAACAAGGTTAGATGTGATCCTCAGACAGTAGAGCTCAGAGATCTCCAGTCACTTTAACCTTTGAGGGAGTCAGAAACATCAAGAGGTCAGTAAGGCCCAGAGCAGCTTTACCTCCTGCTGGTACTTTCTGACATTTCCCACAAGAAGTGGTTTTACAGCCCTTTGGTACATTGTGGGGCCCTCTTTCTAGCTAAGTATCTCTTTTTAGAAGCAGGTGACATTTAGCACAAATATGGTAGAATTTTGTATTTTTCAATTCCCTAATGAAAAGTTCACATGTGATCATTTACAGTTTGCCTGTATGTGCTAAGCTGCAGATCTGAACAGTATCAGAAAATGACTTGTCCCTTAGCTAAAAGGGGTGGCATGAGTGAACCAGAGGAGACATTCCTTCCCCATCAGAGCTGTGTCATTATTGCCTTATGTCCTGCTCAGCATCTAGTCCAGTAAGAGTAACAGATGTTCAGTTGACATGTTGGTTTTTGAAATGAATTCTCTGGAAAGCAGACTGTGTAAAGAAGGGGATTTCAGTCAGTCGGGTTTCAGACAAATCTCTCAATCTTCTTGCTCTGCTGTACTGCTAGGACAGTGCGTAGCACATGGCAGTTTTTCAAGCAGGGCTCAGCCTAAATATTTTTGAAAAGATGTTTATTTTTGAGATGGCACGTTATGGGATGGAGTAGTCATTTTAATTTGAGAAATCAGAAGGCTCAAGTACTAGCTGAACTTCAGTTGCAACTGTCTCTATGATTTAAGTGTAGTAACATTTTATCGGGGAGTGAAGCGGGGGCACTGAACTGTGACGAAGAACACGGGCTCTGGAATCATAGACTTAGAATGAAAGCTTTCATTGAACCCATGTCACACGTCGTTGAATGCCTGCCATGAACCAGACATTGTATACTCATGAAAAGATCACCTGTCATTTGAACTTCTATTATTTGTGGAATACCCATTCCCTAACACTGTAGCCTACTAATTGATTATTAGAAAAATTTGTAGGTAACTTTCTGAATTATCAATACAGATGTTTTAGATTATTTCAAATACAATGATGGAAGGCAAGTTGGCTTACTACTCCCTTTATGTTTTCTAGGGTTTCTAAGAAGTCAGTCTAAATATGTATTTTTTTAATTTATATTTTTATTTATTCCCAGGCCTATCATGGTCACCATCAAGCACTAGAAGTGTTAGTACAGTCTTTGTTAGATCTTGATGTGAGAAACAGTAGTGGAAGGACACCCTTGGACCTTGCGGCATTTAAGGGCCATGTAGAATGTGTGGATGTTCTCATTAATCAGGGAGCCTCAATCTTAGTCAAAGATTACATTTTGAAGAGAACACCTATACATGCAGCAGGTATGTCAAAGACTATGAATGATTTTATTTACCACATTCCATCTAATGCTCTTCTTTTCCAATTTCTTGTATATTATACTCCTGGTAATTGTTTTAACAATTTTGACTTTAACAATTCTAATGATTCTACTGTCAGGGAAAAACCAACAGCAAGATTATAATCACTTTAAAAAAATATCTACCTTAGAAGTTGGATTTATATAATAGTCTAACTTCTGAAGTACTTTATCAACAAAAAAAAATACAATTTTTTTTTTTACTGCTTTTTGATGGAAATTATTTTGGATTGGTATGTGCTTTCATTTAATAACTGATAAACATTTTACTTACTGTACCAGGGTACTGCATTAAACATTAATCAGACAGGAATACAGAGTGCCTGCTATGCGAGAACTACTCCATGGAGTGTTTTGTGATGTTGTAGATGTGTGAAAATGCAAAACTACATAACAATGCCACTGTGATGACTCAGTACCCGCTGTGCCACTGGCAGATGCAGATTCACAACTCTCTACAGGAATTACTACAAGGCAGTATTAATTTTAAATAATGAATTCAAGACTGGTATATGTGAAGAAATCCTAGCCAAGTATTTGTCTCGTCCCCCATAGGCCATCTTCATATGATTAGATTCATTTCACTTAGTCTGTTTTTATAGGGGGATCCTTAAAGTGGATCCATTTGAATGTAGGTCTGGGACTTTGCTTCTGGTCATTTGGAAAACTTGCATTTTAGAAGACTATAGGTAACACCCACTGTTGCTCCAGAGAAGCCTTTCAGGAACTATCAGATAATCAAGCAGGGCTCAAAGACAAAAATTTTAATCATGGATTAAAAGTCCTAATAAGGATATGTATATAAACTGCTATATGGTAAAAATAAGAAGTCAAAATGCTATCATTTTCTGTTACCTTATTCTGAAAAAGAGTGAAGTTGTATATTATTCTGCAACTTGAAAAATTATATTGTAAGCACGTTATTTGCAGAGCTAATTTAAAGCTGTCATGGAGTGTTTGCACTCTTAATAGATAAATATTGAACCAAGACACTAGTACGTCCCTCAGAAGTGGCTGACCAATGCCATGTAATTCATAAGTCCTACCCACTGAAAGAGTTACAGGTTACCGTTAGCACCCACCTCTTCAATAAATGCAAGCCTTGGTTAGAACCAGGATGCCTTTGAAATTTGGAGACCTGCTGGGGAGCATCTTACTCTTAAATCATGGAAAGGACATTGGTTCTGGATGTGAGCCAGTCCTTTCCCACAGGGATCTTATGCCTGATGCTTTGGGTGTTGAGCTTAGACGATACAAACACTCATCAGTAGCTGCTGTGTACTGAGTATCTGTGAATCCAGTTTAAAAAAAAAATGATGGACCAAACAATTTCCTTGAAGCATTCCCAAGGATCACATCTAAAATCGGGAAAGAAGGAGGACCTTCACTATCGAGAATAAAAATATTTCCTAGACGTCCTCCAGACTTCTTCACATCTCAGTGGGCAGAACTTGAAACCAATCATTGGCAAAGGAGAATGGGGTTGATGTGATTGACCTGTCTGATCATGATTTCATCCCTTGGCTGGAGGCAGGCAGCCCTTCCTGACCACATTGGCACCACCAGAGAGCTAAATAAAATGAGCATTTTCTTTCTTGCCTGTTAAATTCAGTGAATATTCCAAAATTATATCTAGCAAATGTGGTTTAAGATGGACATTTTCTATTTTATCATTTTATAGATATATAATTGCTGAAATTTTTGAATATCACTTTACAGCAACAAATGGTCATTCGGAATGCTTACGGCTACTAATAGGAAATGCAGAACCACAGAATGCAGTAGATATTCAAGATGGAAATGGACAGTAAGTTTTACTAATTTATAAATTAGTTTTAGGATGTTTGTTAATCTTCATACCTTTGCCCCCCTATTTTAGTAAGTCTGTCATAGTGTGTAACTGAGTAACATCAAATACAGTTTTTTAAGTATACTTTAAAGTTGCATCACAGAAAGACATGTTTAGAAGGCAGGCCAACAGAGTGTATTTTCATGGATGAAGTCTCGGTGGTGACGGAGCTGCTCCTTTTGTTACCCAGGACTCCTCTGATGCTGTCTGTGCTCAACGGGCACACGGACTGTGTCTACTCACTGCTGAACAAAGGAGCAAACGTAGATGCCAAAGATAAATGGGGAAGGACGGCACTGCACAGAGGGGTAAGCAGAGTGTTCTTGCTTCCTTTCTGAAAGTTTTTATGACCTCATTTTACCTAAAACTGAACTAGGCTGTGTTTATATTTTTCTTCATTTAATTTTTACCAAATAATCTTTACTGTTTCTTTCACTGTCTTAGTTTTTGAACTCTAATTTTTAACAACCACAAAACACAACTTAATCCAGAGAAGAATAATGTTGGAACAGAATTTTAAAATCTTAGGGGACTTCCCTGGTGGCGCAGTGGTTGGGAATCGCCTGCCAGTGCGGGGGTCACGGGTCTGAGCCCTGGTCCGGGAGGATCCCACGTGCCGCAGAGCAGCTAAGCCCATGCGCCACAACTGCTGAGCCTGCACTCTAGAGCCCACGAGCCACAAATACTGAGCCTGTGTGCCGCAGCTGCTGGGGCCTGGGTGCCTGGGGCCTGTTTTCCTCAATGAGAAGCCTGCGCACCGCAGCGAGGAGTGACCCTCACTCACCGTGGCTGGAGGGCGCTAAGAGTACCCCGCGCAGCCAAAAATAAATAAATAAATAAATTAATTAATTAATTTAAAAAAAGAATTTTTATAACCCTAAAGCCTTGAGTAGAATTGATGTCAGTTTTACTTTTTTCCATTATCACAACTATTTTCTTATATGTTTTGTCTTAATTTTTTCACCTTTGAAATATTTTTTTTGTTGAACTAGAAGTCCCATTATTCCTGGTTTTCATATTTACTTTTATTTTGACAAAGTCACTGCTTTAAATTTTTAAGCCACTTTCAGTAAAAATACTGGGTTACTCAAAATATGATAAATGCCTTGATTGGTGGGAGGACATGGGGAATATGGACTTTAAAATTCGTAATTAGCAATAATTAGCATGGAGTGCCCAACATAGTGTATTCAGCTACATGCAAATAATTTTTCTTTCAGGCAGTCACAGGCCATGAAGAGTGTGTAGATGCATTGCTTCAACATGGTGCTAAGTGCTTATTACGAGATAGCAGGGGCCGGACACCAATACACTTGTCAGCTGCCTGTGGACACATTGGTGTTCTCGGAGCTCTTCTGCAGTCAGCAGCATCTATGGATGCAAATCCAGCCATGGCGGACAATCATGGATACACGGCGCTTCACTGGGCTTGCTACAACGGTTAAGTACACAGACATAGACCCACGTTACCTGCCTGTTATGTACCACAGAGAGACAACTAACACGTTCTGACTTTCATGAGAATGATATATTAAGAATGACCTACCATGTAGTTATGGCTTACTCCAGTGCCTTGTCATGCCAAAGCCAAGATGCTGGTTGTCACAGATGTTTTGAGATAAGCAGTCACTAAGTTTAAAAGTTTTTTAGACTTTTGCTTCAATAAGTATTTTGCATTTTTAAGATACTTTTATAATATTACTTTTATAACATTATTAATAATATTAATATTATTTGTTATTAATATACTTTTATAATATTTCCAATGTCTTTTATATAGTTATGTTTGTATTTTTATTATATTTTTCTTTCTAAATGTACTTGTTATTAGGGAAAAAAATGACAAAAGTAAGAGAAACTGAAAATGTATCATATTCTAGGCTGAAATCTGTGTATGTTTTCTGAGCACGTTGCAAGTTAAGATCCTTATATCAACAGTAACATGTATGTTCAACATTTTAAGGGAATAAAATCCTAGTAGAATAAATCACGGAAGTAGAAACTAGAAACTTGGACACGTTTGTGGTTAAGTGAACTTGGCTGCATGATTATAACAGACTTACTTTTAGCTTCCTGGAGACTAACCGTCACAGTTAAGTCCTTTTACAGGTAGACTCATTAAAGGTCAATCAGAGAAGTATAAAGCTATTTTTAAAGGATAGATGTGAAAAATGGGATTTGGCTTTTGAAGTGTCACTAAAATAATGTAAGTAACAGAGCATATTGAGATTTGATCATCTTAGAAAACATTTGGGTACGTTATATGCAGTGTAAAACATCAGTCCTGCCTAAGTGTATGCTTAGGGTTTTATCAGGGATGAGAGGGTTTTTTTTATTTGTTTTGAATTTCAGTGTAGCATTCAGGTTATTGTTAGTTGTAATAGCACATCTACAAAACTAGTTGACAGTTCTAACAACTTTCCCTCAAAATGTACAGAAAATAGAAATTGCCTCTTTATATAATATCCACTTGCTTAAAAAAATAAGCATAGTGGCTGTTATAAAATTCAGCTGACTGCCTTGCCAGAGAGGAGGTTTCTATCTTTCTGTAATACACTGTTTGATGTGGTTCTTTTACTGGGAGCCATTTTGACAAATAATTGTTGAGTTGTGGTAAAAGAGGAGAAATCTGAATCTTGCAAAATTATAGTTTAAACATTTTCATAAACATTTTCTAGATACAGTAGTTTGATTTTCATATTAATTCTTGTATCAGAATTGAGAGCTCTATTCTTTTGCTCTGAGAAAGCTTTGATCTCTTCTTGAGGATTGACCTGTAGCTACATTTGGTCATTTTGCAACTCTGAGTACTGATGGTGCCATAGAAAACTTGAATAGTTAAATATATTGCTAATTCAAAAGCTTGGTTTAGTCAGTTTCATATTTTACTACCTCAGATCCTTAGCCAGAATAGTTTTGAAAACTGTAAAACCTTTGGATTTCAACTCTTCTTCCTTTTTCAACTCACTAAAGTTGGTATTTAATGAATATAGCAAAGTTGTCCAAGATAAATCCTAAGTCAAAGAAGATACTGTATTTTGCCATTGAAATTGGTTTGTATTTATAATGTAACTTGACATCTTACAAGTATAAGGAAAACCAAATAGTAGGAAAACATCCACAGATAAAACTATTTTGAAACAGACTTTTATTGGTTCTTTTTTTTTTTTTTAAGTCAGTGAGAATTAACCATTGGAAAAATCACACAGTAAGGTATTTTTCCTCAGGTAGAGCATTTAGTTGTAAAAATACTGCTGTAACTGTTCTTTGGAGAGTTGCTATTTATTATAACATTCCTACCACGTCTTTCCGGAGAACACGGTTTTCCTAAAGTGAGTTTCTTACTCCATCACTGCTGAATTTAGACTCTCTGAGCACGTTGTGTACAAGACACAAAATTTTGCACAAACTACGTGCCTGGTTGCCATTTAAAGATCATAACAGATGTGTCTAATTTCCAGACTGTAGCAGAATTGGTGATGATTCTGAATTGAGCTGAAAGGAATTAGATGTGTGTTGGCTATATGTACAAAGACTGTACAGGCAGTGTAAAATTAATACCATATTTACAGCCAAAAGCCTATTTTATAATTTGGCATTCTGAGAGTAGAATATGTAAAATAGTTTTACTTTGACTAGCAATTATCGTACAGCTAAAAAAAAAAATTGGAAGCACTCCAACAGGATAGAAAACAACCTTTCTCTCAAAATTAAAATGGAATGATGACAAAGCTTTAGAAGAGAACTGGTTATGCATATCCAACTTTAAAGTTCAGATTTCCAGTTTATATAGTCATTCAGTCACAGAACTAAGAATACTTCCATGATCTCATGTGTTCCTTTTAAAAATGTATCAATTTTTATGAAGCTATAAGCATCTTCAGAATATCCCTCTAAAACATGAAGAGACCAGTTTTATCCTATATACTTTTATAAACCAGGACACAAAGTGAAGAATTTTTCAGCTTGACATGACCCCAGTAATGACTGCTGAATCCAGAGCCCCGGGACTCCCTTTTGCCATTCACAGTCTACGCAGTGATTCTCACATCTTTCAGTCTCAGGACCTGTGGCTTATAGCTGTTAGTATTTACTATATTGGAAATTAGGACTGAGAAATTTAAGGATATTTATTAATTTATTTTAAAATAATAATAAATCCATTACATGTTAATAAAAATAGCATTTTTATGAAAAACAACTATTTTTCAAAAAAATATTAATAGAGTGGCACATTTCTTTGATGGCTCGTTAAAGAAAAGAATAATTTGCAGTATCACCCTGCAGCTCCCCAGACCACACCTTGAGAACTGCTATCCCAGGAAAATAAGAGACTCTCAAATCAATACTGGACAACTTTCCTTGGTTACTTCTTGGCCATGAGTTAACATTTGGAGAAGGAGAATTGAAGCAGGGTTTCCCACCCTCAGCACTGTTGACCTTTGAGGCCAGATAATCCTTCGTTGTGAGTGACTGTCGTGTGCATGCAAGAGGTTTAACAGCAGCCCCGGCTTCTACCCACTAGATGCCATAGTCCTTCCCTACCCCGTCCCCAGCTGTGATAAGCAAAAATGTCTCTAGACATGGCCAAATGTCCCCTGAGGGCTAAAATTGCTCCAGTTGAGAATCACTGGATGAAACAACTGACAGATGATGGAACATAACCATAGGTTTCCTAAAACATACTTTCTTTTCCTGGTAAAAACAATTATAGGATAAAGATTAAGATGAACTATTGTTTGAGAATGTTAGAGTAATTTAAAAAGAAAAGAAATAGAGCATCACTTTGTTAGCCAGATGTTAAGCCATGGAAGCAAAGAGGCTGTTTAAGAATCTAATTTATTCCTAACGCACATCCCAAATGACTAACGAAATAAAAGAAGCAACATTTCATTTTCTGCCATTAGTACAGCAGTGGGGGTACTTTTACTAAAACCCTGGCTTTGAAAATTGGATTAAGAAAATGTGAGGTTTGAAAATCTCAGGTTTGCAAATATGAGGTTTGAAATATGAGGTTTTCCCCTGTTTTCAAAGTTGCTATTAAAAACTGTGGACCTGATACCTATTAGTAATCAATATACTTGACCTTTAACCCAGCAAGATCATTTCTAGAAAATTGTTCCTAGAAATAAATACTTTTTAAGTACTGGAACATTTACAACGTTGTTGATAATATCACAAAGAAAAACCAGCAATCACCTCAAAACCGATAATTAGAGATTAAATCCTTTATGATACATTCTGATACTGTGAAGTTCTTCCAAACATTCAACAATAGGATATCTCTATATGCTACTGTGGGAAGATATATAGTTTTTAAAGTAAAAAACAAGTTGCAGAACAGAACATCCCAATTGTGTAAAAATTTTTTTAAAAGGAAGTGTTTATGTGCATGCAGTTATATATGCCTAAAATTTTTCTGGAACTGTAAGGTAATAATGGTCACTAGTGGTCACTAGAGAGTGGAACTGGGGAATGGGGTGGGGACAGGGACATGTACTTTTTTCCTTCTGAACACTTTGATAGAATTTGAGATTTTACCATTAACTCCTTAGTAGAGCCAGAAAATACTCAAATTTTGAAATTAATTATGCTGCATAAACATATATTATTTTGAAAGTTATACTGTGCTATATAAATAGGACATTTAAAAAAATAATGCCCAAATAGCTCTAACTGGTCACCATAGAAAAGAATAATGAGACTAATTTTTTTTCCCCACAAAGTAAATATTTGTCATGTCCATAATAAACTGATATTGGACTTCCCTGGTGGCGCAGTGGTTAAGAATGCACCTGCCAGTGCAGGGGACATGGGTTCGAGCCCTGGTCCGGGAAGACCCCGCATACTATGGAGCAGCTAAGCCCATGTGCCACAACTACTGAGCCCATGCACCATAACTACTGAAGCCAGCGAGCCTAGAGCCCGTGCTCTGCAACAAGAGAAGCCACTGCAATGAGAAGCCCATGCACCAACCACAATGAAGAGTAGCCACTGCTCGCCACAACTAGAGAAAGCCCATGCGCAGCAACAAAGACCCAACACAGCCAAAACACACACACGCACACACACACGCACACACAAATAATAATAAACTGATATTAAATTATCGTAAGAAGCTACTGTACTTTAGGTCCTGAGGTGGTACATTGAATTCCAAAGTGCCTAAAAATGTGATGTTTAATGGGTTCAGGGAACTGATTACTTGCAGTCCTTGTAAAGCCTTATCTGTAGGGATATATTGGTGTGCATGGGCACCTCAGTATCCTTTTTGGATTTTAATATCTGATCCTCATTTACTTATTTAGGTCACGAGACATGTGTAGAACTCCTTTTAGAACAGGACGTTTTCCAGAAAACGGAAGGAAATGCTTTCAGTCCATTGCATTGTGCTGTGTAAGTAAAGGCAGAATGAATCGGATTTGGTTTGAGTGGTTGAGAAATACACCATGGCTGTGAGAGTGATCACCTTGTTACCTTCACAGGATAAATGACAACGAAGGTGCTGCTGAGATGTTAATTGACACGTTAGGCGCCAGCAGCGTGAACGCCACAGATTCCAAAGGAAGGTAGGAAGTCAACCATGTAGGACATTTTAACTACTAGATTAGTGTGGAAGAATTTAAAGAAACCCCATTATTAACTAAAAGTTGATTTTATATTTACAAGTATAAATTGTTATAAAATCTTAATTACATTCTCATTATAAAAGGCTTTTCTACCATGACTTTTAGCCAGTCTTCCTGGCTAAAAGATTTCCCTTTTTAAAAAAGATGTGTGTTACCCAAAGACTCTTTTTAGTAAAGTTAACAGATTTCTAAATAGGAAGAGTCCAGCATCTGTAATAGATGGCTGTATTTGGGTCAGGATTTCTTTCTTTCAGAATTTCCTTTAATGATGTAATTTTTTGGGCAATTTCATAATTTATCTTTATTTATACTAGTTTAATTAAGGGACTTCTGTATTATCAGAAACACAAATTTTTGCAGCAGGAGTTAGTAAGCTCCCCCCATTAAGCCTATTTGTATCCAAGCAATACCTAGTATGTAAACCCTTGAAAATTGCTTTCATAAATTAAGAGTATACAGTGCACAGATTTAGTCCAGTCTTCCCATTTCTCCGTGTGCAGAACTCCTCTCCACGCGGCCGCCTTCACAGACCATGTAGAGTGCTTGCAGCTGCTGCTCAGCCATAATGCTCATGTCAACTCTGTGGACTCCTCTGGGAAAACACCTCTCATGATGGCTGCAGAAAACGGACAGACTAATACAGTTGGTAAAGAAACTGCTTAAGGCTTTTACTACTCTAAATGTGGATATTGCTTATGTATAATGTAGCTCCCACCCATCTGACTCTAGTTCACTGAATTTTGCATTAGTTATCTCACCGCTTCTGAGATTTAAAACCTTTCACTTGTTTAGGCCCACAGTATTTCCATTTGCCCTTACTGATTGAATAGTGACGTTAGCAGGCAGTGTTAGGATAGTGGTTAAGAACCCTGGCTCTGGAGTCAGATCGAATGTGGTTCTAGATCTGCCAACTAAGCAACCTCCTGCCTCAATTTTTTCATGTATAAAGTGAGAAAAATAACAGTATCGACTTTGTAGGGTTGTTTTGAGGGGTAAATAAGTTACTATAAATCCAGAGCACTTAAAACAGTCTTTGAAATTTAGTAAGACCTCACAAAAGGAATGTTAGTTGCTGTTTTTCTTGTCTGTTACTTATACAACAGTATAACAATATGGTATAGACCTTTATGTTACAGTGTGTTTTTTGCACTTAAGTTTTTGCTAGAGGGATATTTTTCCTTTCTGTCTTCATTTCTCTACAGTGAGTTATTAGTAATCTGAGGTGTATGTTCATAAGCAAAAGAGTTGATACAATTTTTCCTCCCAGAGATGCTGGTTAGCAGTGCTAGTGCAGATCTGACTTTACAAGATAACAGTAAAAACACCGCCCTCCATTTGGCTTGCAGCAAGGTAGGTACACATCTTAAGGATATATTTTCATTGTTAATATTAACAGTGGCATTTAAAGTTTTTCCACTTAACTAAAATGAACAGAGCTAGGGACCAAACCTCTCTAATAATCACTGACATCAGATTTCTTGGGAAAAAATACTGATGTGTTAAGCACCGTAGTATATGAAAGTTTCCAGTAAGCCGAGTAAGTTTTGGACCACAAGCCTAAACGTAATGATTGTCTTTCCCTAATCTCTCTGACCTTAAATATTCCTGTCCTCTTCTGTAACCCCATTACACCAACACATGTTCGGGCAAATATTTAAGGCATTAGCCAAGAAAATGCATGGCATATGTATGGTGATGTGTATGTTACATGGACTAGGGTTGGGGTGTATTGAGTGTATATATTTATCTTTAATGGTGCTGAAGTTTTTAAGAGTTATTTGCCATAATTTTAGGGTCATGAAACTAGTGCCTTGTTAATACTGGAAAAGATAACAGATAGAAACCTCATCAATGCAACCAATGCAGCTTTGCAAACGTGAGTACTTTCAGTGTCTAGTGTAAACCTTGTGATCTATAATTATAAAGATGATTAATGGGGTTCTTTTTTAACATGGGACCATTGGAATCAGTCTGTCACAGAAGCAGTTAAAAAATAAGGAACAGTTCTTATAAGTGACAAAACTCATTTCTAAAATCATCATAATTAAAAGGCATATTACTAAAAAAGCTTTTGAATTGAAATGTGTTCTCAATCCAGTTTTATGGAGGAAAGTAATACTGTTCTGTGTGTTTTATGGCAACCAACTGGAATAATACATTATTTGACACTAGCAGTAAATGAGGCAAAAAGTTTTATACGTGTCTGTAAGCTAGAGAGATTTCAGAAATAATCAAGTTCTAATTGTGAACCGCCAGCCTCCAGGTGACTCCTTAAATCCTGGATCAGTGTCTCCCATTGTCCTCTCTCCATTTTCATTTGCTGTTCTACTTTGAGACTTAGTAAAGGGAAAAACCTTATAATACTGGTTCCCATTCATGTATCAGTCAGATCCCTTAAGGGTCCAAAAATGAGTCATGGAACCTGTAAACTGTTTTCAGAGCCTGTTGGAATTTGTGCTGTTGCAATTTACAGTTTTTATTGTATATTCTATTATACGTGTTTGCCAACTACATTTCTTAGAACAACTTAAGGCAGTTTAGTTAGTAAAATCTCTTCAAACATTGAGTCTTGAAGGAAACTCACAAAAGAGTTTGGTGAAGGTGGAAACCTGTTGATGGGCCCAGGGCTGAGCTCAGGTGCATGACAAGGCCTGACAGTGCACTGCACGCTGGCTCTGCCGTGCCCTGCTCCCATCTTCATTGCTGTCAGGACCACGGGCCTCCAGTTTGCATCTCTAGATCTGCACAGCCAAGCAAAAATGGTCTTCAACAACCAGGATGGAGAGAGTGAACGAGCACACACACACATGGGTGTGCACACATGTACGTGTACACATATTTTTTTCCCTCCAGACCTCTGCATGTTGCTGCCCGAAATGGGCTAACAATGGTGGTTCAAGAACTTTTGGGGAAAGGAGCAAGTGTGCTTGCAGTAGATGAAAATGGTAAGTAGCTTCTGTGTTCTCTTTCCTTAACCTGTTAGAAACTTTCATCTTTCGATGATCCATATTTGAAGTAAAGTAGACTTGGATATTTTTTATTGGTCAAAGAGAAGAGCTGAAGTTAATACTGACTAGGACTTATACTTTGTGGCAAAGGGAATAAGGGCAAGAGAAGCAAGAAAAGTCCATCTAACAGGTGAACTTCTGAGTTTCATGTATTTATTAAATCAGAGTTAGGGTTTACTAACTTTGGTTTAGTGATACCACTTTTGTTTATCTTAGTATTCAAAGAATTTGTTCTGTCAACAAATATATATCAAGGCCCTTACTTAAATGCCAGGTTTTGTCTAAAGCTAATCTTCCCACTTATGCACTAGGTCCTATCCTCTTCTGCATACTTGAGACTGTCACTTTAGCGATTCTTTGCTTTCGTGTCCTGTAATAATGACTTTTTTTGTAGGAATCTTTCTAGATTATTCCCATCAGCATACAAACATTATTTCTCTCATCTTAAAAAATCTTTCATTACTCCCACTGCTCCTACCAGCTGTTGCCATATTTCTCTGTTCCCCTTTGCAGCAGTTACTCAAAAGTTGGCTCTCCCTCTCTCTCCACTTCTCCTTTTTCTTGCTCTCGTGCATCCCCCCTGGTCAGGCTTTTACCCGCACCGCACTACAGAACGGTTCTCAGCAAGGTCACCAGTGACCACTGCAATGCTAAGAGTCACCTCTCCTTTCACTTGACACATTAGAATTTGACACAACTGATTATTCCTTCTTTAAAAATAAGAAAAGGCTTTTAATGTGGAATTGAAAACATGTGAATAAGGGATGTGAAGGTTGCAGTTTACCATAGCTAGTGTCCGCTATTCCCCCCAAAAATCTCCAGACTTTCCATTGTGCTGCACACTGTTCCCGGGATCAGTAGGTACAGATCACTTCAGGGCAGGATAAGAGGGAGAGTCGGAGAGAATACATATGATTTGATTATAATATCCTTCTTTAGGATATTCTTTTTTTTTGTTTATTTTATTTTATTCATTTTAGTTTTGGCTATGTTGGGTCTTCGTTGCCGTGCACAGGCTTTCTCTAGTTGCGGCAAGCGGGGGCTACTCTTCGTTGTGGTGTGTGGGCTTCTCATTGCAGTGGCGTCTCTTGTTGTGGAGCACGGGCTCTAGGCACGGGGGCTTCAGTAGTTGTGGCACACTGTCTCAGTAGTTGTGGCTTGCGGGCTCTAGAGCGCAGGCTCCGTAGTTGCTCCGCAGCATGTGGGATCTTCCCAGACCACGGCTTGAACCCATGTCCTCTGCATTGGCAGGCAGATTCTTACCACTGCGCCACCAGGGAGGTCCCTAGGACATTCTTCATTCACAAATGCCTGGTTCCTTGAATTGATAACCGGATGAGGATTTATAACTCACTACTTTGTTGGTTAGATTAAATAACCAGATTTACTGGAACTGAAAATTTTTTGTTTATTTTTTATTTTACTCATTTCTTATTGAGGTATAACTGACATACAGTATTATATTAGTTTCAGGTGTATCCCTTTTTCTGGATAAACTTTCTTTACTTGGCTTTCAGGACTCCACATTTTCTTAGTTTTCCTCCTACAGTACTAGTTATAATTTCTTGCACTATCCCCAGCTTGTTAATATTGGAGGGCTCTCGGACTCAGTACTCAGTTCTTTTTGCTTTCCCTACCTACATTCACTCCCTGGGTGACCTCATCCAGTCCTTTGGTTCTAAACACTACCTCTGTGCTGAGAATTCCTAAATTTCTGTCTCCAGCTGCCTAATAGACAGTGGATGTCTAATGCACACGTCCAGAACTGAACTGATGGGCCTTTCTCTCCCCCTCTGCTAAGCCTGCTGTGCCCACAGCCACCCTTGGCTCAGCTGGTGGCCGGTCCCATCCTTACAGCTGCTCCTCGACCCCTCTCGCACCCAGGGCACCGTCCACCAGCGTGTACTACTGACCCACCTCCAGAGTATGTTCAAAATATGCCCACTTTTTTCCCTCATTTACCACCCTGGCCAGGATCCTTTTAGAATACATGGGAAGATGCTTCCCTCTGAATCTCAGTTTACTGAGAATCCTTAAATGATATCCAAGGCCCTACTGGGTCATCCCACTCCCCATTACCTCTCCCACCTCACCTCCTACTCTTCCTCCGTCGTCGCATTCCGCTGTGGCGGCGCCTCACACCAGGGATGTACATGCATTGTCATGTTTGTTCTGGCTGCTTCCTCTGCTTGGAGCACTCTGCCCCCAGCAGTCTCTGACTAAACCCTTCACCTGTTTCCAGTCTTAACTCAAATGTCATGTCTTCAGTGAATCCCATCCTGACCAGCCTTTTTATACTGCAGCCTGCTGCACACCCCCCATGGCATCCTCAGTTCTTGTTTAACCTGCTCTACTCCTTCCTCATTCTTTTTTCCATAGAGTTTATCTTCTAACATATGAGGGCAGGAGTCTTTGTCAGCTGCACTCACAGATCTACTCTAAGCAGTTAGGAGAGCGCCGGCCATGTGGGGCTCAATGGGTATGTGTTAGGTGATGATGTGCCGAGAACCGTGCTAAATCCTGCAGATACAGTGTAGAGTAAGACAGCCTACTTCCCTGAATGGCAGAGCATATAAACAGGCTGTCACAAGGCCCTTGAAGCAGTTCAGTTAGAATAACCCTAGAATGCCATGAGAGATATCGGGGAAGGCATCCCCCAAAAGTGCGTTCTGAGCCAAAATCCAAAGGACAAGTAAAAAGTGGGGAGAAAACTTTTTAAGCAGAGAGCGTGACGTATTTAGAGATACAACGCAAGGCAACTTGAGTACTGAGTTACGCCAGAGTCTCTCAGGTCAAGTGGCAAAGGATCTGTGTATCAGGGAGTCAGCAGCTCGTCTGCAGGGGAGCAAGCCTAGACTAGGAAACAAGTTCACGGTTAGGGGTGGAAGGAGGGGGTGGGCAGAATTAAGGCAGAGACATTGGAGATGAAAGGACGTTGATGTTTCTAGAGCCCTTTTGATGGAACTCGGGGAGGGAAGAAGTCGCCTGCAGCCCGGCGTGGGGTGATGTGTGGGGGAAGTGCCATTGTTTAAGATGAGAATGTAGGAGGAAGAGCTGGGTTCAGTTAGGGACATGAGAAAAGTTCACTGGAAACTCCAAGTGGGTAACTGGATGTAGATATATGGATCTGGAGCCCAGAGTCAGCAAGATCTAGGTTGGACATAGAGATTTGGGAATCCTTAGTAAAATGTAGTCATGAAATCCATAGAAGTGAGTGGTATCACCCACTAAGATAAGTTCAAACTCTCCTAGCTATAAAAGACACTTTTATTATCAGTAAATTACATTTCTGGAAATACAGCAACTATATAGATTGAAATCAGGAGCCTAAATCGCTAACTTGTATAAGATATTTGGTCACACTATGAGGCTCTAAATCAGTAGCCAGTAGGCAATCTTTGTTGATCATTTTCAAGGTTTTATATAGCTTTTCCTTATAAAGAGATGGAAGGGATAGTATAGCAGATGATAATGAAGGTCGCCTGTGACCTGATGTCTTCTGACATACTTTGTAATGTTAAATAGTAATCACGGTCCAAAGTTGGCAAGTCATAGTAAGTACCCATCTTAT
The DNA here is from genome assembly GCF_949752795.1 of Hyperoodon ampullatus. Lineage (NCBI taxonomy): Eukaryota > Metazoa > Chordata > Mammalia > Artiodactyla > Ziphiidae > Hyperoodon > Hyperoodon ampullatus. Next base: position 31,037,049 of record NC_136918.1, read on the forward strand.
TTTTTAATTTTTTTATTTTTAATTTTTATTTATTTATTTTTTTTTGCGGTACCCGGGCCTCTCACTGTTGTGGCCTCTCCCGTTACGGCGGAGCACAGGCTCCAGACGCGCAGGCCCAGCGGCCATGGCTCACGGGCCCAGCCGCTCCGCGGCATGTGGAATCTTCCCAGACCGGAGCACGAACCCGTGTCCCCTGCATCAGCAGGCGGACTCTCAACCACTGTGCCACCAGGGAAGCCCAAGTACCCATCTTATTTTACGATCAATTCTAACCTTCAAATTAATGATCCAGTTATAAATTGCTCCAGTAACAACAGAGGTTGATGATTAAATTAGGCTGTATGTTCTCACCATCTTCTCTCCCTACCCAACCAAGTGTTTCCTTACTCTGTTGTATTGATACTCTGGTGCCTTAGGGCTAAAGTCAGTCTTCTTCTGCTAAAGAAGGGAACATATACAAAGGAAACATTTGTTTTGACTTAGGAGCTTTAAACCTGTTTACTTTATCTGTTTTTCTTCAGTGGGCTATGACCCTAAAAGAAAAGTTAATTGATGGCCATGTGTCATTCATTGAACAAGCATCTTTTGAGCACCTGCTCAGAGCCTCATTCATGAATCTGTGCACATTTAGGTTTCTCAGCCTGTAAGCACTTACAGAACGACAAATTAACAGTAAGACTCTCCCACCATTCTGAACAAAGATTGATCAGTCTGTTTTTTTCCCCTTATTCTAGTCTGATATTGTCTATGAATCTGGATGGATAGAGATAAGTTGTGAGATAGTGGAGGAATCATCCATCGTGGGCCTCAGTTTCCTCTGCTATAATGTAGTCTGTTAGGTCTCCTCCCACCCTAGATTTCTATGACTTTCCTCTTTCTCTACTTACTGGAAAGTTCTGAGTCATTCCAGTAAAACCAATTTATTATATAAGCTAGGTAATTTAAAGTATGTGTAAAGTTGAAGGCCTTTAGGCTTATTTCCTTGTATTCGTGAAGTGAGTCTTAGGATGAGTAATTTTTAAATTTTATCTTTAATTCTAGGCTATACCCCAGCTTTGGCCTGTGCTCCCAACAAGGACGTGGCTGATTGCCTCGCTCTCATTTTGGCCACCATGATGCCTGTCTCATCAAGTAGTCCTTTATCATCTCTGACATTCAATGCCATTAACCGTTATACAAACACCTCAAAAACAGTGAGCTTCGAAGCCTTGCCCATCATGAGGAATGAGCCCAGCTCCTACTGCAGCTTCAACAACGTCAGTGGCGAACAGGAGTACTTATACACTGATGTGGACGAGCTCAACGACTCCGATTCCGAGACCTACTGACCGGCTGAGCCAGAGGTCCAGGGAGGGAGTTCTGGCACCGACGCTTCAGACTGTGCTTTTCAGGAAGAAGGCACTTTCTCATTCACGTACAAATTCAGCCTAAGAGGAAAGATGACCGAGTGGGCGAATAGAAGAAATGAGGTAACATTAGGAAGAAGAGTTTTAAAGGCAAGTTTTGCAAAAGAGACTTCTAGAAACTTGAAATAGACTTGACCAGAGGAAAACACTTTGATGGCACATGGCTTTGTGGAATTATGTAATTTGGTTTTGCAGTGCCAGGAATTACTTGGGACACTGTGTACCCTAATCTGCTCACACAAGCAACACTACCGTGAAAGAAGAGATAAGGACACTAGATTTCAGTTTTATCAGTAAAACTACAACTAAATTTAAGGGCAATAAAAGTTTGGTACAGTAGGCATGATTGCACAGCAAATTGCCAAAGGACCAAATAACTCAAAGGGTTTTAATAGAATGCTACTTTGCGGAAGCTGGAGCGGGTGAAATGAGACATTATCTAAACCAAACTTTAATATTTCTGAAAATGAAGCTGAGATTTGGTTTTAAATGTTGATTTTTTTTTAAGAAAACATCTGAAAGCCTTCTAATACTGTATTAAACCATGAGAGAAAGCAGATGTATTTTTACATTTTTTTTTCTTTTACATAAAAATTTTAAAATTCCAACTTTTATAATATTAGAATTGAAAACCAGCTGATTGGGTGCAGTCAGGGTGAAAATATTTGTGATGTAGACATGAGGTAGATTGGGGTTGGGCTATTGTTGCCCAGTTTTGAATGGTTTAGGTTTAAAATTGAACTATTTTTGTTTGAAAATGTAAAGGATTTCCTAGAAGAAGGAAATTTCATGAAATCAGAAAGTAGATGATTTTCACCCTATTGCAGCCAAGTGGTCCTGGGGAGTGGAGTTTTCAATCTCACTACTTTGGATGGTACACCTTCATCGCCTGTGTCACCCTTGTGCCTCCACAGTGGATTGGGGGATTTTTGTTGTCATTGTTTAGTGAAGAATCAAAAAGAGAAACTCCCTTGTTATTCATAAGTTAACGCCATCAGGTTTCTCTCGGAAGGCATTTCTATATTGGGCAAGGTTTAAAATACTAAAGCCTTTAGGTCTTGTTGACATTTAAAGTAGGGTGTTTATAACATGCTACTGTTTAGGGAAGGAAGCAGTTGCCTGCCGAATTGGAAGACTGCCTTTTAAGTAACAAAAAGAGGGGGGAAAGGCTGATGTTTAGGCTTTTAAATAACAATTTATATGGGTCTGCTTTTACTGTAACTGTCACTTTCCCAGTGAAAATGATGTCACATATGTAGGGGGTCTTCCAGGTCTGGGTAGAGTTCCATAAATTTTCACAAAATGATACCCAATTTCATTTTATTCTTTTTGTATTGTGAAACTGGAAACTTTATGACATTGTAAATTATCAGCTGGTTTTTCTGAATATAAAGTGTGAAAACACAGAACAGTATTTTGATCTATTTGATAATTTTGTGGGTTTTTGAAGAATTAATGAGCATGTAAATAGAAATAGTGACTGCTTGAATACTGTATTTACTTGCACTCTTTCAGTACATCAAGATTCCTGTATATTTTAGAGTATAATAAAACACAGATGTGAGTTGTATTTAATAATGTATTTGTATCTGTGCATATTACCTAAAAATCTATAAAGTTTCTAGGGCATTGACTACTAGATTTTAAGCATTTTTTTCTAAAGTATTTACAGAAATTATAAATGTAATCATCCATCTTTTCTTTATAATATAAAGAAGTCATAATGGACCCTTCCTAATTATTAGTGGTAGGAAGGTGAATATGCATTTTAAAGACAGCAGACTACATTTTCTATTGTACCTTTTGAAAAAAAGAAAAAAGTCAAGAGGATTCTAAAAGTATACATATGTGTGCTTTCTCTTTCCTTTTAGGAATTCTCTTCTGAATTCCCTGAGGGAATTTTCTAGAATCTCAGAATTGAAAGAGACCTGAGGTTCATCCAGTCTAACCTCTTAGCAAATACAGGAGTCTCTTCTACAAGGGTGATCTTTCCACCTTGCATACTTCCAGTGACTCTACCTCACCAAGCAGTCCATTCAGTTGTTGAGCAGCTCTGTTAGAAAGGTCTTCCTTAGGTGGAGCTGAAGCCTCCTTCCCTCCTGGGAACTTCTGTCCTTGGGCCCTGGTCTGTCCTCCAAGAGAAGGCTGAGAACCTCGGCAGGATGACTTATGCCCTCTGCCGTGTCTTCTCTTTTGCAGGCTATTTGACTTGTCTGCTGAAGTGATTTCCAGAAGGACTCATTAGACACACTGTTAGATTTACCGCCTCTAATGAAACCCAAGGTGTAGCTGTAAAGTAACAAGCTGTTTTTAATTTATCCTCACACATACCAGAATTTAGATCTTGCATCATTTTATGTAAATGATGCCATGACTGGAAATACTGGTGAGGTGGGTCTTCCGAATCACTTGCCCACTAGGAAAGCTATTCCATTACTCTGTGATCCCATTTTGTGATAGTCTATTCCCCAGCTTGATCAACCACTTCCTTTGGTCGGCACCTGATGAGGGGAAATCCCAAAGTACTGTCCCAAACAGTATTTTAATGGCACTAGTATTGTTGGGGGAAGCACATGGACTGCTTGAATGAAGGGACACAGCGCCAGTGAGTTCCTTTATAGTTACACCTTGTGTGTCAGAGGCATTCAGGCCCTGTTCTGTAGTGGTTTTTATACCTGCACAGAATAGAAAAGCCTGTTTGCTTTTTTAACTTCTGCATGAAAGATGACATCTGAAGTATCTGCTATGTATTATAATACCAGCTTCTGTTGTAGAACTACTTTTAGGGCAGTGGTGGTAATAGCAAATGATCTCCTTTAATAAGACACACAACTCAAAACAGTGCCATTTAGTTCAGGATATCTCTAAGTGTAGCTGTCGATTTGGGGTTTAATTTGGCTTATATTGGACCTTTTAAATGAAATAAAGTTTTTTAATGCAATAAATCAAATGTCTTTCATGTGCAAACTTCTTTTCCCTTAAAATATCTGATTAGTGTTCAGTTGTAACTGGTTTTTACCTTTCTTTAGAAACTTATTGAATTTTCAATAAAGCTGTTTTACAGTTTAGATGAACCTTTCTAAATGGGCTTTTCAAATACAGTTATTCAACAAATACTTACTGCTTGTCCGCTATATACTTGGGGATGGGAATGGGCAGAAAGCGAGCCTAGAAATTGGGATCTTGTCCTCTCGGAGCTCAAATTTCATCATGGAAAGGTACGTACCTAAAAGTGGAAAGTGTGAAAGTGTAATTGAGGTAGAGATGAACTGCTAACTATGGAAGGTCAGTGAACAACAAGTTCACTCTGGGAAGGGTGATCAGAACAGGTTTCTTGGAAGAGGTGGGGTTTAGGCTGGACATTGAGGAACAAATATGATCTGAGCAGGTGGAGAAGGGGCAAATGATATCTTGGAGGAAAAGAACAAAATCAGCAGTTCTTAAAATGGTTGGTGGAGGGGAGGTGGATGGAATAGACATCAGCACTTAGCATTCCCGAGCTAAAAAAAAGCTTATTATAAACATGTACAGAGATTAGCCAGAAGTGAGAACAGGAGATATAAATAGGTGATTGGAGGAGCAGGTCAAGAAGATGTTAATAACTTTTCCAAATCATCTTATGCTGATGATAACAACAGAAGGTGCATTTACGGTGTTAGTCACGTACCAGTCATGATTGTAAGTACTTGAAATCCATATCTTAATCCACACAACTGTCCTGTGAGGTAGGTCTTATTAATAGCACCATTTAACAGGTGAGGAATAAGGCAAAGAGGTGAAGTGACTTTTGCCCAATCTTGTTTGGCCAGTAATTCATGAAGCCTAGATTCACATCCAGGCAGTCATTTCCACCACTGCTGCTCAATCACCTGATGACCTCTAATAGGCTTTCCGGTCCTTGTTGAAATTGGCAATTTTGAAGTTGGACCATATGCTTGACTACTAAATTATGTAAGTTCAGTTTTATTATCCTAGATCACTAGTTTTAAACAGAAATGTACCGCAGCAGATGTTTATTGAACACCTGCTGTGTCCCAAGAACTGTGCTAGGCTCTGGGCATAGAGCAGTGAAGGAAGAGCTAATGGAATGTGTCCTCGTGATGGAGCCTAAGAGAATGACATCTGCTTATGTTTCTGTTGCTGCCTCAGGTCTCGTCAAGCTAAAATACTCACCCTCACTTATGCCTTTGCAGGTTGGCTGACGGGCTCAGCTGGGTGACGCCTCAGTCTGGAGTCTGGCTGGGCTTGACCGCTCATGGTGAGTTGGGCTCGATCTGCTCCATCTGTGTTCTCTGTGGATGAAGCACAAGAAGGCAAGCCTGACCCACACAGTTCACGCCTCTGTATGCATCACTGCTGCTAATACTCCAAACCTCAGTGAGATCGGGCAGTTGGCTGTGCTCATTGGGGAAGGATAATTTGAGTTCACAGTTCATTTAGCCCTGAAATGATGAGCCAGGCCAGCGTGTCATTGTTCTCAGTTTATCCACGGGCTTTGCTCTCTGCCTGTTCCTTCCCTTCTTGTGGTTCCTTCTGGTGTAGGGGATTCAGATGTAAAACTGGGTAGCAAAAATGAATTTGGAATTGGAAAGCTCTGCCCTGGCAGTGTCGAACTGATTGCGTAGGTGTTTGATGTCAGTGTAGCACCATTCCCCTCTCTCGTGTCTGACTGTGACCATCCCTTCCAAATCAGAGCCTAATCTAACGGAAGACAGTAAAAGTACACGAGTGTAGAACACTCTCCCCTGTCTAGGTCATTTCCGCGCCTCACCGTCTGCAGCACTCGTGTGAGTCTCCGTTTCTCTGCCTTCCTCTTTCTGTGTTATTTCTCATTTTCTTGAGGGTGGTTTACTCCTCTTGCCTTCCTATGATTCTTATCTGTCTTCTTTCTTAATTAGGACTGAAATGCAGGCTTTATTTGAAAAGCCAGTGATTTGATCTTAAAATATTTCTTCCTCTTCGCCCTTCTCTAAACTTGAAGAAAAATTGCATTTTTGCTTTTAAGCCCTTCAGCAAACATGTTTTGGGTACACACTCTACAGCAGGCACTGTGTTAAATCCTGGAGCTACACCAGGGATGAAGTCCCTGCCCTCAGGAGGCTTCCATTTTAGTCGGGGAGAAAGACAAAAAGGATGTCAATGGTGATTATTCTGCAGAGAAAGATTTGTGAGATTTGGTATTTGGGGGAGATCCTTGATTTTAAAAATGCCTTGCCCTTTTATGCACGAGGGGATTACACAAACAATTTGTTTTAATGGGATAACCTTTTTAAAAAATACATATTTATTTATTTATTTTGGTTGCACTGGGTCTTAGTTGCAGCAGATGGGCTCCTTAGTTGCGGCACATGGGCTCCTTAGTTGCGGCAGGCAGGCTTCTTGGTTGTGGCATGCACATGGGATCTAGTTCCCTGACCCGGGATCGATTCCTGGCCCCCTGCTTGGGAGCACAGAGTCTTAATCACTGCACCACCAGGGAAGTCCCTACACAAACAATTTCTGATGTGAGACACCATAAGGTTTTGCTGAGAAAGTGGAAGAATGTTGAAGCAACAAACTAATAAAAGCAGGAAAAGGATAGACAAAGATGGTGAGTTAATCCCCAAAAGCAAACCTGAGGTTAAGCTAACCCAGAGCATGTCATAGGTTAACCCAGGCATCAATTGTCATTTCAATAGAGGGGATCTGGGTTGATTGAAGTGTTTCTCAGATGTCTCCTAGCTCTGCCATCCCTAGTCCCTGACATGTAACTTGCTTAAACCTTCAGTTAGAAATGAACATGGCACAATGCTTGGGGTTAGGTTACCACTAAGCTCTAAAACAGGCTTTTCGGTAATGTTGGCCACCCCCCAAAAATGGGAAGTTGGTTCATTTCTGGTACCCGAAGTAACAGCAGGTACTGTTATATTGCCTCAGACCTAGTAGAAACAAAATGCATTTTTTATGTTGACAGTAAATTTTTCACTTAACATCTTACTTCTTGTGTAACCTGGTTTGAACTCTTATCATGCCTGCCACAAAGATGGTAGGACCCAGTATACATGAGAGGAAAGTTTCTCATGGTTCTGATACTCATGGTAAGAAATGGCAAAGTCAAAGAGAATGTGAGGGCTTCCCTGGTGGCGCAGCGGTTGGGAGTCCGCCTGCCGATGCAGGGGACGCGGGTTCGTGCCCCGGTCCGGGAGGATCCCACATGCCGCGGAGCGGCTGGGCCCGTGAGCCATGGCCGCTGGGGCTGCGCGTCCGGAGCCTGTGCTCCGCCACGGGAGAGGCCACAACAGTGAGGGGCCCGCATACAGCAAAAAAAAAAAAAAAAAAAGAATGTGAATGAAAAGAATTCAAGGTAAAGGGCCTTCTTGAGAAGAGCTTTGTCTCTCCTCACATCTAGGTGGCCATAAGTGTGTAGGGGCTTGGGAAGAAAGGCCATTGGTTGCCTGCAGTACTAGGTGACTAGTAGAAATAGGACCTAAGACATTGTAAATGGTCCAAAAGCTTTTTCCAAGTGATGTCAGTGAAAATGGCAGAGCAAGGACCACTGAGTCTTGATAAGATCTTTGACCTTTGTGGCGTTTCAATTTGCTCAAGTTGCATTCCTCATTCCAGCTCTGCAGGAGCCTTAACAACTAAGCCCACATTCTTGGTGCAGACAAGCAGCCACCAAAAGAAGCAAAACAAAACTAGAGCTCTGTCAAAGCCTCATTCCCAAGAATTGTCATTATTTTGCCTGTCTGATGGTTCCCTGGAAGATCCCACTTACCACACTGTCTGTAGTTGAGCTAACTCAAAGTTGACCCAGTGTGAGTTATTCTCCCTGGAGAGGTATTTGTTGAAAACAATTACAGGAAAGAGTTTTGGGTTTGTTTTTTTTTAATTGAAATGTAGTTGATTTACAATGTCACGTTAGTTTCAGGTATACGGCAAGGTGATCAGTTATATATATATATTTCAGATTCTTTTCCCTTATAGGATATTACAAAATACTGAGTAGAGTTCCCTGTGCTATACAGTAGTAGGTCCTCATTGGTTATCTATTTTATATATAGTAGTTCATATATGTTCATCCCAAACGCCTGATTTATCCTTCCCCTCCCCTTTCCCCTTTGGTAACCATAAGTTTGTTTTCTGTGTCTGTGGGTCTATTTCTGTTTTGTAGATACGTTCATTTGTGTTATATTTTAGATTCCACATTTAAGTGATATCATATTTGTCTTTGTCTGGCTTACTTCACTTACTGTGATAATCTCTAGGTCCATCCATTGCTGCAAATAGCATTATTTCATTCTTTTTTATGGCTGAATAATATTCCAGTGTGTGTGTGTGTACACCATATCTTCTTTATTCATTCATCTGTCGATGGACATTTACATTGCTTCCATTTACATTGCTTCCATGTCTTGGCTATTGTGAATAGTGCTGCTATGAACATTGGGGTGTATGTATCTTTTCAAATTATGGTTTTCTCCAGATATATGCCCAGGAGTGGGATTGCAGGATCGTGTGGTAGCTCTATTTTTAGTTTTTTAAGGAACCTCCGTACTGTTCTCCATAGTGGCTGCACCAATTTACATTCCCACCAACACTGCAGGAGGGTTCCTTTTCCTCCACACCCTCTCCAGCATTTATTGTTTGTAGACTTTTTAATGATGGCCACTCTGTGTGTGAGTTTTGATTTGCATTTCTCTAATAATTAGCGATGTTGAATATCTTTTCATGTGCCTGTTGGCCATCTGTATGTCTTCTTTAGAGAAATGTCTGTTTAGATCTGCGCATTTTTTGATTGGGTTTTTTTTTTTGATATTGAGCTATACGAGCTGTTTGTATATTTTGGAGATTAATCCCTTGTTGGTCACATTGTTCGCAAATATTTTCTCCCAGTCCATAGATTGTCTTTTCATTTTGTTGATGGTTTCCTTTGCTGTGCAAAAGCTTTTAAGTTTGATTAGGTCCCATTTGTTTATTTTTGTTTTTATTCCCATTACTCCAGGTGATGGATCCAAAAAGATCTTGCTGTGATTTATGTCAAAGAGTGCTCTGCCTGTTTTCCTCTAGGAGTTTTATAGTATCCGGTCTTACATTTAGGTATTTAATCCATTTTGAGTTTATTTTTGTGTATGGTGTTAGAGAATGTTCTAATTTCATTCTTTTACATGTAGCTCTCCAGTTTTCCCAGCACCAGGCAAGAGTTTTAATGTTGCACTTGTCTTAGGAGGTGGATAAGAGCTGAGGCAAGCAACAGACAACCAAAAACCTTAAAAGGAAAAGCTAGGGGAATAGATATCCATAGGACATGGTTCTAGGAATTCTAGAATGCCCCACATATGTGGAGTTGTGTGCATGCTTGTGGAAGACCCAAGGCTACCCGAAATTCTTGCCTGTGCCTAATTTTGAGGCTCTGCACAAACAGGAAGTGAAAGCCAATTTTCAACTGCCAGGCTGTGTTCTAAAGATGTGCCCTTACATACACAGCCCCTTGGCAAAGACCAGGGAATTCTTTTGGTCCCAGATGTTTAAGAAAATCTCTGTCCAATCGTTAGCTGACAGCTAAGCTAAATGAGTAGAGACTTCATTGGCCACACATGGCAAACGATACAGACTTTACAGAACATGTTCAGAAAAGTCACTGACCCACTATAACAAGCAGCAATAACAAACCCAGGGGAGGTAGATGAATCTGATTTCCAGAATTGCTATATTATTTTAAAAGTCCAGTTTTCAACAAAAGATTGAGATATGCAGAGAAACAATGTATGGCCCATACACAGGAAAAACAATCAATAGAAACTATCCTTGAAGAAGCTGAGACATTGGGTTTACTACACAAAGAATGTAAATCATTTATTTTTTTAAATTTATTTATTTATTTTATTTTATTTTATTCACTTTATTTTTGGCCGCATTGGGTCTTTGTTGCTGCGTGCGGGCTTTCTCTAGTTGTGGTGAGCAGGGGCTACTCTTTGTTGTGGTGCGAGGGCTTCTCATTGCGGTGGCTTCTCGTTGCGGAGCATGGGCTCTAGGCGTGCAGGCTTCAGTAGATGTGGCACACAGGCTCAGTAGTTGTGGCTCACGGGCTCTAGAGCGCAGGCTCAGTAGTTGTGGTGCACAGGCCTCGTTGCTCCACGGCATGTGGGATCTTCCCGGACCAGGGATCGAACCCGTGTCCCCTGCATTGGCAGGCGGATTGTTAACCACTGCACCACCAGGGAAGCCCATAAATCATTTATTTTAAACATGTTCAAGGGGCTAACAGAAACCATGTCTAAAGAATTAAGAGAAAGTTTTCTTTTAAATGCTTCACCAAATAGAGAATATCGATAAATATATAGAGATAATATTTTTAAAAGCAAATGGAGATTCTGTATTTGGAAATTATAGTAACTGGAATAGAGGGCCTCAGTGTTAGATTTGAGTAGGCAGAAGAATCAGTGAGCTTGAAGATAGGTCAGTTCCTAGTCTTGAGGAACAGGGGGAAAAATGAAAAGTGATCATAGCCTCAGAGACCTGTGAGATCCCAATAAACATAGCAACATACACACAAGGGAAGTCCCAGAAGGAGAAGAGAAAGAAAAGGAGGTAGAAAGAATATTTGAAGAAATAATGGCTGAAAACTTAATTTCAAAAACGTTAATCTACAAACTCAAAAAGCTCAAAGAACTCCACGTAGAATATAAACTCAAAGAGATCCAGGCTACACACATTATAATCAAACTATCAAAAGACAAAACAAGACTCTTGAAAGCAGAAAGAGAGAAGCAATTCATCATGTAAAAGAAATCTTACTAATAAGAGTAACAGCTGGTTTCTCATCAGAGTCAAGGGAGTCAGAAGGCAGGGGCATGGTGCTCAAGGCACTGAAAGAAAAATACTGTCAGTCAAGAACTCTATATCCAGCACAACTGTCTTTCAAAAATGACAGACAAATTAAGATATTCTATTTATTATTACCTATTTGTTATTTAAAAAACAGAAATAAAGAGCAACAGTAAATATAACAGCTAAGTAAATTTAAAGACAGTACAAATCTATTTTTTGTAAATCTTTATTTCTCTTATCTGATTTAAAAGTCAACTACATAAAGCTATAATTATAAATCTGTGTTGATGGGCACACAATGTATGAAAATGTAATTTGTGACAATAACAACACAAAGGAACAGGGGAAACGGAGCTAACTCCTGTAGAAAAAGGTTTTGTATAGTACAGGCATACCTTGTTTTATTGGGCTTCACTTTATTGCACTTCACAGATAATGCATTTTTTTTACAAATTAAAGGTTTGTGGCAATGCTGAACTTTTCCAGCAACGTATGCTCACTTCATATCTGTCACGTTTTGGTAATTGTTGCAATATTTGGAATTTTATTCTTATTATATTTGTTACAGTGATGTGTGATCCGTGATCTGTGATGTTCCTATTGTGATTATTTGGGGGTGTCACGAACCACACCCATATAAGATGGCGAATTTAGTAAATGTGTGTGTTCTGACTGCTCCACCAATCAGCCATTTGTTTCCTCCTCTCTCTCCCTCTCCTCAGACCTCCCTCTTCCCTGAGACACAACAATACTGAAATTAGGCCTATTAATAACCCTATAATGGCCTCTAAGTACTTTAAGTGAAGAGTCTCACGTCTCTCACTTTAAATCAAAAGCTAGAAATGGTTAAGCTTAGTGAGGAAAGCATGTCAAAAGCCCAGATAGGCCAACAGCTAGGCCCAGTGCACCAAACAGTTAGCCACATTGTGAATGAATGCAAAGGAAAAGTTCATGAAGGAAATTGAAAGTGCTACTCCAGTGAACACATGAATGATAAGAAAGCAAAACAGCCTTATTGCTGATATGGAGAAAGTTTTAGTGGTCTGGATAGAAGATCAAACCAGCCACCACATTCCCTTAAACCAGAGCCTAATCCAGAGCAAGACCTTAACTCTCTTCAATTCTATGAAGGCTGAGAGAGGTGAGGAAACTGCAGAAGAAAAGTGTGAAGCTTAGCAGAGGTTGATTCATGAGGTTTAAGGCAAGAAGCCATCTCCATAACATGAAAGTGCAAGGTGAAGAAGCAGTGAGTGCTGATGACGAAGCTGCAGCAAGTTATCCAGAAGATCCAGCTAAGATCATTAATGAAGGGGTAACCACATTAAACAACAGATTTTCAATGTACATGGACTGCCTTCTATTGGAAGAAGATGCCATCTAGGACTTTCATAGCTAGAGAGGAGAAATCAATGCCTGGCTTCAAAGCTTCAAAGGATAGGCTGACTCTGTTGTTATGGGCTAACATTGCAGTTAACAGTGCAGCTAACATTGAAGCCAATACTCGGATTCTGAAAATCCTGGGACCCTTAAGAATTATGCTACCTACTCTGCCTGTCCTCCATAACAGCAAAGCCTGGATGACAGCACATCTGTTGATAACATGGCTTACTGAATATTTTAAGCCCACTATTGAGACCTGTTGCTCAGAAAATAAGATTCCTTTCAAGACGACTGCTCATGCACCTGGTCACCCAAGAGCTCTGAAGGAGATGCACAATGAGATGCATGTTGTTTCCATACTTGCCAACACAACATCCATTCTGCGGTCTATGGATGAAGGAGTAATATTGACTTTCAAGCCTTATTATGTAAGAAATACATTTCCTAAGGCTATAGCTGCCATAGAGAGTGATCCCTCTGATGGATCTGGGCAAAGTCAACTGGAAACCTTCTGGAAAGGATTCACCATTCTAGATGCCATGACAGACATTCGTGATTCATGGGAAGAGGTCAAAATATCAACATAAACAGGAGTTGGGAAGAAGTTGATTCCAACCATCACAGATGACTGAGGGTAGAGGAAACAACTGTAGATGTGGTGGAAACAGCAAGAGAACTAGAATTAGATGTAGAGCCTGAAGATGTGAATTGCTACAATCTCATGATTAAAGTTTAACAGATGAGGAGTTGCTGCTTATGGACGAACAAAGAAAGTGGGTTCTTGAGATGGAATCTACTCCTGGTGAACATGCTGTGAAGATGGTTGAAATGACAAAGGTTTAGAATATTACATAAACTTAATTGATAAAGCAGTGGCAGGCTTTGAGAGGACTGACTCCAATTTTGAAAGGTCTACTGTGGGTAAAATGCTATCAAACAGCACTGCATGCTACAGAGAAATCGTTCATGAATGAAGAGTCAATTGATGGGGCAGACTGCATTGTTGTCTTATTTTAAGAAACTGCCAGTCACCCCTGCCCTCAGCACCACCACCCTGATCAGTCAGCAGCCATCAACACTGAGGCGAAACCCTCCACCAACAAAAAGATTACAACTCACTGAAAGCTCAGATGATGGTTAGCATTTTTCAGCAATAAAATGTTTTTTAATTAGGGCATGTACAGTTTTTTAGAGATAATGCTATTGCACACCTAGTAGACTACAGTATATTGTAAACATAACTTTTATATTCACTGGGAAACCAAAAAAAATTTGTGTAACTCACTTTGTGATATTTGCTTTACTGCAGTGGTCTAGAACTGAACCTGCAGTATCTTCAAGCTGTATCTGTATTGAAATTTAGCTTTATTAATATGAACTAAATTGTTATAAGTTAACATGTTAGTTGGAATACCCAGGACAAACACTAAGAAGATAACTATAAATTATAAAAGAAATGACAAGAGAATTAAAATGGTACACTAGAAAATATCTAACACAAAAGAAGGCAGTGATGGAGGCCTAGAGAAACAAAAAAGAACAGATACAAAACAAATCGCAAAATGGCAGGTGTAAAATCTACATTATCGGTAATACATTGAATGTAAATAGATTAAACTCTAATTATAAGGCAGAGAGTAACAGAATGAATATAAAACATCCAATTATATACTGTCTATGAAACATGTGCTTTAGATTCAAAGACACAAATAAGTTGAAAGAGGATGAAGAGAAATACCATGGCAACAGCATCCAAAAGAGAGCTGTAATGGCTGTACTACTAAATAAATGAGAAATATTTTGAGATTAATGAAAGCAAAAGTATAACATTCCATTTCACTGCAGTGAAAGCAGTGCTTAGTAGGAAATTAAGCTGTAAACACAGTAAAAAGGAAGAAAGGTCTCAAGTCTATAACCTTCCAGTTTAAGAAACTAGACAAAAGAAGTGCAGACTAAAATCCAAAGCAGGCAGAAGAAAACAATAGAAATTAGAGCAGAAATAAATGAAGTAGGGATTCAAAAAAAAAATAGAGAAAAATCAACAAAACAAAATTCATTTACAAAAATCAACAAAATTGACAAACTTGTAGCTAGAATGACCAAGAAAAGAAGACGATTGAAAATCAGGAATGAAGAGGGGGGAATTCTACTAACCTCACAGAAATAAAAAATTTACTAGAGTACTATGAATAATTACATACCAACAGATCTGCTAACCCAGATGAAATGAACAAATTCCTAGAAAGATAAACTATCAAAACTGTTTCAAGAAAAAATGGAAAATATGAGTAGGCCTATAACATGTAAAGACATTGAATTTGTAATAAAAAAAACTCCCCAGAAAGAAAAGCTCAGGACCAGGTGACTTCACTGGTGGATTCTACAAAACATTTGAAGAATTAACACCAGTCTTTCACAAACTCTTAAAAAACTGAAGAGGGGGGAAACACTTCCCAACTCGCTCTGTGAAGTATTAACCTCATACCAAAACCAGACAAAGGCATCTCAAGAAAAGAACACTACAGACCCAATATCCTTTATGAATATAGATGCAAAAATTATCAACAAAATAACATTGAACCAAATCTATCAACATCTAGAAAGTCTTATACACCATGAATATCCCTTATGAATACAGATGCAAAAGTCATCAAAAAAATACTATCAACCCAAATCTATCAATGCTTAAAAAGTATTATATACCATGACCAAGTGGGATTTATCCCAGGAACGCAAGATATTTTCAACATAAAAATAAGCCAATGTTAAAATAAATAAATAAGCCAATGTAATACACTGTATAATAAAGGGGGTAAACACTTGATTATCACTATTAATGGAGAAAAAGAATTTGAAACCCTTTCATGATAAAAACACTAAACAGTAGGAGTAGAAGGAAACTTCATCTATGAAAAGCCCACAGCTAACATCATACTTAATGATGAACGACTGAAAGCTTTTCTCCCCTAAGATCAGAAATGAGGCAAGGATGTCCACTCTCACCACATCTACTCAACACTGTACTAGAGGTTCTAGCCAGAACAATTAGGAAGGGGGGGGGAAAAAGGCATTCATATAAAAAGAAGTTGGGCCTCCCTGGTGGCGCAGTGGTTGAGAGTCTGCCTGCCGATGCAGGGGACACAGGTTCATGCCCCGGTCTGGGAGCATCCCACATGCCGCGGAGCGGCTGGGCCCGTGAGCCATGGCCACTGAGCCTGCGCGTCCAGAGCCTGTGCTCCGCAATGGGAGAGGCCACAACAGTGAGAGGCCCGCGTACCGCAGAAAAAAAAAAAAAAAGAAGTTAATCTATTTGTAGATGACATGATCTGGTGTATAGAAAATCCTAAAAACTCCACCAGTACATTATTAGTGCTGATAAGTTCAGCAAGTTTACTGGACACAAGATCAAAATAAAAAACTAACTCTATTTTTATACACTTGCAATTAACAATCCAAAAATGAAATTAAGAAAACAATTCCATTTATAATAGCATCCAAAAAATAATTGGGAATAAAAATAAAAGGAGTATAAAAATTTGTACACTAAAAATGACAAAACTAAATGGGAAGACATCCTGTGTTCATGAACTGGAAGATTTAATATTATTAAAATGGCATTCCCCAAATTAATCTCCAGATTTAATGCAATACCTATCAAAATTCCACTGATTTTTTTGACAGAAATTGACCAGGTGACCCTAAAAAGTTCATATGGAACTGCAAAGGACCCAAAATAGCCAAAACAATTTTGATAAAGAACAAAGAGGACTCAACACTTCCCAATTTAAAAACTTACTACAATGCTACTGTAATAAGGACAAGTGTGGTACTTGCTTTAGGACAGACATACAGATCAATGGAATAAAATTGAGTCTAGAAATAAACCTGTATATTTATGGTTAATAGATTTCAATAAGGGCACCAAGACAATACAATGGGGAAAGAATAATGTCTTTCAACAAACGGCACTGGGACACCTAGATGCTCACTTGCAAAAGAATGAATTTGCACCCCTATCTCACAACACATAGAAAAATTAACTTCAGTGGATCGTAGATCTAAGCATAAGAGCTCAAACAATAAAACTCTTAGGGGAAAACATAGCTGTAAGCCTATGACCTTTAATTAGGTATGACACCTAAAGCACAGCCAACCAAAGAAAGAAGATAAATTCAACTTCATCTTAAAATTTAAAATTTCATCACAAAATTAAAAACTTTTGTATACCAAAAAATGGTATCAAAAAGTGAAAAGACAACCAACAAATGGAGAAAACATTTGCAGATCACTTATCTGATAAGGGTCTAATATCCAAAATAGACAAAGAACTCTTACAACTAAATAATAAAAAGACAATCCAATTTTTTAATGGGCGTAAGATTTTAATAATTTCTTCAAAGAAGATATTTGGGTGGCCAATAAGCACTTGGAAAGATGTTCAGCGTCATTAGCAACTAGGTCAATGAAATCACGACCACGATGAGATACCACAACCACTGAGATGGCTGTGATTTTAACAAACAGACAATAACAAGCATTAGCAAGGATGTGGAGAAATTTGAATTCTTACACATTGCTAATAGGGATGCAAAATGATGCAGCCCCTTTGGAAAACAGTCTGTCTGACAGTTCCTCAAATAATTAAACATTGACTGGTATGACCCAGCAATTACACTCCTAGATATATACCCAAGGAATTGAAAAATGTATATTCACATATAAACTTGTACATGAATATTCATGGCAGCATTATTCCTAATAGCCAAAAAGGGGAAACAACGCAATGTCCACTAACTTAATGGATAAACAAATGTGGTATATCTATACAGTGAAATACTATTCAACCATAAGAAGGGAGAACTTATACATACTACACAAGGATAAACCTTGAAAACATTACACTGAGTGGAAGAAGGCAGGAACCAAAGGCCACATATTGTATGATTCCATTTATATAAAATGTTCAGAATGGGCAGATCCATCGAGATAGAAAGTATATTAGTAGTTGCCATGGGATGGGGGGAGGGAGAATGGACATGACTGCTCGTGGGTACAGGGTTTCTTTTGGGGGTGAGGGCACTGAGCCGGCCGCCTGTGGGTCAGCACTGGCCCAGGTGGGTTTCCCTCAGCAGGGCTGTGGGCAGGCCCTCCTCTCGAGAGGCCATGGTGGGCACTGGGGCGGACAGGCTGCCAGCAGGCCGTGGCTTTACCTTCTCTAAGAACAGGACTTTTTAAGCCCATCGTTGTCTCTCACTCCCTCCGCACAGAAGACCACAGAGAGGTGCAGCTGCACCCCCATGAGAAACCACATGGACAGCCGCTTCCCCCAGGCCTCATTCCACCAAAAATACACTGGGTGTCTGCCCCTGTGTTATGGTCAAGATCACCATCTGCTTCCTGAGTTTCAGGATCACGGCTGACAGAAGCGTATCACAACCGTGAGTCATACGTGCCTTTTTTTTTCCCTGAAAATGATTTATTTTACTCATTTCCCCCCTACCCTCCACTTTGTTCTGCCATCTGGCAACTACTTTTTATCATAAAAATCATAATTTCTTGTCCCCCTCATTTCTACTTCATGAGCAGTTCGTTAGTTCTAAATTGTCAGTAGATAGTAACTTGGGGAAAGTTCTCAGTACTCTGCTCAGAAGAGCAAAATGTGCTTCCAGCAGGTGCTTCAAAAATGTTTGCTGGGTGAAGTAGTTCCGCCAAGTCTGTATTCAGGCCTGGCCTCTGTCTCTCTCTGATTTGAATCATCTTGGCAGGAAGCAACAATATGCATTTCTGAGATGATTTCTGTTTCCCTGGAGCAGGGGCGGCCACATCCGGAGCCGTGTGCCCCCTCCAGCTCGCCCCTCCCGGTTCTGCGCCAGCATCTGGTGGGAGAGGTCCCCGTCCCATTCCGGGGGGACCTCCTGGGTTTCCTCAGGAATCCTGAGCTGTTCCTGCAAATTCCCTGAAGGCCGGCTTGACTCATTCTAGGCCTTTGCAAGCGGGCAGTGAGTCAGCGGGTCTTTGCTTCTTTCCCACATGGATGATTCAATACACATCCCACAAATGAGAAAACTGGGGCACAGCAAGGTTCAAATAAATAGTCGAGGTCTACGTAATGAAGAGTAAACAGGGAGGCCAAGAAAGTAAAGCTGGTCAGTCTGACGCTAGGAATTATGCTCTTTAGTATCCTGCCTAAAAGCCAGGAAGGGGTCTGGAAAGCCACACTGCGGGGGGAATGGGGAAAGAATTTCATTTTTTACTTCATGTAATTGCGTATAGATATATGCACATACTGTTTTTAAAAACCTAATTTATAAAGGAGATGAAACTAAATATAGCCACACATTGAAGAGGCAAATCACAGAAAGCTAACTATCCATTTTCTTTAAAAGCTACAGATTTTCCACCTTAAAAATGATCTGAAACAGTTACTAGGCATAGTCAAAGTGACTTTGAAATGTTGGATACAAATAATACAGACCAGTGGCCTAAAGAATGTCTTCACACACTGAACATAACTTTGCACGTGCAGTTCATATTTTGGGAGGTCCTCACTCTGTCCCTGGTGGGCTTTCCAAAGACACCTGTTGAGTGACTGAATAAAGACTAAGTGGGCCAAACCCCACACCGTTCCTGCAACCCGTCTGCAAAGAGAAGGCCCTGCCAGCGGACTGGGAATGAATTCCCAGCATTGTTCCACCCTGCACAGTTGGGCAGCCGGAAGGCTCTTGCTCAGAGCTAGCGTGATTTATTAAGGTGTCTGGAATCCCTGGATGAGACACGCTGTGCACAAAAACCCTATGACTCATCTGTTCCCATCGCTGCCCTCTCTCCAGCACTTTTTTCCAGCCTCTCTCTCCAGGGCACTGCACTCCTTCTTTCCAGTTATTCTAAGTCCTGCCTGACACATTCCGATCACTCACAGAAAGGCAGATGTGAGAAAAGCTTCCCTTCTATTTTTAAAAGCTGCCTCAGGATCCACATTGCTGATGCTGCTGGTGGCTCTGGCACGATCAGTCCAGGGGGATGAATTCTGGCCAACCAGAATGGAAAAGTCCCCATGGCAGCCATTTCTAACACGGCTTTCGCTTTGAGAGTTTGTTTCTTACCCTAGAAAATGTTTGAGGCTTCTGAAATACCTGTATATCCTGGGTGTCACTTGATCAACAGCAAGAACACACACGAGGGCTTCCCTGGTGGCGCAGTGGTTGAGAGTCCGCCTGCCGATGCAGGGGACACGGGTTCGTGCCCCGGTCCGGGAAGATCCCACATGCTGTGGAGCGGCTGGGCCCATGAGCCATGGCCGCTGAGCCTGCGCGTCCGGAGCCTGTGCTCCACAACGGGAGAGGCCACAACGATGAGAGGCCCACGTACTGCAAAAAAAAAAAAAAAAAAAACACACACACAAAGCCTGCTGTTTTGTGGACATGTAAAATACAAACTGACATTTATTTTTGTTTGCGCTCTTAAAACAATTGTGTAATGGAAGATCTGCTGAAGGAAGACGTGGCTTGAATAATAGAAATGTGAGTAGAAAATACCAGAAAATGTCTCACGAATTTGCACTTAAGAGGAAAAGACACTGGCGAAATCTGTCTCCCTACCTCTTCCCGTGGCTCCCAGGATGGGCTCTGGGGCGAAGAAGTGGTCCCGGTGCTGTGAGCTTTGGCCTGTGCCAGTGCAGGGGGAGCCCACCCCACACCCCCTAGTCCTTCTCATACAACCGCCCGTAGAGAGCTGCCGTCACCAGGCCAGAGGACAGTCTGCTCTTCCTCAGGAAATAGTGATCATTCTCCCAGCCCAGCTCGTCAGGGGTTTCCAGGGTCATCCCTGAGGTCAGAAGCACTGGAAAGATATAGGAGGTACTGAAGTTCCCCCACAGGTGAAACTCAAATATCCCCGCAGCCTCTGTGACCTCCTGCCCACAGGTTTCAAAGCCAAGACCGCCACACTTGACCAGGGCACAGACTTGAACGTAGTAAGTGCCGTGCACAGTGTGAAGGCCGTCAAAGACCCCCAGGGCATACAGCTCCTTGGACAGAGTGGGCCTCTGGTAAAGCAAATGACAGCAAAGGCTATTTGCACAGACTCGGAGGTAGCCTTCCTTGCCCCACACAGGAACCAGGGTGAAATTGTCATACATCATCTCAGAGTTAAATGTGGGAGGGGCATTCGTGTTCCATTTGGGGGCTCTGTCACAGTGGACCTCCTGAGCATCCTTCTCAGAGTATGGATCCCCTGCCAAGATTTTTAAAAACTTACTATGGGATGGGTCCATTTTCCCCGTGGCATTCCCTGTGCCAATGAGACCCTGTGGATTTTTGGCTACCTGGGCAATTATAAGGTGACCTTCAGGGCTTTCCATGTCATGGTACCAAAAGGACTTCAGAGGGGTGTGTATGCCACTTCCCGTCATCCCCAGAGATGGATGGTGGATGTTCGCAGCCAGAAAGTTGACGCCAAAGGTGATGGCAAAACCTCTCTGAATCTGAATGGCTGCCAAGAGTGGGAGCTGGTTCATCCAGGCGGTCGGATACACTACATGCTTCACCTCCGAGTCTCTGAGGAGCCTGACAGCAGGGTCGAAGAACAATATGTCAAAGCAAGTGAAGATGCCAAACTTGCCAGCAAAGGGGGTATCAAAGGTGATGTGATCCACTTCCAGGGGGGTATTGAACGCTGCTTCAAAGTAGAGGTTTTGTTTGCGGTAGCTGTCAACCAGGGTTCCATTACTGCTGAACACCACGTTCGTGTTATACTGGTATCTGCCATCATTTGGGCACCCTGGGTCACTGCTATGACAAGGCTGCTTTGTCCCAAGATTGGCCACCAGGAACATCTCTCCCTTGACAGCCATACAACTCAGGCGCTGGAGGACCTAGAGGGAAAAAAAAAAGTGTAAATGAAATTTTTAAACCCTGCCTTTTTCTTACAATTTTAAAATAGTACCTGTATTGTATCGATAATATATAAATAGCTATCATAAATCAATAAGAAAAAAGTAACCACTACTGAAAGCGTGCAAAGGATATGAACAGGTAGTTCATAGATGAACAAATAGAAATGGCCAACAAACATTGACAAGATGCTCAGTCTCAGTAGTAAGGAGATACAAATTAAAATGATAATGAGATATCATTTTTCACCTCTATAAGATTGGCAAAAATTAAAAAGACTATTCTATCTTGCATTGACCAAAGGATGGGCAAACAGGCACTCATGCACTATTACTGGGGATGCAAAGTGCAATCAAAATCTTTTAAAGGGAAAACTTGGTGCTCTTTAAAAAATAATTTTTAAAAGTGCTTATCTTGGGGGGCTCCAATCAATATGGTGGAGCAGAAGGACAGGGAGCTTACCTCCTCCCACAAATACATAAAAAATACATTTACATCTGGAACAATTCTCACAAAATACCTACTGAACCCTGGCAGACTATCTCCAACACCCAAAATCGCAAGAAGGATCTCCACACAACTGGGTAGAGCGAAAGAAAAAAAGGGAATTGGGATGGGACTTGTGCCCCTGGGAGGTAGTTGTGAAAGAGAAAAGGTTCCCACACTCTGGGAAGCCCCTTCACTGGAGAGGAGGATCAGCCAGGCCACTGCCCTGCGCTCCTCAGCCTGAGATGCGCATCCACTGGTACGTGCTGGGGCTGGGTGCTGAAACTCGTGCTTCAGAGGACAGACCTGGGGAGAGCACTGTGTTTGGCTACAGAGACAGCCTGAAGGGGCTGGGGTGTGGTACGGGCTGCAACCAGCGGTATACATGGAGGAAGCCCGGGCCCTCCATAGAAGCGAAGAACCTTTGTTAAGAGCGCGGAAGGGAGGGGCGAGCCTGCCATAGTAGCCTCACTTTTGGCATGCTCATGGCAGGTGTGCGCCGCCACTGAAACCCCATTGTCAACACGCATGTCAGCAAAGCGAGGGGTGGGGCCCACGACAGCTGCCTCTTTCTCCGTGCGCTCCTCTACGAGCTCTGGGAGCGCACTAGTGGGTTGCCCACCTGCAGAGGCGGGGCTGAAGTCTGAGCCCTCTCCCTGTGGCTGTGCAGATTTACCCCACTGGGGCCTGCTTTGTAAACTCAGCACCTGAGGGACACCCAAGTGGACAATGGGTGCTCCCGTGGCTGGGACAGGACTGGCCTTAGCATCTGTGGGCTTTGTGGGTGCGTGTACATAGACGCTGGGCCAGGGTCTGGGATGCTTCCATAGCTCCCACAGCAGGTCCAGGTGTGCAACTACTGCAGTCTTGGTACCTGACTTCAATGGATTTGCACTGGTAGCCTTGTGAAAACAATGCCTGAGGGAATCAGGGCTGACTGCCAGCATTCCCAAGGTTGAGATGGGGCTGAAGGCAGTGCCAACAACAGTGTACTTTGTAAGCATACAACAGGTGACACCACAGAGCACCCTTAAGGGTGAACAGCTCTGGCAGAGGAATATTCAGTGGGTCCTCTCCCAGTGGGAGCGCTCCAATCCTGTCTACTTCGTACCCCAGCTCAGAAATGGATCCTAGGGGCTTCTAGTCCAACAACTAGGGATCAGACCCTGCTCAATACCCAGTGCAGGCTCTGGTCACCACAACACCACCACATCTCCTATCAAGGGCATAACAGCCAGCACACACTGAAGAAAGAGGTCGCAGGCATTCATAGTGAAAACAGCCCTCATACCAACAAATATTAAACCCACACAGGCTACAAAGGGACACTCCCACATAAAAATAGCCTTCCAGGACCACAGTAGATAATTGTTTCTCTCAAACTCACAGAGTAAGAGAAACATAAGTAACATAAAGAAGCAGAGGAGCCACTCCCAATTAAAAGATCAAGAGAACTTCCCTGAAAGAACAAACAATGAAACATCTCTTTAACAGACACCAAGTTCAAAAAGGAGATAATGAAAATACTAAAGGAATTAAGAAGGACTATTGATAGAAATGCAGATTACTGTAAAAAGGAACTAGAAACTATAAAGAGGAGCTAAGAAAAATTAGAAAACTCATTTGCCCAGACAAAAGCTGAGCTAAAGGCAATGAACAGCAGATTGAATAATGCAGAAGAATAAATAAATGATCCAGAAGGTAGAATAATGGAAATCACCCAAACAGATGAGCAGACAGAAAGCCAAATTTAAAAAAATGAAAGCAATATAAAAGACCTATGGGATAATGTAAAACATGCCAATCTACACATAATAGGGATTCCAGAGGAAAAGAAAGAGAAAAGGGGATCGAAAATGTATTTGAAGAAATTACAGCTGAAAACTTCCCAAACCTAAAGAAAGAAACAGATATCCAGGTACAGGAAGCACAGAGGGTCCCAAACTAGGTGAACCAAAACAGACCTACACCAAGACATACTATAATTAAAATGGCAAAAGTTAAAGATAGAGGATTCTAAAGGCAGCAAGAGAAAAACAAGGAGTTCCTTACAAGGGAACCCCTATAAGGCTACCAGCTGATTTCTCTACAGAAAAGCTGCAGGCCAGAAGGGAGTGGCAAGCTGCAACCTTGGATACTCTACCTAGCAAGATTATCATTTAGAATAGAAGGAGAGAGAAAGACTTTCCCAGACAAGCAAAAGCTAAAAGAATACAGCAGTAGTAAACCTATCCTAGGGAAATATTGAAAGGTCTTCTCTAAATAGAAAAGAAGAAGGAATCTATAGGAAAGAGGAAAATCACAATTGGAAAATATATCACTTAAATAAGCCAGTACACAGATTTAAAAAAACAAAATTCTGTGAAAGCAATGATAACCACAATGAACAGCAAACATGAATATGAAGGTGTAAAATCGTACAATAATTAAAATCATAAAATGTGAAAAAGGACAGTATGAAAACGTAGATTATTTTTCTAGAATGTGTTTCAGTCTATATGACTACCAGTCTAAAGCAATTAGATATAGGAAGGGGTTAATGTGCTTGAAATACAGGGTAACCACAAATCAAAAACATACAATATATTCACAAAAACCAAAAAGAAGAGAACATAAGCATAATACAAAAGAAAATCATCAAACCGCAAAAGGAAAAAGAAAAAGGAACAAAGAAGAAATTAAAAAATAAAGTCGAAAACAAGTTCTAAAGTGGCAATAAATACATATCTATCAATAATTACCTTAAATGTCAGTGGACTAAATGCTCCAATCAAAAGCCACAGAGTGGAAGATTGGGCTAAAAAACAAGAGCCTACTGGGCTTCCCTGGTGGTGCAGTGGTTGAGAGTCCTCCTGCCGATGTAGGGGACACGGGTTCGTGCCCCAGTCCGGGAAGATCCCACATGCCGCGGAGCGGCTGGGCCCATGAGCCATGGCCGCTGAGCCTGCGCGTCCGGAGCCTGTGCTCCACAACAGGAGAGGCCACAACAGTGAGAGGCCCGCATACCACAAAAAATAAAATAAAATAAAATAAAAATAAAAACAAGAGCCTACAATATGCTGCTTACAAGAGACTCACTTTAGGGCAAAGGACACACATAGGTTGAAAGTGAGGGGGTGGAAAAATATTTCATGCAGACAGAAATGACAGGAAAACAAGGGTCACAATACTCCTATCAGACAAAACAGATTTTAAAACAAGGGCCATAAAGAAAGATAAAGAAGGACTCTATGTAATGACAAAAGGATCAATACAAGAAGACGATATTACACTCATCAACATATATGCACCCAATACAGGAGCAGCCAAATACATAAAACAAATACAGACATAAAGGGAGAAACTGACAGGAGCACAATAATAGGAGACTTTAACACCCCACTCACATCAATGGACAGATCTTCTAGACAGAAAATCAATATGGCAACAGAGATCCTAAATGAAACAATCGAACAGTTGGACTTAATTGATATTTTCAGGACAATAAAAATAAAATGCATTCTTTTCGAGTGCACATGGAACACTCTCTAGGATTGACCACATACTAGGGCACAAAATAAGCCTCAACAAATTTAAGAGGATAGAAATTATTTCAAGCATCTTTTCTGACCACAATGGCATGAAACTAGAAATCAACCACAGAAAAAGAAATGAGAAAAAAACAATTACATGGAGACTAAACAACATGCTACTAAAAAACCAATGGGTCAACAATGAAATCAAAGAAGAAATTTAAAAATACCTTGAGGCAAATGACAATGAAAACACAACCATACAAAAATCTATGGGATGCAGCAAAAGCAGTTCTTAGAGGGAAGTTCATAGTGATACAGGCCTTCCTCAAAAAACAAGAAAAATCTCAAAGAAACAACCTAACCTACCACCTAAAAGAATTAGAAAAAGAAGGGCAAACAAAACCTAAAGTCAGCAGAAGGGAGGAAATAATAAAGATCAGAGAGGAAATGAATAAAATGGAGATTAAAAAACAATAGAAAAAAATCAATAAAACCAAGAGCTGGTTCTTTGAAAGGGTAAACAAAATCAACAAACCTCTGCTCAGGCTCACCAAGAAGAAAAGAGAGGGGACTCAAATAAACAAAATACGAAATGAAAAAGGAGAAATAACAATCAATACTGCTGAAATACAGAAAACCATAAGAGAATACTATGAACAATTATACGCCAACAAATTGGACAACTTAGAAGAAATGGACAAGTTTCTAGAATCATACAGCCCACCAAAACTGAATCAAGAAGAAACAGATAATTTGAACAGACTGATCACTACAAGTGAAATAGTATCTGTAATAAAAAAAAAAGAAAAGAAAACTTCCTACAAACAAAAGTCCAGGACCAGATGGCTTCACTGGGGAATTCTGCCAAACATACAAAAAATAACTTATACTGATCCTTCTCAAACTCTTCCAAAAGATTGAAGAGGAGGGGCCACTCACAAAGACATTCTATGAAGCCACCATCACCCTGATACCAAAACCAGACGAAGCCACTACCAAGTAAGAAAATTACAGGCCATTATCTTTGAGGAATATAGATGCAAAAACTCTCAACAAAATATTAGCAAACTGTATCCAACAACACATAAAAAAGATCATGCACCACAACCAAGTTGGCTTCCTCCCAGGGTCACAAGGATGGTTCAATATATGCAAATCAATGTGATACATCACATCAACAAAAGACAAAAAACATGATCATCTCAATAGATGCAGAAAAAGCATTTGATAAAATTCAACATCCATTCATGAAAAAAACTCTCACCAAAGTTGGTATAGAGGGAACATATCTCAACATAATAAAAGCTTTTTATGACAAACCCACAGCCAATATAATACTCAAAGGTGAAAAGCTGAAAGCCTTCCCGTTAAAATCTGGAACAAGACAGGGATGCCCACTCTCACCACCTGTATTCAACATAGTACTGGAAGTCCTAGCCACAGCAATCAGACAGGAAAAAGAAATAAAAGGTATCCGAATTGGAAGGTAAGAGGTAAAACTGTCATTATGTGCAGATGACATGATACTATATATATACAATCTATAGTAACACTAAAGACTCCACACAAAAACTACTAGAACTGATAAATGAATTCAGCCAGGTAGCAGGATACAAGATTAACATACAGAAATCAGTTGCATTTCTGTACACTAAAAATAAATTATCAGAAAGGGAATGTAAAAAAAAATCCCTTTTAAAAGTGCATCCAAAAAAAAAAAAAAGACTTAGGAATAAACCTGACCAAGGAGGTGAAAGACTTATATGCTGAGAACTATAAAACATTAATAAAGGAAATTGAAGATGATTTAAAGAAATGGAGGGACTTCCCAGGTGGCGCAGTGCTTATGAATCCACCTGCCAATGCAGGGGACATGGGTTCGAGCCCTGGTCCGGGAAGATCCCACACGCTGCAGAGCAACTAAGCCCATGAGCCACAACTACTGAGCCTTGCTCTAGAGCCTGCAAGCCACAACTACTGAGCCCATGAGCTGCAACTACTGAAGCCTGCGCACCTAGAGCCCTTGCTCTGCAACAAGAGAAGCCACTACAATGAGAAGCCCGTGCACCACAACGAAGAGTAGCCCCCGCTCGCCACAACTAGAGAAAGCCCATGTGTGGCAACGAAGACCAAACACAGCCAAAAATAAATAAATTAATTTTTAAAAAATTTTTAAAAAAGAAAGAAATGGAAAGATATCCCATGCTCTTGGATTGGAAGAATTAATATTGTTAAAATGGCCATACCACCCAAAGCAATCTACAGACTTAATGCAATCCCTATCAAATTACCCATGACATTTTTTCACAGAACTAGAACAAATAATCCTAAAATTTATATAGAACCATAAAAGACCCAGAATTGCCAAAGCAATCCTGAGGAAAAAGAACAAAGCTGGAGGCATAACCCTCCCAGACTTCAGACAATACTACAAAGCCACAGTAATCAAAACATTGTGGTCTTGGCACAAAAACAAACATATGGATCAATGGGACAAGAACAGAGAGCCCAGCAATAAACCCACACATCTACAGTGAGTTAATCTTCAACAAAGGAGGCAAGAATATACAATGGAGAAAAGACAGTCTCTTCAGCAAGTGGTGTTAGGAAAGCTGGACAGCCACATGTAAATCAATGAAGTTAGAACACATCCTCACACCATACACAAAAATAAACTCAAAATGGCTTAAAGACTTAAATATAAGACATGACACATAAAACTCCTAAAAGAGAACATAGGCAAAACATTCTCTGACAGAAATTGTACCACTGTTTTCTTAGGTCAATCTCCCAAGGAAACAGAAATAAAAGCAAAAATACACAAATGGGACCTATTCAAACTTTATAAGCTTTTCTACAGCAAAGGAAACCATAAACAAAATGAGAAGACAACCTACAGACAAGGATAAAATATTTGCAAATGATGCGACTGACAAGGGCTCAATTTCCAACATATACAAACAGCTCACACAACTCAACCACAAAAAAACAACCCAATCGAAAAATGGGCAGAAGACCTAAACAGACATTTCTCCAAAGAAGACATACAGATGGCCAACAGGCACATCAAAAGATGCTCAACATTGCTAGTTATTAGAGAAATGCAAATCAAGACTACAATGAGGTAGCACCTCACACTGGTCAGAATGGCCATCATTAAAAAGTCTACAAATAACAAATGCGGGAGAGAGTGCGGAGGAAAAGGAACCCCTCTTACACTGTTAGTGGGGATGTAAATTGGTGCAGCCACTGTGGAAAACAGTGTGGAGGTTCCTCAAAAAACTAAAAACAGAACTACCACATGATCTAGCAACCCCAGTCCTGGAAATATAACCAGACAAAACTATAATTCAAAAAGAAACATGCATCCCTGTGTTCACAGCAGACTATTCACAGTAACCAAGACATGGAAACAATCTAAATGTCCATCGACAGACAAATGGATAAAGAAAATGTGGTATGTGTGTATAGATATATACACATATACATATATACATACACACAATGGAATACTACTCAACCATAAAAAGAATGAAATAATGTCATTTGCAGCAACATGGATGGACTTAGAGATTATCATACTAAGTGACGTTAAGTCAGAAAGAGAAAGACAAATACCTTTGATATCATTTATATGTGGAATCTAAAATATACACAAATGAACTTATCTATGAAACAGAAAGAGACTCACGGATATAAAGAACAGACTTCTGGTTGCCAAGGGGGGCTGGGGAGGGATGAATTGAGAGTTTGGGATTAGCAGATGCCAACTACTATATATAAAATAGATAAACAAGGTCCTACTGTATAGCACAGGGAACCATATTCAATATCCTGTGATAAACCATAATGGAAAAGAATATAAAAAATAGTGAATATATGTAAGTATAATTGAATCACTTTGCTGTACAGCAGAAATTAACACAACATTGTAAATCAACTGTACTTCAGTAAAAATAATAAAATTAAAAAATAAAGATGTCAGTATCTGTGAGATGCACAGAAAAGAATATAGGTGGATGCACTGATGGCAGTTTGTCTAGAAAGGGAGGTGGATGAGGGATGGGGTGTGGTGAAGGTGGGCTTTCATTTTTTTAACTTTGATTTGTTGTAGAAGCATATATTCATGCATTTCTTGTATAATTAACAAATAGAACGATCCACAGATGAGTGAATGCCTCATAATAGCAGACATTCTTTTTTTTTTTTTTGTGGTACGCGGGCCTCTCACTGTTGTGGCCTCTCCCGTTGCGGAGCACAGGCTCCGGACGCGCAGGCTCAGCGGCCATGGCTCACGGGCTCAGCCGCTCCGCGGCATGTGGGATCTTCCCAGACCGGGGCACGAACCCGCGTCCCCTGCATCGGCAGGCAGACTCTCAACCACTGCGCCACCAGGGAAGCCCTAGCAGACATTCTTTAAATGAATGACTGTGGCACAGGGAGCTCGGGTTTGGTTCTCAGGCCCCTAAGGGCTCCTGTCACTCTCATTCAACATGTCCTGGCTCTTGGCCCCTGGCTTGGTTCGTCTCCGTGAGCCTCCCACCCAGGAGGAAGGCTGGTCCCCTTACATACTTCCGTGTCATGGAATCGGTGGGGCTCCAGGCATGGGTTCCACCTGACCAAGTGGGGAGAAGGCATGAAGTCCAAAAATGGGTAAATGGATGTTCTTGTAAAGTTGAATCCATGGATGCCATCTTCTGGAAACACTATAATCTGTACACCCTGCAAGTCAAAACATCAGAAATAGTCCATTAACAGATAACAGGAAGCACCCCTTCATTCCTCTGACAGCCGTCCTGCAGCTGCTCTGAACCAGGAACCACAGAGGTCCAGACGTGGTAGCTGGGCTCGGCAGGGATCTGAGCCTTAGGGGAGCCGTCTCACTTGGCCTAACTCTGAGGGAAGAAAGACCAAGTCTTCTAGGGACCAGCACCGTACTGAGGGCTGGCCAGGGAAGAAGGTTACAAGTGAGTTTGGAGGGGTTTGGAGTTGGTGGCGGTGCCATGGGAGATGGAGCGGCGACTATAACAGGCCTGAGTATCAGGCTCAGCAGATGTGCTACCGCTAGTCCGGTGGGTGG
This sequence comes from Hyperoodon ampullatus, assembly GCF_949752795.1. Lineage (NCBI taxonomy): Eukaryota > Metazoa > Chordata > Mammalia > Artiodactyla > Ziphiidae > Hyperoodon > Hyperoodon ampullatus. The sequence goes on from NC_136918.1 coordinate 31,067,617, forward strand.
TTTTCAACCTTCATTGTGCTTCTAAATCACACAGGGGACTTCTGAAAACACAATCTTTGTTTAGCAGTGATGCTTGGGCCCATCCCTAAAAAGTCTGCTTCTATCAACTGTGGGTGGGGTCCCGGCAACAGGTCCCCACGTGATTCTAATGGGCCCCAGTGGGCTGGTGGGTGAAAGTCAAGTGCACTGATTTCAGCATAGGAACCAGGACTTGCTCTAACTTGCATTTCTCCCACTGGGAGTTAGGAGACTCCCGTCAGAGCCCTGACCGCCCTACAGGCCTTCTCCCACACCTGGAGACACTGGGGGTCCTTGCCTGTGACAGCCCGAGGCTCCCTGTGACAGTGGCAGCAACCTGAGGAAACCCAAACCAACAGGGCAGCCCTCAGCTCCCAGCACCAGGGCCCCTTCGGCTGCCGCTCTCCACTTGCTCGGCTGAAAATGTTAAGCCTGGAGCAGCATCACCCCACAGTGAAAGGTGGAGGAGGATGGCAGAGCAGGCATGAATAATCTAAAATAACAGGCAATTTGAGTCACTATTTCTGGAATGCACTGCCAACTCCTTATAATTTGTTTCCTGGGTATAAAAAAATTTTCAAAAGTTTAAGTGTAGAAAATTTGGAAAACACAACATAAAAGAATAATTCATAATCCTATATCATGAAGATATTTACTGTTAACATCTTGCCTCTTTTCATTTTTTCCCCCCTCTGTATAGGTGTGTGCGTGTATAATTGATACAATAATAAACATATGGTTTTCCATCTTGACTCTCTCACTACAGAGCATCAAGACTACAAAGATACCTTCAGAAATATCACTTGTATTATATGCTGGATTATATTTAAGAGGACACCACAGTTTATCCTCTGTTATTGGGCATTTGAATTGTTCCCAACTTTTTGTAATAAAAAAACTGTGGTGACCATCTGCGTACAGGGTGCTCAAAACACTTCCTGAATGAGCGTTGTACACAAATCTTTGACTGGGGCTCTGATTATTTCTTTAGAATAAAGCCTTATAAGTGAAAATACTGAGTCAAGTGTATGAACATTTTTAAATTCTTAATATACGTTGCCAAGTAGCTTTCCAGAAAGCTTACAGCAATGTACACTCCCTCCAGCAGAATACGAGGCTGGTCATCTTATTGCACGTTAGAAAGAAAAATGATCACAAACTTGGAAATAAAGCAAGACGAAGAATTTATGTATACATTCTTTGTATACGTATATCTTTCTACAATATACCAGGGTACTGACAAGCACACTCAAGGATTATTCATCTAGTGAATGTATCACTGTTTGACTTTGCTATTTAATAAAAGCACCCTAACCATGACAGTTTTATTGCCCTGTAGGACATTAGCCCGTTTTGTATCTATTAGCAGATTCATTTCAACATTTATTTGACTGACGGATACACTCACATCTGTTCCTCAAGTTATCTTTTGAACCAGCTTTACCATCTTACTGGTTCCTGAGTTAATTAATGAGTTAAGTAAGAGCTTTGACACATGTCCATTCTTCTCTATGTGTAAGAGTCATGTTTCTAACTTTTTGAAAATTATACTTGGACACATGTTTTCCTTTATTAAAAACACAACTTTGAAAGCACTGAATGGTTTCCTATGGACAGTAACAGTTATGGATACATATTAGATTAATATTCAAATTAAACTGCATTTCCTGAAGATACATCTGCCCAGAATGAGGACTCAGACTTGAGCCGGGACAGAACTTTGGGTCTGATGTGATTACTCATCCATTCTAGGAAGGAATTTGCATTCCTGATAAAGGGCTTGAGCAATTTTCTGACAGACCAGTGAGCTCAAGAACTCCTGGGGAATTCCGGGTGCCAACCCAGCTGACCACCCAGCCTAATATTTTTAAGCGCAACTCCTTTTCTTCCTTGTAAATGAGAGAACTCATTTAATTGGCCTGCAGGAACCTCTGCCCTTATAGCAAGTTTGATATAAAACTTTGACACATGCATGGCATCAACCTGTGTTAGAGGTTACTTTAACACATATAACCACGTAGGGGAGCCGAGATGTCTGTAAGCCCTAAAAATGACTGGATCAACAGCTTTGTACCTGCTCCTGGACCACAGACAGAGAAGGAATGATGCCTGCTGGCAGCATGGGTTCAAGAAAAACATGTTTCATTTGGGGGCAGGTGATTAAAATGCAGGGGAAGACTGCAGTCACAGTCTCTGCGTTTCAGTACGGCATCTGCCAAGTGTCTTAGCATGGTCTTGTGGACAGGATGGAGAAGAAGGGGGTGACATTTCAGCTGCCTGCAAGCCAACACCTCTGTGCAGGGAACGGACCTGTGTCAGGAGGAGGCCTGCGGGCACGGGCTGGGATGTTTTTACACCGGCTTCAGTGTAGGCACAAACGAGGTATGTCCCAGAAGTGTGAATGACGTGAAGGTAACTGATATGCAGGATGTCTGTCAGTAAAGATCCCCAAATAGCCCACCAGGATGAAATGTAAGGGCATAAATGTGAGGCTTTGCTCTCGGGTTAAATAAATTATCCTTACAAGTACAGGACAGCCACAGCAGCGTGTGTGTCTGTGTGAAAAGGGCTCAGGAGCTGTGGCTGACAGCAAGCGCCTGATGAACCCACAGCAAGGTGTGGCTGCCAAAAGCTTTCCTTCTGGGGACAACGCCTAGAATGAGGATGGTGGCAGGTTTCCTCCGCCCCGCCTTTGACAAAACCGCATGCAGCTCAGGGCACGGACGTAACCCGGAAAGTCTTGGGGGACAGGGCTGGAACCGCAACTCTCAGGGAACTGTGGATGGGACTGGAGAGACACAGCCTGGGAGAGATGCCGGGGCCGTCCTCAGATCTGGGAAAGATGGCGTGTGTGGGATGGGATTCAGTCTGTTCTGTTTGGCTAGGAGGACAGGACGATGGGTGGCAGTTACAGGGAGGCTGATTGTTGCACATGGAAAGGAAGCCCTTTCCAGAAGTTCCCACTGTCCTCCAGTGGACAGTGAGTCCTGGGCCACTGGAGGCGTCCAGGGGAAGCTGGACGTCGGGTTGGGAAAAAAAAAGCAGTGTCACCCATCAGAACACCTGGACCGGGCCTTTAAGCGCCCTTCCAACATTTGGGTGTTACACGTATAGGTACTAGAGGTTACATTTTCAAAGATAGCGATGGCCAGTGGTTGTCCAGGCAGTGCTGACCACACTGAACAGAGACGGGGGCTGTTTGGGCAGGACCTGAAGGCACCACAGGTCTGTCCGCTGAACTCAGACGCAGGCCGTTCTGCTCTCCGGGGGCAGGGCGGAGCGGGGCTTCCTCAAGCAGCCGGGCAGGTCCCCCGCCCCCGCCGGGCTCAAGGCCAGACTGCCCTCCCAGCAGGCCATTTTCCTACAGAGACTTCTGGCTCCCACACCTCCCCGTCTGCCCCACCCTTCCCGGCAGGAGAGGAAAAGGGGGCTGCGCAGGAAGCATTCACAAAGGCGGCACCGGCGTCCTTTGTCCGCTGGGCTGGGTTCTGTCTGGACTGAGCTCTCGGGCTCAGTGGTCTGGCGCGGGGACCAGAAAGGAGCCCCACGTCATCGGGAGGCAGCAAACACAGCTCTGGGGCCGCTTACTACTTTAGTTATCCTTGAAAGCCTCCGAGAGCATGAGAGGCCATCGTGCCTGCTGGCTTTCAGATGTTTCTGCACATCTGAATCCACCGGGGAACCTTAAAAAATCCCAGGGCCCCGGCGCGCTCCCCAGCTGACTCTGCAGGCGTGGGAGCCGGGCACACACATTTGTTTACAAGCAACCAAGCGATTCTTCTGGCACCGCCACGTGCCTGGCCCTGGGCTTCCCAGGCTGGAGGGGAAGCATCACCTGGGGAATCTTGCTAAAATGTACATTCTGACTCAGCAAGTCTAGGGCAGGCCCCAAATTCTGCACTCCTCCCAACCTTGGAGGGTCTGCTGATGCTGCAGACCACCCTCTCAGTAGCGGGACTCCAGCCAACTGACTCATTCAGCTCATCTTTACTGGCCCGGCTGACTTCCCAGAGGGGACGCAACACCAAGGGCTAATCTGCTGTGCTCTGCAAACAAGCTGACCCGGGAGCACTTCTTGCCTTTTGGGCCGCGATCGTCACTTGCTCTTCATAGATGTCGAGGTTCTGGTTCATGAGCTCCAAGGCCTGCTTGCGGCTGGTGAGAGCCAGCGGGTTCGGGCTCAGGATGGACCGGTGCTCGTACACGGCAGCCACGTACTGGGCAGCCTGGTGACGCTCAGCCAGGCAGCGCTCCTCGGCCTGGGCCCCCAGGGCAGCCACGCAACAGCCGCAGAGGAAAAGAGCGAGCTGACGGCTGGCTCCAGACATAATGCGGACCGTCAATCTAGAACGTAATGGGGCAAGGAGAAAACAACTGAATCCAGAATCCCGCCAAGACTGGGACTTGTGCAGCCATGAGTTATTTATCCCGGCAATCAGACCCACCGGCTGTGATGCTGCAGCTCAAAGAGTTTGTTTCAGGTTCCTAATAACAGGGTATGTGTTTCTCTCCAAACACATAGCGAGTTACGTTTAAAATGGCTCACTGTGTTAGCAGTCTGGTTTTAGAACATTTCCACAACAGACCCAATGTTTGCCACGATTAGCTTCCCCAGCAGGACTCTTCTAGTTGCACACTTCAGATTTAGGCAATAATAACTATTCTAATTATTTAAGATAACTCTGTGACATACTCCACAACCCACCGCCTGCCTTCAGTACACACAAACATACTACAGGTCAGCCATCTATTCCAGCTGTGACTGTCATGATCCTAATAATACAGCTCGGCTATCTTAGCCATAAAACCTGATGGATCACAATTCTCCCTGCTTTTCTTTGGTTAGTAATGAATATAAAGCGTAAGCAGGGCTTCCCTGGTGGTGCAGTGGTTGAGAGTCCGCCTGCCCATGCAGGGGACACGGGTTCGTGCCCCGGTCTGGGAGGATCCCACATGCCGCGGAGCGGCTGGGCCCGTGAGCCATGGCCGCTGGGCCTGTGCGTCCGGAGCCTGTGCTCCGCAACGGGAGAGGCCACAACAGTGAGAGGCCCGCGTACCGCAAAAAAAAAAAAAAAAAAAAGCGTAAGCCTCCCTTTACCCAGCACCACATTCTTTAACTTGGGGCAGAGAAACTGCTGACTTCTACTTAAATGCCAGCTTATGGACAGTCAAAAAGAAGTCTCCCCATCAAAGCATGACTTTTTCCCCCTCCTTGAACTTGAGAATTGCCACTGCACACCATCACCTTCTCAACCTCTGTCTCTGGGACTCCAAAACTCCTGCCCAAAAAAACCATACTCATTTGGAAATAAAATCCCTTTGCAATAATAAAATGCAACTTTCTAGAAAATAAACTAGAATTTTCTAGAAAGTAAACTCAGCTTTGTAGCTCCTACCGTAAGAGATTAGAAGTAAACTTTCAATGACACTTCTGTGTGCCTTTTTTCCCCAAGGATAGGCATTTTAATTTCTAAAAGTTATGTGTCACTGGGTGTTTTTACACACAGTACTGCCTTGAAAATCGGCTTGGCCTCCCAGCCACAGTCCCTCCCCAAGCACACAGACTTGCCAGGCAGTGCCAAGGCCAGGCCCCCTGCTCCATGGAGATGTGCCCGGGCCGACCAATTGCCCAGGAATCCAACTAAATGTCAAGACAGCAGAGACAAATCAAGGAACCACATTGCTGCTCTTTAAAGACAAAATGCCACCCTGCTCAAGTCTGACTCAGAACCCCTGTGTTTGCATTTCAAATCCAGACCCTCCGGGCCACCACAAATTTCTTTTTCTCTCAAAGTTCCAGAAACAAAAGCAACCATAATTATTTTCAGCAGCAGACCACGGACTCGGGGTGCTCAGTCAGAATCCCCGCCAACTCAGGTACTTCTCAGGGTGAGCAGTGCTCTCCATCCCAACCCCACCCCGTCTCAAACTGTCACTTCTTTCCTCAGGGAAGAAATGTTCCATCCAAATGCCAGGCTCCAGGGTGCTCTGCCCTCAGTCTGGGGCACCGTAAGCAGTGTTGGAAGGTCAGAACAAGAGGCCTTTGAGTGAGTGGCCATGAGCTTTTGAGTAGAAACAGAAGTATAACTGATAAGCTCTCTTATCTGAATTTTGCCTCTGAAGACCAGCAAGGAATAATTTTTTTTGAATTTTATTTTATTTTTTTATACAGCAGGTTCTTATTAGGTATCTATTTTATACATATTAATGTATATATGTTAATCCCAATCTCCCAATTCATCCCCCCAGCCCCGCTTTCCCCCCTTGGTGTCCATACGTTTGTTCTCTACATCTGTGTCTCTATTTCTGCCCTGCAAACCAGTTCATCTGTACCATTTTTCTAGGTTCCACATATATGCGTTAGTATACGATATTGGTTTTTCTCTTTCTGACTTCACTCTGTATGACAGTCTCCAGGTCCCAGCAAGGAATAATTTTTAAAGTCTCAAAATCGGTTTCCCATTCCAGCTCTGGTTTCAGAATGATGATAATGGGGAGTGGTTTGAGGGGAAAACTTTCATCTTCAAAGTCAAATTCGCAATATTTCTACAGTATAAGGCCATGGCCTCACTAAGGGGGCGGAAACAAGGCCGGGTGGTGGTGGGAGCACATGAGCCAGGACCCAGTGGGGGCAGGTCAGGAGGTCCTGGAGCTGAGAGCGGCGTTTGCGCGGTCCTCCTTCCTCAGCTAAGAGCTGCATGCCACTGATGCGGGGACAAAGAACATTCGTTTAAATCTCAGGGAGGGCTTCCCTGGTGGTGCGGTGGTTAAGAATCCGCCTGCCAATGCAGGGGACACGGGTTCGAGCCCTGGTCCGGGAAGATCCCACATGCCGCGGAGCAACTAAGCCTGTGCGCCACAACTGCTGAGCCTGCGCTCTAGAGCCCGCAAGCCACAACTACTGAGCCCACGTGCCACAACTACTGAAGCCCGCGCGCAGCAACGAAAGACCCAACGCAGCCATAAATAAATAAATAAATAAAATCTCAGGGCCTTGCAGTCCAGCAAAACAAGGAAATTGCGGAACGAGCAAGATATCCCCTTTCTTTCTATTTTGAGAAAATAAATTTAGATTATTTACAAAAAGAGCCTGGTAGGAGAGCCGTGAGTGGCAATCATTTCTGTGTGAACAGAGGTAGGTCAATAATAAGGGGTTATGCAGATTCAGCCAGGTATTCCCCCTTGAAAGAAGCAAGCCTCATGAGGTAGGAGAGAATGAGTCATTAAAATAAAAATAGGCACCAGAGTGCACCCTTGCTGAAGAGTGGTGTTCTGGTTTTCCCTCTCTATGTGGCAGGGGCTTTGAAAGGCCTGGATGGCAGCAGAGGGTGCTGGCAGGCAACAGGATGCAAGGGCGCAGGTGACCCGCTGCTGGCGCAGGATGGCGCTCACCGAGTGGCTGAGGGGCCGGGGTCTCCCTGGGAGTCACGAGGTTCTTGGCGATCCAGCAAGGGATCCACCTGCAGAGCAGGGCAGGACCTGGACCATAAACAGAATGGTGGCTGGAGGTGTGCGCTCAGTCTGAAAAGCTAGCTACGAACCTCCTTCCATCGTAGGCATTTGACGGGAGTCTAAACTCCAGGAAGGGCTCAGCGTGAAGGCGTGGCTGAGGTGACAGTGTGCTCCCACATCCTGCTTCCTGAGCTCCACCGAGGCGGGGGCGGGAGACGGCAGGGCTGGGAGCGCGCTCACTTCAACGTCCACGTGATACCCGCCTGTGCCAGATGGAGGTGCAGGCGTCGGGGACCCAGCGGTGAAGGCGCCTAGCCCTTCCGAGTGGACCCTCCCCATGTATGCGGAAACTGCCACGATCAACACAGATCGTCCCCCTACTCATGACGGTTCGACTTTACGATGGTGCGAAAGCCATATGCGTTCAGTGGAAACCGTGCTCAGAATTCAGAATGTGGACTTTCCCTGGGGGTCCGGCGTGCAGTACGACCCTCTCTCTGATCCTGGGCAGGGCAGCTGCAGCCCCCAGTCACGGGGGTGAGCAACCGATACACTGACAACCATCCGGACCCGCACTCCATTCTGTTTTTCCCTTTCAGTGCAGTATTCCATAAACTCCATGAAAGAGTCAACCCTTTATTATAAACTAAGCCTTGCGTTAGAGGGTTCTGCCCACGTGCAGGCTCATGTGAGTGTTCTGAGCACGGGTGAGGTGGGCGGGGCTGAGCTGGGATGTCCGGGAGGCTGCGTGCATCAAATGCATTTTTGACCCATGATATTTTCAACTTACGATGGGTTTATTGGGACGTTAACCTCATTGTCATTGCCAACTGACTGCACCTAACATGTCCTTTGGCAATAAGTACGAAGGAGCCATAAAGACGGGGAGGGGGCAGGGAGGGCCTGGCGTGGGTGGGGGTAGGTTTTTTCTCACCGCCCTACAGAAGCCTCTGCTTCTTAGTTCGTAAGGAAACATGTTCCCCTGACACTAATCCTGGTCAGGAGGGTTCTTATGATCTATGAGGAAAAGAAATCAAGGTCTTAAATTACATGGAAATCTATTTTGTGGAAATTTGGTAACATGTCAATCACTAGATATTTTTACACACAAGGAACTTTTGTTTTCCATCTTGCTAAATGAGTCACCTTGAAAATTAGCTATGTTTCCTTCCTAGCCATGCTATTACAATAGTGTCTTTTGCAATAAAATGAAAGGATTATTATGAAGGTATTCTTAATAAGATAATTTCAGAGGCAGGTATCTACACTTAAAATTTTATATATAGACATACTGATCGTTTTAATAAGAGATCTTGTCACTCTTGTGAAGGAGAATGACAGCCCCATGATTGGGAAGTTGGCAGAGGAAATGTCATATCCTGTGGAACAAAGCTGAGGGACCAGCTAAGTCATCAGGAGAGAGCACTGTATACGTTTCTACGTGTATCTGACAGGATGCCATGAAAAATACTGTTAAGTTCCAAATAGTTCTAAACCCATTCTCATGAGTTTTGTGACTTCCTTGTCTAGATCCTTTTACATAAGCAGGAGAAATGCCCATCTCCATCTAACTTACATAATCTGAATTTAAAGAAACCCCAGAGAGACCTTTATTTCCCAGAAAGCCTCTTATTCTCTGCCTCTGCGCCTAGTGACGTGGTCCATGACCGGCCCTGGAAAAATGTAAAGCCCCACAGTGCTGTAGCTTGAACAGCTTCGTGCAAACCATCCACCACCACGACTCTGATGCCTCAGGGGGGTGTGTCAGGTGGCAACTGAGGGTGATGCTGAGGTTCAAGGCTGAACTTACATGGAACAGTGAGTAAATTACCAGGAACTCCTGGCTGAACTGGTAAATTGTCATTTCTCTTTTAAAAACATTCCAGCTGTTATCTCCAAAAAGCGAGTGACATACAAAAGTGTAACCATGGACCAGGCCTTGGACTGGGGCCCCTTTCTGGTGACGGGAGTAATTTCTCTTAGAACACCGAATGAGCAATCGTGACACTTGAACCTAAATATGTCACCTTTCTTTTCCTCAAATGGGAAATTACCTTCATACTTTAAGACAAAACTTCCCCCTGAAATGCACAGGTGTTTAATGGAAGAAGTCTCTTTTCTTCACTTTGTTGTGCAGACAGAAAAGAGCGCCCATGAGACTCTGCTCCAAAGAAGAGCCCCCTCCAGGTCCGCTACTGCCACCCTGTGGGCCAACGGAGTACCACTTACCCACGTGGGGATTTGCGCTGAAGTAAATGGATGTTTTTTTCCTCCTTTCCATTCCTAACACTTCATCTATTTCTTTTTTCCCCACCTAACGCTTTTACAGTGAAAAAACTAGACAACATTTGATTTTCCAAGATTTGGGTCTCATGAAAGCTATTTTTTTATTTGCCATGTTCCTAGGACTTATTTCATCTTCTATATTCACAGGTTCTAAATTTGCTGTGATTTCTTACAGCAGTGCACCCCATAGATGTGAGTGGGTGTGCAAAGCAATGCAACCCATCCATAGACCGACAGCACTCTTCACAGGGAAATCTAGTTGAGGTAAAGGATCGAAAGGGACAAATTTTTATATGGCTGCCACGTTGCATTTTATGTTACATGTTAATGTTTTCAAACCACTTTAACATCCACTGCTTGATTTTATCTTCCTGTCACATAAAGCAATGAAAGCAGATGGTAAAATTCCATTTTCATGAAGAGGGAATCCTCCAGGACTAGTTAGTGGTGAGAACAGAATGGAAAGCAACTCTCCTGTCTCCTGGTCCAACCCTCCCAGTACATGTTCAAGACGGGGGTAATTTATCAGTTAGACCTTCAAAGACCACTGTGGTGTCTTCATTGCAGCTGCAGCAGAATTCAACAGAAATTCAAAGTACCCTCACAAGGGAGAGACTGGTTGGTCAGACCAGAGCAGGGGTTCTCAAATGGGGACACTGACGCTGAGGCACCTGAAGGGCTTGAACATGCAGTTCCCTGGACCCCATGCCCAGAAGTTTTCACTCAGCAGAACTAGGGTAGGGCCCTAGAATATGCAGTTTCTTTCTTTTTTTTTTTTTTTTTGCGGTACGCGGGCCTCTCACTGTTGTGGCCTCTCCCGTTGCGGAGCACAGGCTCCGGACGTGCAGGCTCAGCGGCCATGGCTCACGGGCCCAGCTGCTCCGTGGCATGTGGGATCTTCCCAGACCGGGGCATGAACCCGTGTCCCCTGCATAGGCAGGCGGACCCTCAACCACTGCGCTACCAGGGAAGCCCGAATATGCATTTTCTAATGAGTTCCCAGGTGATGGTGGTGCTGATATTCCTGGCCTGGGGTCACCTGCAGAGCCACTGGGCTGGAGGGTAAAGGCAGGTACATTCTGACACTATCTTCCCCTCACGTCAAAGAAAGACATGAGTCAGAACCATCACCTTTATATCCCAGGTGCTTCTCCAACAAAAGGGCTGAGAGAATGTGGGCGGATTTCAAAGTGTTCCCACCACATTAGTGGAAATGACCAGCAAAGTATTTAAATACTCAAACTGGGGGGGAAAAAGTCCCCAAAACAATCTGGTCCAGGCGGGTTAAAGGACTCAGTGCTTGTCTTTGCCTTGACAGGAACATCACTGTAGAACCAGGTTGTTACTGGTTTTCATTTGCTTAAATAAGGTTCCTGATTTTAAAAGACTAGAACAGGGGTAAGAGATAGATATTCCATTAGGTAATTACATGAGATGAATAAAGAAATATGTAGGAATTAAATGAGTAAGTAAATAATGTATAATATATTTATAAATTTAAATAAATTTTAAAATTTTAACATAATTATTTATAAATATAATTATACATTATAGGTAATCTGAAAAATCTTCCAATTATATTCTGCAAAAGTGTATCAGATTTCTTCTCAAAAGCTTATCTGAAATCTTTGGGAGCCAAAAATGAATTGCTGAGGAAGTAAGTCTTAAACTGTGGTTCGTAGACCTTGGCCAAGGGAGCAAGGAAAGCACTCAGAGAAGGCTTCCTCGCTGTCCATCAGTCTTGGGAGAGAAGAACAGTGGGAGCATTTGTAGCCACCCTGCTCTTCTCAGTCCTCTAGAACTATCATCAGGGTCTCTGAAGTAAGACTCCATGGGTGTCAGCAAAGAATTGTCTTTCAAAGCCCTTGGGAAGGGCTTCCCTGGTGGCGCAGTGGTTGAGAGTCTGCCTGCCGATGCAGGGGACACGGGTTTGTGCCCTGGTCTGGGAAGATCCCACATGCCGCAGAGTGGCTGGGCCCGTGAGCCATGGCTGCTGAGCCTGCGCGTCCGGAGCCTGTGCTCCGCCATGGGAGAGGCCACAACAGTGAGAGGCCCGCGTACCGCAAAAAAAAAAAAAAAAAAAAGCCCTTGGGAAATTTCTCCCCCATTTCTTTGTTGGACTACCTTCAATTAGAGTCATCAGAAGAAGCACCTTCTAGGGAATGAGGACCTGAAGACTGGACATGGAGAAACACAACCAGTGCATGGAAAATATGATGCCCTAGAACCACAGGTCAAATTTTTCAGGGAAGATGTGCTCAGAAGTGGGGGCAATGCAAAGGTTCTTTGTGAATTAAGTGTATGGTGGATACAACAACTCTAAGGGCATGGTGGGCCAAACATCACGACACCACGTCCCATCACCTCTGTGTTCTTGTCTGCCAGTGCTCGGGACTGAAACACCCAGATCACAGGACCAGCAAGATGGTGAGGATGCCCTGCATGCAGACTGTGGAGGACAATGGAATGGGTATTAGAGCCAGGAAACCGTGGTCCCCAAGTCAAAAGAACAACCCCTAATAGGATAGTCTGGAAACACTGAGAATGAATGATAGTAGGAAGAGTAAAAGAAACAACAAAAAAATCTAAGGTAAAACACAGCACTAGAGAAAACATGCCGAAGGCCACCTTCTCCTATGGAGGATCCAGGAAGTATCTACAGGGGAGAGGCACAGTCAAGCTCACCAAGAGAGAAACAGCAAAAAGCAAGCAAATGCGTCTAGATGCTGTCCCTCTGAGTACCTGTGGAGGTGACAAGTTGTAGGTGATCCAGAGCGCAGTTAGAAGGCAGCACATGACCAAGAATGAGAGTGACCTTAGCCCTACTCACAAACGTGGCCGACTCCACGCAGGGCATGGTAAATGGCAGAGAAATGGTCAGTATCTCTGCTTTCGCCTCTCTTCCTAGAGGCACTGAGCATTTTTGTTTTCTTCTGCTTTGGACAGACTGGTAATTATTTGTGTGCCTTACTGGTAGTTCTCTGTATGCCACCACACTCAGAACAACAAGAGGAAAAGTTTGATTGAATAAGTTATACTGGGATGACTGAACAATAATTTGTAAATAAGTTTAAACACCTTACACCATATACAAAAACAAACTCAAAATCAGGAGTTAAATGTTGAATGTTAGGAAAACTAGAATAAATTATAATTGGCTATCAGAGGTTTGATGAAACAACTTTCTAAAATTTGAAGCAGTTAAAATAATAGAAGAAACAGATTGATAAATTAAAATTTACATGCAAAATATAAACGTCAAGACAACACTTATAAATAGGCAATAAACAAGAACAGATTTAAAGAAGAAAACAAATCATAAAAAAACACGTTGAAAAACTTTGAACTTATATACAAAATAAACATTAACTTGTACTATTTTAGAATATTAAATTTGGGAAAAAATAAACTAGTAAAGTGATAATAATAGTACTTTCTTATTGGGGAAAAAAGTTTAATAATTCATATTATAAATCACAAACAGTATTCTTCTGGGACTTTATCTTAGGAAGTCATTTAAATAAGAAAAAAGTCAGTTGAAATGACAGCATACTATGGAAGTAAAGAATATGGGCTTTTGAATTTTAAAATGTCTGATTTGAAATCCTGGATCTGGGAATTCCCTGGTGGTCCAGTGGTTAGGACTCCACACTTCCACCACAGGGGGCACGGGTTTGATACCTGATTGGGGAAGTAAGATTCCTCATGCTGCGTGGCACAGCCAAAAAAAAAAAAAAGCAAATCCTGGCTCTGATACTTACTCATTATATGAGCTTGGATAAGTTATTTAACACAACGAAGCTTCAACTTCTTCATCTACAAGCTGGAGTGAAAATACCTGATGTAAAGCACTTAGTGTTTAGTAAGTGGATGCTAGCTAAAATTGAAGAATAAGTCCCAATAGATGAAAGCTGGAAACAAACAATATCTAACATCCAATATGAAGAAAGCTATGAAAATATATACAAACCAGGTGGACTATTAAGCAAAAATTTTAAAGACAGCTATGCTCAACAAACATAGTGAAAACTTTTTCTCTTTTTACAGTGGTAATAGCTAAGTAAAACATGCATGCATGTGAACAAAGACTGGAAAAGAATGCAAATAACTGAAAACATGACAGGTCATCTTATGGAGATTTAAAATGTTTTCTTAATGTCACACTGTTTTTCTACCAAATGAAAAACAAAAGGAAAAAAATAAACAGCTGAGACTTCTGTTTTCCAGTCTGGCCTATAAGGAGCTTGGAAGCAGCCATTCTATGTTAACAAGTAAAAATGTGAACAAACTGAAAACCAACAGCTCTTCTTAGATATATCTGAGAACTGAGATCACAGGGCAAACTGCTGCCTCCAAAATTTAGAGAGACAGACAGGTGAATACAAAAAATCACAACCTAACTGAGTAGAAACCTGTAAGCAGAAACCTCAGTGAAGCCAGTACCAGCACAGGAAAAGCTAAACTGTAACTGACCAGTTGCTGGAGGCTCAGGGTGGACAGGTCCAAGAGTGAAGAACTTCGGGGAAGCCCGGCTTTGGCAGGGTGTGCCCATAGTTCTGAGTTCTTCCTCTAGGAGCTGTACCCGGTCCTCGCAGTACAGCTGGAGAAAATCTCTGCGGCTAGAGAGAGCGGAAAAGCAGCCAGAGTGCACTGTTCCTTAGGAGGCCTGCCCTCAAAAGAAACTGTTTTAGCACAGCGAACCTATTGGGGTTTTATAGAACCTAAATGACCTAGGGGGAGGGAGACACCTAACTCCAGCCCCCTCTAGCCATCCTGTCCCACCAGAGAGGTGGGCTAGACTGGGCAGCGTGAACTTGTCAAGTTCACTAAAAGATAGACCACAGGACAAAAGAGCACTTCTCACTTTCCACACCTGGCCAGCACTACTAAATGCCTATTTATTACAGCTCCTCTACCCAGTACCTCATGTCTCATATCCAGCTTTCAAAAAAGAGTTACTAGGCATACTAGAAGGCAAAAAACAAAAAAAAAAAATTTGAAGAGACACATCAAGCAACAGAACCAGAGTCAGATGTGGCAGACACGTTGGAATGATCAGACCAGCAATTGAAAATAACTATGATTTGGACTTCCCTGGTGGCGCAGTGGTTAAGAGTCCACCTGCCAATGGAGGAGACATGGGTTTGAGCCCTGGTCTGGGAAGATCCCACATGCCATGGAGCAACTAAGCCCGTGTGCCACAACTACTGAGCCTGCACTCTACAGCCCATGAGCCATAACTACTGACCCCGTGTGCCACAACTACGGAAGCCCATGCACCTAGAGCCTGTGATCCACAAGAGAAGCCACCGCAATGAGAAGCTCGCGTACTGCAATGAAGAGCAGCCCCTGCTTGCTGCAACTAGAGAAAGCCCGCACGCAGCAAGGAAGACCCAACGTAGCCAAAAATAAATAAAATAAATAAGAATATATATATATTATAAAGTTACCATTTTAAAAAAATAGTGAAGATTGGTTCAAGATGGTGGAGTAGAAGGATGTGTGCTCACTCCCTCTTGCGAGAGCACCGGAATCACAACTAACTGCTGAACAATCATTGACAGGAAAACACTGGAACTCACCAAAAAAGATACCCCACATCCAAAGACAAAGGAGAAGCCACAGTGAGACGGTAGGAGGGGCGCAATCACAATAATATCAAATCCCATAACTGCAGGGTGGGTGACTCACAAACTGGAGAACACATACCACAGAAGTCCATCCACTGGAGTGAAGGTTCTGAGCCCCACGTCATGCTTCCCAACCTGGGGGTCTGGCAACAGGAGGAGGAATTCCTAGAGAATCAGACTTTAAAGGCTAGTGGGATTTGATTGCAGGACTTCGACAGGACTGGGGGAAACAGAGACTCCACCCTTGCAGGGCACACACAAAGTAGTGTGCGCATTGGGACCCAGGGGAAGGAGCAGTGAGTGACCCCACAGGAGACTGAACCAGACCTACCTGCTAGTGTTGGAGGGTCTCCTTCAGAGGAGGGGGGTGGCTGTGTCTCACCGTGAGGACAAGGACACTGGAAGCAGAAGTTCTGGGAAGTACTCCTTGGTGTGAGCCCTCCCGGAGTCCACCATTAGCCCAACCAAAGAGCCAAGTAGGCTCCAGTGTTGGGTCACCTCAGGCCAAACAACCAATGGGGAGGGAACCCAGCCCCACCCATTAGCAGATAAGCAGATTAAAGTTTTACTGAGCTCTGCCCACCAGAGCAACAGCCAGCTCTACCCACCACCAGTCCCTCCCATCAGGAAACTTGCACAAGCCTCTTAGATAGCCTCATCCACCAAAGGGCAGACAGCAGAAGCAAGAAGAACTACGAGCCTGCAACGTGTGGAACTAAAACCACATTCACAAAAAGATAGACAAGATGAAAAGGCAGAGGGCTAAGTACCAGATGAAGGAAAAAGATAAAACCCCAGAAAAAAAAGTAAATGAAGTGGAGATAGGAAACCTTCCAGAAAAAGAACTCAGAATAATGATAGTGAAGATGATCCAGGATCTCGGAAAAAGAATGGAGGCAAAGATCGAGAAGATGCAAGAAATGTTTAATAAAGACCTAGAAAAATTAAAGAAAAAACACCTAGAAGAATTAAAGAACAAACAAACAGAGATGAACAATATAATAACTGAAATGAAAACTACACTAGAAGGAATCAATAGCAGAATAACTGAGACAGAAGAACGGATAAGTGACCTGGAAGACACAATGGTGGAATTCACTGCTGTGGAACAGAGTAAAGAAAAAAGAATGAAAAGAAATGAAGACAGCCTAACAGACCTCTGGGACAACATTAAATGCAACAACATTCACATTATAGGGGTCCTAGAAGGAGAAGAGAGAGAGAAAGGACCCAAAAATATTTGAAGAGATTATAGTCAAAAACTTCCCTAACATGGGAAAGGAAATAGCCACCAAGTCCAGGAAGCACAGAGAGTCCCAGGCAGGATAAACCCAAGGAGAAACACGCCGAGACACATAGTAATCAAATTGACAAAAATTAAGACAAAGAAAAATTATTGAAAGCAACAAGGGGAAAACAACAAATAACATACAAGGGAACTCCCATAAGGTTAACAGCTGATTTCTCAGCAGAAACTCTACAAGCCAGAAGGGAGTGGCATGATATACTTAAACTGATGAAAGGGAAGAACCTACAACCAAGATTACTCTACCCAGCAAGGATCTCATTCAGATTCAACAGAGAAATCAAAAGCTTTACAGACAAGCAAAAGCTAAGAGAATTCAGCACCTCAAAATCAGCTCTACAACAAATGCTAAAGGAACTTCTCTAAGTGGGAAACACAAGAGAATAAAAGGACCTACAAAAACAAACCCATAACAATTAAGAAAATGGTAATAGGAACATATATATCGATAATTACCTTAAAAGTGAATGGATTAAATGCTCCAACCAAAAGACACAGGCTCGCTGAATCGATACAAAAACAAGACCCATATATATGCTGTCTACAAGAGACCGACTTCAGACCTAGGGGCACATACAGACTGAAAGTGAGGGGATGGAAAAAGATATTCCATGCAAATGGAAATCAAAAGAAAGCTGGAGTAGCAATACTCATATCAGATAAAATAGACTTTAAAATAAAGAATGTTAAATAAAGAGACAAGGAAGGACACTACATAATGATCAAGGGATCAATCCAAGAAGAAGATATAACAATTATAAATATATATGCACCCAACATAGGAGCACCTCAATATCTAAGGCAACTGCTAACAGCTATAAAAGAGGAAATCGACGTAACACAATAATAGTGGGGGACTTTAACGCCTCACTTACACCAGTGGACAGATTATCCAAACAGGAAATAAGGAAACACAAGCCTTAAATGACACAATATACCAGATAGATTTAATTGATATTCATAGGACATTCCATCCAAAAACAGAAGATTACACTTTTTTCTCAAGTGTGCATGGAACATTCTCCAGGATAGATCACATCTTGGGTCACAAATTAAGCCTCGGTAAATTTAAGAAAATTGAAATCATATCAAGTATCTTTTCTGACCACAATGCTATGAGATTAGAAATCAATTATAAGGAAAAAAACGTAAAAAACACAAACACATGGAGGTTAAGCAATACGTTACTAAATAACCAAGAGATCACTGAAGAAATCAAAGAGGAAATCAAAAAATACCTAGAGACAAATTACAACGAAAACACGATGATCCAAAACCTATGGGATGCAGCAAAAGCAGTTCTAAGAGGGAAGTTTATAGCAATACAAGCCTACCTCAAGAAACAAGAAAAATGTCACATAAACAATCTAACCTTACACCTAAGGGAACTAGAGAAAGAAGAACAAACAAAATCCAAAGTTAGTAGAAGAAAAGAAATCATAAAGATCAGAGCAGAAATAAATGAAATAGAAACAAAGAAAACAATAGGAAAGATCAATAAAACTAAAAGCTGGTTCTTTGAGAAGATAAACAACAAAATTGATAAGCCATTAGCCAGACTCATCAAGAAAAAGAGGGAGAGGACTCAAATCAATAAAATTAGAAATGAAAAAGGAGAAGTTACAACAGACACCACAGAAATACAAAGCATCGTAAGAGACTACTACAAGCAACTGTATGCCAATAATGGACAACCTGGAAGAAATGGACAAAGTCTTAGAAAGGTATAACCTTCCAAGACTGAACCAGGAAGAAACAGAAAATATGAACAGACAAATCACAAGTGATGAAATTGAACATGTGATTAAAAATCTTCCAACAAACAAAAGTCCAGGACCAGATGGCTTCACAGGTGAATTCTACCAAACATTTAGAGAAGAGCTAACACCTATCCTTCTCAAACTCTTCCAAAAAATTGCAGAGGAAGGAACACTCCCAAACTCATTCTATGAGGCCACCATCACCCTGATACCAAAACCAGACAAAGATAGTACAAAATAAGAAAATTACAGACCAGTATCACTGATGAATATAGATGCAAAAATCCTCAACAAAATACTAGCAAACAGAATCCAACAACACATTAAAAGGATCATACACCATAATCAAGTGGGATTTATCCCAGGGATGCAAAATATTTATATTGTGTATCAATATACACAAATCAATCTGTGTGATACACCATATTAACAAATTGGGAGCAGGGAGAAGTTCATTCGCATCAGCTAACCCTAACTGACAACAGGAGAGGAGGAAGCCCAGGAGGCAGTGAAGGAGGAGGGGGATGGAGATGGAGATGAGGATGGATCCACTGGTGCCCTGAGGAACAGCCCACACCTCCACCGGCGCCCCAGGATCCCCCGACGCTGCCTCGGCACAGCAGAGCTGCTTCTTGGTGGGGTTCCCGGGACTCTGCGGTCGGGGAGGGAAGGGCATGGCCCTGCGCCGGACGAGTGATAGCCCTGGAGCTCCCTCTGCCCCGGGGAAGGAAGGGGGGGCGGGGGCGGCGGGTGGGGGGTATAAACAATGGATTCGGCTCTGGCCTCTGCCAGCATGGGGGGGAATTTGGGGGGCCCTTCTTTGTTCTTAGACCTTGCTCCTGCCCCTCGGGTTGTGGTGGTGTTGTCCAGAAAGAAGGAAGGGTGAGGAATCCCCGGCTGGAGAGAGGCATCAAGGTATCCTCTGAAATACTGACTTAAGCTGGAAAATATTGAAAAGTTCCTGACCGCTCTCTTTCATTACCAAAACCTTGTGTCTGAGGCCCCATGCATGCGCCCACCTCACTGAACCCATCAGACCTCTCTCAGATAGCCATAAAAGACCCTCTCAAGTTAATTTTAACCACATATTTGTCTGCACTTTACGGAGGATGAAACTATCAAGCCAAGTCAACATTGCTGCTGATTCAGGAGTCTTGGCAGCAGAAAATTAAACATCCGAACGTTTGTAAATGTGTGAAGAATTCTAATAGGACATCGAATGTTTTTTTAAAAACATTTTTTTAAGGGTGTTCAGAACCCTTTGGAGGCTGTGCTCAGCCTTCAGACTCAACGTCTTTGTCTTCACTTCTGGGGAAAGCCCAGGTACCGTTATATGGTAGATGCTTTCCTTCCCAGTCTGAATATGAGACTTCCCCAGCAGAGAAGGGCCTGAACCCTGGGCTGTTGTGCCAGGAGAGTTACACCTGCAGCGGGACTGACGAAGCCGTCTTCGAGTGTGACGAGTGCTGCAGCCTGCAGTGTCTCCGCTGCGAGGAGGAGCTCCAGCGGCAGGAGCGCCTGAGAAACCATGAGCGGATCAGACTCAAAGCTGGCCACGTCCCTTACTGTGACCCCTGCAAGGGCCCCAGTGGGCATTCTCCAGGTACGAAGCAGAGGGCAGACGTGAGGTGCCAGACCTGTAAAATCAACTTGTGCCTGGAGTGCCAGAAGAGGACTCATTCTGGGGGTAACAAAAGGAGGCACCCTGTTACCGTGTACCATGAGGCTAAGGTCCAGGAGTTGCTGGAGGTAGAAGCGATGGGTGAGGACACCAAGAGGAAGAAGATGACTGAGAAGGTTGTGCGTTTCCTCCTAGTAGATGAGAATGAAGAAATTCAGGTAACGAATGAAGAGGACTTTATTAGAAAATTGGACTGCAAACCCTATCAGCATCTGAAAGTGGTTTCCATTTTTGGAAATACTGGGGATGAGAAGTCTCATACCCTCAACCACATTTTCTTTTGTGGCCGGGAAGTCTTCAAAACCTCCCCTGCCCAGGAATCCTGCACTGTGGGAGTGTGGGTGGCATATGATCCAGTCCACAAAGTAGCAGTGATAGACACAGAAGGGCTCTTGGGGGCTACAGTGAGTCTAAGCCAGAGAACATGGCTGCTGCTTAAGGTCCTGGCCATCTCAGACTTCGTCATCTATCGAACTCATGCAGACCGACTGCACAATGACCTCTTCAAGTTCCTTGGGGATGCCTCAGAAGCTTATCTGAAGCACTTCACCAAGGAGCTCAAGGCTACCACTGGCCGCTGTGGCCTGGATGTCCCCGTCCACCCTGGGCCCTGCTGTTATCATTTTCCACAAGACTGTGCACACTCAGCTGCTAGGCTCTGATCACTCCGAGGTGCCTGAGAAGCTCATCCAGGACCGGTTCCGGAAGGTGGGCTGCTTCCCTGAAGCCTTCAGTTCTATTCATTACAAGGGAACGAGGATACAATCCTCCCACAGACTTTTCTGGTCTTCGGCGTGCTTTGGAGCAACAACCAGAGAATAACACCACCCGTTCTCCCCGGCACCCGGGGATCAACTTCAAAGCTCTGAAGGCCCTCAGCGACCGCTTCAGCGGTGAGATCCCCGATGACAAGATGGCACACAGCTCCCTTTTTCCAGATGAGTACTTCACCTGCTCCGTCCTGTGCCTCAGCTCTGGGGCTGGATGTAAGAACAGCATGAATCACGGGAAAGACGGAGTACCTCATGAAGACAAAAGCCGCTGCAGATACTCTCACCAGTATGACAACTGGGTTTTTACCTGCAAGGCCTGCTACGAGAGAGGCAATGAAGTTAGCATGGTGCCCAAGACGGCTGCTTCAACCGACTCCCCCTGGATGGGTCTCACAAAATATGCCTGGTCTGGGTATGTAATCAAATGTCCCAACTGCGACGTGGTCTATCGTAGCTGGCAGTACTGGTTTGGGAACCAACATCCTGTGGATACAGTGGTGCAGACAGAGATTGTCCATGTGTGGCCTGGAGCTGATGGATTTCTGAAGGACAACAACAATGCTGCCCAGTGCCTCTTGGATGGGATGAACTTCATGGCTCAGTCAGTGTCTGAGCTTAGCCTTGGGCCCACCAAGGTTGTGACGTCCTGGCTGACAGACCAGATCGCCCCTGTCTACTGGAGGCCCAACTCCCAGATCCTGAGCTGCAACAAGTGTGTTACATCCTTTAAAGATAATGACACCAAGCATCACTGCCGGGCCCGGGGGGACGCTTCTGTGACAGCTGTTCACCCACAACCCAGCCAGTGCTGGAGCGGGGCTGGGGCCCTGCGCCCGTGCGGGTGTGTGACAACTGCTATGAAGCCAGGAATTCTCAGTTCGATGTTACTGAGGCACAGGCGGATGATGAGGGCGGGAGGCTGATTGCTCGGAAGGTGGGCAAGTCCGTGCAGAACACTTTGGGAGCCGTGGTGACAGCCAATGACATACCACTAGGTTTGGTGAAGGATGCAGCCAGGCCAGCGTACTGGGTACCAGACCATGAGATCCTGCACTGCCACAACTGCCAGAAGGAGTTCAGCATCAAGCTTTCCAAGTACCACTGCTGGGCCTGCAGACAGGGCTTCTGTGACGAGTGTTCCCATGACCACTGGGCTGTTCCCTCTCGAGGCTGGGACCATCCTGTCCGAGTCTGCTTTAACTGAAATAAAAAGCCTGGTGACCTTTAATGCCCCCTCCCCAAAACTGAAGAATAAAACCCATATGATCATCTCAATAGATGCAGAAAAAACTTTTGACAAAATTCAACACCAATTTATGATAAAAAACTCTCCAGAAAGTGGGCATAGAGGGAACCTAGCTCAACATAATAAAGGCCATATACAACAAACCCACAGCAAATATCATTCTCAGTGGTGAAAAACTGAAAGCATTTCCTCTAAGATCAGGAACAAGACAAAGATGTCCATTCTCGCCACTATTATTCAACATAGTTTTGGAAGTCCTAGCCACGGCAATCAGAGAAGAAAAAGAAATCAAAGGAATACAAATTGGAAAAGAAGAAGTAAAACTGTCACTGTTTGCAGATGACATGATACTATACATAGAGAATCCTAAAGATGCCACCAGAAAACTACTAGAGCTAATCAATGAATTTGGTAAAGTTGCAGGATACAAAATGCACAGAAATCTCTTGCATTCCTACACACTAACAACGAAAGATCAGAAAGAGAAATTAAGGACACAATTCCATTCATCATCGCAACAAAAAGAACAAAATACCTAGGAATAAATCTACCTAAGAAGGTAAAAGACCTGCACTCAGGAAATTATAAGACACTGATGAAAGAAATCAAAGATGATACGAACAGATGGAGAGATATACCATGTTCTTGGATTGGAAGAATCAATATTGTGAAAATGACTATAGTACCCAAAGCAATCTACAGAGTCACTGCAATCCCTATCAAATTACTAATGGCATTTTTTACAGAACTGGAACAAAAAATCTTAAAATTTGTATGGAGACACAAAAGACCCTGAACAGCCAATGCAATCTTGAGGGGAAAAAAATGGAGCAGGAGTAATCAGACTCCCTGACTTCAGACTACACCACAAAGCTACAGTAATCAAGACAATATGGTACTGGCACAAAAACAGAAACATAGATCAATGGAACAGGATAGAAAGCCCAGAGATAAACCCACACACATATAGTCAACTAATCTATGACAAAAGAGGCAAGGATATACAGTGGAGAAAAGACAGTCTCTTCAATAAGTGGTGCGGGGAAAACTGGACAGCTACATGTAAAAGAATGAAATTAGAACACTCCCTAACACCATACACAAAAATAAACTCAAAATGGATTAGAGACCTAAATGTAAGACCAGACACTATAAAACTCATAGAGAAAAACATAGGAAGAACACTCTTTGACATAAATCACAGCAAGATCTTTTTTGATCCACCTCCTAGAGTAATGGAAATAAAAACAAAATTAAATGGCACTTTATGAAACTTAAAAGCTTTTGCAAAGCAAAGGAAACTACAAACAAGACAAAAAGACAACCCTCAGAGTGGGAGAAAATATATGCAAATGAATCAGTGGACAAAGGATTAATCTCCAAAATATATAAACAGCTCATGCAGCTCAATTTTTATAAAAACAAACAACCCAATCCACAAATGGGCAGAAGACCTAAATAGGCATTTCTCCAAAGAAGACATACAGATGGCCAAGAAGCACATGAAAAGCTGATCAACATCACTAATTATTAGAGAAATGCAAATCAAAACTACAATGAGGTATCACCTCACACCAGTTAGAATGAGCATCATCAGAAAATCCACAAACAACAAATGCTGGAGAGGGTGTGGAGAAAAGATAACGCTCTTGCACTGTTGGTGGGAATGTAAATTGATACTGCCACTATGGAGAACAGTATGGAGGTTCCTTAAAAAACTAAAAACAGAACTACCATATGACCCAGCAATCCCACTACTGCGCATATACCCAGAGAAAACCATAATTCAAAAAGACACATGCACCCCAATGTTCACTGCAGCACAATTTACAATAGCCAGGTCATGGAAGCAACCTAAATGCCCATCAACAGATGAATGGATAAAGAAGATGTGATACATACATAAAATGGAATATTACTCAGCCACAAAAAGGAACGAAATCAAGTCATTTGTAGAGACATGGATGGATCTAGAGACTGTCATACAGAGTGAAGTAAGTCAGAAAGAGAAAAACAAATATCGTATATTAACGCATAAATGTGGAACCTAGAAAAATGGTACAGATGAACCGGTTTGCAAGGCAGAAATAGACACACAGATGTAGAGAACAAACGTATGGACACCAAGGGGGGAAAGCTGTGGGGGGGTGGTTGTGGTGTGATGCATTGGGAGATTGGGATTGACATGTATACACTAATATGTATAAAATGGATAACTAATAAGAACCTGCTGTATAAAAAAATAAATAAATTTCAAAAATTCAAAAAAAATAGTACCACCAATTAATTGGATATAATTATAGACTACTTCATCCAATAACACCAGAATACACATTCTTCTCAAGCTTGCATGAAATATCCTGTATTCATCAAGATAGAAAACATTATGGGCCATAAAACATACCTTAACAAATTCTAAAGAACAGAAATCATGCAATGTCTGCAATCAAACAGCAATGGAATTAAACTAGAAGTCAATAACAGAAAGATAACTGGGAAATCCTCAAATACTTGGTGATTAAACAACTTGCTTCTATGATAACACATGGGTCAAAGAGGAAATCTCAAGAGAAATTTTTAAATATTTTGAACTAAATGAAAATCCAACTTATGAAAACTTGTGAGATGCAGCGATAGGAGTGTAGAGAGGGATATTTTGAACAGTATTGAATACATATATTAGAAAAGAAAAGAGATCTAAGATCAATAACCTAAGCTTTGGTGTGACCAAGGTGGTAGAGTAGGAAGGCTCTGAGCTCACCTCCTCCCATTTCGGGTACACCAAAATTACACCTATTTACAAAACAACTATATGAGAACAACCTGAAGGCTAGCAGAAAAGATTTTCTACAACTAAAGATATAAAGAAGGAGCCACAGGAGACTGGTAGGAGGGGCAAAGATGCAGTTTAGTCAACACCCACAAACTGGAGGGTAATTACAATTGTGGAGGTTCTCCCCAAGGGGTGAAGGGTCTGAGTCCTACACTGGGCTCCAGCCCAGGGGTCCTGCACAGGGAAGATGAGTCCACAGAAAGTCTCCCTTTGAAAGTCAGTGGGGATTGCATAGGGGAGAGCCAGAGGGCTGAGGGAAACACAGACTCTGCTCTTAAAGGGCACAAGCAAAATCTCACAGGCTTCTAGACCCAGGGCAGAGGCAGTAATTTGAAAGGACCCTGGGTCAGACCCACCTGCTGATCTTAGAGAGTCCTAGAGAGGCAAGAGGCAAATAGGGTCCCTCAGGGCACATAGATACTGGTGGCAGCCATTTTGAGGTACTTGTTCTACCACGAGGACACTAGTGCTAGCAAGCTCCATTCCAGAGTCCTCCCTCTAGCCTATTAGTGCTGGGGGCTTAGCTGCCCACCAGCAGATGGGCAACAGCCCTGAATCCCCCAGGGCCACACAGCCAGCCACCCTGGGACCCAGCCCTGTCCAACAGTGGGCCTTCCAAAACATGTAAAACAGGCCCAGGTAGGTTCACTGGTAAATTCTATCAAACACTTAAGGAAGAAATTATACTAATTCTTTACAATCTCTTCTAGAAGACAGAATCAGAGAGCACACAGTCATCCCTTGGTATCCATGGTTCCAGGATCTGCTGCAGATACTAAATCCACGGATGCTCCAGTCCCAGAGTTGGCCCTCAGTACACAAGGTTCCACATCTGTGGATTCAACCAACTGCAGATTGTGTGGTACTGTAGTATTTACTGAAAAAAGAAATGCACATATAAGTGGACTTATGCAATTTAAACCCGTGTTGTTCAAGGATCAACTGTACTTCCAAATTCATTCTATGAGGCTGGCATTACCCTAATGCAAAAACCAGACAAAGACATTACAAGAAAATAAAACTGCAAAAATCCTCAACAAAATATTAGCAAATCCAATCCAATAATTTATAAAAAGGATTATATGCCATGACCAAATGAGATTTATTCCAGGCATGCTAGGCTGATTCAACATTTGAAAATCAGTTCATGTAATCCATCACAACAATGGACTAAAAAAGAAAAATCGGATGCAGAAAAAGCATTTGAATACACTAATATGTATAAAATAGATAACTAATAAGAACCTGCTGTATAAAAAATAAATTAATTAAATTAAATTTAAAAAAAAGAAAAAGCATTTGATAAAATCCAAAACCCTTCATGATAAAAACTCTCAGTAAACTAGGAATAGAGGGGGGACCTTCCTCAACATGATCAAGAGCATCTACCAAAAAACCTACAGTTAGCATCATACTTAATGGTGAGAAAAACTAAGTTTTCCTACTAAGATCAGGTATAAAACAAGGATGCTCCCTCTTGCCATTCTTTTTCAACATTGTACTAGAAGTTCTAGCTAATGCAATAAGACAAAGGAAAAAAAAGACATACAGATTGAGAAAGAAGACATAAACCTGTCTTTCTTTGCAGATGACATGATCATCTATGTAGAAAATCTGAAAGAACTGACAAAAATAAACACTCCTGGAACTAATAAGTGATTATAGCAAAGTTGCAGGATAAAATGTTAATATACAAAAGTCTACTGCTTTCCTAGGGACTTCCCTGGTGGTCCAGTGGTTAAGAGGACGCAGGGATCCAATGCAGGGGATGTGGGTTCGATCCCTGGTCGGGGAACTGGGATCCCACATGCCACGGGGCAACTAAGCCCACACGCTGAACTACTGAGTCCAAACGCCAAAACTAGTGAGCCCACGTGCTGCAACTACAGAACCCATGTGCTCTGGAGCCCGTGCACCACAACTACAGAGCCCACGTACTCCGGAGCCCATGTGCCACAACTAGAGAGAAGCCCGTGAACTGCAACGAAAGATCCCACATGCCGCAACTAAGACCCGATGCAGCCAAAAATAAAATAAATAAATATTAAAAAAAAGTCGATTGCTTTTCTATATACCAGCAATTAACAAGTGGAATTTGAAATGAAAAACACAATACCATTTACGTTAGCACCCCAAAAATGAAATACTTAGGTATAAATCTAATGAAATATGTAAGAGATCTATAAGAGAAACCACCAAACTCTGATGAATGAAATGAAAGGATTCCATGTTCATGGAGAGGAAGAATCAATATTGTCAAGATGTCAGTTCTTCCCTACTTGATCTACAGATTGAATACAACCCCAAATAAAATCCCAGGAAGTTATTTTGTGGATATCAATAAACTGATTCAGAAGTTTATATGGAGAAACAAAAGACCCAGAATAGCCAATACACTATTGAAGGAGAAGAACAAAGTCTGAGAACTGACACTATCCAACTTCAAGACTTACTATAAAACTACAGTAATCAAGTCAGTGTGGTATTGGCAAAAGAATAAACAAATACATCAATAAAAAAATAAAATAGAGAGCACAGAAACAGATCTACATAAATACAGTCAACTGATCTCTGACAGGAGCAAAGGCAATACACTGAAGCAAAGACAGTCTTTTCAACAAACAGTGCTGGAACAAGTAGACATTACATGCAAGAAAATCAGTCTAGACGCAGATCTTACCCCCTATGTGTTTTGTCCAACACCACCAAACAATTAACTCAGTTCTGACACTATCTACTTAAAGGTAGTGTCAGATCCCACAGCCTAAGGGCTCACTCCTTCCCCACTTTAGATGATAATTGCAAATCCAGGTTATCTGTGCTTCTGACTGACTAGTTATAAATTAGAGATTCCCACAACCCTCTCCTCCTGTTTGGTAATTTGCTAGAGCAACTCAAAGAACTCAGAAACATCTATTTAAGTTAACAATTATAAAAGACATGATAAAAGATACAGATAAAAAAGCCAGATGGGGCTTCCCTGGTGGCGCAGTGGTTGAGAGTCCGCCTGCCGATGCAGGGGACACGGGTTCATGCCCCGCTCCGGGAGGATCCCACATGCCACAGAGCGGCTGGGCCCGTGAGCCATGGCCGCTGAGCCTGCGCGTCCTGAGCCTGTGCTCCGCAACGGCAGAGGCCACAACAGTGAGAGGCCCGCGTACCGCAAAAAAAAAAAAAAAAAAAGCCAGATGAAGAGGTATATAGGGGCAAGATATATTGGAAGGGGTGCCCTCTCCCTGTATCTCCAAATGTTCACCAACCCAGAAGCTCTCCGAACCCCGTCTTTTTGGGTATGCTTGATTAAATCACTGGCCACTGGTGACTGAACTCAAACTCCATCCCCTCCCCTCTCCCAGGAGGTCAGGGGCTAAATTACAACACTTCAATCACATGGTTGATGACCCTGGCAATCAGACCCCATATTTAGGAGCTTTCCAAAAGTTAACGCATTAACATAAACTCAGGTGTGGTTGAAAGGGGCTTGTTATGAATATCAAAAGACACATATTGCCCTTATCACTTCGGAAATTCCAAGGGTTTTAGGAGCTCTGTGATAGAAATGGGGATGAATACTAAACATATATTTGTTATTATAAATTTCATCACATACACCCTTCACAAAAATTAACTCAAAATGGATCACAGACCTAAATGTAAAGTGTAAAACTACAAAACTCCTAGAAGATAACATGGGAGAGAACCTAGATAACCTTGAGTATGGCGATGACTTCTTAGATACAACACCAAAGGCATGATCCATGAAAGAAATAACTGATAAGCTGGACTTCATTAAAATTAAAAACTTCTGCCCTGTGCCCAGAAATAAACTCACACACCAGAAACAGGAGGGAAGGGGGCAGGGTACAACCTGTAAAAGAATGACATAGCTATTGGATACAAAATAAACCGGTTAGGGCTTCCCTGGTGGCGCAGTGGTTGAGAGTCCGCCTGCCGATGCAGGGGACACAGGTTCGTGCCCCGCTCCGGGAAGATCCCACATGCCGCGGAGCGGTTGGGCCCGTGAGCCATGGCCGCTGAGCCTGCGCGTCCGGAGCCTGTGCTCCGCGGCGGGAGAGGCCACAGCAGTGAGAGGCCCGCGTACCACAAAAAAAATAAAATAAAATAAACCGGTTAGAACCAACTAGGTCCAAGACGGAGGAAGATTCCACTTCCAGGGGACCTTGAGCCTAATTATATGTTCATTGTATACATTAGCATAAGCTAAATGACACACCCACCAGCGCCATGACAGTTCCAAGGTTTACCATATAAGGTCAAAAAGTGGGCAGTTGCTCATCCTGGAAATTCCCACTCCTTCTCCAAAATAGTTGGAGTCCTTCCTCTTGCTAGCCTATGAAATTATCCATCCCATAAAAACTAACCACCCCATATTTCGGGGCCTCTCGCCTTCTGAGATGGCCCACACATTGCGTAGTGTGTTTCTCCCAGGGCCATTCTCACCTTTTGAGATGGATGCGTATTCTGTCTATGGAATGTGTGTCTCTCTAAATAAATCCATTTCTTACCTATCACTTTCACTGAATTCTTTCTCACTGAATTCTTTCTGCGATGAGACATAAAGAAACTGAGCTTAAGTCCTGGGACCAGGTGTGTGATCACAATTAAAAGAGAGTGGGTTGAAGTCCCAATCTGGGTTTTGGCTGGGTTCGAGTCCCAATCTGAGGTGTGCAGTTTCACACCTATGGTCAATTAATCTTCGATAAAGGAGGCAAGAATTTACAATGGAGAAAAGTCAGCCTCTTCAGCAAGTGGTGTTAAGAAAGCTGGACAGCCGCATGTAAATCAATGAAGTCACAACATATCCTCACACCATACACAAAAATAAACTCAAAATTGTTTAAGACTTATATGTAAGACATGACACCACAAAACTCCTAGAAGAGAACATAGGCAAAACATTCTCTGACGTGAATCATACCAATGTTTTCTTAGGTCAGTCTCCCAAGGCAATAGAAATAAAAGCAAAAATGAACGGGACCTAATCAAACTCATAAGCTTTTGTACAGCAAAGGAAACCATAAACAAAATGAAAAGACAACCTATGGACTGGGAGAAAGTATTTGCAAATGATGCGACTGACAAGGGCTTAATTTCCAAAATATACAAACAGCTCATACAACTCAATAACAAAAAAAACCAAATAACTCAATCAAAAAGTGGGCAGAAGATCTAAATAGACATTTCTCCAAAGAAGTCATATAGATGGCCAACAGGCACATGAAAAGATGCTCAACATTGCTAATTATTAGAGAAATGCAAATCAAAATTACAGTGAGGTATCACCTCACACTGGTCAGAATGCCCATCGTTAAAAAGTCTAAAAATAAATGCCAGAGAGGGTGTGGAGAAAAGGGAACCCTCCTACACTGTGGGTGGGAATGTAAATGGGTGCAGCCACTATGTAGAACAGTATGGAGATTCCATAAAAAACTAAAAACAGAGTTGCCATATGATCCAGCAATCCCATTCTTGTGTATAGATCCAAAGAAAACACTAATTCAAAAAGATACATGCACTCCTATGTTCATAGCAGCACTTTTTACAACAGCCAAACATGGAAGCAACCTAAATGTCCACCAACAGATGAATCGATAAAGAAGATGTCATATACATACATATATGTCATATATATACATAAATACACACACACACACACACACAATGGAATATTATTCAGCCATAAAAAAGAATGAAATAATGTCATTTTCAGCAACATGGATGGACCTAGAGATTATCATACTAAGTGAAGTAAGTCAGACAGAGAAAGACAAATAGTATATGATATCGCTTGTGTGTGGAATCTAAAATATGACACAAATGAACTTATTTATGAAACAGATTCACACATAGAAAACAAACTTATGAATACCAAAGGGAAAAGGGGGTAGGGGAGGGATAAATTAGGAGTTTGGGATTAGCAGATACAAATTACTCTATATAAAATAGATAAACAACAAGGTCCTTCTGTATAGCACAGGAAACTATACTCAATCTCCTATAATAAACCATATTGAAAAAGAATGTATACATATGTATAACTGAATCACTTTGCTGTACACCAGAAATTAACACAACATTGTAAATCAACTATACCTCAAATTAAAAACAAAACAAAACAACAACAACAACTTCTGCTCTGTGTAAGACAATGTCAGGGGCTTCCCTGGTGGTGCAGTGGTTGAGAGTCTACCTGCCGATGCAGGGGACACGGGTTCGTGCCCCGGTCTGGGGCTTTACAAAATATATCCTTTAAGTCTCTTTCAATCTATAGGTTCCTTTTCCATTCCTTTTATTTCCTTAAAATCAGCCTGTTGAAGAAGCCTGGTTATTTGACCTGTAGATTTTCCAACAGAATGCATTTTGCTTGCACATGCATGGTAAGATTCAAACTTTTCCCCTTTCCTTGGTACTCATCATGCACCAATGTCATGACACTTCTGATCAAGGCTAAATAAGGACAGAAATCCCTCCTCCCCTCGGGAAGGTGGAGCTGGAGGAAAATCAGGGAATATGAACCCACCCCTTCCCTCACCAGTGAATATTCCACCCCTTCATTTCTATGCCCCACAAGCCAGCTAGCTGAAGAAATTCAGTGCAGCTACTCACCTGAGACTGCCTGCTCTCCCCTTGAGAGCATACTTTCTCTTAAATAAATCCTCACTTTGCTTTCTTGACCTCCCTGTCTCATCTCTGAATTCCTTCTGCTATGAGATAAGAACCTACCGTCTGATAACACTGCTAGATACATATACATAAAAACTCACACAAGTGCACAAGGAGACATGCAAGAATATTCAAAGAAAACTGTTTATAACACTAAAAAGCTTAAAACAACTTAAATGCCAATCACCTAAAGAATGCACAGGTGGGAATTATAAACACCAAATTCAAGATAGTGGTTACCTCTATGGCACAGGGCAGGAGATGTGATGGGGGAAGGAAACATAGGGGTTTTGTTCTATTTGTTAAGTGTTTCTTAAGCTAGCACTGGACACATGGGTGTGTATTAATCTCTGTTCTTATTCATGTGTCTGAAAGATGTCATAAATGACATCTTTAAGTATAGATAAAAAAAAATATTGGGACTTCCTGGTGGTGCAGTGGTTAAGAAGCCACCTGCCAATGCAGGGGACATGGGTTCGAGCCGTGGTCCGGGAAGATCCCACATGCCACAGAGCAACTAAGTCCGTGCGCCACAACTACTGAGCCTGCGCTCTAGAGCCCACGAGCCACAACTACTGAGCCCGCATGCCACAACTACTGAAGCCCGTGTGCCTAGAGCCCATGCTCCGCAACAAGAGAAGCCACCGCGATAAGAAGCCCACGCACCGCAATGAAAAGTAGCCCCTGCTTGCCATAACTAGAGAAAGCTCACACGCAGCAACAAAGACCCAACACAGCCAATAAATAAATAAATAGATTTATTAAAAAAAAAAAAGCTAAAGGAAGGGGCTGTAATGAAAGCTGATGGCAAAACAGAAGAAACAAATGAAAACAGAAAACATTTAAAAACTGATACCATGTTTCACACGTGATGGTTGACCAACCCCTAGGCCACAGGCCACCTCCGAATGTGGAGTACTTGCATATGGAGAAATACTATGTTATGACTTCTAAGCCATTTGACATAAATCACTTATGTCCTCATAGCAGTTAGTTTACTGAAATTAAAACATAATTCTGGGGCCTAAGAAATTACTGTAGAAGCTGTCTGTTTTAAATCTCTAGCAAGTATATTTTCTCCAGGTATTATTTTGCAACTCTAAGGAAATGACCTGGTTGCCTGGATGTTCTCTTCACCCAGATGTAAGAAAGCCACCAAATATCTCCCTCATAATCTAAGGTCCAGAGCCCACAAATACAGTAACCAGCATGCTCTTTGGAGAGCATGTAATCATTACTTTAGCCTTTTCTGTTAAAAAGAAACCTAGACTTACTCCTCCTTTGACCTCTTTCCACAAATAAACAAACAAGGCAGAACAAATAAAATTCCATGCCTACCACCAATGAAAGTAATAAAGAATGTGGTTAACGCTTACAATGTCTGCACAAAAGGCCTTGGGAAAGTTACAAAAGAATCCTGGAATCCTGTCATTGCCGTAGGATTGAAAGCAGTTGCTCCAAGTGCCTGCAAATCTTGGGGTGAGACTCTCAGCACTTTTGCTGAATCATCAGAACCAAGTGAACCATGGAATGTTGGGTCCTGAACTCAAAGCTGTAAAGGTGAAGCAAGTTTCAACAGTCTCACCGATTCCCTCTGCTAAAGGGCAGAGTCCAGTCAGTGGAGAATTTGTCCCTTTGCACAATTGGTTATTCTGAATTCAGGGGATTTGTTCCAATTCATAGTTTAATTTTCCCACTTTATACTGAGTGATTCTGTCAGTGATTCTTTTGGGACAGAAGAACACAGTTCTTCTTTGAACACAAGGTCACATGAACTGACTAACTGCCATCTACACGGTCAGTGCTACTTATGTCAAACCAGCCTTGAACCCATAAATCCAAATTAAGCAACAGTTTTTGGTAACAGGCAATCACACATTTAATTATTAACTCATGCCTCTAGCATGAGTACAGAGCTAGTGGTTCTCAAGTCAGGCTGCAAATCAAATTTAGGTAGCAGCTTTAAAAAAATACAGGTGCCTTATTTGTCTTAAGATGCTGATTCAGAAGATGTGGGGTAGTGCCCAAGCAACTGTTTGTTTAAAAAGCTTTCCGAGTGATTCTGATGCTTGGGGATAGAAACTGTCATACAGGTACTGATATAAACAATCCCACATGGTAGAGAGGTATAGGTTCTATGCTTCTCAAACAGGGACAGGAGACACTGTACCAAAGACTATTCCAAGCCACACAAAGAACACTGTGCATCTTTCGGGAATGTCAATTTTATTTGACAGGTAAATATTTTAAAATGTCATTTGTATTTTGGGTGGTGGTTACATAGGTATATACAATTGTCAAAACTCATTTAAGATCTGTACATTTAAGTGTATGTTTACCTCAATAAAAAGATCACTTTTATATTAAAATATGGATAGATTCTGGAATACAATGCAAGATCTGCATTTATTTTGTAGATGAACTCTGAGACTTCAAAGAAATCTCCCTCTTAGATGGACTACCTTAGGCTAGGTCCCCATATCCAAGGGGGCCAGGGTGGGCATTAGGGCTTGAAATTCGAGGGGAAACCTTTTTGGAAGGTCCCACTGGCTTTAGAAATCCTTTCACTTCTAATGCTTTTCATTCATTTTACTACCCATGACCCACTCCCCTCTCTTCTTGTTTTTTTACTTTCCACATATTACTGTTCTTTTTGCTTTAAAACACCCCAAATCCTCAAAAATTTAAAGTTCCACTCTTCCTTACCATTGGCGATTTTGTTTGCTACTGAGCAGATGGTCTACTGACCCTTAGCCTCATAAATCACTCATTGTAAGGACATTTTTTCACTCAAAAATGTGTTTTAAAAGGTTCTCGTCCTGTGATAAACCACAATGGAAAAGAATATGAAAAAGAATTCATATATATGTATAACTGAATCACTTTGTTGTACAGAAGAAATTAACACAACTTTGTAAATCAACTACTTATTTTCTTTTTTTAATCAGTAAACTTTTTTTTTTTTTTAAAAGGTTCTCAGCTGCAGGAGCTGGTTGTGGTGAGGGACTGACTCTTAAGAATCACAACCCCCCCCATTTCCTGACTTTGTAAAGACAAGAGTGGAGGGTTATTGGCAAGGGTTAGAGAAAATAACGGTCAAAAGTAACTAGGCTCAAGGGGCTCCTCTTATCTCCTGTGGCCAAAGGGCTTAACAGTGAATAGAGCCCAAGATTGTTAGTCTGAAGCACGGTCTGGTCCAATGGCTCTGGGTAAGTTACTTTATCTCTCGCTTGGGAGATTCCGTGTCCTCCTCAGAGACACGACTTAAAGAGTACACATCCGCTTACGGATTTAACTGCCGGTATTAATCTTCACGGACTGCAAAGCCACAAAGATATGAGCGTACAAATAAAAAAGCGTGTAAGTCAAAGCCTCGAACCTAAGGGACGCAGAAGAATGACAACGCAACGCCAAAACGACCTCGCCGCACAACCGGCGCCATCCAGCCACCCGCGTCCCAGCAGCCTTTGCGAAACCAGCCCACAGCCCCCAGAGCCCCGAGGCCGGGGGCGAGGCCGGGAGCGCGCGCCACGCCCCCTTCTGCGCAAGCCCCTAGCCCCCTTTCGCCCCGACTCTGCGAAAGTACCACCCGCCCTACGCGGTCTCGAAATGGCTCAGCGTGGTGGACTAAGGCGACAGGCCTCCGCGGTTCGACCTCTCACCTGCTCGGCACAGGCCTCCGCCTCCAGCTGGTCCCGCCTCCTCCTGACACTCCGCCGGCCGCGAATGGAGGGCCCGGGGAAAGGGCCTGGTTGTGGCAGGAGAGAGAGTGTGTTTACCCCTCACCTCACGCCGAGCGGGCTGGTTTCAGCCCCGCCTCCTCCTCTCCGCCGTTTAAAGCGGTGGGTCGCCCTCCTCCTCCCTCAGAGAAGCGGCTCCACAGTTGGTGTCTCCGGGGTTGGTTTGGCTGGGTGACTCCGCGTCAGCCTGCTGTCTACTGCGAGAGGGCCTCGAACTTCAGGTGGAAGATGTCGGAAAGTAACTTGGCAGAGCGCAGCGACGGACGCGAGAGGCTGGTGTCTGGTGCTAAAGTCGTCGCCCAGGCCCTGAAAACACAGGTGTGCTGGACCTTCCTGATTGAAAGGCTCCTACGGCAGCCGACGGGGACAGAGACGTTGTCTTGGAAACGGGAAAGCGGCGGGGGAGGGCAGGAGGGAGCTTTGCTGGAGGTTTTCCTTTTAGCGGCCTCATTCCTCTGTTCTTGGCCCCCAGGATGTGAATTACATGTTTGGCATCGTAGGCATCCCGGTGACCGAAATCGCCCTTGCTGCCCAGGAGGTGGGCATCAGATACATCGGGATGAGGAACGAGCAGGCGGTAAGTATGGACTCGGAGAGCCAAATGCATGATTGGGGATGAGTAATAGTAATGGCAAATTTTACTGCGGACAGTCGCCGCTTATCTCTCCTCTAATACTTTACACGTATCAATCACAGCAATCCTAGGAGACAAGAACCATTGTTAATCCTAGTTGCAAATGAGAAAACTGAGACCCAGAGGGGTTAAGAAACTTGCTCAACGAGGCAGCTGGTATTGGCAGAGCCAGGATTTGAACTTAGATATTCTGGGTCTGGAGTCCATGCTCTTACACTGTACAGTATTGTACTCTGCCCAGTCTAGAGTGTCAGAATTGGAAGGGACATTTACCTGGTCTGAATCCTGGCCCCTGACCTTCACTCTGTAACTAACAATTATTATGTGTCTGTGTATTATTTGTCCGGTCTGACTTCCCTATTAGGCTCTGAGCTTCAGGGGGTCACGGATATTATTTTTTCTTCTCCCCAGTGCGTAGGTAGAGCCTGCACTTGATAGGAGGTCCGGTAGTACCTGCAAGGTGAATGGGTGAAGGCCAAGTCTCATGTTATATAGTAGGTGGCTCTGCAAGGTTACAGACATCACAAATGGTAAAGCCATGATTGGACTCCAGAGGTGTCCTAAGCCCCAGTCCAGTGCTCATTCCACCTCATTACCTTGCCACCCTTCTCGGAGGCTTATTTGGAAGCACAAGAAAGGAAGTTAGGACATTTTGCCAACCCAATCTCATTTCTTCCTAAAGGGCATTTAGCATTTTTCCAGGTTATCTTGTATTTAATTTAGCACCTTCCCTGTCTTCCTGTAGTGGGCTGAAGTGCAGTTTAAAAATAAAAACTAACCATATGAAGGCGATGAAGAAAATTTCAACAGACCTCCAAGGATTGGAAACAAGCAGTATATGTGACCTGACCATATGGAAATAAACTGGAATTCAATTACAGAAAGATAGAAAATCCCCAAACATTTGGAAATTCATACGTTTGAATCCTTTGTAAATATTTGAAAAGATTAATAAAATCAATAACCTTCATGACAGACTGATTAAGAATAAAAGAGAAAAAATACAAATTACCAGTGTCAGGCCGTGAAAAAGGGGATGTCACCATGGACCCTAAATAACCAGTGGGGTGACGAAGAAATCACAATGGAAAATAGAAAACATTTTGAATTGAATGATGATGAGAAGATGAGATCTCAAACATGTAAGCTACAGCTAAAGCAGTTCTTAAAGGAAATAGTTTTAAATGAATCTATACTTAGTAAAGAAGATCAAAAATCAATGCTCTAAGCTTACATATTAAGAAGCTAGAAAAAGAAAACCAAAGTAAACCCAAACTGAAAGTAGTAAAATAATAAGTACAAAAGCAGGAATTGGGCTTCCCTGGTGGCACAGTGGTTAAGAATCTGCCTGCCAATGCAAGGGACACGGGTTTGCGCCCTGGCCCGGGAAGATCCCACATGCCGTGGAGCAAGTAAGCCCGTGTGCCACAACTACTGAGCCTGAGCTCTAGAGCCCGCAAGCCACAGCTACTGAGCCCACGTGCCACAACTACTGAAGCCTGTGTGCCTACAGCCTGTGCTCCGCAACAAGAGAAGCCACGACAATGAGAAGCCCACGCACCGCAAGGAAGAGTAGCCCCCACTCACTGCAACTAGAGAAAGCCCACGCATGGCAATGAAGACCCAACACAGCCAAAAATAAGTAAATTTATTTTTTTTAAACAGCAGAAATCAATGGAAGAGAAAACAAAGAAACAATAGAGAAAAATCAACAAATCCAAAAATTGGTTCTTTGAAAAGATTAATAAATTTGGTAAGTCCCTAGCAAGACTGATGAAGAATAAAAGAGAAAAAATACAAATTATCAATATTAGGCATAGGGCTTCCCTGGTGGTGCAGTGGTTGAGAGTCCGCCTACCGATGCAGGGGACACGGGTTCGTGCCCTGGTCCGGAAAGATCCCACATGCCGAGGCCGTGAGCCATGGCCGCTGAGCCTGCGTGTCTGGAGCCTGTGCTCCGCAATGGGAGAGGCCGCAACAGTGAGAGGCCCATGTACTGCAAATTAAAAATATATATATATATTAGGCATAAAAAAGAGGACATTCCTATTGATCCTGCAGACGTTTAAGCAATTATAAGATGATATTATGAATAAACTAGATGATATGGACAAATTCCTTGAAAAACTAAAAATTAGAATTAGATGCTTAAACCATTATTTAAAATTTACAGGTGGAACATTACTTGTTAGAATGAAAAATGTTCCAATTCCCCCTTACTTGAGAGTGAATTATTATATACATACTTTATACATGTATAATACTTAATAATGCTTATTACTTAATATGATTTAATAGTATAAGAGTCCCAAAATGCTTAAGTCCCAGTGTTTTTTCTTTGTAGGCTTGTTATGCTGCCTCTGCAGTTGGATATCTGACAGGCAGGTAAACTCAAGTCTATGTTTTATCTCAACTTCTTTTTTTAAACTGAGTTATAGTTAACATACAGTATTATATTAGTTTTAGGTGTACAGCATAGTGATTCAGTGTTTTTATACATTATGAAATGGTCACCACCATAAGACCAGTTCCCATCTATCACCATATAAATTTGTTAAAATATTATTGACTCTGTTCCTATGCTGTACATTTCATCCGGATGACTTATGTATTTTATAGCTGGCAGTTTGTACCTCTTAATCCCCTTCACCTATTTTATCCATTCCTCCACACACCTCCCCTCTGGCAACCACCAGTTTGTTCTCTGTCTCTGAGTCTATTTTCTGTTCATTGTTTTGTTTTTAATAGTCCACATATAAGTGAAATCATATGGTATTTGGTTTTCTCTGTCTAACTTATTTCACTAAGCATAATATCCTCCGAGTCCATCCATGTTGACACAGACGGCAAGATTTCATTCTTTTTTATGGCTGAGTAATATTTCATTGTGTGTGTGTATCAATCACATCTTCTCTATCCATTCATCCATGGATGGGCACTGAGGCTTGCTTCCATATCTTGGCTGTTGTAAATAGTGCTGCATGAACATAGGGGTACATATATCTTTTGGAATTAGTGTTTTTGTTTTCTTCTGATAAATACCCAGAGTGAAATTGCTGGATTGTATGGTAGTTCTATTTTTAGTTTCTTGAGGAAGCTCCATACTGTTTTTCACAGTGGCTGCACCAATTTAAAGGCTGTCTTAAATAGAGGTTCTTAAGAAATTACTTTATAAATTGAAAATGGCAAGTTGAATTATATGGAGATACCTTTTTCTTCAGTGCTTTAAGCTTAGAAAGTCGTCTAAGGTAAAGCATTCAAGTTCAATTTAAAAAATTGGGGCAGAACACTACATTTCAGAATTACTTCCTGGCAAAGACCAACTTACATTATATATTTGTTAAGAAAATTTTTAAAAACACTTTTTTTCCATATAGAAATGTACTCAGTAGTCAAAAATTCGCTTCTATATGCAGTCAACTTGATTTAGCCCAAATATACTAGGAGCAAAGTATAAAGAGGTTAGTGAAATACAGTGTGAGGATGGTAGGTACCTTATTTCTTGCAGGAAGACTGATATAACCTTTTTTATTCTAATTAAAAAAATACTCTAATAATTGTTTTACAATTGTAGTAAAGATCTATATATCCTGCCTTTGAAGTCCAAGAAGGTGACATTTCACCCTAAAGAGATATGAATCAAGTACTGCATTTGACCTGCTTTTAATAAAATTAATTCTGTTTTGCTTTTAGGCCGGGAGTTTGCCTTGTTGTTTCTGGCCCAGGTCTCATCCATGCTTTGGGTGGTATGGCAAATGCAAACATGAACTGTTGGTAATTACTTAAAACATTTTCTTAAAAATCTCAATGCATGATTTTACCTAGTGGAGCAACCACTGATCTGTGGTGGGAAGACCAGGGGTCAGGTGCTTGAGGAAATGGCTTAGTGAAAACTTAAGAGTTAGGAAGAAAATAAGAACAAAAATCAACAGCTCTTTTACCTAGAAAAAAAGACTATTAATATTTTGGAATGAATATGTGTATATTCCATATCTATCTATCTATATATGTGTGTGAATGTGTGTATAAGCCTCTTTACTTTAAGTGAAGAACTGTTTATCAAAGATCCCAGCTCAATATGCAAGAATGTATTTAATTTTTCACCTTGTCTTGCATAACTAGCAGGACAATTGAAATCTTATATTTATTGAGTTGGCTTTATAAGCAGATTAGTTGCTCTTGCCCTTAATCCCATCTCTGGTTCTTTACTCATAAGATCACGTTAAAGGGGGCTATGTTTTGATCAGTTCATAAAATGTTTAAATTTCTGTGGGAAGGACATTGTTTTCTTTCTTGCCATGTGTTTCCTACTTTTTAGGGTTTGTTTTCTTTCTTGCCATGTGTTTCCTACTTTTTAGGGTTTGACTTCTTTTCTTTCATCCTTCCTACACTTTCTCTTTCTTATCTACTTTAGTGTCTGATAATTTTTGAGTAACTTTAACTTTGCTGTATCTTTTTTTTTTCTCCCCAAAGCATAAGAATTTTATTGCTGAGGAATTTTTTTCATTCTGCCATTTCCAAATAGACTCATTTAGAAAAGTGTGACAAAAGTTTTTTTCTTCTCTTAATGTCAAGAATAACAGGAAGGGCATAACAATTCATTTTACATCATCACACCCAGAGGTTAAGAATCAGTATCCAAAAGAGGCAGGAGAGAGAGGGGCATGGAGGAAAAATATTTACCACAAATTACAGATTTTTCCAAAATTGAGGAAGTGTTCTCTCACACCAAGTTGTTTCCTAAATCTTTCTAAATTGGCAGTTTTTAAGGGAAAATGTAATTCTCTCTCTTTCTCTCTTTTTTAACATTCATCGAGTGTTTATTATTTATTCGGTACTTGCTGAGTACTTTACATGTTGATCTCATTTGTAATTCTCTTTTTAAAAAATTAATATTTCAGGCCCTTGATTGTGATTGGTGGTTCCTCTGAAAGAAGTCAGGAAACAATGGGGGCCTTCCAGGAGTTTCCTCAGGTACCCAACTCTAAGATCTTCCCTCTATCATTTTAGTAACGTAAGTATACTCCATTAAGATTTATGGAGAAGAAATTAAAACTCCTGTCTGCAAAATAAACAATTAAAATAAAAGTACCTGAGATATTTTAAAGGTAATTTTCCTCAACTACAAGAAACTCTCAATGTGGTTATTAAGAAAGCTTAGGCTCTGTTTAGGAGCAATCTTCCAAGAAATACACCTTTTTGACAGAAATTTAAACTCTGAAAATAAGCTCTTCAAAGAGTCAAGAAAAGGCAGGAATAAAAATGGTTTGGGATTATCAGACTTTGAGGAAGAGAAAAGTTGAGAGGAAAACTCCTACTCATACCTGTGGGACTAAGACTACCAACTGTTAAGTAGATTTTATATCAAAAAGTATTAAGAGAAACAGTTTCTATTGAATATACAGTGCTTCAGAGTACATTAAACAGTGAAAAATGAACACTACTGAATTTATGCCAAACAGCATAACAACAAAATATATAACAGGAAAACTGGCAGAAATGTAAAACTAGATTATTATTGTAATGAGATATAACAGATGAAGTTGTGTATTCCTGGCTGTAGAATTTCTGGGTCCAAAGATATACTTGCTTACATTTTTAGGAGACATTGTCAACTTCCCTTCCTATTTATATTCTCACCAGAGTTTATGAGAGTG
Source organism: Hyperoodon ampullatus (assembly GCF_949752795.1). NCBI lineage: Eukaryota > Metazoa > Chordata > Mammalia > Artiodactyla > Ziphiidae > Hyperoodon > Hyperoodon ampullatus. The sequence continues at coordinate 31,109,317 of NC_136918.1, forward strand.
CCTGTTTTCCTATATTATGGTAGATGCTGGGTATTATCTAACTTTTTTATTTTTGCCAATCTAAGAAATGAAAATTGTGTCTTGTTTTGATTTTCTTCCTGAATCACACCAAGGCAGAGATTTGGTTGTACTGTGAATAGGCTTTTAAGAAGCAATCTAGGTAATGCATTTTTCTCCATCTTGCCTCTAAACATAATAGAAAGTAATGGCTTAACATTCTGTCGTCTTTCAGAAGAGTAATATGATACATGAGCTGAATTTTAAGTGATTTTCTTTTCACATATAGGTTGAAGCTTGTAGGTTATATAGCAAGTTCTCTGCCCGGCCAAGTAGCATAGAAGCTATTCCCTCTATTATCGAAAAGGTACAGTATTTAATTACAAGCTCTCCAAGTCAGCTGGTTTTTCTCAATTGCTTATACCTGGGTTACTTTTATTCTCCATAGAATGAGTAGCAATTTGGAATATATTCAGGCAGTTAGCAATGATATTGATAAATAGCTATGTACATTTTAATATTCACTGTCATTAACTTAATGAAAGAAACAGATAAAATAAATTATTTTGGAAAAAATTTCCCCTCTACTTTAGTTTTTAAAATTATTTTAAATTATGGAAAAATAAAAAGAAGGATATAATGAAACCGTGGGTACCCTTTCTCTTATGCTTTTGCAAGATTATTTTTGAAAATAATACTTATATTATTAAGTATTATTACTTAAATTTTTGAAAATTAGTACTTATTACTTAAATTATTTAAGTATTATTACTTAAATTTACTTTAAGGTTTTGAAAATTAGTACTTATATTAGTATTAATATAAGGCCATCTCTTAGTTGATTAAACAGCGTATTATAAGTTAGTTTTATATGTGAAGTTACATTTAAGCTGTTTCAAAAACCATGTGTTATAGAAACCATTTGATACATGTAACAACATCACAGTTTCTGAAACCTTTGCCAAATCATTAGGATTAGGAAGCAGGTGAAAGTAATGTTATAAAGTAAAGACTTGGCAGGCAGAACCTAGTAAATAATTTCTAGGACTAAAGTGTAATAGAAAATGAATTTTAAAGCCCTAAGTGTGTAATTTTTTCTTATCTCTCCCCTTTTAAACAAAAATATCTTTTAAAATATATAGAATCAATAGAGGGCATTTCAATGTAATTAAAATTGGTTACTTCTAAGGATGTTGCATCAACTAAGGATGTCGAGAAAAATCAAAATAGTGTTCATTTCACAATTTTAAATTATCTTTGAGTGGAATGTGATAATAAGGATTGAGATTTTTAAAATATTTTCTTCCATTTGTAATGAACTTAGGCAGTGAGAAGCAGTATTTATGGTCGTCCAGGTGCTTGCTATGTTGACATACCTGCAGATTTTGTGAACCTCCAGGTGAATGTGAATTCTATAAGGTGAGTAATAGTTAACTGGTGTTCTTTCTTAATTGTGTTACCATAATGCTTACCTTTTAAAAAGAATTTACCTAACAGTTTATAAGTTAATCTTCAATTTGTCTTAACTTTTGAAGATCTAGTAATTAAACTGAATCCTGGCCAAAGGGCTTAATTCTCTTAATTAAAATGGCATTATTTAGGAATTATTTTGGGGTTTAATTACTAAATCAAATACTTGGAGCTTCCCAAACTCCTCATTTGAAATTATTCTTTCAGTAACCATAAAAAACTAATCCTCATGTAGTATGGTTACTTAGAGTCTTCATGGTATAAACCAAGAGATGAAGTGACTATTGAAAAATAGTAATTTTCAAATAGTTCTAGTAAGAACTCAGCATAAAAAATTTTAGTCTGTCTCTGTGATTTAAAAATATTTCAACACCAGATGTTACTATGATTTGCCAAGTTCCCTTATTCCATAAATAAACACTGAGAGAACATTAAGTACAACAGACTGGTATCTAAGTCACACCTGGTAAGGATGGGTACTTGGGTTAATGCATCACCCTGAGTACCATTTAGCACATTCCTGCTGTCATGGACCTAGTGACTACAGAGAGACAGTGGGCATTTCTGTTCACTCAGAACCAAGTAGAGGTTTCCATTTGGGAGAGTCAGACAAAAAGGACATCTATTCTTCATAATACCTGAACATGACAATCAAAATAATATTATTGGGGTTGGGGGGAGATGTGCCTTAGGTAAGTTAACTCTGTAAGCCTTCTTTAAAATTTTTGTAAAGATTTGGATGTCCTTTTTTGGTATTATATGCCCAAGTTTTGTACAGTATGATGTTTATTAATTAAGATAAATGAACTAAAACACTGAGGAGTTGGTGTCTAGAAATGCTTAACTATGACAGTTTTAATATTTAATATTTCTTTTACTAATGCATATTGTGGTACTAAAATATTGAGTTACTCAGTGAGTGGAAATATAGTGAGGCAGTTAAAAGCATGGACTTTGGAGACAGAAAAACTGATTTCAATCCAGTCTTTGCCACATGCCATCTGGGGACCCCAGGCAAGTTACCTACTTTTTGAGTTTTTTTTTTTTTTTCACAGTAGTGAAACAGAGATAATGGTAATACCTAATCTCATTATTTTGAAAATTAAATAAGGATAAATGGCACATAGTAGGTATGAAATATTAACTTTTAGTATGTTTTTATTATTACTACAACAACTACTACATCAGTGTGAAGCCATTAACTCAGATTTCCTGTCAGTGAATTGCTCCTTTGGTTGTTAGATGATCTTAGGGAATAAATATTAATTTACCAGGTATGATAAGGATATTATGGTTATATGGGAGAAAGTCTTTATCTTTTAATTTTTAAGTCTTACTGTGGTAATCTACTGTCAAATGGTTTAGGAAGAAATGTATATGTATATTTATGTGTGTATGTGTGAAGCAAATGTGGTATAATATTAGTAGTTGAATTTACAGGGTGGGCATATGGAGTTTATGATACTATTTTTTCTACCTTTTTATGTATTTGATATTTTCACAATAAAAAAGTTTAAAAGTTGGCCTCCTAATTAACAGGGCTCTTTATTTCCAGGTACGTGGAGTGCTGCATGCCACCTCCTGTTAGTATGGCAGAAAGCTCTGCTGTATGTATGGCAGCATCTGTTATTAGGAATGCCAAACAGCCCCTTCTTATCATCGGGAAAGGTAACATTGAATGGAACTCTAAATCTTGCTAGGCTTTCAAAAGAATGCTGATTCTGTTTAGAAATTGTCTTCATTATTTATTAGCATCGGCTCTAATGGTTGAAATTGGAATAAAAATTCTCTTTATTCATTTAGCATTATTTATTAGTTTTGAAATCATAGAATTATTCTAGAATGCCTGGAATATCACCTATTACATTTCTTTTTTTGTAAATTTATTTAGTTTATTTATTTTTGGCTGTGTTGGGTCTTCGTTGCTGAACGTGGGCTTTCTCTAGTTGTGTCGAGCAGGGGCTACTCTTCATTGTGGTGTACAGGCTTCTCATTGTGGTGGCTTCTCTTGTTGCAGATCATGGGCTCTAGGCGCACAGGCTTCAGTAGTTGTGGCACGTGGGCTCAGTAGTTGTGGCTCGTGGGCTCTAGGCACACAGGCTTAAGTGGTTGTGGCACACGGGCTTAGTTGCTCCTTGGCGTGTGGGATCTTCCCAGACCAGGGATCGAACCCGTGTCCCCTGCATTGGCAGGCGGATTCGTAACCACTGCGCCACCAGGGAAGTCCCTATTACATTTCTTATGAATAAAATGTGTTTTTTTCCATTATGAAGATTACACATGAATATTATTAAAAATTTGGAAAATCCAGAAGATTAGAAAGAAGAAATCCCTTCATCCAAAGAAGATCATTTTAACATGTAGTACTTTTGTATTCCTTTTTGCATTTATATTTTATACATTGTGATCATACTGTATAGACAGTTTTTTGTTTGTTTGTTTGTTTGTTTGTTTTTTGCGGTACGCGGGCCTCTCACTGCTGTGTCCTCTCCCGTTGCGGAGCACAGCCTCCGGACGCGCAGGCTCAGCGGCCATGGTTCACGGGCCCAGCTGCTCCGCGGCATGTGGGATCTTCCCGGACCGGAGCACGAACCCGTGTCCCCTGCATCGGCAGGTGGACTCTCAACCACTGCGCCACCAGGGAAGTCCTAGACAGTTTTTTTTTAAGTATATAATCTAATATCTTTTGGTATATTTACAAAGTTGTGCAGCCGTCACCACAATCAATTTTAGAATATTGTCATTACCCTCCCCCAAATCCCACATCCCTTAGCTGTCACCCCAAACCTCCTTAGCCCTCTGCCCCAGGCAACTGTGAATCTATTTTCTGTCTCTATAGATTTGCCTATTTGGACACTTCTTTTAAATAGAATCATATAATGTATGGTCCTTTGTGACTGACCTTTTTGATTTAGCGTAATGTTTTCAAGGTTCATCCACGTTGTAACATGTATCAGTACATCATTTCTTTTTATTGCTGAATAATAATGATGATAATATATTTATTATAATTATATATAATATAATAATAAATATAATTCATAGTTATTATTATTATTCCATTGTATAGATATACCACATTTAATTTAATCCATTCATAGTTGATGGACATTTGGGATGTTTCCACTTTTGAACTACTGTGAAAAATGTCACTATGAACATTCATGTACAGATGTTTGTATGGATGTATGTTTTCAGTTCTCTTCAGTATGTACCTAGGAGTGGGATTGCTGGGTCAAATGGCCACTCTATTAGACAATTTCGTATTATACTTAATTCATTTAACATTAGAATAACATTTTCTCATGGTCTTAAATTTTTTTCCCAAATATAATTTTTAATGTCCATTCATGTATATACTAATACTTTACTGGCAAATATTTAAATCTTTGCCAGTTTTTGTTTGTGTTTAGAATAACTGCAACAGACTCGTTTGTACTTAAAGCTTTTTCCATATTTAGGATATAAGATAGATTCCCAGAAAGAAAATTAACTAAGTTAAAATGTATTCATATTTTAAGGCCTTTGGAACATATTGTCCAATTGCTTTCTCCCAAGGTATTGTACCAATTTATACGCATGCCAGCAATTTATTATAGTATCCATTATATGTTCTAGACCTAAAGGGGCTATGAATCATCTATGACCATGCTAATCATTTATCAACTACTTAGGAGATAACTACATAGAAACCAAAAACAGTTTTAGTGAAAATGGTGGACAACAGAAAAAAATTGAAGTCAGAGCTGAGTTGTGTACAGCTATGTGATATATTAGCTCTGTGACCTTGGCAAAAACTGCTTTGAGTCTCAGTTACCTCACTTGTAAAATAGAGATTAGCTACCTCAACAGTACTGTTAAAATTAAACAACAAAATAATAGAAAGAGCTCAGTGGATGCTAGTTTTTGTACTTCCTTTAACCACCATTTAATGAGTCCTTATGATAAGGCAGGGATTATAGAAAACATTTGTGGGGTATATAGAGAAATAATGGTTCCTACTTATAAGTAGACAGACCTGGTCACAAATAAGTGGGGTGTGTATAGAGAGCTGAGGTGGATTCCCAGGGGAAGCAGCAACAATGTTCTCGTGTAGGTGGTGTGGAAAGACCGTTCAGAAGAGATGACGCTGTAGCCACCCCTTGAAAAAATGGGTGGACCGGTCACTGAGTGGACACAGAATCCACGCAGTCCAGGAAGAGGGAACTGAATGGACAAATATTGAGGCAAGAAGTAGAACACAAGGAAACTTTCTGGATTAAAAAAAAGGGATTATTTTTCATCCTACATGGATGACAAAAGATTCTAAGGTTGTTTTATAGGGGGGTGCATTAAATTGAATCTGAACATACTATACTATTTACTGAGACTCAGTAGAGAATTATAAGTTCTGGATATGGAGTAATATTCTACTAACCCTGAGAAAGAGCATAAAGTTAAATAGCTAAAACGATGACCTTGATGACATTAGAAACAAAATCATTTCTTTTTTTTTTTAAACATCTTTATTGGAGTATAATTGTTTTACAATGGTGTGTTAGTTTCTGCTTTATAACAAAGTGAATCAGTTATACATATACATATGTTCCCATATCTCTTCCCTCTTGCGTCTCCCTCGAAATCATTTCTATATTCAAACAGTAAGTTGTTTTCAGTGCCATTGAGGGCATAAAGCATATGGTTATCCTGCAGGCACACAACTGTAAAAACAAATGATGTGACCCATTCGGGTTAGTCCGGTTGTGATCACAGGATTATAGAGCGTATGAAGCGATCTACAGAGCTTTAGAAACGTAGGCCCCTTGTTAGAATTTCCATACACAGACTAGATGACGGTGCAGTCCTGGTTAGCTGGTGGTGGGGAGCAACGTGTGAGGTTGCTCTTCCCTGTCAGGGCAGAGTCCTTCCTCTCCTACCTGCGCCTACCAGTAGATGTGTGTCCAGGGAACTGTGAGTAGTAATCCAGTAGGAAGGTAGCATAGAACTGACAATTAAGAGCAGCAAGAGATGTGAAGTGCAGCTTTTGTTTGGGGGTAGACATCTTTCAGAATAATTGATAATATTACCTGGGGGGGAAATTAGAACTATTGCCTTCTTAAACATTTTAAAATACCAAAGATAAAAACCATAGTCACAGGACTTCCCTGGTGGTCCAGGGGTTAAGACTCTGTGCTTCCACTGCAGGGGCACAGGTTTGATCCCTGGTCAGGGAACTAAGATCCTACATGCCACGCGGTGTGGCCAAAAAACAAACAAAAACCATAGTCACAATTTGTTTTGAGTTTAAGCCCTGAGCAGGAGAATGTTTGAGAAGTTCTAAAAGCAATTGCACATGAACTATTTTAAGGGTCACAGTGTCTGGAGCTTAACTGACTTGTCCAATACATTTCAATTTCTTGTAGGTGCTGCTTATGCCCGTGCAGAGGAGAGTATCAGGAAATTGGTGGAGCAATGTAAACTGCCATTTCTGCCCACCCCCATGGGAAAGGGTGTTGTCCCTGACAACCATCCAAACTGTGTAGGTGCTGCCAGATCCAGGTACATGGCGCTCTAGATTTTAAATACAATGGCTTGGCAGATTCCAGGCTAATTTAAATTATTTTGTGACTTTAATGAATCTAGGAGAAGTTCTGAAAGAATCATGTAATTTTAAGCACATCTGTTTCTTTTAGACTTTTCAACACTTTAAAGATGTTGTCCTCTATCTCCTGACTCTCATGGTTTCAGATGAGAAATCTGTAGTCATTTGAATCTCTGTCCGCCGATGTATTTGTCTTTCTGTGGCTCCTTCCAGAACTTTTTTTTTATCTTTGTTTCTCAGCATTTTGATTATGATGCGTCTGGACACGGTTTTCTTTTAGTTTATCCTGTTTGGGGTTCTCTAGTCTTCTTGAATCTGTACATTGATACCTTTCACCAAATTTGGAAAGTTTTTGGCCATTATTCCTTCAAATTTTTTTTTTACACCAATCTCTTTCTCCTTTCTGGAGTAACACAAATATTAGGCATGTTGATATTGTCCCACAGGTCCCTGAATAACTGTTTAATTATTTTTAATCCTTTTGTCTACTTTATATATGTTCTATTTCTCTGCTGAGAACGTTTATCTTCCCATTTATTTCAAGAGTATTTTTGTTTACCTTATGGAACATAGTTATAATAGCTGATTTAAAGTATGTGTTTACTGATTCTAACATCTGGGTCATCAGTACAATTGGCATCTATTCATTTATTTTCTTTTGAAATCGGTTACATTTTTCTGGTTCTTTGTGTTTTGAGTAGTTCGGATTGTATCCTAGAATTTTGAATACTGTGTTGTGAGATTCTAGGTCATACCAAAATCCTCTATAGAATGTTGACTTTGTTTGTTTGTTTTAGCAAGCAGTTAGCTTGGTTAGATTCAGAGTGCAGGTTCTGACTCACTCACTGTGAGCATGGTTCCAGGGTCAGTTGATTTCCAAAGACTTTACTATGCTCCTTTGGGTCTGTCCACACATGCCCAGCCCAGGGGTGAGCCCCAGCCCCAGTTCTGGATATAAACATGCTGGTTCATATCCAGAACTAGGGATTCCTTTTCTCTCTTAAGACATAGCCCACCCATTTCCCAGAGTCCCTTTTCCTGGCCCTTGCTGCTACCTTATCGTACCACACAACAGGTGCTGCCTTTGAGGCAAAGTGGCAGGAAAAAAAGAAAGATGAAAGATAAGGGGGATGCCCCCATACTCTCCAGACCACAGGGGCCCCTTTTCCCAGTTCCTCTTGCCTGAAAAATGAAGTTTCTCTTGGGATTTTAGCTGCTTAGGACTTACCCCAGTGCCGCTGTGCTGCCCTCAGAGCACAGCTGTGAGAGAGAAATAGAGAAAAAGAAAATTTTGGAGCTTTCTCCCCATGCTCTCAGGCATGCAGGGTCCCTTTTCCTGATCTTCTGGCCCAAAAGACACGGTTTCTCTCCAAGTTTTTACTTTCCTTTAGTTCTGCAGCTAGAACTGCTCTGAATCAAAGCGAAGAGATAAAAGAGGGGAAAACCTTAAAAACTCACCACCTGCATGGGTCACTTCTTTGATCTCATCCCAGTCCACCTACTGTTGTTTACTTTTCAGAAGCCTCAGGTAGTTGCCTTTTATAGTTTGTTCAGAGTTTCCACTGTATCAGTGGGAGAGCTCGGCTGGAGTGGGATTACCCAGCCTTGGCTGGCACTGGAAGTCTCTTCTTAGATTTTTTTTTTTTAATTGACTTCACCTCATTCTTTTTACTGTTTTTTTTTTTTTTTTTTTTGCCCTGCCACATGCGGCATCTTAGTCCCCAAGCAGGGATCAAACCCATGCCCCCTGCAGTGGGAGCTTGAAGTCTATCCACTGGACCGCCAGGGAAGCACCTCTTCTTTTTAAATTTTTAAAACACACTTTCTGATAAACCATGTATTTTTTTCTTTTAATTTCTTTATTATGAAATATTATAAACATACAAACGAGAGAATAATTTAATGAGCACTATGTAACTACCATTCAACTTTATCAAATATAATATTAAGTAGTATGTTGTTGCTTTAAGTTTTTTTTTTAAGAAACAAAAACTTACAGATTTGTTTGTAGTCCCTGCATATCTTACCTGATTCCATTTCCTCCCTCCCTCTCCACAGTTTACCACTGTTCTACATTTGGTAATTTTCATGTTGTCATGCACACACTAAATTAATTTTGAGGGGTTTTTAAATGTCATGTTTGCTGTTCAATCTTTAATGTTGTTCATTTAATGCTATTTTAATAAGCTTATACATTTACTTTTTTCATATTAGTATACATTGTACAGTAGCCAAATTAATTATTACACTGTTTTTTTCTTTTAATATACTTTAACTTGGGTTGAGCTGAAGTTTATCTTCATTCCTGTTGAATTTTAAGAAGATAATATTAATGACATTAATAATATAAAAAAGGTTGTACGGGGCTGTAAATAATTGTATCAACAATTTCAAGGGTTTTGGAGTATCTATAAGCAAATCTATCCTTCCATTTTCAGTTTTTATCTGTTAGTTAAATTGGGTCCCATAGGACCAAAACAGTATATGAGGATAGCTTTTTTGACTATATAGTTGAAATAATAACTGAATTTCTGTGAAAAATAGCATAAGCCACTGCAGAAGATAAAAGCGAAAAAAAAAAAAAAAAACAGATCCTCTTTGGGCAAAAGATAAGAAAAATGGGAAATAGCCAAAAAGTAGAAAAAAGAAAACCCACGGCAGTTATAATAAAAATTATCCTGGAAAAAGGCATGACATTTCAATTGGATCAACAATAATGACAGTTGTATGCATCATTAGAGCCACATCTGAAACAAAATGATACAGTGTAAAAGCAAGCAAAGATGTATGAGGTAAACAAAATGAAAGCAAGGGTTATTAATATCAGAGTAGATATCAAAGTAAATATCAAAAAATTGAAGTTATATTGACAAAAATACTAAGATATATAAAACTATTAGAAATATACTTGGTGTAATATTTTTTTAAAGCAGTTGGGGAATGTGAATCAATCATCATAAAAATATCTGCTTCAAGGAATCAATATGAAGTATATATTAAGATCCAAATAAAGATGTGCAACCCAGTACTGTTAATAACAAAGAAAATATCCAGCAATTGAGAAGAGGTGAAATAAATTTGTGTTCAACAAAATGTGTAGCCTTTAAAATTTGTATTTAAGAAGAACTTAATGATAAAGGAAAGCATTTATGATAAGCAAAAGTGCATGAGACATTTAGTATATAAGCTCAACTATATAAAAATACACATGCATAGAAAAAAAGACTAGATGAAATTATGCCAGGATATTAATAATAGTTTATAAGTTGATAGTATTATTGGGAGATTTTGGCTTTTTCTTTATACTTTTCTGCTTTTTCCAGATTATCTACAGTATACTTGTATTAATTTTTCTAATGATAAAAAAAGTAATAAACGATATAGAGTTAGATAAAGTCTTATGGTAGTATTTTCTACTTATTTCATCTTCTGGATTACCATTTAAATAGAATGGCTTCATAAATTATTTCAGTTTGAAAGATCAAATTTACCATATAAGCTGATTCTCAAGAACAGTACAAGATCCAGGTTATTTAGACTTTTCCAAATACTTTAGAATAATTCAAATAAGAATGTAGATATCACTTTTGTTATATCAGATTTTTCTTTTTAATAGGGCTTTGCAATTTGCTGATGTAATTGTGTTATTTGGTGCCAGATTAAATTGGATTTTACATTTTGGACTGCCTCCAAGATATCAGCCAGATGTGAAGTTTATCCAGGTACTCAAAGAGGAGAGATTAATTGATTGATTGATTGATTTTCGGCTGCGTTGGGTCTTCATTGCTGCACTTGGGCTTTCTCTAGTTGTGGCGAGCGGGGTCTACTCTTCATTGCGGTGCGCGGGCATCTCATTGCAGTGGCTTCTCTTATTGTGGAGTACAGGCTCTAGGCGCACAGGCTTCAGGAGTTGTTGTACGCAGGCTCAGTAGTTGTGGTTCGTGGGCTTTAGAGCGCAGGATCAGTAGTTGTGCCCCATGGGCTTAGTTGCCCCTTGGCGTGTGGAATCTTCCTGGACCAGGGCTCGAACCCACATCCCCTGCATTGGCAGGCGGATTCTTAACCACTGCGCCACCAGGGAAGTCCCCGGAGTAGATTTTAAAATGAGGGAAGATAGTGAGGTTTCTTTTTTTTTTTTTTTAATGAACAATTACACAAGGTTTAATAAAATTTTAAATGTTCAAGCCTAACTGACACAGCAATTTTACTTCTTGAAGTGATAGTGAGGTTTCTATACTAGCTATGATACTCATATAGTTCCGCGGATTCATACTTTTATCAAGGAACTTCTTGAATATCAAATCTTAATCATATGCTTATGTGTAACATGCACAGTCCATTTATTGTCTTAATTCTTAAAGATTTTTAAGAATAAACACAGCTTGTTCTTTAGCCTTGCCTCTTTTTTAGGTTGATATCTGTGCAGAAGAGTTGGGGAATAATGTAAGACCTGCTGTGACCTTGCTAGGAGACATAAATGCTGTCACTGAACAGGTGAGAGCTTTTGCCTGGGTTTTAGTTTATGTGGCTTGGTCTTTAGGGAAGTCAGTTCTTGAAAATGTTTCAATCTTGATTCACTTGGTGACAGGTCTATTAATATCTATTTTAAATAAAATTTATGGTGGAAAGCTATTCTTAAATATAACTATGGAACTTGGTAAATCCAACTCCTTATGTATAGATAATTTGTATGTGGGTAAGTTAAGCATTTTTGAAAGGTGATTGAAAATTTAAAGGCATTCAGTCGGCAAACTGATTTCAGGTATCTGAAAGATTATAATACAGCTTCCAGAGGAACTGAACTTACAGCCAAGAAATGGCTTTATGTACTGGAAAAAATCTAACTTAGTATTTCTTTAGGCAATAAAGAGATTTTTACTCTTCAAACTGTAATCAGTGACTTATCCAGATTCTTATTATTTGTATATAATTTATACATTTCACTGTGACAGATAAAATATAGGCACATTTGTCACATGACTTTGGATACAAATTGGTATCATTATCATGATTATACAAAATTAGGATGTAATCCCCAATATTAAAACACTCCAGAGCATTTGGTCTGTATCATGGGAATCCCCAGGTATTGGGGCTATGAGTCTTCTTCCAGGGGTTCTTTGGCAGGGTGATTTTCCTTCTGTTGTCAGAGGCAGAGGAAGGCTTACAAGCCCCCTTGCCTGTGAAGTATGGAGGGGGTTACAGTTCTGCTTTGTCTTATGGGATCCCAATTTCTGGTAGAAGTCGTCACTGAACCAAGCAGAAGCTTTCCGTGGTACTTATTTATCTTCTATCAGTTGTTTACTGCTCAGAGGAAAAACAGAGTATGAGTGATGTGAAAGGTAGGATAGTGTAGCTGTGTTGTCTTTTTTAGAAGAGATTTTTATGCTAATATGATTTAAGTTTATTTTCAAAAAGGAAAGAAAAAGTTTCTGGTTTTTTAGATTTTAGAACAATTTGATAAAACACCATGGCAGTATCCTCCTGAGAGCAAGTGGTGGAAAATTCTGAGAGAAAAAATGAAGAGCAATGAAGCTTTATCCAAGGTAATATGGGACCCACTGAAACTCAAGAACGCTTCAGGTCCATGGTTCGGTTAGTTCTGTCATAGCATGACATTTGCATTCCTAAAATCATAACATGTGAGATATACACACACACATTCATATATGTATTACAATAAATATGACACCTGAAGTTTCTTGTGGAAGTGGGCATTGGAAAGGTTATAGCTCGTGAGTTACTGTGAAGCGGTGGAAAGAGGGGATCTGACATTGGACAGAGTCGTAAGAGCCAATGTGGGTGGGTGTGGCTCCTTGTCCTCAGTTTGACCTTGGCACCAAATCACAAGAGATCTTTTGGAACCTTAAATCCTGGGGCATGTTGGGGCATGTTTGTCCTGTAAGATATAAGTCCACCAAGGCATGCATTTATAATAGACAGATGTTTCATCAAAACTAAAAATTTGATCTAATGTATAGCCACCTTTTTCTTTTTTTTTTAATTTCCACTTTACTGAGGTATAATTTTTTTCAATTTATTTATTTATTTATTTTTGGCCACATTGGGTCTTTGTTGCTGTGCGTGGGGTTTCTCTAGTTGTGGAGAGAGGGGCCTACTCTTTGTTGGGTGCACGGGCTTCTCATTGTGGTGACTTCTCTTTGTTGTGGAGCACGGGCTCTAGGTGCTTGGGCTTCAGTAGTTGTGGCACGTGGGCTCAGTAGTTGTGGCTCATGGACTCTAGAGCGCAGGCTCAGTAGTTGTGATGCACGATCTTAGTCGCTCTGCGACATGTGGGATCTTCCCGGACCAGGGCTCACAGCTGATTCTTAAGCACTGAGCCACCAGGGAAGTCCCTATGGAGGTGTAATTGACGTATAAAATTGTAACATATTTAAAGGTCCATCGTGGTGCATTGATAAACACACTGTGAAAGAGTTCACCCCATCTAGTTAATTAACACATCCATCCCCTCACATTTATTTCATTTCATTTAATTTCATTTTATGTTAGTGAGACCATTTGTAGCTTTCTTTTTCAATTAACTTTTGTATCACTGCTGGAAATTCTTTTGCAGCTTCCTCATCTGCACTCATGGCTCTACCTGATAGCTGAAGGCTTTGAAATTTATAGTAATGTATGAAACTACCAAACCATCCACTGTTAGCACTAAAATGAGCCACTTCTGCAGGATTTGGCAATTTTTGTTTAAAGTCTTTGTATATGGATAGTGTTTTCTCTTTGATTGTGAGAAAAGTTGTTCCTGATTTTTTTTAACATCTTTATTGGAGTGTAATTGCTTTACAGTGATGTGTTAGTTTCTTCTTTATAACAGAGTGAATCAGTTATACATATACATATATCCCCATATCTCTTCCCTCTTGTGTCTCCCTCCCTCCCACCCTCCCTATCTCACCCCTCTAGGTGGTCACAAAGCACCGAGCTGGTCTCCCCGTGCTATGCGGCTGCTTCCCACTAGCTATCTATTTTACATTTGGTAGTGTATATATGTCCATGCTACTCTCTCACTTTGTCCCAGCTTAACCTTCCCCCTCCCATATCCTCAAGTCCATTCTCTAGTAGGTCTGTGTCTTTATTCCTGTCTTGCCCCTAGGTTCTTCATGACCATTTTTTTTTCTTTTTTAGATTCCATATATATGTGTTAGCATACGGTATTTGTTTTTATCTTTCTGACTTACTTCAATCTGTATGACAGACTCCAGGTCCATCCACCTCACTACAAATAAATCAATTTCATTTCTTTTTATGGCTGAGTAATATTCCATCGTATATATGTGCCACATCTTCTTTATCCCTTCATCTGTTGATGGACACTTAGGTTACTTCCATGTCATGACTATTGTAAATAGGGCTGCAGTGAACATTGTGGTACATGACTCTTTTTGAATTATGGTTTTCTCAGGGTATATGCCCAGTAGTGGGATTGCTGGGTCGTATGGTAGTTCTACTTTTAGTTTTTTAAGGAACCTCCATACTGTTCTCCATGGTGGCTGTATCAATTTACATTCCCACCAACAGTGCAAGAGGGTTCCCTTTTCTCCACACCCTCTCCAGCATTTATTGTTTGTAGATTTTTGGATGATGGCCATTCTGACCGGTGTGAGATGATATCTCACTGTAGTTTTGATTTGCATTTCTCTAATGATTCATGATGTTGAGCATTCTTTCATGTGTTTGTTGGCAATCTGTATATCTTCTTTGGAGAAATGTCTGTTTAGGTCTTCTGCCCATTTTTGGATTCAGTTGTTTGTTTCTTTCATATGGAGCTGCATGAGCTGCTTATAAATTTTGGAGATTAATCCTTTGTCAGTTGCTTCATATGCAAATATTTTCTCCCATTCTGAGGGTTGTCTTTTCGTTCTTGTTTATGGTTTCCTTTGCTGTGCAAAAGCTTTTAAGTTTCATTAGGTCCCATTTGTTTCTTTTTGTTTTTATTTCCATTTCTCTAGGACGTGGGTCAAAAAGGATCTGTGCTGTGATTTATGTCGTAGAGTGTTCTGCCTATGTTTTCCTCTAAGAGTTTGATAGTGTCTGGCCTTACATGTAGGTCTTTAATCCATTTTGAGGTTTTTGTTTGTTTGTTTGTTTTTGTTTTTTTTGTGGTACACGGGCCTCTCACTGTTGTGGCCTCTCCCGTTGAGGAGCACAGGCTCCGGATGCACAAGCTCAGTGGCCATGGCTCACGGGCCCAGCCGCTCCACGGCATATGGGATCTTCCCGGACCGGGGCATGAACCCATGTCCCCTGCAACGGCAGGTGGACTCTCAACCACTGTGCCACCAGGGAAGCCCTTGAGTTTATTTTTGTGTATGGTGTTAGGGAGTGTTCTAATTTCATTCTTTTACATGTAGCTGTCCAATTTTCCCAGCACCACTTGTTGAAGAGGCTGTCTTTTCTCCACTGTATATTCTTGCCTCCTTTATCAAAGATAAGGTGATCATATGTGTGTGGGTTTATCTCTGGGCTTTCTATCCTGTTCCATTGATCTAGCTTTCTGTTTTTGTGCCAGTACCATACTGTCTTGATTACTGTAGCTTTGTAGTATAGTCTGAACTCAAGGAGCCTGATTCCTCCAGCTCCGTTTTTCTTTCTCAAGATTGCTTTGGCTATTCAGGATCTTTTGTGTTTCCATACAAATTGTGAAATTTTTTGTTCTTGCTCTGTGAAAAGTGCCAGTGGTAGTTTGATAAGGATTGCATTGAATCTGTAGATTGCTTTGGGTAGTATAGTCATTTTCACAATGTTGATTCTTCCAATCCAAGAACATGGTATATCTCTCCATGTATTTGTATCATCTTTAATTTCTTTCATCAGTGTCTTATAATTTTCTGCATACAGGTCTTTTGTCTCCTTAGGTAGGTTTTTTCCTCGAAATTTTATTCTTTTTGTTGCAATGGTAAATGGGAGTGTTTTCCTAATTTCACTTTCAGATTTTTCGTCATTAGTGTATAGGAATGCAAGACATTTCTGTGCATTAATTTTGTATCCTGCTACTCTACCAAATTCATTGATTAGCTCTAGTAGTTTTCTGGTAGCATCTTTAGGATTCTCTATGTGTAGTATCATGTCATCTGCAAACAGTGACAACTTTACTTCTTCTTTCCCAATTTGGGTTCCTTTTGTTTCTTTTTCTTCTCTGATTTCTGTGGCTAAAACTTCCAAAACTATGTTGAATAATAGTGGTGAGAGTGGGCAACCTTGTCTTGTTCCTGATCTTAGTGGAAATGGTTTCAGTTTTTCACCATTGAGGACAATGTTGGCTGTGGGTTTGTCATATATGGCCTTTATTATGTTGAGGAAAGTTCCCTCTATGCCTACTTTCTGCAGGGTTTTTATCATAAATAGGTGTTGAATTTTGTCACAAGCTTTCTCTGCATCTATTGAGATGAACATATGGTTTTTCTCCTTCAATTTGTTAATATGGTGTATCACATTGATTGATTTGCATATATTGAAGATTCCTGGGATAAACCCCACTTGATCATGGTGTATGATCCTTGTAATGTGCTGTTGGATTTTGTTTGCTAGTATTTTGTTGAGGATTTTTGCATCTATGTTCCATCAGTGATATTGGCCTGTAGTTTTCTTTCTTTGTGACATCTTTGTCTGGTTTTGGTATCAGGGTGATGGTGGCCTCGTATAATGAGTTTGGGAATGTTCCTCCCTCTGCTATATTTGGAAGAGTTTGATAAGGAGAGGTGTTAGCTCTTCTCTAAATGTTTGATAGAATTTGCCTGTGAAGCCATCTGGTCCTGAGCTTTTGTTTCTTGGAAGATTTTTAATCACACTTTCAATTTCAGTGCTTGTGATTGGTCTATTCATATTTTCTATTTCTTCCTGGTTCAGTCTCCAAAGTGTTGTGCATTTCTAAGAATTTGTCCATTTCTTGCAGGTTGTCCATTTTATTGGCATATAGTTGCTTGTAGTAGTCTCTCATGATCCTTTGTATTTCTGCAGTGTCAGTTGTTTCTTCTCCTTTTTCATTTCTAATTCTGTTGATTTGGGTCTTCTCCCTTTTTTTCTTCATGAGTCTGGCTAATGGCTTATCAATTTTGCTTATCTTCTCAAAGAACCAGCTTTTAGTTTTATTGATCTTCTCTCTGTCGTTTCCTTTATCTCTTTTTCATTGATTTCTGATCTGATCTTTATGATTTCTTTCATCTGCTAACTTTGGGGGTTTTTTGTTCTTCTTTCTCTAATTGCTTTAGGTGTAAGTTTAGGTTGTTTATTTGAGATGTTTCTTGTTTCTTGAGGTAAGATTGTATTGCTATAAACTTTCCTCTTAGAACTGCTTTTGCTGCATCCTGTAGGTTTTGGGTGGTTGTGTTTTCATTGTCATTTGTCTCTAGGTATTTTTTTATTTCCTCTTTCATTTCTTCAATGATCTCTTGGTTATTTAGTAGTGTATTGTTTAGCCTCCATGTGTTTGCATTTTTTACAGATTTTTTCCTGGAATTGATATCTAGTCTCATAATGTTGTGGTCAAAAAAGATACTTGACACGATTTCAGTTTTCTTAAATTTACCAAGCTTGAAATGTGACCCAAGATATGATCTATCCTGGAGAATGTCCCATGAGCACTTGAGAAGAAAGTGTATTCTGTTGTTTTTGGATGGAATGTCCTATAAATATCAATTAAGTACATCATGTTTAATGTATCATTTAAAGCTTGTGTTTCCTTATTTATTTTCATTTTGGATGATCAGTCCATTAGTGAAAGTGGGGTGTTTAAGTCCACTACTATTATTGTGTTACTGTCAATTTCCCCTTTTATGGCTGTTAGCATTTGCCTTGTGTATTGAGGTGCTCCTCTGTTGGGTGCATAAATATTTACAATTGTTATATCTTCTTCTTGGATTGATCCCTTCATCATTATGTAGTGTCCTTCTTTGTGTCTTGTAATAGTCTTTATTTTAAAGTCTATTTTGTCTGATATGAGTATTGCTACTCCAGCTTTCTTTTGATTTCCATTTGCATGGAGTATCTTTTTCCATCCCCTCACTTTCAGTCTCTATGTGTCCCTAGGTCTGAAGTGGGTCTCTTGTAGACAGCATATATACAGGTCTTGTTTTTGGATCCATTCAGCCAGTCTATTTCTTTTGGTTGGAGCATTTAATCCATTTACATTTAAGGTAATTATCGATATGTATGTTCCTATTACCATTTTCTTAATTGTTTTGGGTTTGTTATTATAGGTCTTTTCCTTCTCTTGTGTTTCCTGCTGAGAGAAGCTCCTTTAGCATTTGTTGTAAGACTGGTTTGGTGGTGCTTAATTCTCTTAGCTTTTGCTTGTCTGTAAAGGTTTTAATTTCTCCATCAAATCTTAATGAGATCCTTGCTGGGTAATCTTGGTTGTAGGTTTTTCTCCTTCATCACTTTAAATATGTCCTGCCACTCCCTTCTGGCTTGCAGAGTTTCTGCTGAAAAATCAGCTGTTAACCTTATGGGGATTCCCTTGTGTGTTATTTGTTGTTTTTCCCTTGCTGCTTTTAATATTTTTTTCTTTGTATTTAGTTTTTGATAGTTTGATTAATATGTGTCTTGGTGTGTTTCTCCTTGGATTTATGGGACTCTCTGTGCTTCCTGGACTTGATTAACTATTTCCTTTCCCATATTAAGGAAGTTTTCAACTATAATCTCTTCAAATATTTTCTCAGTCCTTTTCTTTTTCTCTTCTTCTTCTGGAACCCCTATAATTCGAATGTTGGAGTGTTTAATGTTGTCCCAGAGGTCTCTGAGACTGTCCTCAATTCTTTTCATTCTTTTTTCTTTATTCTGCTCTGCAGTAGTTATTTCCACTATTTTATTTTCCAGGTCACTTATCTGTTCTTCTGCCTCAGTTATTCTGCTATTGATCCCTTCTAGAGAATTTTTAATTTCAGTTTTTGTGTTGTTCATCACTGTTGTTTGCTCTTTAGTTCTTCTAGGTCCTTGTTAAACGTTTCTTGTATTTTCTCTATTCTATTTCCAAGATTTTGGATCATCTTTACTATCATTACTCTGAATTCTTTTTCAGGTAGACTGCCTATTTCCCCTTCATTTGTTAGGTCTGGTGGGTTTTTATCTTGCTCCTTCATCTGCTGTGTGTTTCTCTGTCTTCTCATTTTGCTTATCTTACTGTGTTTGGAGTCTCCTTTTTGCAGGCTGCAGGTTCGTAGTTCCCGTTGTTTTTGGTGTCCATCCCCAGTGGCTACGGTTGGTTCAGTGGGTTGTGTATGCTTCCTGGTGGAGAGGACTAGTGCCTGTATTCTGGTGGATGAGGCTGGATCTTGTCTTTGTGGTGGGCAGGTCCACGCCTGGTGGTGTGTTTTGGGATGTCTGTGGCCTTATTATGATTTTAGGCAGCCTCTCTGCTAATGGGTGGGGTTGTGTTCCTGTCTTGCTAGTTGTTTGGCATAGGGTGTCCAGTACTGTAGCTTACTGGTCGTTGAGTGGAACGGGGTCTTGTTGTTGAGATGGAGATCTCTGGGAGATTTTCGCCGTTTGATATTACGTGGAGCTGGGAGGTCTCTTGTGGACCAATGTCCTGAACTTGGCTCTCCCACCTCAGAGGCACAGCCTTGATGCCTGGCTGGAGCACCAAGAGCCTGTCATCCACACAGCTCAAAATAAAAGGGAGGAAAAAAAAGAAAGAAGAAGATAAAATAAAATAAAATAATTAAAATAAAAAATAATTATTAAAAAAATTTTTTAAGTAATTAAAAAAAAAGAAAGAAAGACGAGAGCAACCAAACCAAAAAACAAATCCACCAGTGATAACAAGTGCTAAAAAGGATACTAAAAAAAAAAAAAAAAAAAAACAGACAGCACCCTAGGACAAATGGTAAAAGCAGAGGTATACAGACAAAATCACACACAGAAGCATACACATACACACTCACAAAAAGAGAAAAAGGGAAAAAACAATGTGTATCATTGCTCCCAAAGTCCACCTCCTCAATTTGGGATGATTTGTTGTCTGTTCAGGTATTCCACAGATGCAGGGTACGTCAAGTTGCTTGTAGAGATTTAATCCGCTGCTCCTGAGGCTGCTGGGAGAGATTTTCCTTTCTCTTCTTTATTCTCACAGCTCCCAGGGTTCAGCTTTGGATTTGGACCCACCTCTGCGTGTAGGTTGCCTGAGGGCATCTGTTCTTCACTCAGACAGGACGGGGTTAAAGGAGCAGCTGATTTGGGGGCTCTGGCTCACTCCGGCCGTGGGGAGGGAGGGCCACGGAGGCGGGGCGAGCCTGCGGCGGCAGAGGCTGGCGTGACATTGCACCAGCCTGAGGCGCGCCGTGCGTTCTCCCAGGGAAGGTGTCCCTGGATCCCGGGACTCTGGCAGTGGCAGGCCACACAGGCTGCTGGGAGGGGAGTTGTGGATAGTGACCTGTGCTCGCACACAGGCTTCTTGGTGGCTGCAGTTGCAGCCTTAGTGTCTCATGCCCGTCTCTGGGGTCCGCTCTGTTAGCCACAGCTCGCGGCCGTCTCTGGAGTTCCTTTAAGCAGCGCTCTTAATCCCCTCTCCTCGCGCACCAGGAAACAAAAAGGCAAGAAAAAGTCTCTTGCCTCTTTGGCAGGTCCAGACTTTTTCCTGGACCCCCTCCTGGCTAGCTGTGGCGCACTAGCCCCCTTCAGGCTGTGTTCACGCCGCCAACCCCAGTCCTCTCCCTGGGATCCGACCTCCGAAGCCCGAGCCTCAGCTCCCAGCCCCCGCCCGTCCCAGCAGGTGAGCAGACAAGCCTCTCGGGCTGGTGAGTGCTGGTCGGCACCGATCTTCTGTGCGGGAATCTCTCCGCTTTGCCTTCCGCACCCCTGTTGCTGCGCTCTCCTCCGTGGCTCCGAAGCTTCCCTCTCTGCCACCCGCAGTCTCTGCCCGCGAAGGGGCTTTCTAGTGTGTGGAAACCTTTCCTCCTTCACAGCTCCCTCCCCGAGGTTCAGGTCCCATCCCCATTCTTTTGTCTCTGTTTTTTCTTTTTTCTTTTGTCCTACCCAGGTACGTGGGGAGTTTCTTCCCTTTTGGGAGGTCTGAGGTCTTCTGCCAGCGTTCTGTAGGTGTTCTGTAGGAGTTGTTCCACATGTAGATGTATTTCTGATGTATTTGTGGGGAGGAAGGTGATCTCCACGTCTTACTCTTCTTCCATCTTGAAGTTCCTCTCCAGCTGTTCCTGATTTTTTCTTTTCTTTTTTTTTTTTTTTTTTTTTTGCTGTTTTGTGTATTCCTCTGCATCTTGGTTCAGCTGGGTGTAGTTTTCTGTGTTCATGTAGTGTTTCTAACTGATGGAATCATGCATAAGCAAATACGAAATTCCAGCTATACTCATACCGTTCCCTAATATATCAGTCGTCTTGGAATAAATTTGCATTTTCCAAACAAGTAGAGTTGTTTCTATATGATTCTTTCTTTCTTTGGAATTTTAATCAATGACTTTCTCCTATCAGGAGCCAGTCTCATTTCTCTTTCCTGAATGGTATAGTGATTAATTCCTTCTTATCCATAGGAATCACCTTAGTTTAAGATGGAAGGATCTTGCCTGTCTTCTCTGGTGCATGAGTATAGGAGGGTCCCTCATCCATCTTGGGTATAATCTCCAGCAGACCAAAGTAGTACAGGTGAAGAGGCAGTGGGGCTTTGCTGCTGAAGCTCTAAAAGGCATTTGGCTAGACAAGGACAATAACCTTTCTGTTTCCCCTCTATTTAGAGACCCTCCAGAGTAGTGGGTGAAGCATATCCCCTTTCCAGTACATGTGGGGAAAGATTAGATTTTCTAAAACCCCAACTTCACTTTTAATTTTAAGTGTAGGGTCATATTTTAGATGAAAATATTCTAGAATAAAATTTTCACTTTTTCTAAGACAGTGTTTCCCTGAAAGTGCTCAAATAAGACTGTTTAGTTTTGCTTAACCCAGTGTCTTCAGCTATCTTTACTATAGGATGTCTTAGTCTTTAATATGCTAGTGTGCATTGTGGATCTCCAGGAAGAGGGATATTTCCTGCCTTGTTTGATTGTGTCCCAAATTGGGACTGGGACCTGTTTTTCTTAGCCTGTCCCCTAGGACTGTTGACAGATCAGTTAGCTTCTCAGAGTCATCATCCAGTGGCCATTTGGGAATTTCATAGCCTTTTGCTGTTGCAAGTAAGTTTGAAAGTAGCTTATTGATGCTGTTTATTTTCACTGTATCTTAATCTAATTTGATTCTATTTCCCTCTGATATTTTAGGAATTCGCTTTCAAAAAATCCCTGCCTATGAATTATTACACAGTATTCTACCACATTCAAGAACAACTGCCCAGAGACTGCTTTGTGGTGAGCGAAGGAGCAAATACTATGGATATTGGGCGCACTGTGCTTCAAAACTACCTTCCTCGTCACAGGTCAAGGCAATTATAATGAAATGGAATGTGTTAAATTAGAAACTACAAAAAGCAGATTGAGAAAACATTTGAAAATTATACACAACCAGTGTAAGGACATACTTCATAAAAGTATGCGTAGGTGACGTTTTGTAGCGTATCTATGCTTGGTATGTCCTGAGATCATAATGGTAATTTGTAAACTCAGTGTTCGGAGGAGATATTCACAGGCTTCCAAGAAATCATGAGTGATTTCTCCCATTCATTTGCTTATCCTTAACAAATTAGTTCCTCACAGTCTAAAAACTTAATATTAAGGAGAATGTTTTATTGTTCTTTATTTTTCCATGAGCCATGTAAAAATGACTAGATTTTGTCCCAACTCCACCATCTGTGATATGCCCCAGAGGGTTTCATTTTAGCTCTGTTCCCCAACAGGCTTGACGCTGGTACTTTTGGAACAATGGGAGTCGGTTTGGGATTTGCCATTGCATCTGCTCTAGTGGCTAAAGATAGAAACCCAGGGCAGCGGGTCATCTGTGTGGAAGGAGACAGTGCATTTGGATTTTCTGGCATGGAAGTGGAAACCATCTGCAGGTAAAACAGCATCCTGAGTCAGCATTTCTTTCTCCAAAATATGAAAAATTATACCCAAGACCCACTTGCCTGACAAATAGTTACCAAGCGTTCACCATGTGCCAGGTGCCCCGTGCATGGCACTGTGCTGTGTCCTGAGAATACTAGTATAAATATCCTGGGATCTGTCTCATCCAGGACAGCATGTTCATGATCTCTCTACCATATGCCCAAAACCTGCAAAACTGGGGAGTAGTTTTTAGGTCACTGAAAAAAAAGTTCTGGTCTGATAAAAGCTTGTTTTCTTCAGGGAGATAACGGAGCTTGGTGGTTAAAAGAACGGCCTCTGGGTCAGTTGGCCTGGATTTAAATACTGGCTTGACCACATCAGACCCAGGTGACTAGGGTTAATTCTCTTAACCAAACTTAAGTCTCCTCTAAAGTAGGGATAGTAGTCGTACTAGTTCCTACCTTATAGGACAGTTGTGAGGAACAAGTGCTTCAGAGGGAATTAAGTATGGAAGGTGTCATTCTTATTAACTCCCAGATCTGTGAAAACCAAGGGTCAGAAAAGCTCAGTCATTTGCCTGAGGTCCGTAGCTGCATAGTGGTGGGACCAGGTCTGCCAACCACTAACCTTGCATTCTTTCTACTGCTCCATGATGTTTCTGTTAATAATTTGATAGTCTTTATTAGGATAACAAATGCTTAATTTTTGGTCTTACCCTAATATTACAAAAAAGCTTATAGAAAAGTATCCCTTTTCAAGTTAAAATTTCAATCCAATGAAAAGAAATTGCTTCAGAATGAAAAATGATTTCCTTTATATTTTGCTCTCAATTTTAGGTACAACTTGCCAATCATACTTTTGGTGGTGAATAATAATGGAATTTACCAAGGTTTTGATGCAGATACTTGGAAGGAAATGTTAAAATTTGGAGATGCTACTACAGTGTAAGTAACCCAGAACAGTGTATATTTATGTTTTCTCATCTATTTTAATCTCTCTTTAAAAAGTCTGCTATACTGGAAAGCTGCTTCTGTGGTGTCAGTATTGCTTGTTTTCATGGTCAGCTGCTCTAAAGGACAGGAACCCTGTCTGCATGGTTCCTTTTTGCACAACCATCCTTGACTGGCACTTCAATGAATAGTTTATGATCAGGGAGCCACTGAAGGCTTGGGTGAATGAGTTTCATGTCTAAGCCTTGTTAATGAAAAGGCTTATTGCAAATGCTACCAGTCTTACTATTCCTACTACACCATGTAGGAATATAGATGTTTACATATTGTTTATGATATAGAGGCCTTCCTTCTTCTTACCGCTTAGCTAAATCTTGGTCATTCGATGACAGAGCCAAACTGAGACAGTATTGTGGCTGGCTGTGGGATGAAGAAGTTGTGAATCTATTAGTCACCCCCAGGGGAGCAGGTGTGGGTATGTTTGCTATGCCTCGCTGACTCTGTTGTTTTGTTGTTATTTGCTGTTTTGTAGTAACCATTCCTTTTTTCCTCTTTTTTTTGGAGGGGGGATTCATAATAGTTGATGGTGTAGACGTCACTGCCCAGTATAGTAGCCACTAGCCACATGTGGCTGTTTAAGTTAAATTAAAAATTCACTTCCGCTTTTTAACTTGTCACATTTCAAGTGCTCACCGCAGCAGGTCACTAGTAACTACTATACTGGGCAGCACAGATATAAAAATTTCCATCATCACGGAAAGTTCTATTGGACATTGCTATACATACAATAAAAAATGTATGGAAAGTTTAATGTACTGGCATCTCAGTTTACGTTAAGGCATGCCTTTCATTTTAGACGAAATTTTTCCACAAATTATTTTAGAGAATTTTTTCTATTGACTTGTGACATTCTTTTTCAGGGCCCCTCCAATGTGTCTTCTGCCACACTCACATTACGAGCATGTCATGATTGCATTTGGAGGCAAAGGGTATTTTGTACAAACACCAGAAGAACTCCAGAAATCCCTGAGCCAGAGCCTGGAAGACACAACTAAACCCTCTCTTATCAACATCATGATTGAGCCGCAAGCCACGCGGAAAGCCCAGGTAAAGATGATTGCTAAGCAGAAAGCAGAAATGCATCTCCCCTCCCACCCCCAAAAGTATCTACCAAATAGAACACCCTATCATTTACTGAGTTCTGTCTAAACTGTTTCTGAGCTTGTCACTTTCATTTGTTTGTTCAATGAATATTTGTCGAGGTATGTGTTAGGTGTGCTGTGTCAGGTGCTAAGAATAGCATAGTGAGCAAACCAGGCTCGGCCCTAACCTCATGGAGTTTACTGTCCAGTAGGAGAGTGCAGTCCACTCACCTCTCAACTGAATGTATCACAATAGAGTGAGGCAATTCCTCTGAAGAAAAGAAACCCAGTTCTGAATAAACATGAAACAAAGGAACCCAAGAGGTGTGTGGAGAAAGGGAACCCTCCTACACTGTTGATGGGAATGTAAATTTCCATACTGTGGAAGATAGTATGCAGGTTCCTCAAAAAACTAAAAACAGATTTGCCACATGATCTAGCGTCCTGCTGCTGGGCTTATATGTGGAGAAAACCATAATTTGAAAAGATACACGCACCTCAGTGTTCACTGCAGCACTATTTACAGCAGCCAAGACATGGAAGCATCCTAAATGTCCAATGACAGATGAAGATGTAGTGTATATATATATACAGTGGAATACTACTCAGCCATAAAAAAGGATGAAATAATGCCATTTGCAGCAACATGGATGGACCTAGATAGTATCATACTAAGTGAAGTAAGAAAGTGAAAGACAAATACCATATGATATCACTTGTATGTGGAATCTAAAATATGACAAATGAACTTATCTACGAAACAGAAACAAATAGATATAGAGAACAGACTTATGGTTGCCAAGGTGGAGAGGGAGTGGGGGAGGGATGGACTGGGAGTTTAGGATTAGCAGGTGCTAACTATTATATATAAAATGGGTAAACAACAAGGTCCTACTGTATAACACAGGAAACTATATTCAAAATTCTATTATAAACCATAATGGAAAAGAATATGAAAAAGAATGTGTGTGTGTATACACACACACACACACACACACACATATATAACTGAATCACTTCGCTGTATAGCAGAAATTAACGCAACATTGTAAATCAACTATACTTCAATAAAATAAATTTAAACAAACAAACAAAAAACCCCACAAAGGAATTCGATTTATATTTGAGTCACCAGGAAGACTTCTCAGAAGTGATGCTTAAACTGAGAGCTGAAGGATAAGTAGGGACAAACTCAGCAAAGAAGTGAGGGAAAAGATGTGCAAAGGCTCTTTGGCAGGAGGGAGCACGCCAAGTCCAAGGAATTGAAAGAAAGCCAAAGTGGCTGGAAGACAGAGAGTGGAGGAGGAAGCACAATGGGATATGAGACTATAATAGGGTAACTTATGCAATTATATTCAGAGTTAGTTACTTTGGCCTCTAAAGCAAAACTACGGTGTAGACTATAGCAGTAAAATAAATGACAAAGTGTGTAGTATGTTCCTTTCGCATCCCAGATTAAGTTGCTTTTCATATTTTGTACTCTGATTCTGGTCCAGCTACTTTTGCTTTCTCTTATATACCTGGCCTCCATGCCTGCACCTTGCATATCAGCTGCTGTTTTCAGTGTTTTACTTTCTTTCAAGTAGTTTTTGTCTTGGTTCTTTATACATGTATCTGCTGTTAGATGTTTTTCTTTTTTGAACAAGACAGTGGATAAATGGGCAGAACGGATACCTGGACAATCAATGAAATATAAATTAATTTGGAAACTATGAAATATATAGAATTCTACTGAAAATCTGTTTCTATGAGACAGATATCAAGGACGTTGGTGAAAGGAACAAAGGGGAACTACACAACAGCCAGAAAACAGCAAAATGGCAATAAGTACATACCTATCAATAATAACTTCAAGTATTAATGGATTAGATTCTTGAATCAAAATAAATAGAATGGGGCTTCCCTGGTGGCGCCGTGGTTGAGAGCCCGCCTGCCAACGCAGGGGACACGGGTTCGTGCCCCGGTCTGGGAGGATCCCACATGCCGTGGAGCGGCTGGGCCCGTGAGCCATGGCCGCTGAGCCTGCATGTCCAGAGCCTGTGCTCCACAACGGGAGAGTCCACAACAGTGAGAGGCCCGCGTACCGCAAAAAAAATAAATAAATAAAATAAATAGAGTGGCTGAATGGATAAAAATAAGGCACATCTATATGCTGCCTATAAGAGACTCACTTCAGATATAAGGACACAAAGAGACTGAAAGTGAAGAAATGGAAAAAGATAATTCATACAATTGGAAATCAAAAGAAAGCTGGGGTAGCTATACTTATATCAGATAAAATAGACTTTAAAACAAAGACTGTAATAAGGGACAAAGAAGGGCATTGCACAATGATAAAGAGGTCAGTCCAACAATAGGACATAACATTTGTAAATATTTATGCACACAACGTAGGAGTGCATATATATATGCAAATATTAACAGACCTAAAAGGAGAAATAGACAGCAATACAATAATAGTAGGAGACTTTAATACCCATTTACATCAATGGATAGCTCATCCAGACAGAAAATCAGTTAGGAAACATCAGCCTTAAATGACACATTAGAACAGATGGCCTTAACAGATATACTCAGAACATTCCATCCAAAAGCAGCAGAATACACATTCTTCAAGTGCACATGGAATGTTCTCCAAGAAAAATCATACGTTAGGCCACAAAACAAATCTTCATATATTTAAGAAGATTAAAAGCATCTTTTCCAACCACAGTGGTGTGAAACTACAAGTGAATTACAAGAAGAAAACTAGAAAATTCACAAATATGTGGAGATAAAACAGCATGCCACTGAACAACCAAGGGGTCGAAGAAGAAATCAAAAGAAAAATTTTTTAATGTCTTTGAGATAAATGAAAATGGAAATACAACATATCAAAATTTATGGGACACAGCAGAAGCAGTTCTAAGCAGGAGGTTCATAGCAGTAAAAGCCTACCTCAAAAAACAACAACAACAAAAATCAAACAACCTAACTTTACACCTGAGGGAACTAGGAAAAAAACAAAGCCCAAAGTTAGTAGAAGGAAGGAAATAACAAAGATCAGAGCACAAATAAATGAAATAGAGCCTAAAAAGACAATAGAAAAGACCACTGGACCTAAGAGCTGATTCTTTAAAAAGATAAAATTGACAAAGCTTTAGCTAGACTCACCAAGAAAAAAAGAGAGAGGACTCAAATAAATAAAATCAGAAATGAAAGATGAACCATTACAACTGATACCATGGAAATATAAAATTTCATAGAGACTACTATGAATAATTATATACCAATAAATTTGACAACCTAGAATAAATGGATAAATTCCTAGAAACATATAACCTACCAAGACTGAGTCATGAAGAAATAGAAAATCTGAACAGACCGATTACAAGTTAGGAGATTGAATCAATAATCAGAACCTCTCAAACAAAAGTTCAGGACCAGATGGCTTCGTTGGTGAATTCTATTTATGACAAAAAAAATCTCAACAAAGTGGTTATAGAGGGAACATACCTCAACATAATCAAGGTCATGTGTCACAAGCCCACAGCTAAGATCATATTTAACAGTGAAAAGCTAGAACTTCCTCTAAGATCAGGACCAAGACAAGGGTGCTCAGTCTTACCACTTTTATTCAACATGGTACTGGAGGTCCTATCCAGAGCAATTAGGCAAGAAAAAGAAATGAAAAGCATCCAAATTGGAAGCAAAGAAGTAGAAGTGTTACTATTTGCAGATGGTGTGACATTATATATAGAAAACCCTAAAAACTCCACTGAAAAACTATTATAATAAATTCAGTAAAGTTGTAGGATACAAAATTAACACAGTTCTGTTGTGTTTCTATACAGTAACAACAAACTATCAGAGAAATTAAAACGATCTCATTTACAACTGCATCAAAAAGAATAAAATACCTAGGAATAAATTTAACCAAGGAGATGAAAGATCTGTACACTGAAAACTATAAGACATTAATGAAAAAAACTGAAGAAGGCACAAAGAAATGGAAACTATTCCATGCTGTCGGATTGGAAGAATTCATATTGTTAAGCTGTCCATACTACCCAAAGCAATATGCAGATTCAATGCAATCTCTTATCAGAATTTTTTTTTTTTTTTTTTGGCGGTATGTGGGCCTCTCACTGTTGTGGCCTCTCCCATTGCGGAGCACAGGCTCCAGATGCGCAGGCTCAGCGGCCATGGCTCACAGGCCCAGCCACTCCGCAGCATGTGGGATCTTCCCGGACCGGGGCAAGAACCCGCATCCCCTGCATCGGCAGGTGGACTCCCAACCACTGCGCCACCAGGAAAGCCCTCTTACCAGAATTTTAATGGCATTTTTCACAGAAATAGAACAAACAATCCTAAAATTTGTGTGGAACCACAAAAGACCTCAAATTAGAGCAATCTTAGAAAGAACAAAGCTGGAGGTATTAAATTACTTGATTTCAAAATATATTACAAGATTTTATTAATCAAAACAATATGGTATTGGCATTAAAACAGACACATAGATCAATAGAACAGAATAGAGACCCCAGAAATAAAGCCATGCATATATGATCAATTAATTTATGACAAAGGAGAAAAGAATATACAGTGGGGTAAGGACAGTCTCTTCAGTAAATGGTGTTGAGAAAACCAGGCAGCCACATGCAAAAGAATGAAACTGGACCACGATCTTACACTATACACAATAATTAACTCAAAATGGATGAAAGATTTGACTATAAGACCTGAAACCATAAAATTCCTAGAGGAAAACTGACAGTAAGCTCCTTGGCGCTGGTCTTGGAGATAATTTTTTGAATTTGACACAAAAGCTAAGGCAACATAAGCAAAAATAAAGTGGGACTACCTCAAACTAAAAAGCTTCTGCACAGTAAAGGGAATCATCAACAAAACAAAAAGGCAACCTATTGAATGGGAGAAAATATTTGAAATCATATTGTCTGATACGGGGTTAATATCAAAAAATATAAAGAACTCATTTAACTCAATAGCCAAAAACAATCCAATTAAAAAATAGGCAGAAAATATGAATAGACATTTTTCCAAAGAAGACATACAGATGGTCAACAGGTACATGAAAAGATGCTCATTAATCATCAGGGAAATGCAAATCAAAACCACAATGAGGTATCACCTCATACATGTTAGAATGGCTGTTATCAAAAGACAAGAAATAAGTGTTGGCAAGGATGTAGAGAAAAGGGGAATCCTTGTGCCCTCTTGGTGGCAATATAAATACATGCAGCCATTATGGAAAGCAATATGGAGTTTCCTCAAAAAATTAAATGCAAAACTACCATGCTATCCAGCAATTCCACTTCTGTGTATTTATGGGAAGAAAATTAAAACACTAACTCTAAAAGAGTTCCTTGTTTATTGCAGCATTATTTATAGTAGCCAAGATATGAAACAGTCTACAGTGGATGACTGGATAAAGGAAATGTGGTGTATATATACGCAATGGATTATTATTTAGCCATAAAAAAAGAATGAAATCTTAGCATTGCAACAACGTGGATGGGCCTTGAGGGTGTTATGCTGTATGACTTAAGTCAGACAGAGAAAGACAAGTATCATATAATCTCTCTTATGGAACCTAGAACAAACAAAACAACCAAGCTCATAGATACAGAAAACAGATTGTTGGTTGCCAGAGTTGGGGGGTGGGGAGTGGGCAAAATGGGTGATGGGGGTCAGAAGGTATAAGTTTCCAATTATACAATAAAGTCATTGGAGATGTAATGCACGGCATGGTGACTGTAGTTAATAATACTGTGTTGCATGTTTCAAAGTTGCTAAGACAGTAGATATTAAAAGTTCTCATTACAAGAAAAATTTCTGTGACTATATATGGTGATGGCTGTTAACTAGGTTTATTGTAGTGATCATTTCTCGATGTGTACAAATATCAAATCATTATGTTGTATACCTGAAATTAATATAAGGTTGTATGTCTATTATACTTCAATTAAAATTTAGAAAGAGAGAGGCTTTGGCATAGCCTCTCGTAGGCTCTTCTCATAGCAGAGAGAAGAGATACTTAAGAAGAAGCATGGTGATGGGGATGGTGAGCACAGAAAGGCTAGGCCAGAAAGGTGACGGGGTAGGTGGCATTAGCAGGGATGTATGTGGAGCAAGCAGGCAGACTGTTTTCAGGTAGGATTAACAACCTTCAGGACCTACTCAGTACCTTTGTGGGTTTACTGATTGCCTTGAAAAAAAATAACGATTTGTTGAAATGATTTCTGCAAGCTAGACACCCAATAGATAGGTTTTTAAATCGCATGTCATTTTATCTGTAGCTGAGTATATGCTTTTCAATAGCTGGGATGTCAGTTTTGCAGCCATGATGCCCTCTCCTGGCATCAGGGCATCAGAGCACTAAGGAAAACTAAAGCCACAAGGGGCTTGGTAAGCACATTCAGAACACACAGACAAAATAGACTTGAGACCTGTGTTAGTCGCAGAAGGGCCCTAATTGATTGTCCCTTCTCTGCTAACGCCTTTCTAAATGATCTGCTTCTAACGGTCTATTCTCTGAATTCTCTATGAATTTGGGGGCTATTGCTGGAGAATACAAGTTCTTATTTCGTCTTGTGTAATTCCATGAGGATTATCCTTGTATTTTTTGCATCTACCACTTCAACATTATTTATCTTCATTCCAGTAGAATTCCCCATATATTACAGTTTCTAAGCTGTTTATTTTTCATTGATTGATTGTGTGTCCGTTACCGTTTGTCATTTTTTTAAAATGAAGTATAGTTGATTTTGCAATATCATGTTAGTTTTCGGTGTACAACATAGTGATTCAATATTTTTATAGATTACACTTTTATAAAATTATTCATAAAGTTATTATAAAATATTGGCTATATTCTCTGTGCTGTGCAATATATCCTTGTAGCTTATTTATTTTATACATAGTAATTTGGTTCTCTTAATCTCATACCCGTATCTTGTCCCTCCCCCAATCCCTCTCCCCACTGGTGACCACTAATTTGTTGTCTGTATCTGTGAGTCTGAAAAGATACATGCACCCTAGTGTTCATAGCAACGTTATTTACGATATCCAAGATATGGAAGCAAGCTAAGTGTCCATCGACAGAGGAATGGATAAAGAAGATGTGGTATAGATATACAATGGAATATTACTCAGTCATAAAAAGAAGGAAATTCTATGACCTGCAACAACACAGATGGACCTAGAGGATATTATGCTTAGTGAAATAAGTCAGACAAAGAAAGAAAAACACTGTATATTATCACTTATATGTGGAATCTAAAATAAAATGAATATAACAGAAGAGAAACAGACTCACAGATATAGAGAACAAACTAGTGGTTACCATTTGTCATCAATACATGGTGTAGCTGGCTGCTTCCTGCTATAAATACAGGGAAGACCTAAACTCTGCAGTTGCCTGTGTCCAGGCCACATGGGTAGGATGGTTTTAGTCCTGGGCAAGGCTTCCATGCACTGCTTTTTCTCCTCAAGTTCTTCTTAGACGTGGGAGCTTGCGGTCCTCTTTGGGCCTCCCTCATCCCCTCTCTCTCTTTTGTGTTTTTTTTAATTAATTTTTTTTAGAGTATAGTTGATTTACAATGTTGTGTTAGTTTCTACTGTACAGCAAAGTGAATCAGTTATATCCACTCCTTTTTAGATTCTATTCCCATATAGTACATTACAGAGTACTGAGTAGAGTTCCCTGTGCTATACAGTAGGTTCTTATTAGTTATCTATTTTATATATAATAGTGTATATATATGTCAGTTCCAATCTCCCAGTTTATCCCTCTCCCCCTTTTCCCCATTGGTAACCATAAGTTTTTTTTCTACATCTGTGACTCTATTTCTGTTTTGTAAATTCCTCTCTTCTTTTGCATGTACTTCTGGTTCTTTCAGACTCTAGGTTTTTTGTGCCCTGATTACTGTTAATGGGGGAAGATCCAGAAAGTGATGTTAGGTTGTTTTGTAGGAGAAGACAGCAAGATTCACTAATGGATTTTTAGCTCCTTTTTGGGAAAAGCTCTAGACCAAAGACAAACTTCACTTTACCACCACTGTGGCTAGTGTGGCTATAGTGGGGCTTCTAGATTTTAGAGCAAGCAAAACAGGATATAGTTTGACACAGTTATTTCTTTTGACTGAATGTTTGTTGTCTTTTCTTTTTCTAGGATTTTCACTGGCTGACCCGCTCTAATATGTAAATAAAGATGCCAATGAGTGACTTGAGGAGGTTTCTCTTTCCTGTAAGATGGAATTTTATTTTCCACAGCCAAATTACTATAATGTTAAAATTGTTCTGCAAAGAAAAATAAAAACATTTCTAAATGACATTTTATAGTGCAGGAATTGATTAAAAACATAAAAAGATACCAGTATTCTACCACAGAAATAACCATTTACAGATGAAAGAGGGGTTTATTAAATAGCATCATAACTGGTTTATTGAATGACACATCAGTATTCTTTTAAGTAAATCCATTCTTAAAGTCACATATCTTTTAATAATATCTTCGAAGAAAAAAGCTTCAAGAACTATGCAATGTAGAGGCATGTTCAGTAAGTTGGAGTACCTAGACTATCTCTCCTTCATAGTTTATCCGTTGACCACTTCATACCTTAGTCTACCCAACCTTAGTCTACCCAGTATTTAATGGGGCTTGTTCTACATCTTATGAGTTGGGTTTTTGTTCTGTTTTGTTTTTCAGGAAAGAATTTATTAAGCCAAAGGAGAAGTCACACCACACCCAAACTAATAATTTCAGGGTATATTTGGATTATCAACCTTAGTTTATGTGTACCACATTGAGACCAACAGAATCAACAGCCTTAGTATGTAAAGAACCCTTATAAATAAGAAAAATATTAATGCACTAGTAGAAAACTGGGGAAAGGGCATGAATGCATAATTAACAGGAAAACACATGATCAATAAAAGTATGAGTATGAATACAAATGAGTACGTAAGTTAAATAGAAAACCTTTTTTTTTTTTACCCCAGCCACTTAGCAAAGCACTTTTTAAATTATAATTTTCAGCGTTTGGTGAGGGTGAAGTGAGGAGAGGAGTGCTGTGCTGGGGCGGAAGATGAAACTGGTACAAATTCCATAGAGGAATTCTAGCATTGCTTGTATTTGCAATCATAAAATGTTCATACCCCATAACTTTTGACCCAGTGGGCCTATTTCAAGAATGTATTTTAAAGAAGTAATAAAACATTTGGTCAAATATTTATATATAAGGCCATTCAGCATAGTTTTATTTAGGAACAACCACAATGTTTAATAAGACATTGGTTATGTAAATTATGATCTCTCAACATCATAAAATAAAAATTGTGTTAAAGAATGAATATTTATTGATGGAGAAATAATCGCAGCTACAAAAATGGATGGGTCCAGGTCAGGATATACATCTTTACTCATACACAAATACATACAAAGAGAAAAAAGGTGGGCACAAAATAAACCAAAATTTTAATATAACTTGGCGATGGGATTTAAGTAATTTTTATTTCCCTCTTATGTTTTTCCTACTTTTATAAGATTTTAAAGTAAAAATAATTATGTAATTGTATTACCAGAAACAGACATTGTTTTAAAAAAATATTAGAAATGGAAAAGTATCACTTATTTTCAGGGTCATTCTTGTTTATTATCTGCAGTTTTATATATGAGCTGGAGTATGGGACTTTATATCCAAGTTCAGCTAGTTTGACTGTACCGTACACATCAGACTTATATCCGTTGGCTAGTTAGGGGCCTGAGTGACCTCCACAGTGTCTTGGACTCCAGCTTCGAGGTGTGAACCCAGGAGATCCTTGCAGGGAGCTGTGGCTTTGCCTGACAGGCCCTTGAGATCAGGCCCCCTGGCAGGTCCTCTTATGTAGTTCTGAGATACAGACTAGAGAGCCTGGGCTGCGGAAGAGCATAGGGAATATCCAAGGAGGGCAGAGAGTGGGCGGCTTATGTAATCTCATCAGTGTCCTACTCTGCCTGTGGACGCTGGCCTCTGGCGGCCAAGTGCTATGTAAGATTTTGCTGAAAGGTTGAGGGCTTGATGAATATTTGTGAGTTGAACTATATAAGTCTGGATACTAGATGTAATTTGGGGAAAGGCTCCTTCTCTAGTCATATTATCTCAAGAGAGAAAAAAAATTGGCAGGTTAATAGACTGACCAGCAGAGGTCAGTCTGAACAAAGATCATATTAGTCCAGGAGTACTGTCCACTGACTGCCTGCTTTATAAATGGGATCTTTCCTTAGAAGGATAAGATATTGAATAAGCCCCTCTAAAATGAATCTGTTGGTTGATAGTCAAAGTTTACTTGGTAAATATTTTGTATCCCCTAGTTTAATAAGGAACATTCTTGCATGATCCTAGTATGTTGAATACTCAAGTGCCTCATAAAAACTGAACTTTGAAAGATTATGGTTGTTTTCTTAATTTAGGAACGCTGAGAATTCAGGCTTGGAAATGACTTATCAGGTTAGTTCCTCTACTGATATTCTTTCCCAAACCTTTCATACTTCACTGGGTTGTCTGCGGGTTCAAGAAGTTATCCAGAAGCCCAGTGCCAGGTATATAGAAGGCACTCAATAAATGCCATTGTGTTTTAGGAAGATACAACTTTAGAGAAGAGGAGAATGTTGGCTGGAATTGTGTCCTATTTAACAGTGTGGTTTCACTTTGCAAGTAATGGGTCTTATTTCCCAAATAGATGAGTCATTTCCTGGAAGACAGGGGCTGTGTGTTTTTATTTCCTTAAACAGCCACCTACTCACTGGATAATAGCTGAATGAGAATTCATGATGTTTGGAAATAGCTCAGTGGATATTTTCTATGGTTATTTCACATATGCACCTCTGAAGTAGCTCAGCTTATTATGTCACTTGAGTATGTTTTCCTTAGGGAAAAAGGTCTCAGATCTGTTACAAAGGAATAATAGGATTTTGAACACCAAAGGAAAATGAAAATAATATTGCTTCCAAAAATGTATTTGTTCTTTTACTACTTTTAACTGAATTATAAGAAACATACAATATTGTATTAGTTTCAGGTGTACAACATGATGATTTGATATTTTTATACATTATGAAATGGTCACCACAAAAAGACCGGTTACCATCTGTCACCATACAAAGTTGTTACAATATTAGTGATTATGTTCCCTATGTGTACATTACATCCTCATGACTTATTTATTTTATAGCTGGAAGTTTTTACCTCTTAAACCTTGTCCCCTATTTCATCTATCCTTCCACCCTCCTTCCTTCTGGCAACCACCAGTTTATTCTCTGTACCTATGAGTCTGTTTTATTTTGTTTGTTCATTTGTTTTGTTTTTTAGATTCCACATGTAAGCAAAATCATACAGTATTTGTTTTTCTCTGTTTGACTTACTTAGCATACCACCCTCCAGATCTATCCATGTTGCTGCAAATGACAAGATTTCATTGTTTGTATGGCTGAGTAGTAGTATATTATATATATTAACACCATATCTTCTTTATCCAGTCATCTATGAATGGACATTGAGGTTGTTTCCATACCTTGGCTATTGTAAATAATTCTGCAATGAACAAAGGGGTGCATATATCTTTTTGAATTAATGTTTTTATTTTCTTTGGATAAATACCCAGAAGTGGAATTGCTGGATTGTATGGTAGTTCTATTTTTAGTTTTTTGAGGAACCTCCGTACTGTTTCCCATAGTGGCTGCACCAACTTCCTTTACTGTTTTTAAGACACTTCTCTAGGCAGTGGGGAAGCAGTGCACTGCCATGAAGAAGTGGCACATGATTAAAGTATTGATAAATGCAAACTTAGAGTGACTAGGATGGAATTGCATATGAGTGTATTAAGAAAGTTGGAAACCAATTAAATTCCAGATGGGAATTATGACTGAGAAGCTATGGTAAAACTGACTCTGCTGACTGCTGTGGAGAGTGAAATGTATACAGATGAAGTTTGAATCATCTGGTGTCTTCTGGTTGCATTTGCTGCTGCTCATCTGAATAATGGAGTAATGTGGATAAAGGAAATTGAAGATCCTGTGAAATCCTCCCAAAGGTAAGGTGCAGATTAAAGTACACCTTGGGTTCAGATCTGACAGGCAAGGCTGCCTAAGCCTCTGGTTTTCACTGGATTATCTTGGATCGTCCCTCCCCTCCAAGGCCTTTTCTTCTAGGAGAGAGGCTAGCTGGTCAGTGAACCCATGGTAAATCCAGGTTGTGTGGTTACCCCTGCAGTTAGGGAGCGGAGAGAAAAGGCACAGCTAGAAACCCCTGGATCTCCAGTTTCAAAGTTTGAAGGGAACACTTTAAATTTTGACTCAGGCCTGGAAATATCCAGAGATGGCGTCATCCATGATCTTCCTCCCAGGGGTCACTGGAGCCAGCTCTGCGGAGTGCTTAGTCTGCAGCTACCTGGTTCGTCCTGAGGCTCATTCTCTGGTCCCAGTGTGTTCCCAGGCACTGCCTCCTCACCCCAGTGGTCAGGGAGGGCTCAGGAAATCAGACCCGCTTTCACCCTAGCCTGAGCTCTGTGTGCTCCCCGCCGTTTGCCATGTGGTATCAGCCATATTGTCACCTCTTGCGTGAAGCTGTCCTCTCTCCCAGCCCTCCTACAGCACTACCTTCTTCACTACTCACCCCTCATCTTCCAGGGCCTGCCTCCTCCTGCTCTGTTTGGCAAGCTCCTCTGTGGGCTCCCCCTTGAAGAATCTACATATTGCTAAGTGTATATAGTGATATATACATCACGGACATTTACTTGCAGGGGTGGCGACCCCGGGGGGTTTATATCACAAAAAGCCGCAACAAACAATTCTGAGGGTGCAGCGTGGAGAGGTGAGCCACGGAGGATCAAAGCCCAGCCCTGGTGCCTGGGTTAGACAAGCCCCACCGTCCTTAGAGCCGTGTAGGGCTGGGGTCTGGGCCTCGAGGCCCTGATGGAACTGGGCCAAGTTCCTCCTCCAAGTGGAGGTCAAAAGTAAAGTTGAGTTAGCGGAAATAAGTATTTCTTTCACACGTGAGTGCTGTGCACTGAAATTTACGTCCACTACGCTCCTAACTCCATTTCATGACTCACAGTGCCGTTCTCGCCCCCCGCCCTTCGCCCACCGTCCAGCTGTGCCCTCTCCCCACCACTCTGCCTACGTCATTCTTCTTCAGAGCTTTCATGCTTATCTTCATTTGATTACTTTTCTGTATTAACTCTAGTAGCACAAAAAATCTGGTATTTTCATTGGAGTACATTTTAAAAGTTAGTGCATTAATAGAAGGACTTCACATTCAGCAAGGCCGACAGGTCAGGAGACGATTGCCAAGAAAAGACAGTTTCTTACAGTTCTGGAGGGGAGAGGGTCCCACGCCGTGCAGGGCTGCACGGGGAAAGGGTGAAGGTGGTCTCCGGGCACAGAGAAAGAGGCAACTTAGAGCTGAAGCCTTTACCGTGCTTTCCTTGGAAAGAAACAGGTGAGGCAGATTAAGCAGGTTTAGGATTGGCTAGTTTGAACAATATCCATGGGCTCCAGGATGCAGGGGCTGCCCCGGGCATCTGGTACCTGACCCTGTGGTGATTAGGACAGGGAGATAAGAGGCCTGGAATGTGAGAGCCCAATGCAGAGCACGATAAAGAGGGAGGTTGGGATCATGGGCTCAGGGTTGATTTGCATATAAAAAGAGAGTTTGCCAACTAGCTAACCTGGGAGGGGCAGTCCCTGGGGTCAGCAAGGCCCAGGTGTCAAAGCATCAGCATTACAGAAAATAAGATGTGGTTAATACAGAGTGGCGTTAAATGGATATGTATTAAATATTGTATTAAATATGAATATTTGGATAATTGGATCTTAAACTTTTATTTCTATTCAAGAATAAGGTATCATTGAATTTATTAAAGTATTTTTTCTGTTATTAAAGTATTTTTTCTGTTCCTCCGTGGAGTTTTAAAATTCTCATCCTATTGGCGCTACACAACTTTTGTTAAACTTGTTCGTAGACATTATTCTGTTTTGTCACTATTGTAAATAAGTTCTTTTCTTCCACTATATTTATATTTGGCTATTGTTTGCATATTTCGTATACTAATTCTGTACCTTAATGAATTCTCTCTAACCTCTTCTTCCTTTCTCTCATCTGGTGGCATTGGCTAGTACTTCCAGAACAATGCTAAATGATACTGATGACCGTGGACCACTTCCTTCTAGGTGTTTTAGAATCAGGATATCGTTTATGTGCTCTCTTCCTTCACGGGGAGCAAAAGATGGCAAGAAAATCTCCCCACAAGGAGTTACTGAGGGTGCAGGGCTTGAATATCTTCCCCAAGGGACCTAACAAGATGGGGGAAAAAATCCAAACTGTTGTTTGTGCTTGTGGTCACCTGCAACAAAAAGTGACTTCTTGGCAGTTGAATTAGGGCAAATGGGAGTGCTAGTCAATTACTTGCCACTTCGACTTCCTTCCTTCATGGCACTGAGACCAGTGACGAAGGCAAACATATTGCCTCTGTCATCTGCACCTTCAGGATCTCAGGCCAGGGTCCCCAGGTGAATCAGCAGAAGGTGACCTCCTTTGCTCCCTCTTCCACCCACGGTGATGTGTGCATGGCTGGGGCACCAGTGGGGAGAGGCATTACTTCAGTCCAGGTCCTTTGAGAAGCAGATGGCAAGATGGGATTAAACGTGAGAATTTTATTAAGGGAAACATCTGTGTGAGAGGAAATGGGCGGGGCTGGGAGGGCCATCAGACGCAATGAAGACCAGACCCCAGGAAAGGAGGGCAGGAGGGAAGGTTGGGTGGGAGCACCCTGGTTGCCACGCAGTCCAAGGAAGCTTTGGCAGGGCTTCTATCCGAGATCCATGTCTCCCGGGAAAGGGCCCCCCCTTCACATGCTTCTGGACGCAGACATGGGAGGGGAGCCACATGGTGCCTGGGAGATGCAGGCTCAGCACAGATGCTAGAGACAGGTTTCAGGGAGCCTCCACTGGGGCTCTCTGTCAGTTCCGCTGCCGCAGGGCACTTCTGGAGGTGTCTCTACTGCTGCCGTAAGACTGTTAGAGCTGAAAAATAAGGGGGCCAAAGTTCATTCACCAAGACTTAAAATCTAAGGATCTGACCCAGGTCCATCAACAGCTCATTTTTCAACTTTGGGCCGGGACTCTTCTCTTGGGCAGAGGATGATAAGCCTGAATTTCCACCCTGCTCTGCTTTGGTGGTTATACCACTCCGAGCCTCAGTTTCCTCATCTCTGTAATGGGGGGAGGAAATAGAACACCTAACTCAGAGTTGCCTGGAGCATGTGTGTTTACAGAAATGCTTAGCAGGAAACCTTGCACAAAAGAGTGCTTTGATCACCATTAACCCCTCTCCCTTCACACCCTCTTCTGCCTCTGGCCCCCAACCCTCATGGAGTCACAGAGCTAGCTTTGTCCCGCTGTGGTAAGAGAAGTCCCCATATCCCTATAGTGACTGTGTGCCTTTGACAGCTTGTCTGTTCCCATTGGGAAACTGGCCACAGCCAGCTTTTAATTTGGCCACCTTCCTTCCACAGCTCAGCACAGGCCTGGGCTGTCAGTATAAAATCAGGAAAAGGCACATTCATTTGAACCAAACTGAATTAGCCAGGCCAGTCTGCGGCCGGGAAGTCACGTGCTGCTTTCCCAAACCAAACAGAAATTATTTTTAGATTATTCACTCTTTGGCATTATCCATGCCACAGCTCTCTCCTGTTAGGGCACATCAGAGAAAATTGGCTACAGCCAATTAATGCATATTTCACAGCCATTTGTCTGCACTGGACCTCCGTGTGCAAAGTGAAAAGTGGTTGAAATTGTGAAAAGTGGTTGAAATTGACCCCTAAGTTCTCAACCCTAGTGGTGAGTGCACTGACTTGTATTTCTATAGTTATTAACGATGTTGAGCATCTTTTCATGTGGCTGTTGGCCATCTGTATGTCTTCTTTGGAGAAATGTCTGTTTAGGTCTTCTGCTTACTTTTTGATTGGGTTGTTTGATTTTCTGATAATTAAGCTGTATGAGCTGTTTGTATATTTTGGAAATTCAGCCCTTGTCAGTCACATCATTTGCAAATACTTTCTCCCAGCCCGTAGGTTGTCTTTTCATTTTGTTTATGGTTTCCTTTGCTGTGCAAAAGCTTATAAAATTTGATTAGGTTCCATTTGTTTATTGTGTGCAGCTGAGGCTGCTCCACAAATTCCTGTGTAAAGGAACTCACCAGAACAGGACATGGCGTTCATGAGACCTGCAGACATGGGGGAGGAAGGACTCCTCAAAGACCTTGGCTTTGGGGCCTTAACTTGGAAAATTGCCTCCCAGTAGGTCTTTTAATACATAGTGATCCTGCCTCTAAGTCATTATGTAATAAACGCTTTACATTCATTATTTTTTAAAAGCTGGACTCCATTTTAAATAAAAATAGACTGGAGCCAGAGAGGTCACTGACAGAAAAATAGTATATATTGGTATGGCTTTCTTTTCCTTTTTCTCTGTGTTTATAATTGCACACCAGGACAAACAAGTTTGAGCTCTTTGAATATAAACCATTTAAGCTTTCTTTGACAGTGTGACTCAACTTGGGCAAATAGGGTTGAGAATGATCCACAGAAAAATAAAACAAATGGGCTACTTATGGAGCCACCTACTA
The DNA here is from genome assembly GCF_949752795.1 of Hyperoodon ampullatus. NCBI lineage: Eukaryota > Metazoa > Chordata > Mammalia > Artiodactyla > Ziphiidae > Hyperoodon > Hyperoodon ampullatus. The sequence goes on from NC_136918.1 coordinate 31,151,062, forward strand.
ATGGAAATGGAAATGGAAATTCTTTTAGCACATGTTCTTTCCAGGAATCTCCCAGACTGACTGAAATAGGGCAGGAATAAAAATGGAAAATTACTTTAGAAGGTCATTTGAATATTGGATGCCACCACTTATCAGTTGCCTTGAGTTTGTGAAGTTCCTAATTCAAGAGCTGTTCACTTTTATAAAGACGATTGAAACTGATATATAAGGCGGGGGGGTGGGGGGATGGTAAAAGAAATTTGGAGCATGTAAGAAAGGCCAAAAAGAAGTAATGATATATATTTTAAATTGACCTCAGTTCAAAATATGTTTTTGAATTTGCAAACCACAGGCCTCTTCCAGAGTGCCTCAATTCTGAGAATCTGTACTCCGATGAACTGAAATATCGTTACAAACAGAAATCTTAAAATACGGTTATGTATGCTTTTAAGGTGGATGCGATGTTTAAAGGGAGGGCAGGAACATAGGGAGAAGATAAGAGACAGAAGAAGACTGCCACAAAGTAGAATTTTCCAAGGAAGTTGTAAGCTTATCCAAATTTCCCTGTGAAAAACGGTCATCTGAGTAAGTATACCCTAATAATTCAGTCACTGAAGATACACTTATTTTGCTAACTTAACCCTTAGACCAGTGGTTCTCAAAGTGTGGTCCATGGACCAGCAGCAGCACCTGGAAACATAAGAACTGCAAATCCCCACCCAGCTTCCAAGACTTCTGAGTCTTGGAAACTCAGAAATCTGTGTTTTAACAAGTCCTCTGGGTGATCTGATGCACGCTCAAGTTAGACCTGTTTACCCCAGATTCATAAGTTTTTAGTTCCAGGCATCTAAGAGAGAAAACTTGGCCCATTTTTCTGCTATTCAGGTGTGCCTCATTTCCAAAACACAGGGTGTCAGGAGGGGGAAGACGGTGTCAGGCGTGAATTGGTTCTGGGTGACAATGTCACATAGTTGGAGAAAGAGTGCTAAGCTCAAGAGAAGGACCAGCTGTGTGCCCCCTGCAGATTCAGGGTGGAGAGCTGGCGAGGATGCAAAAGGAACCAAGAAGACTTCTGAGAAGGAAAGAGCAGGTTGGAAAGCACAGGCTCGACTCAAGAAGAGCAGATAGTGGGGGAATGGCCACAGTTTTTTTGGTGCTCTGCCTTCAAGAGGTGGAGCTTAACTCTCCTTCCTTTGACTGTGGCCTGGACTCAGTGACTTGGTTCCAGTGACAGTGTGTCACTTCCGGGACTAGGTCACAAAAGGCTGTGGCCTTTTCCTTTTTCTCACTCTTGGATCGCTGTACTTGGGGAAGCCTGTTGATGTGTCATGAAGACACTCACAAAGCCTTGTGAAAAAGTCTGTGTGGCCAGGAACTGAGGTCTCTGAAGAGCCTCCAGCCCCAGCCAGGCCTTCAGATGACTGCAGAGACTGGGACCCCTGCACCGCCCCGCCCTGTCCCACAGTGTGACTCAGATGGCCCTGGCTTCCACCCTTTACCTCTCCCATCACCCACACTTGCACTCGAGCCCTCAGAAGGGGAGGACCTTAAGTCACTGGGGTCTCTGTGTGTTTCCCCCTCTTTCGACTACAGCCCATCCCTGCAGGGGCAGAGGGAGGAGCGGTGGGAATAGATACACGAGTGAGCACGACAGGGGACCTCTCCCTGTTGCCTGGCACTACGGCACCAAAAATGCCTGTACTCAGAGCTGGAAGGGCAGTGGTGAGCAGGAACACATCTCCAGCCCCGTGTGAGGATGCATCAGGATTAACAGGTTAGGGCTATCTGAATATAGACTTGAACAGGAGTACTTCCTATAGGGAGAACCTGGGAGGGCATTGAGGACCTGAACTCCCCACAGAAGGGCTGAACTATTATTATGAGCAGGTCACACCTCCAAGCCTGGAGAAACCCGTATTACAAAGACACAGGCTGCAGTTGTGTTGGTGGCACCTTTAACATGCTTTCCCCCCCAGCTTTTTTTTTTTCCTTTCGTTTTCATTTAATTAATTAATTAATGGCTGTGTTGGGTCTTCACTGCTGCGCACGGGCTTTTTCTAGTTGCGGCGAGCGGGGGCTACTCTTCATTGCGGTGCACGGGCTTCTCATTGCAGTGGCTTCTCTTGTTGCGGAGCACTGGCTCTAGGCGCGCGGGCTTCAGTAGTTGTAGCATGTGGGCTTCAGTAGTTGTGGCACGTGGGCTCAGTAGTTGTGGCTCATGGGCTCTAGAGCGCAGGCTCAGTAGTTGTGGCACATGGGCTTAGTTGCTCCATGGCATGTGGGATCTTCCTGGACCAGGGCTTGAACCCCTGTCCCCTGCATTGGCAGGTGGATTCTTAACCACTGCGCCACCAGGAAAGTCCCCCTCCACCTCCTGCAGCTTTACGGAGGCATAATTGACAAACAAAAATGATATATATTTAAGGTTTACAATATGATGTTTTGATAATATGTATACATTGTGAAATGATTACCACAGTCAAACTAACTAACATATCCAACTCCTCACATAGTTACCATCTGGGGGGTGGTGGTGTGAGAACACTTAAGATCTACTCCCCTAGCAAATTTCAAATAGTGTACAATATAGTATCGTTAATATCAGTCTTCGGAACTTATTCATCCTGCGTAATTCTGCAGCTTTGTTCCCTTTGACCAACATCTCCCTATTTACCCCACCCACAACCCCTGGCAACCACCATTCCACTCCTTGCTTCTAGGAATTTGACTTTTTTAGGTTCCATATATAAGTGAGGTCCTGTAGTATTTGCCTTTCTGTGCCTGGCTTCTTTTATTTCATTTAGTGTAATGTCCTCCAGGTTCATCTATTGCTGTGATCTGAATGTTTTTGTTTTCCATAATGGCTGTACATTACATTCTCACCAACGGAGCACAGGGGTTTTTTCTTGTCAGCACTTCATCTTTTATTATTTTGATAATAGCCATCAGGTGTGGTGTGATATCTCATTGTGGTTTGATTTGCATTTCCCTGATGATTAGTGATGTTGAACACTTTTTCATATACCTGTTGACCATTTGGGTGTCTTTGGAAAAATATCTACTCAGGTTCTTGCCCTTTTTAAAATCAGGTTATTTGTATTCTTGCTTGAGTTGTTTGAGTTCCCTATATATTTTGGATATTAATTCCTTATCAGATGTATGGTTGGCAGATATTTTCCCCATCCCATAGGTTGTTCCTTCACTGTTTCTTGTTTCCTTTGCTATACAGAGGCTTTTTAGTTTAATACAACCTCATTTGACTATCTTTTTTCATTGCCTATGCTTTTTGCGGTCTTATCTAAAAAAGGATTACACATCAATGTCAAGAAGCCTTTCCCCTATGTTTTCTTCCAGTATTTTTATAGTTTCAGATCATATGTTTTAGACTTTAATCCATTTGAGTTGATTTTTGTATATGGTGTGAGATAAGGATCCAATTTTATTCTTCTGCTTGTGGCTATCCAGCTTTCCCAACACCATTTATGGAAGAGACTGTCCTTTCTCCATTGTATGTTGTTGCACTTTTTTGAAATCAATTGACCATAAATGTGTGGATTTTATTTCTGGGCTCTCTGTTCTCTTTTATTCATCTACATGTCTGTTTTTATGCTAGTCTCATACAATTTTGATTAATATAGCTTTGTAATATATTTTGAAATCAGGTAATGTAATACCTCCAGCTTTGTTCTTCCTGTGCAAGATGGCTTTGGTTATCAGGGTCTTTTGTGGTTCCGTATAAATTTTAGGATTGTTTTTTCTACTTCTCTTAAAACTTCCATTGGACTCTTGATAGAGATTGCACTGAATCTTTAGATGGCCTTGGGTAGCATGGAAATGTTAACAATATTAATTCTTCCAATCAATGAACACAGGATATATTTCCATTTATATGTGTCTTCTTCAATTTCTTTCATCAGTGTTTTATAGTTTTCAGTGTACAGATCTCTCATTTCCTTGGTTAAACTTATTCCTAAGTATTTTATTTTATTTTATGCAATTGAAAATGGAATTGTTCTCTTAATTTCTTTTTCAGATATTCCATTGTTAATTCTAAAAAGACAACTGATTTTTCTATGTTGATTTTATATCCTGCAACCTTACTGAACGTGTTTATTAGTTTCAGTCGCTTGTTTGTGGAGTCTTTAAGGTGTTCTCTATGTAATATCATGTAATCTGAAAACAGAGACAATTTTATTTCTTCTTTTCCAATTTAGATGCCTTCTATTACTTTTTCTTGCCTAATTGCTCTGGCCAGGACTTCTAGTGGTATATAGAATAGAAATGATGACAGTGGGCACTCTTTTCTTGTTCCTGATAGTAGAGGGAAAACTTTCAGCTTTTCACCATTTAGTATGACGTTAACTGTCAGCTTGTCATATATGGTCTTTATTTTAACACGGTTTTTAAAAAGTGCTTTGTAAGAGGTTTTCTGTGGAAAATTGGTAAAATCAATGAGATATAAAGTTTTATTCAAAGGGGAAAACTCAATTAAGAGAATGCTTTAAATTGACCCTTGTGTTGCGGGAAAAGTTGAAAGATCTGAACCTTTGGTACCTTGAGGGGTATTAAGGGACATAAAACAACAAAGATACAAGAAATAACAAGTACTAATAACCAGGTTTAAAAAATTTTTTAAAAATATTTATTTATTTATTTATTTTGTTGCGCCAGGTCTAGGTTGCAGCAGGCGGGCTCCTTAGTTGAGGCTCATGGGCTTCTTAGTTGTGGCTCACCAGCTCCTTAGTTGTAGCCCGCAGACTCCTTAGTTGTGGCATGCGAGCTCTTGGTTGCGACATGCATATGGGATCTAGTTCCCTGACCAGGGATTGAACCCGGGCCCCCTGCATTGGGAGTGCAGAGTCTTAACCACCAAGGAAGTCCCAGAAAGCTTTAGGTTCTTAAACAAGCTCTATCACATCCCCCTTTCACAGATCCCAGGCAATAGTTCAAAGAGGAATCATAGCTTTTTCTGTCAGTTTCAGGTATAAACCAACTCTCATTTTCAGGCTTTAGAAAGTCCAGCTCAATCTATACCAAAACTTCAACCTCTCATCCAGTTCAGATGCCAAGGGGTGTTAGGTGCCCACACCTAAAGAGAATTACTGATGCTCTCTTATGTGCTTGACACCTGATCTGTTTCCTGCGCCCTGCACCATCACAGTGGTCGGAAAAACGTCCTAATGCATCTGCTCTGTAGCAGCCTTCCTTCTTCATGGGGTAGTACAGGGCTAAAAGAAGCCATGAGCAGTCCTCTCCTCCCACCCCACCAGGTCCATAAGCAACATGTCTTGTATATACAAGAGTCTAAACATTCCCACATATAGGCTGAGAGGGAAACCAGCATTCCTTAAGCACCCACTGTGTGCCAGGCACTTGCCACATGGTAATTCCTTTCATTCTCACAAAACCCCGGAGCCCAGTTTGCAAATGAGGAAGCAAAAGCTCAGAGAGGCTTAGCAACTTGCCTATGATCACACAACCAGGAAATGGACTTGAATCCAGTTCTTCTGAATTGTATCCACTCCCAAATTTATATCCTGAAGCTCTAATCCCCAGTACTTCAAACTGTGACTGTATTTGGAGATAGGGCCTTATGACTGGGCCGTAATTCAATCTGACTGCTATCCTTATAAGAAGAGGAAATTCGGACACATAGGCAACAGGGATGTCCATGCACAGAGGAAAGGCCATGTGAGGATGCAGCTGGAAGGTGGCCATCTACAAGCCAAGGAGAGAGTCCTCAGAGGAAACCAAACCTGCGGACACCGTGATCTTGGACTTCTAGCCTCCAGAACTGTGAGAAAATACATTTGTTTTTTAAACCACCTAATCTGTGGTCTTTTGGTTATGGCTGCCCTAGCAAATGAATATACTGGACTAATGCATTTTCCAGACAGCATGTGGAGAATCACAGAATGTAATTGAGGATATGTCAACATCTTCTCCTCTGAAGACTATTTTTCAGGAGTTGTTGACATGGCATTGAGGCATGGAAGCCAGAGCTGAACAGAGCTAGTTGTTTTGCTCCAGGCTGGGTGCAGGCCTGATGTGAGAGGAGTCTGGCACATGGTGGAGAGAGCCTGGGGGAGGCGGGGGGAGAATGCATTCGCCCAGCCCTCAACTTACAGAGGGGCCTCTGGAACCTAACATTTATAGGCCAGACTGTGTGAAAGTGCCTCACACATGTCATTTCATTTACAGCTAAGGCCTCTGCAGCTGCACACTTGCATTTCCCTTGGCAAGAGGCAAGTCTGTTCTGAGACTTTGCAAGGAGAATCTTGACCCAGGCTGAATTACTCTTAGGAATTTTGGATATCTTGCAATGTAGTTAACTATTTTGCATATACCATGGAAATCCATTCATTAGTTCATTTAATGTTTATTGAACGACTACTGTGTATCAGATTTGACACTTGGGCGGATAAAGAGAAGGACCAGTCATGGGCCTTGTGTTCAAGGAATTAATAATCTACTCAGAGAAATAAGACATGTATCAAAATAACTATATTGCAAGGTTGAAAGCACAGACTAGAGCTCCCTTTATATTAGCACATATACATACACATGAACATAAGTATTCTTCTTTTTGAATAGTTTAAATGTCTCCTACCACGTGGCAAGGCATTGTATAAGGCATTTTAGAAGTGGTACATTGAGGGACTTCCCTGGCGGCCCAGTGGTTAAGAGTCCACGCTCCCAATGCAGGGGGCAAGGGTTCGATCCCTGGTCGGGGAACTAAGATCCTGCATGTTGCATGGCGCGGCCAAAGGAAAAAAAAAAGATAGACGTGGTATATTGAATCCATAGTGTGGAAGAGGAGACCCCTCTCCCCACACTTACACCCTGGGCCACCCCTTCTAAGGCCATATGCCCATGCCCTCCAAAAAACAGGAGTTCTCGGTCTGATGGGTCAGAACCCAGGATCCTCACGGGGCCGTGTTGCTCATGAGTGGGCTCACTCTGCCTTAAAGATCAGCTCTGTGGCCTCCTGAGAATTCCTAGGGGCTGCCTACCAGGTCTGGCCTTGCCCCCCTCCTCCTCATTCTTGTCTCTGGAGGGGAGGGGAGCAGAAGCCCAAAGAAGGGCTGGTCGTCTCAATTCCCTGGGGAGGAAGAAGCAACCCTCTGTGGCTTCCAGGTCTGACCCACATTCCCCAGCTCAGCCTTTGCCAGAATCCGTCTTGGTTGTTACCACAATTAATAAAGTGTCCCCAGTTCCCACTTGGGTGCTGAGACTTGCATGCAGCCCCCTAGTCAGGTCCTGAGTGGGGAGAGGTGAGTCCCAAGGTTGGCTGTTCCTAGTGCAGGGAATCTCAGGGTTCATCCCCGACCCTTCCTCAGAGCCCCATAATGGATGTTATCTCCACTGAGCTCTGAGAAGTTTCCTCAGCCGGTGAGCGGCCAAGCTGGGATTCCAACCAGGTACTGTTTGACTTGAAACCGTAGTGCTGTTGCCACCATGCACACTGCCCTCTAAGTGCAAGAATGAAGATGAGGGAACCACCGGGGACGTTCCCAGGAGCAAATGCATCCCTCCTGGCAGAGTTTTCATGGAGGAGGGAACAGTTAAACTTGGGAGATCTGGGAGGATTTGGACATGCAGGGAGGGGTCTTTCCCAGTGGAGGGGAGAGCAGGAATTCTGGAATAGGTGGAATAGGAGACAAACATGAGGCCAGCATTCCCTGCTGGCAGCTCACAGCAGGAGCTGGAATGCCCTGCACACATGGAGAATCTTCCCCCATCGCCCAGCCGTTCACACTGGGAAGCGACCGCCTGTGTTGCAGGCCACCAAGATCTGCATCCAGCATCTTAGCTTGTTCTCTTTCATCTGAGGACTCTCTGGCCGTGAGGCCCTGCCACTGGCCCCCGAAGGGCCATGGTCACGCCCACCCTGTGCCTGGGCAGGTCCCCTCAGGTGCCTCCCCATTCCCTGTGGTGTCTGAACCGGGGCTGGTGGTGTGTAGAATGCAGGCTTTGGGGTACTTGTGTTCTAGCTCTGTGGCCCTGGTCAGGTCACCTAAGCTGCCTTCATTGGCCTCTGTTTCTGCATCTGTAACATGGAGGGAGTGACAGCTACCTCCCAGAGTTGCTGTGAGGCTTTCAAGAAATAACAGGCGGGCTCCCCTGGTGGCGCAGTGGTTGAGAGTCCGCCTGCCGATGCAGGGGACACGGGTTCATGCCCCGGTCCGGGAAGATCCCACGTGCCGCGGAGCGGCTGGGCCCGTGAGCCATGGCCGCTGAGCCTGCGCGTCCGGAGCCTGTGCTCCGCAATGGGAGAGGCCGCAGCAGTGAGAGGCCCGCATACCGCAAAAAAAAAAAAAAAAAAAAAAACGAAACAGGTGTGCAAGTATAATAGGTGTTTGATGACCGGTGATTGGCATCAGTGTTTTTATCCCTTAAGATCAGAAAGGCCTCAGAGTCTTCCATGAATCCCTCCCTGAGAAGTACAGTCAAATCTCACCTCTTATCTTCCTCATCGGCTCTGGCACGCCTCCTGCCAAATTCCTGTAATCTAGATGGCGGTGGGCCCTCCCCAGATCACCTCTGACCCTGGTTCCACAGTCCTGGTCACTCCAAGTCTCCTCAGCACTTCTGCATATTCCAAAGGAAGGCTTTTCTCTCCTGCCCAAGTCTCTACTTTGTCCTACACCAGCCCAGGATCTGTGAGAAATGTGCCCTTCATCGGTTCTAGTAACTTTATAAAGACCTGGGGGGTGGGGAGGCCTTTGGCTGGGGCCAGTGTGATGTGAGAGAGATAGAGCGGTCCAGAGGGCTGAGGAGAGGCTAGGGGTCTGGGCTCAGCAGAGGTGTGGCAGCATCACACTGTAACGAGGAGGTGTAGGACGCGTGCAGATTGGTGCAGCCGCCTTGGGAAAACACAGTTGGCCACACTCCACCCTAGAAATACACCCAATCTGGTCGTTATTCACTGTCTCCCTCATCTCCACCTTCAGGACCCTTCTAAGGGGCCTCCTGCATCCTCCCACATCCATTTCTAAGTCCCTTTCTTGCCATTTGTATGCCAGGGTGATCCCGTTAAAACAAGAGTCAGAGCTTGTAGCTCCTCTGTTCAAAACCCTCCACTGGCTTCCACCTTAAAACAAAGCCCAGACTCTACATGACCTGGCCCCTGTGTCTTCTCCCACCCTTTCTCCCTCACCCACCCCTGCTTATTCTACTCCAGCCACAGGGGCCTCCTTTCCGCGCCTGAGACACACCACGTCCCCTCAGGTCTCCGCCAAGATGTCACCTCCTCAGGGAGGCCCTCCCTGATTAGTTCTCTCTCCATTCTGCATCACACTGAATGCCTGGACTACGCTTCTTGTCTGTCTTGACACCTTCACTACAGTGCAATTTCCTGAGGGCAAGGAATTTTATATATTCAGTTCACGCTAAATCCCTAACTCTTAGATCTTTGCATGGGACACAGCAGGAACTCAGTAATTATTTTTGAATGAATGAATCCTCTGACTTCTCTCTTACCTTCCTGAATCATTTTTTTTCTATTTCCATCTTCTCCAGTGTAGCCTTGTCCATCCACCTCCTAAGGACACACATGTGTTTGCAAAACATTCGGTAACTGTATATAAGGAAACAGGTTATCACATAATCCATGGTAACCACATGGAACATTTTTTTTTTAATCTCTCTAGTGCTTAAAAAAAAAAAAAATCACTGCTCTCTTAACCCAGATTGTGTAGGTATATATTTTGGCCTTGCAGATAGCCCTTTCCCTGTGGCTGAGCATTTTTAAAGCACTTTAAGACTTTAAGGAGGGGATTAAATACTGCACATGCTGAGGCCCCGGTTTGCAGTTTGTTCCCACACAGCCTGCAGGATGGGGAACCTCCTGGTTGCAGGAACCATAGGGCCTCACTGAACGCAAACCCCAAAGCGGCGAGAGGCTGCCACGCCTGTGTGTGTTCTCCTCTGTCTCTCAGGTTATTTTTTCCTAAAGTCTGTGGTTCTAAAACGTCCCTCAGCAGCTGCTGGTATTGCTTGCATTGGCCAAGATGTCCCTTCCCACAACAGGGGTGGGCATGTGCATAATTTTACAGAGCTGGGGCCATGCTCCTTTCCCACACTGTGGAGTCGTGGGCAGCCCTGGCCTAGCAGTGTGTTAGGAGTGAGCCGTCCTGTTCCAGGGCCTCAGCAAACAGCACAGCCCTACTCCCTCGATCTCCACCTTCAGCTGCACAGAGACTAGATCCAAGCTTTGAGACCGATGCTTTGCCTTTACCTTGGGCCAGGTCAAATTACGGCACGGCCCTTCCTCCCCACCCCATCCAATCTCTTGGAATCCAAGGTGGGAGGGTATTGGTGATGGGGAGAGGCGTGAGGTGAGGTCGGGGAGGTGATGGGGTCGGGAGTGATAACGTTCTTGCAATAAAGTATCATGGCCAGTACAGACAGTAAACTAGGAACATGCATTTGGTCTGGCTAGAAGATGATGAAATGAATGTCAACTATGTTTTCGAGGGCTCACCCTCTGGGAAACCTTAGGCAGACCCACCACCCCACCTGCGAGAGTGGGGCTGAGGTCTGTTGTGTAGGTATGTATTTTGTTACATGTAAGCCTTTGGTGGCTTAACAATTCTTTTGAGCCCTTTTATTTCTGTGATTCTTGAAATATGTAACATCAGGAAACTGGCTTTGCTCAGGATTCAGGATGTTTTCCCTGCCTGTGGGCTTCAGTTCAAACTCCATCCATCCTTGGTTGTCACAGACGATTTTGGGGTCTCCTCCAGCATCTCGGGCCCTCTCTGACTTCCTGTCTTAAAGCTGTGACCTTCCCATTTCCCTTCCAAGAATGTGGTTTCCCCTCTTCATAGCTGAATGATTCTTGGACCCACAGCATTTCTGAGTCTGGTAGAGACGAGGTTGACTGATGATATTCCCTTGGGGAGCAAGTCTGGCCTGAGGCCTTGGAGCAATGGTGGCATCTAGCTCGGGTGTCAGCGGGAGGTTTCAGGTCTAGTCTTGCCAGTGATCGCTCCGCCTGCTGGACAGTGGCCTGAATCTCTGCTGCTGCCCCTGGAGCCTCACAGAAGCCTCAATTTTCTCATCTGCAAAACAGGAATTATTAACGTTAGTCCTGCTGCCTTGCTCATGACCGTCAAATGAAAAAAACAAAACAAAACTGTTAAACAAGATTTTATAAAAAGTAAAGCCCTGGGACTTCCCTGGTGGCACAGTGGTTAAGAATCCACCTGCCAATGCAGGGGTCATGGGTTCCAGCCCTGGTCCGGGAAGATCCCACATGCCGCAGAGCAACTAAGCCCGTGCGCCACAACTACTGAGCCTGCGCTCTAGAGCCCGTGAGCCACAACTACTGAGCCCACGTGCCACAACTACTGAAGCCCACACGTCTAGAGCCCTGCAGCAGGAGAAGTCACCGCAATGAGAAGCCCACACACTGCAACAAAGAGTAGCCCACGCTGGCCGCAACCAGAGAAAGCCCGTGGGCATCAACGAAGACCCAATGCAGCCAAAAATAAATAATAAATAAATTTATTACAGAAACATTTATATATTCACTTAAAAAAAAGTAAAGCCCTACATCACAATTATTTATTTAGTGCACCAATGACGTTTATTGTATAAAACAGAAGTAAAAGGGGGGATTAAATAATAGGAATTAAATAACAATAGATTTGGGGTCAAGGTTCTTTTAGGGGAAAAAGCAAAGTAAGTGGGTTTCTTTTCTGCAGAACTTCCCAGGGGCTTTGGTATGCTAGTATATAGTATACATTGCCAAGAGGGACATACAATAGGCCGCATTTCTCAATTTATTTAAACTCGTCTGCTTTTTAAAAACGGAGTTAGAATTGGTGCACCTCCAGCTCAGCTTGGGGGAAGGCTGTGTTGTAAGGTTATTGTCACTGCTGTGACTGCACTCCAGATGCAGTGGCTCAAGGCCCGCCCAATGCAAATTTCTTCTCTGAAAGTGAGGACAACCACACCTCCTGCCCTGCAGAGGACCAGCGGGCTCACGGCCTGGGGGAGTCTGGCTAGGCACCTTAGACTTACTAGCAGCTTTCTCAGCCGAGCTTTCCATTGCGCTGCGAGGCTCCATCAGTTCTGGCTCCGACTTTAGCCTTTGCTGCGGGACAGGGCTGTGAGGAAGGGCTCTCCCGGGCTTCCCAGCTGCCCTGTCTTGTCTGCCTGCTGCTGACGCAGCTGCCGGCGGGGGTGGCCGGGGCCTTGGTGTAAGTGAATCATCCTTCATGCTGGGCCAGGAAGACCAGGCTCACAGCTCTGTTCTCTGCCAGGACCAGACAATAATGGTCTGTCTGCCCGCTCAGCACGTCGGCAGGGACTTCTTGGACCTTGAACATGCAGGAAAGACACCTTTTCCCTTTCTTCTTTCTTCTGTACTCCTAAGATAGCCAAGAATTTGATTTCGGGAAAAAAAAATCCTTTTATTTTTAAATTGCAAAGTAAGTAATGCTCACTGTAAGAATTTCCACTAATACAAATATGATTTGTATAAGGTTTAAAAGGTATAGAAGGCTAAGAAGGTGTTATTTGTATAAGATTGAAAAGGAAAGTTTCCCTCTTTTTCCCCTTAGCCCACATGCTTCCATCCCCAAGTGTGTAGTGTACATTGTTCTAGGGTTTCTCTTTGCCTTTCTCGTAGCACATATAAATAATTGATAAATAGACTTGCTTTTTTTGGTCAGATTCACTGCAACTTTCCAGTTTCTCTCAACATGGACAAGCTTCCATGTTAGTGCATAAATGGGAACTATCTTTTTCTTATTTTTTAAAGTCACATTTATAGAGGGAAATTTTTTTTTTTTTGGCTGTGACACGTGGCTTGTGGGATCTTAGTTCCCCAACCAGGGATCGAACCCATGCCCCCTGTAGTGGAAGTGCGGAGTCTCAACCACTGGACCACCAGGGAAGTCCCCTACTGAGGGAAAATTTACATAAAGTAAAACTTACTGTTTTTAAGAGTACAGTTTGCTGTGTTTTGACATAGGAGACAACCACTGCAATCAAGATAGAGAACACTGCTCTCACCACCAAAAGTTCCCTTTGCAATCAACTTTCTCCTCACAACCCTAACTCCTGGCAGCCACTGATCTGTTCTCCATCCCTAGAGTTTTCTCTTTCCCAGAAGGCTGTGTACATGTAATTAAGCAGGATTAGCGTTTTGTGTTGGCTCCTTCCACTTTGCATGATGCGTCTGAGATTCAGCCATGTCCCTCGTTTTGGCAGTTCATCACATGTTACTGACTACGGTTGCCTTGTACACAGTTTGTTTATCTAGTCACCAGTTAATGGCCACTTGGGTTGTTTCTAGTTTTTGGTTATTACAAGTAAAGTGGTTATGAACATGCACATACATACTAGTCTTTGGGTGGAAATATGTTTCATTTCTTTTAAACAAATACCAAAGAGTAGAATTGTTGGGTAGTGTAGTAAGTATATATTTAACTTTATAAGAAACTGCCAAACTGTTTTCCAAAATGGTTGTGCCATTTTGCATTCCCACTAGCAACTAGGAGAGTTCCAGTTGCTCCACATCCTCACCGACTCTTGGAATTGTCAGTCTTTTTAATTTTAGCCCTTCTAGTAGTATGTAGTGGTATTTCACTATGGTTTTCATTTACATTTTCCTAATGACTAATGAGGTTGAGTATATTTTCATGTGCTTGTTTGCCATGCATGTATCTTCTTTGGTAAAGTATCCATTCACACCTTTTGCCCATTTATTTTTATTTATTTATTTTTTTGTAGTACGGTGGCCTCTCACTGTTGTGGCCTCTCCCGTTGCGGAGCACAGGCTCCAGACACGCAGGCTCAGTGGCCATGGCTCACGGGCCCAGCCGCTCTGCGGCATGTGGGATCTTCCTGGACCGGGGCACGAACCCGTGTCCCCTGCATCAGCAGGTGGACTCTCAACCACTGCGCCACCAGGGAAACCCTTGCCCATTTATTTTAATTGGGTCGTTCCATTATTATTGAGTTGTAAAAGTTCTTTATGTATTTTGAATACAAGTCCCTTATCATATATGTGTTTTGCAAGTGTTCTCTTCTAGTTTTTGGCTTGTCTTTTCAATTTAACATTGTCTTTTGAAGAGCAGAAGTTTAAAAATTTTGATGAGTCCATGAAAAAATTTTTCTTTTATTGTTTGTGCTTTTTGTGTCCTATTTAAGAAACCTTTTTTCACAGAAGCAGGGATGTGGGGGAATGGGAAGATATTGATCAAAGGGAACAAAGTTTTAGTTACGTAGGATGAATAAGTTCTAGAGTTCTAATGCACAACATGGTGACTATAGTTAATAATACTGTAGTGTACACTTGAAATTTTCTAAGAGAGTACTTCGTAAGTGTTCTCACTAGAAAAAAAAATAACCATGTGAGGTAATGAATATGTTAATTAGCTTGACTGTAGTAATCATTTCACAATGTATATGTACATCAAAAAAATCATGTTGTTACACCTTAAATATATAGAATTTTTTAAAAAAGAGAAATATTTGCCTAATCCAAGGCCACTAAGATTTTCTCCTGTTTCCTTCTAAAAGTTCAATGATTTTAGCTTTTACATTTAGGTCTATGATCTACTTTGAGCTAATTTTTATGTAGGGGGCAATGTAAGGGTTATGGTTCATTCTTGTTTGTTTTGCATATGGAAGACCAATTTTCCAGCATCATTTGTTGCAAAGACTACCTTATTCTTTGTAATGACTGTATAATGTTTCACTGAATGGAGTGAAAGCCTGTTTCAAATCTGAGGCTGTGACGAATATCCTTGCATCTAAACCACTGGGCAATTGAATGAGTATTTCTGTGGAATCTCTGGGTGAAATGGCATGTGCATGTTAAGTGTTAAGTGATGGGGACCCCAGATTGTTTCTTAGTATCCCCCCCACCTACAAGGCTTGGGGTGGAAGGCTCTAACTTTGATTGGCTTTATTGGTGTAACCTTTCACAAATCTCAGATAATTTCTTTCTGGAAAAATCCAATAGCTTGTGTTATTAGATTCTGAAAGATTCAGAGCCCTTCCAGAAGTGTTTGAAGAGAGATAATAATTTCTGCCTCAGTCAGTTAAGGTCACCTGATGTGAAATAGGCTCATAAAACACATGGTCCATGGGACACAGAAATTTACAAAACACGATTTAATAAATATTGGGAGCTTATAAATACCTCTGTGCTGGGGCCTCCCCAGAGGGTAGAGGTTCCCGTCGTAACTTGACATCAGTAGTGACTTCCCCCTGGTGGCCTGAGTGTACATTCAGCCTCCTGTATGCAGGCCACTGTCCACAGTCTCCACGCTCGCCCCAGCCCTCCCTGGACAAGGCCCTGGCCCACAGCTTAGTATGGCTGGAGCATAAGTTTATGTCACTTTTCCTACTTTCTTTTCATCTTACAATGGTGTGATTGGATCACATTAACTAACATTGTTGAGGATCTATTAGGTGACGAGGACTGTCCTGGGGCCTGTAGGGGTGCACAGAGCTCTGGAACAGTCCCCCATATATATTTTTTAAATATTTATTTATTTATTTGGCTGCGCCGGGCCTTAGTTTCGGCATGCAGGATCTTTGTTGCCGCGTGCAAGATCTTTAGTTGTGGCACGCGAACTCTTAGTTGTGGCACGTGGGCTCTAGTTCCCTGACCAGGGATCAAACCCGGGCCCCCTGCATTGGGAGCGCGGAGTCTTAGCTGCTGGACCACCAGGGAAGTCCCAGTCTCTCATCTTTAGAGACGTTAACACAGGTTAGAGAGCAACATACGGTGGTTTAGAAGCAGTTCAAAAACAATACCAGCAGGTGTCACGGGCAGGACATAGTGACATAATCTGTGCCAACTGCATGGTCAGTGGTGAAATCTGTGCGCTGAGAGAAGGAGATATCCCTTTGTTTCTCACAGGAGGAATCAGAGCTGGACGGTAAAAGTTCAGATTCTGGCACCAAGTTACTTAAAAGTTACCTTCCCCCCACGTAGCCTGCATCTTCTCCAAGCCACCCAAAGCCCACTGCTGGGGCCAGAGGTTTCCAGAGTTAATGAGAACAAGCCTGAGAATTCCCTGGTTGGACTTGGCCAACAATCACGATCCTTCTATTAAACATTTTGGGAACAGCGACATGGGGTACCCCCTCTTTAAGCTGCCCTGTTAATTTTGAATGTAACTCAAGTATATTCTTCATGCTTTTCTTATAAATCCTGTATCAGTTAGCTGTTGCTGCATAACAAATCACCTTAAGACCTAGTGGCTTCAGGACACTGAAGGCAAAAACAACAGCCATCTCATTTGCTCATGAATCTGTAATTTGGGCTGTGTTCATCTGTGTAGTTCTTCAGCTGGTCTCCCCTGGTCACTTCTGTGACTGCCATCATCTGGGGACCTGAATGAGGCCAGATGATCCAAATTGACCTCACTCTCATGTCTAGTGCCTCTTCTGAGATGGCCAGACAGCCAGGGGCCTGCTGCTTCCCGCTTCCTGTGGCCTATTCAATAGTCCAGACTTTTTAATGTGGCAGCTGGTTTCCAAGAAAAGGCAAAAGCAAAAGCTGCCAGACCTGTTAAGACCTAGGCCTGGAAATGGCACAGTGTCACTTCAGCCACATTCTGTTGGTCAAAGCTAGTCACAAGGCCAGCCCAGACTGGACGGGAGGGGAAACAGACCCTGCCTCTTGTTGGGAAGAGTGGAGTGTACGTACAGGGATGGGAGAGATTGTTGGTGGCCATATCTGCCGCCCATTTACGATGGCTCCGCGGGTTTCATTTTGGCTGTCTCTATACACAATTTTAAATTCATGTATGAGTCATCCCGTGTTACCTAATTTAACCTTTCCAACAAGGCTTTAAAGGGGAATGCCTCCATTGTATGAGAAAACTGAGGCGTAGAGAGATCAAGGAATTTGTCCACGGTCACAGCAGAACTGGAGTCAAGCCCCTCTGGTGCTGGCGCCGTGGGTATCGCCTCATCCTATGCTTTCACCCAACCCCACCTTCCCCCAGAGTGAGGCTCAGCTACTGGACCCCAGAGTCAGGAGCTACCACACCATTTCTGAATTAGCTCCCATGAGGCCCTGGGAGTATGTTATGTAGATCAAAGCAAAATGTGGGTTATTATTTTAATTATTTATATAGAGAGACCTAAGGATCTCTATAACAGTCTTTATAAACTCATAAGAGGATTCATCAAAGGATGTGACACTTTTTATTTGAAGAATTTTGTCTGGCCGAAGGTCAAGTCAATGATGTTTCCCAAATGCAGTTTGATCAATAATCATTCACTTTGCAATCCATTGACACTTTTCATTTTTTCATGCGCTGCTTTGCATGGGATAAAGGCTGTAGATTCTGGAGAGAGATAAACACTTTTTTATGGAGAAAGCTGTCTTGGAAACTATAAAATCTCCCCACCCACACCTCCGCGTTTTATTGGATGATTAAAGAAAAAAATCCAGGGTCAGCTTTACATTTGTCCCCCAGTGGGTAAAAATGTCACAGACTGACAGCAGAAGGATTTGTCTCCACGGAAATTCAGTTTGAATCCAGAGGTTCGAATGGATTCTGTGATGCTGCTGGACACCCCAGCTGCGAGGCGATAGGCACTGGTGGATAATCAATGAGGAAATCTGTCTGCCCTTGAGGACTGCTTCTAGTGGATGTTTGAGATCTGGCTGCCTTTTTAATCACCTCTTCAATGGCCTCTTACCTCAGTCACCAAAGAAGAAAATTCAGATATCTTAATTTTAATGAGGGCATTTGATCCAGTGCTCAAGATAAATATAACCCTGTGTAGTACGGAGAAGGTTTAGTGGGAAATGGTTGGCATTCTTTCTTGGTAAAGGCATGGGGAAAGGAGAGAGAGGGAGAGAGAGGGAGGGAGAGAGAGAGACGGAGAGAGAGAGGCAGAGAGAGTGAGGGAGAGAGAGGCAAACAGCGTGGGGAAGACAAAGCACAGATAAGCGAGGCTCCTTGCAGCCCTTCGTTGAGAACTTGACACTTTCCAGACCGCAGCCAGCATGGTTGTCCTGAATCCAGTGACCCTGGGAATTTATCTTCAGCTTTTCTTCCGCTTCATCGTGTCTCAGCCCACTTTCCTCACCAGCGTGCTTCCGATTTCAGCAGGTAAAGCAGGACCACAACTTCCCTGTCTCCCCTGTGTCGGGCAGGGGAAGGGAGGCGGGCTGTTCTGCAGCCGTCCCCCTCGGGGTGGAGGGAGGCTGGGAGGGAGCCGGCCCCAGCAGCCTCCGGTCGCCCAGCCAACCCCCGTTGGGACGCCCCTTCTGTCCTTGTCCCTGCCTGGCTGCTCAAAGCCAGAGACCCTTGAACAGACTGTTTCTTCCCCTCACTGGCTGCTGGGTTGCGTTTGGGTTGGGAATTGTGGGGAGCTTAACAGAGGCAGAGAGGAAGGCAAGTGAGTCGTCCAGACACTTCCATAAATACAGCCCTGAACCCATCGCGGGGGGCTCGGCCCACAGAGGATGCTGTGCAGCGGGCTGACCGGGAGTCCCGTTGGTTGTCCCGGGTCCGGGGGCCCCTGCAGCCTCAGGACCAGGTCTCCGTCTCTCCGGCCCCGTGGGCTTTCCTGCTGGGCTTTCTCCCCGAGGTGGGCTTCTCTTCGGCCTCAGCGAAGAGGGGAGGTGGAGGGGCTGCAGGGGGCAGGCGGGCCCGGAGCTGGGCGTAGCGCTGGGGGTGGGGAGAGGGTTCTTTCCGCCCGGCCTGGCAACCTCTCCTGAGGGCTCCAGGCTTTGCCCTTGTCGGGCCCGACCCCGGGCAGGGGAAGTATTGGGTTACCGGCACGGCCTCTTTAAAGCTTTCTGAGGAAACTCGGATGTTTCCGGAGGGCTTGAGGGGGGCGGACAGACCCCAGGCTTGGCAGCCGGTCCCATCACAGCCCCCCTCAGTTCTCCTCGGTCACCCCTGGCTCTCCCCAGAAAAAGCCGTTTCCTTCACACCCTCCAGCACGCAGCTCAGAAGTACTTGAGTTGAGGCAGAAGTTTCACTGCCACCGCCTCTGCTGGGCACAGGCGCTCCAGGAGGGAGGGCACAGCTCTGGATGCAGTCCCCAGCCCTCTCCATTCATAAGAATGGCTCAGTGACCCGTCGAGCTGCCAGCCTCTGTGGGCCCTGAGGGAGGGACACAGAGGAGGGCATGGGGCTAATTATAAACGTGTGAGGGGCGGGAGGAGGGCAGGCGGTTTGCGGAGAATGTTGGAGGTGGGGGGCAGGAAAGGTGGCCGGTTCGGCATGTCCCACCCCCAGTTCAGGCTGAGAGCGCCAAGCTTCTGGGAGTGAGTGGGTCGTTATTCCCCAATTCAGGGGGGAAGCTTCATAGTTAATTTGGTCTGCTTGGTGGTTCTTAACCTTGTTTGGGCCATAGCTTCCTTGGAGGATCTGCCAAAGGCTCAGGACTCAAAGAAACTCAGTCTTCTGGTCCCAGCCCTGCCTCTGGCGGGCTCTCTGGCTTCTGGCAGGTGGTTGGCGGTAGACTGTAAACACCATGCGGGCAGGGACTGTGTCTGTCTTGGCCATTATCACTAGTTACGTGGGGGAATATCGGGTAGATGCCCAATAAATAGTTGGTGAGTGGATGAGTGCATGAAGGAATGAAAACTTTTCTCATCTGTAGATTGGAGTCTGCCATCATTTTCTACCACTTAATTTAGATACAGCCAGAATGGCCAGTGAGTTCTGAAAGCTGGAGAGAAGAGGACCTCTGATTTTCTTTGAACTCCTTGCCCTCAAGAGAGCCTCGGCATAGCTTAGATATCTCTTAGGCAAGACTTGGTACAGACCGTTCCAGTCAGGGTAACAGCAGGAAGGAGAAGTAACTCAGACGGTTCGAGAAAAGACTGGAATGAGGGGCCCGCTTTCAGGGGTGTGGGTGGGCTTAGGGGCGCCAAGAAGGAAGGCTGAGACATGAGCAGCCGAGGGAAGCCTTTACCACCCCGGTGCTTGAGGAGACAAGAGGACCAAGTGGGGAACTGGATCCCGGGGAGATCTGGGACCTTGGAGGAGGGGCCGCTGAGAGGAGCCTTGGTCACAAGGGGACCCAAAGCAGAGAGCAAGCGCAGAAGAAGTACCCCGACCGCTCTCCCCTCCAATCCGACCACCTCTTGGCAGTGCCTCTCATGGCCAAACCCAACCGGAAGCCGGGGCAGGGGAGCCCCTTGAGGCAGTCATGGGGGTCAGCCCCTGGCTGAGTGAAGGGAGTGGAAACTAAGAAGAGGTAGCTCACCTGTCCATAGGCACTTCCTTGTAAACTGCTACATCCAGGTCTTCTGGTGGGGAATGTGCTCTTTAAATATTTGGTAAAACAATGGGGTAGCTCTGGGGGGAATCACTAAGGTGTCAGCTCAACAGAGCAAAGACATCTGCTTCCTCCTGCTTCCTCACTTTGTTTGTCCCCTTCTTCTTGTCGCCAGGGCTTCCTGATAGCACAGTTCAGAAATAAACTTATGCCCTGAAACGGGAACTGTTCCTTAACACAGGAGAACTTTAATCCTTTCAAAATAGTTTCCCACAATCTGATGTGAAATAGTCTGTATTCAGAAGCTCATGGATTCTTAACTCTTCTGAAGAAGCCCAGCCCTGTGCACATAGTGAAAAGTGCCACCAGGAAATCTTTTCATTCCACCCACTGTAGCTTAGTGAGCGCCTACTGTGCGCCTGGCACTGTGCGAAGTGGCTGCAGGGGACACAAGACAAGCAGAACACGGCTCTGCTCTGGGGGAACCGCAGGTAGCACAGGCCCCAGAGACGGGCTGGGATGGAGGAAGTGCTCTTACAGGCCTGTGGGCTGGTTCTTTCCTTCACTCTCTTCAGAAGAGACTGGATTCCAGCAACGCCAGACACAACACAGCTCTCTGGATCAGATGTTCATTGCCTGGCAGCCTCCACTATCGGGTCCCCGAGAGGAGCAAGAGAGAACAAAAAGCATCAAAGAGACCAAAATTGATGATAGCAATCCCAGCACGAAAGCACCTGCCCTGGATACAGAGAAAACTAGCTCAGGCCCGCACTCCAAGCTTGTGAACTCTTACGTGGGACATCATCCTCGCAGGCTCAGTGAGCAGGCTTCTTGAGGGTGGTGACGTAGCCGTAGCACAGGAGATTGGGGAGGGGACTGCTGCTTAAGATAGACACAGTGACAATAAGAACAACAAAGGCAGCTGATAAAACTGATTACAAGAAAAATGGCAAAGAACCAGGGAATAGTTCTGAGATCAGAAAGGATAGCCAATTGGAATTATTTCTAGAGCCTCCATTCTGTTTGTATCCCCTGAAGGCACCACTGACTTACTGCTCGTTGACTGGTTTGCACTGTGATGAGCATGAATGACCCAGTGAAGACAGACTTGTACTCACTTCATTTTGCCTAAGAAGGCAGAGACGTGTCATATATATTAATTTCTATTGAACATGACCCTAAGATTTAAAGTGTCAGGAGCCCTAACTTTGGTGTCTTTTAACCCCTGCCGGGCAATACACCACGCTAACACTCAGTGGCTGAACAACAGTTGTTTATTGTTGAAGTTCAAGTGTCTGTGGATCAGCTAAGGGTCAGCTGATCTGGCCTGGGTTTGGCGGGCCTGGCTGGACTCGCTGTGGTCTGTGCACTGACTCAGCCCCAGGGTCCATCCACGGATGCGGCTCCGTTGTTGTACAGTTTCTAGAATGTGGTGGCACAGACCCAAGGACAGTGATATTTATAGAATGAAAGGCCTTCTGCACACTTCAGTCTCTCACAGCACCCAGGATGGGTGTGGCCTCACTCCTCATTTTCAGATGGAGGAATGAAGGCTCAGAGAGGTTAAGTGACTTGCCCAAGATGGCACAGCTGGTGTGGGGAGAGCTGGAGACTGGAACCCTGCCTGCTGACTATAAGTCCAGGGCTCTTACCAATGTAGACCAAATCTGCTATGACCATGGATAAACAGTGATAGTAGCTTTTAAGGTCCTGTACCCCAGCCTCCAAAAACCCAGCTCCAGGTCTTTATCCTCTGCACTCTCCTGCCTTCTCCTCAAGACATCAGTGCCTGAAGCTCTTAGCAAACGATTGAGACAAGGACTTCATACTAAAGGTGCACGACTTGCCAGGGTACTGGTTTGTCTTTCTTTGGAGGTATTTGTGTTGTAACAGGAGTTAAAGATCTAAGCTAAAGGATGCTCTAGTGAGATGAGCTTCAACCTGCTCATTTTGGGGAATGAGGCTTCCTGGAGCCAGGGGAACCCCATTTCACAGACATTCTCTTCAGGGGTGTGAGCCCATAGACACACGTGGCTTCCCTTCTCCAACATGGGATTTCTCAGGCAGGCAGGAACTCTCCCGATGATGTTTGGGTCCAGGGCTCAGGACAAGATGGAGAGAAGACCCACCTCCAGTCCTGGAGAGTGAGATCTTGTGGAAGCTTATGAGTTCTGTCTGGGTGCTGCAATCTTCTCCTGTGGGTGCTGGAATGTGACCAGGGCAGGCGTTTTGTGGCCTATAGGACGTGGTGTCCAGCCCTGCACTCCCCTGACTGGAAGCCAGCCAGGCCACTGCTTGGGACCAATCATGTTCTTGGCACTAGATTATGGGCCATTTATTTGTGTCTGATGCTGGTCTGCTATTGTTTAATGTTCTGTAATGTACTTCCCTGCCATCTCCTCCGATTTAGCTCCCCATATTTCCTCTGGATAATATAATCAGAGAGGCTTCTTAAATTAAAGGGCCCTCCAGGGGTCCCAGCTTGCCCACTTCACCCCACCCCAAGCCTCTGAATGAAGCAGTGGACCCGTCTCCAGCTCACAGAGGGGTGGGTGTGAGAGACAAGGACTTTCTCTCCAGAGATCCAGGCCAAGCACCGACATTGTCACTCACCACACCCAAGCCTTCTTTCCTCAGACCCACGACCATACAAAAACAACATAGCTCCAGAAGGAACAGAAACCCCTCTGACTTCTGTGAGTCACCAAGTAGGCTGGGGACCCGTCTTCTTGAAACGCAGTTCACGTCGTAACTACTGCTCGCGTTGCTCTTACAATTGGTACCAAGTGCCCCCAAACCCCTTATCTGGCCAAGCTTTTTCACAGCTGCAGTGTATTTGCTCTTCACAGTTGTCCCTGCTGTGGGAGCCTTGGGTCTGAATCCTGCCTCTGGGTGAATGTGGGGCGCTCACACCGTAACTGTGGTGTGAGCCCCGACTCCCTCATCTGTAAAATGGGTATAGTAGTCTCACAGGATTGCTATGAGCACTTATTCATTCAACAAACACTTAGTAAGTCCCAACTCTGGTACCTGGAACTGGGACGCAGCAGTGAGCAGACAAGAACATCCTGCCCACATGGAGTTCCTGTCATCACCCTGAGAAGACTAGTCTGCTGGGCTCAAGGGGTGAATGAAAGACCCTTACAGTAGAGCTGGAGCTCGCAAACCACCTGCCCAAGGACCGAGTCCAGTCTTCACGTGGAGCTGTACTCAGCCATCATGTTGCAGTACTTAAAAAAAAAAAGAGACAGAGAAAACTTTTAAAAATTGCCTTAGTTGCTAACATTTAAAACTCAAGTGATTTAACAAATTTTTAAAATATATTTCTGATGTCTCTTAAAAACCAAAAAACCTTTTGGAAACCAGGGCAACCTGGCAGTCCTGACCCACACCACAGCGACTGTTTGGCATGGAGAAGCTCCTGAGTCCCCACTGCGCGCTCCCGTCTCACACCTGGGCTGCCTTCCTCATTACCTCTGCCTATCTGGACCATCTGGGTCAGAAGCCCTGCTGGTTTGGACCCTGCCTCATCCTTCTTTAGCAGTCTAGGCATTTTTCCAGACTTCCCAAGCTCTTCAAAGCTCAGTTTGAAATGTAATGTTCTGGATCGGTGGTTCTCAAACTACAGCACTGGTTCTCAGCTCTGGAGAGCTGAGAATTACCCGGGATGCTTTACAGGCGCCCAGCGTCCAGGCTGAACAGACCAATTTCATCAGACTCTCCGGGGCATGGGATCGGGCACTGAGAGTGTTGAGAGCTCCCCAGGTGATTCTAACGCCTAGCCGTGGCTAACCATTAGAGCCAGCATCAGCATCACCTGGAAGGTTTGTTAAGACAGACTGCTGGGCCCACCCCCGGAATTTCTGACGCAGTGGGTCTGGAGTGGCGCCCATGAGTTTGCACTTCTAATAAGATCTCAGACACTGCTGATGCTGCAGGTCCACGGGCCGCGCTTTGAGGACCACTGCTCAGGGTTGCCCCTGAGTTCCTGTATTAGTTTCCTATGGCCACTCAGCGGTCACATTGTCTTCTTCTTCCGTGTCAGTCTTCCTCTGCCTCTCTCTTATAAGGGCCCTTGTGACTACATTTAGGGCCCAGCCAGATAATCTCCCCCTCCTAAATTTCTTAATTTAATCCCACCTGCAAAGTTCCTTTTGTCGTATAAAGTAACCTTTACAGGTTCCAGGAATTAGGGTCTGGACCTCTTTGGGGGCCATCAATCAGTTTTTCTCCTACAGTTGCCTTTTCCATTGGGTCAAGTGTCCCCCGAGTGCTTTCTTTAAGGACATCAGGATCAGAGGCACAGGCATGAATACTGTCGTCATTTGGATCCCTTTCCAGAGCAGACCCTGAGACAAGGATTTGGGTGCAAGTGGTGTGCTTGGGAGGTGATCCCTGTAGGGCATTGGGAAACCGAGACAGGGAAGGGAAGGCCGTCAGTCCTGGGGGAGTTCACGAGCCGATTCCTGCTGTGGGCAGCTGGGGCTCAGATCTCCTGGGACCTCAGGGAGACAGGGGACTGGGATATTGATCCACCAGCTCCTGGGGACATGCTTCCCCAGGCAACTTCCACGACTGGGGAAGCCTTCTGGCATAGTTACAGGTGCTTGTGACAGGAGCTGGCAGCCCACGGGGCCTGGTGAGTGCGGAGGCCTATGACAGGGAAGCAGCAACATCTGCCAGCAGCTGTGGTGCTGCTGGCCCTTTTGCAGTTGCTTGCCCACCCGCCCCTTCTGGACAGCGGCGGTTACAGCTCAGCAACCCCCTGCTGTGATACCAGAGCTGGGGTCCAGTAGCTAAGGGAGCCGCCACTAACACTAATAAAGTTACCTTGCATAGAGCACTGCTTATTTGCTAGACTCTTTACGTACCTGACTTCTAATCTTCACAACAATTTCACAAGACATTAGTACCCCAGTTTTACCAAAGAGGGGACTACCATTCAGAGAGATGCAGTCACTTGCCTGAGGTCACATAGTGCCAGGGCCAAATTTCCAAATCAGGACTTTCTGGGCCCCAAATTATTGCAGAGGCAGAACAGCCTATTGATTAGGAGTAGGACCTCTGGTACCATGCTGCCTGGGTTCAAATCTTGTGTCTCCCTTAGCTTTGTGATGTTGGGCAGGCAAATTGCCTTCTATGTGCCTCAGTTTTGCTGCCTGTAAAACGGGGCTCAGAGTAGGGTTTCACTCACGAAGCAGTTGTGAAGATTAAGTGGGCTAATTAGGAACACAAAGAACTGTAAAAAAGTGCCTGGTGTGTGATGTATAAACCTTTTCTCTCATTATGTCCAGAACCCCACGCTGTCTCTACACATGCCGGGAGGTCATGATTTCCCCTAAGGTGCATTTGCGTCAAAAGGCAAAAGTCCCAAATACAATACAGACAGTAACTTTTTACTTAAAATATCCAGTGGGTTAAGGCCAAAAGAGGGGCTCAGCTTTCATCCATTTTGCCTTTGTGAACCAGTCCCTAAAGCAGGGACCCATTGACCAGGGAAGGAGGCTCTTCTCGTGACGACCAGCTTTCCCAGATGGCTTTAAAAATACACCTGGCCCTATTCCATCGCCCAGCCTGGACCTTTCGACTCCATTCAAGCCCGCCCTTATGTCTCCACGGCAACCAACATAAGCACAAGCGGGAGGCAGGTGCCCGGAGCTGCGACAGCTGCAGAGGAGGCCTGGTGGCTGCTGAGGGCTTGCACCATGAACCAGCTGAGGTCTGAAAAAAGCGAGGAGAGAAAAGAAGGAACCGTGAATGGGAGCTGGACAGGCCCCTCCCCTCCCGGGTCTCCCTGCTCCTTTCCTCACGCATCCTGACACCGCTCACCTGGTCTTCTTGGCATCTTTCTGAGAAGCCTGGAGAGAGCACTGGAGCTTTCCTGCTGCAGCTGGTAGATTTCTCTTGGGACACATGCTCCAGGAAGGACCTTCTGAGACCTGGCATGGAGGTCTTGGGGACCCAGGCGGATGGGGGATGGGGTGATGATGGCCATGCTACCTGTGGAGGCCTACCTGCCGGACTGAGGCTTTCTTACTTTCCTCTGACTCAGGGTTTCTTCAAGTGTTTGAGGAGGTATGAGGGGCCTCTATGAGGGGCCTGCCAGGTGCATCATTATTGTCGAGAGTTCAAACCAGCCTGCCCTTTTTGCCCAAACTGAACTGGCTCGGTTTCTGAGATCATCTGCATTGGGGTGGACCTCACAGGGTGGCCCCCAAAAGGCCTCCAGATCCTCTGTGGTCATCCGGAAACCAGATTCTCCGCTGCTGAGGTTAGTGTTCAGGATTTAGGGGGGTTCCAAATGAGGACAACCCTTTCCCTCCTGTCCGCCTTCCTGAGAGCTGTGTCGGGCAGGTCGTGGCGGGGAAAGTCAACAGTGGACACGAGTGTCCTGAGCGAAGGCCTTGGGTCTGGGTGGCGCTCTTCCACGCTCCGTGGCTGCCCACGAAGTGAGCACTGGGAGGCCGAAAGGCTGGACGATTCAGGCCCTGGCAGCGCTTTCCCCAAAGTGTCTGAGTAAATGATTTCTTTTCTTTTTTTTCCTTCAATATCCGAGTTGACTGTCCAGCCCACGCTTCCTCTGCTGCGCAGTCAGGAAAGCGAGAGGGCACCTGCCTGACCGGCATGGGGCCTGCTGCTCAGTCCAGGTCCAACTAGAATGCGGTGGCCTGGGGACGGTTAACCAGCGGGCTTGGCCACCTGCCTGTTTACTGATGTTCCCTGAGAGGGAACAGTGGCAGTGCTAAGGCACGGAGGTGGAACTCGGGAAACCTGGGTTCTCTCTCTGACCTGCCACTGACTCTAGGACCCGTGTACTGTTGGACCAGCCATTTGCTGCCTGTGAGACTCAGTTTTCTCATCTGTAAAATGAAGGAATGGACCAGATTCCAAAAATCCTTTTAGCTGTAGACTTTCTTTGACTTTGTGGCTCACAAGTCACTTGCTAATTTACAGAATTAGCTCCTCCACAAAGAAGGGGTCTCGGCACATGTTTCTCTTCCTAGCATCGGCACCTGAGAACTCACGACGTGGCAGGAAAAGGCGTGGGGTTCAGGTTCAGACAGCTGTGGACTTGAGTGACATCTTTGTGACCCACTGGCTGAGTGATCTTGGCCAAGTGGTCTTGGTTTGCTTTCTTAGCACCTCAGTTTCCACCTCTGTAGAATGGGGTTAGTAAGTGTACCTGCCTCATCAGATGGCAGTGTAGTAGGTACAGAGCTTTGCGCTGTGCCTGGAACATAGTTAAGCTCTCGGTCAGTGGTTGCAACCATTATGCCAAATGGCAGTGAGAGTGTTGGAATCTAAGCTGCTTGCCTTCTCCCGGGATGATGCGTTTTTACTCTAATCCCACCTGCTCTTATTCAGCGGCTGGAGAGGTTTGTTCCTGGTGCTGAAGAGTTTCAGAATTCAGAGTCTCCATCGAAAGCCTGCACTGAGCGGGAACCATCACAGTGCGTGGGCTTCGGAACCGGAGGTCTGGGCTTAGAAGCCCAGCTCCATAGGACCTTAACTGTCAGAGCCTCAGTTTTCCTCACCTGGAAAAGGGGGGCATAATAGAGGGTAATTCGAGGGATTGTGCTGAGAATCAAAGGAGGAAGCATGGGAGGGCACGACCTGGAAAGCACAGGCTCACACCTGAGGATGACGCCTTAGCTACTGAGTCCTGAGCTGATGGGCACAGTCCACCCACAGACGCCTCCCTGAGCTGTGAGGGAGAAAGCTCTCACCTCCCCAGACAGGGTGAGCACACTAGGAGCCCCCAGGGCGCTGCAGCCTGAGGGCATTCTCCCCACTGGAAGTTGTGCAACCTTGTGTGAATCCAGCTGGTAGACAAGTCACTTCCCATATCCAATTCATCCGAGTCAGGAGAACGGGGCCCTCTGTCCACGTGGCATCTGCCTTGTATGGAATAACAGTCTTGTACCCTTCCAAATGGACAGCAATGTCAAATCACCAGGCCTGCCAGTGTGGGTCCTCCTGGGAAATCAGAGGCAGATTATTAAACATGAAAATTTCAAACGGAATGCCAGCAAACGGTGGCTGACTTGACAAAGATGCTCAGTTTTCTGGCCGCATACCCATCTGCTGCCACTTTGCATTTTGTTTGACTTTTTTTTCCTACATGAGGCAATAAAATCCATTTGAATGGATTCAGACCATCATCATCCTCATCATCATCATTAGCATGTTTAAATCTGTCTCTGTCTCTAAATTAATTATGACTATTACTTGATAAATGTAGCTTTTGATACACATCCCATCAATCAAATGACCAATTTTTATTGCACCTCCTACTATATACTTAACTATTATATTGAACAAGAAGATTCACAAGACAAACTAACACAAGGAGCCCATAGTCTGTTTGTGACATTAAAATAACACAAATGGATGGGACTTCCCTGGTGGTCCAGTGGTTAAGACTTTGGCGCTCTTGATGCAGGGGGCACAGTTTCAATCCCTGGTCTGGGAACTAAGATCCCACATGCCTCATGGTGTAGCCAAAAAAAAAAAAAAAAAACCCCACACAAATGAAATAATAAATGAGAAGTAAAGTGGGTCATGGCAGCAGTATCTGGGGTGCACAGGTGGTTGGCATTTGAATGAACAGAGCAGTAAAGATAAGTTGATCTGGGTTCAAGTCCCACTCCCACCATGCATGTTACTTATGTTACCGAGTGTTGCGATAGGTGATGTTTGCAGGCTTCATAGTTTAGAGAATGTTTTTGTTTCCTGCTTTAGGTCACAGATAAAACATCTTCTGGAAAACAAGCAAACAAACAAACTTACATCTTCTACCAGAATAAAGCACAAATCAATTAAGATTTAAACATAAGATATGAAAGCATAAAATTATTAGAAGAAACTTTGGGGGATTTGGGGAGTAATTTTAGTGGGGGGGGACCCAGAAGCCATAAAAAAAAAGGCTTCTACAATCAGTTCTACCAGATAAAAAGAAAAAATTTGTGTATAGGAAAAACAATTAAAAAAACAATGTCAAAAGACCAAAACAAACTGGGGGAAATATATGCAAGTCATATCATAAAATGGTGCTTTTTAAAATATATTTTTTTAAAAATGTATAACGGAAGACCAACAACCTAATGGAAAAATGGAATAAATACATATGGCTCTAAAACGTGTGAAAATATCCCAGCCTCATTCACCGTAAGAGAAATGCACATTAAAACCACACTGAAGTGCCATTTTTCATCCATCAGATGGGTGAAATTCAAAAGGTCTGACATCACGTGTGCTGGTGAGGGTATGTGGAAATAGATACCCTCATCCACTGCTTGTGGGACGGAATGTGAATTAATGGAGACTTTGTGGAGATGAATTAGGCATCATGTGTAAAAACTACAAATGCACACACTATTTGACCCAGCAATTCTATTCTAGAAATTCATCCAATGGACATGCTTAACAACACATACAAAGGTGCATGCAAAAGGTTATTCTATTGTATCATTGTTTTGTTGGGTTTTTTTTGAAGCGTAGTTGATTTACAATGTTGTGCCAGTCTCTGCTGTACAGCAAAGTGACTCAGTTATATACATTCAGGCATTCTTTTTCATATTCTTTTCCATTATGGCTTATCCCAGGATACTGAATATAGTTCCCTGTGCTGTACAGTAGGACCTTGTTGTTTATCCATTCTGTATATAATAGTTTGCACCTGCTAATCCCAAACTCCCAGTCCATCCTTCCCCTCCCCCTCCCCCTTGGCAACCACAAGTCTATTCTCTATGTCTGTGAGTCTGTTTCTGTTTCATAGATAAGTTCCTTTGTGTTATATATAATTTAATTTAGTTTAATTATTTATTTAAAATAAATGTACGTATGTATGTATTTATTTATTTATGGCTGTGTTGGGTCTTCGTTGCTGCGCGTGGGCTCTCTCTAGTTGTGGCGAGTGGGGGCTACTGTTCGTTGCGGTGTGCGGTCTTCTCATTGCAGTGGCTTCTCTTGTTGCAGGGCAACGGCTCTAGGTGCGTGGGCTTCAGTAGTTGTGGCTCGCAGGCTCAGTAGTTGTGGCACAAGGGCTTAGTTGCTCCACGGCATGTGGGATCTTCCCAGACCAGGGCTCGAACCCATGTCCCCTGCATTGGCAGGCAGATTCTTAACCACTGCACCACCAGGGAAGTCCCCAGTTGTGTTATATTTTAGATTCCATATGTAAGTGATATCATATAGTATTTTTCTTTCTCTTTCTGACTTACTTCACTTAGTATGATAATCTTTAGTTGCATCCATGTTGCTGCAAATAGCATTATTTCATTCTTTTTTATGGCTGAGTAGTATCCCATTGTATATATGTACCACGTCTTCTTTACCCATTCATCTGTTGATGGACGTTTAGGTTGTTTCCATGTCTTGGCTATTGTGAATAGTGCTGCTATGAACAGAGGGGTGCATATATCTTTTTGAATTATAGTTTTGTCTGGGTATATTCCCAGGAGTGGGATTGCTGGATCATATGGTAATTCTATTTTTAATTTTCTGAGGCACCTCCATACTGTTCTCCATAGTAGCTATACCAACTTACATTCCCACCAATAGTGTAGTAGGGTTCCCTTTTCTCCATACCCTCTCCAGCATTTGCTATTTGTAGACTTTTAAATGATGGCTATTCTCACTGGTGTGGGGTGGTACCTCATTGTAGTTTTGATTTTCATTTCTCTAATGATTAGTGATGTTGAGCAGCTTTTCATGTGCCTCTTGGCCATTTGTATGTCTTCTTTGGAGAAATGTGTATTAAGGTCTTCTGCCCATTTTTCGATTGGGCTGTTTGTTTTTTGTTGTTGTTGTTGAGTTGTATCAGCTGTTCGTGTATTTTGGAGATTAAGCACTTGTCTGTAGCATCATTTGCAAATATTTTCTCCCATTCCATAGGTTGTCTTTTCTTTTTTTTTTTTTTATGGTTTCCTTTGCTGTGCAAAAGCTTGTAAGTTTGATTAAGTCCCATTTGTTTATTATTGTTTTTATTTCTATTGCCTTGGGAGACTGACCTAAGAAAACATTGGTACAATTTATGTCAGAGAATGTTTTGCCTATGTCCTCTTCTAGGAGTTTTATGCTGTCGTGTATTATGTTTAAGTCTTTAAGCCATTTTGAGTTTATTTTTGTAGGGTGTGAGGGTGTGTTCTAACTTCATTGATTTACATGCAGCTGTCCAACTTTCCCAGCACCACTTGTTGAAGAGACTGTCTTTTTCCCGTTTTATATTCTTGCCTCCTTTGTCGAAGATTAATTGACTGTAGGTGTGTGGGTTTATTTCTGGGTTCTCTATTCTGTTATGTTTATCGTTATGCCTGTTTTTGTACCAACTCCACACTGTTTTGATTACTGTAGCTTTGTAGTATTGTCTGAAGTCTGGGAGAGTTATGCCTCCTGCTTTGTTTTTTTCCCTCAGGATTGCTCTAGCAATTCTGGCTCTGTTATAATTCCATATAAATTTTTGCTGTACCATTGTTTATATCAGCAAATGTTTGCAAATCACTCAAATGCACATTAGTACAGGGCAGGGTGAACAAATTATGGTTCTTCCAAATGAAGGAATATTACATAACCATAAGAAAGAATGTGTATGCATTTTATGCAGTAATACAGAATACTCTTAGAAATACTGTGAAGTATCACAGGTATAGTATTATATTACAGATAACCATTTGAGCAAGAGAGGGAAATATTATACCTACTTATTTGCTTCTGTATGCAGAAAATATTCATGGAAGAATACACAGGAGGCTAATTGATAATAAATAATTGGAACTGGAACAGGGTAGGAGAGTTTTCAAGTATACGCATTTATACTTTTTGAATTTTGAATCACATGAACGTATTACCTTTTCTAAAGAATTAGACAAAATCCCATATATACATACAAAACAGAGCCTCTCATCTGGAGCACAGGATAGGATTTTTCTGTCTTTAAAAGTCCGTTAGACCCAAATTAGCAGAGGGAATTGAGATCTCAGAGACTTCCCAGAATGGTAGAATCACGTAATTATAGCAGTGTTTATAAGGTTCCTTTTGCCAACTTGTTCAGTCAGTAAGCTCTATTGCTCAGTTGAGTTCAAGGGGGTCAACCCAAGGTCCCCCACTTTCTGGAATCCAGGGACTTCAGTGACTCATGAGACCAATGGGTAGAAGTGTTCACTGTGCCAGTAGGCAGCCACGGGCACCCAGGGACCCTGCTTCCCTCTTCCCCACCTGCTGTGGACCCTTGGATAACAATTACTGGAGGTGATGGGGCAGGGGTGGAGGCTCTAGGGAAAGGGCTAAGTGAGCCACATGGTTTTGAATCATAAGTGTCCGTAGAGCTGGTGGAAATACAGGATCTTTCCACTCAGCCCCAGTTGTGAGCACATGTTTGAAACAGCCGACCCTTTGGGCTCAATGCAGCTGGAGGGTTTCATCTCTGACCTGTGGCCAGATCTCCCGAATAACTCTAGAAACTTGGCCTCCCCCATCAAGCCAAAGCAGAAGAGTTAATAGGACTCACTGATTTATCCTGGCCGCCATAATCAAATTCAGAGCCAAGGCACAGCCAGCCCTGAGGAGGTTTCTTGATGTTCCCTCAGCTCCTAATAACATTGCCTCCTTCTTCCTCTCCATTTACCACATACCATTTGGTCAAATTAGAACTTGAACTCAGAAAAGCAGATGCCTTCCTTTAGATAACATCCAAAAAATTCTCTCGTGGGAGGAAGAAGAGATGGGTTTGTCTCCTTAGATCTATGCACAAGGCAGTCACTTCTGATACATGACTTACTACAAATTAATGGCCAGTGTGAGGTGATTTTCCTTCATCCTTGTGGCTCGGGCAGCCTTATCGGGGGGGTGGGGTGTGGAAGGGGATGTCCACCTCATGTCTTTCCTGAGGATTTGGTTACTTGCTCAAGGTCTCCGGATTAATGGCTACAGGCTCCTCCAGGCGACGCTGGTGTCCTGGTTCTGTGTGCAGCTCCAGAGCGCCCAGATATTTGCTAGCAAGGGTGTTGGATGGCCCACCCCCAATCCTAACCCTGTGGAGGTAACTTTTGGTTCTCTGTTGCCTACTTAAATTTTTTTAAGTTTATTCTTTTTTATTAGGGAAAATCCCAAACATTCAAAAAAAAGTGGAAAGAGTTGTCCAGGGAACACCAGTATGCCTACTGTTATGGGCTGCCTTGCATCTCCCCCTGCCCCCAAAATGCATATATTGGAGTCCTAACCCCCAATACCTCAGCATGTGACTGTATTTGGAGATAGGCCTTTAGAGAGGTGACTAAGGTTAAGTGAGGCCATAGCAGTGGCTCTGGTCCAATCTGACTGGTGTCCTTATAAGAAGAGGAGATCTGGACACACAAAGAGACACCGGAGATGCTTAAAAAGAGCAAAGGCCATGTGAGGACACAGGGAGAAGGTAGCCATCTGCAAGCCAAGGAGAGAAGCCTTGGAAGAAACCAAACCTTCTGATACCTTTGTCTTGGACGTCTAACTTCCCAAACTGCAAAAAATGTATTTCTGTTATTTCAGCTGCCCAGGTACTTTGCTATGGCAGCCCTAGCAAACAAATACACCCAGCACATAGATTCTGCAGTCGTTATCATTTTGCTATATTTATTCTATCCTCTATCTGTTTATCCACCTTATTTTATTCGATGAATTTCAAAATGAGTTGCAGATCCCTTGCTCACCTTGAAGAGTAAACTATTCAACAGAGAAAGTAAATGCACACATGACTGAACCCTCTCTGTGGCCAGGATAGTCAGGGAGGTCGGATTGCATTTACCAACCAGGAAACTAGGACCCGAAGATGAGTGATCATGAGGTTTGGTTAGAAAGACATGGGACTGGGTGTTGGAAACGCCTCCAAGCCCAGCTGGCTGGGACACACCTGCATTTGTCTGAGGTTCCCTGCTCATTCTCGCTGGCTGGTGAGGGTGTGGGGCAAGGTCACCACTTTGTGCTGGTCACCTCCAGAAGTCTCCAGGGTCAGACATCTGGATTCAGCTGATGTCTTCAATTCAAGACATCTGGCCAACTACCTACCAGCTGTGTGTGACCTCAGGCGCATCCTTAGATCTTGACCGTCATCTGGAGACGAGGCTGATGATACTGATATCACTGTGTGCGGTGGCTGTGGGGACCAGGGAAGGGTACCGGATGCTCACGAGTGTTCCTGTGGCTGGCGCTTCACCCCCCGTTGGGGTAATGCCGCCTTCTGTGACAAACAAACACCAATATATCCGTGACTTTGTCTAGTCAAAATTCATTTTCTGCTCGCCCAAGAGTCCAGTGGCCCTGGTTGGGGGTGGCCAGCCTCCTCACTGACATCCAGAGATGCAGGCCCTTTCCGTCCTGGCTCCAGCATCGCCCAGGGCTGGAGTCTCCTGCATCCAGGCAGAACCATAGGTGGTTCAGAACCATAGCTCCCTCACTGCGGGGGAGATGGGCAGTGCCACTGCTTCTCAGGGATAGCTCTGGCCTATGGGGTGGTGGGGAGCACACATTCTGGGGGAGTCCCAGCCTTCTCCTCACAGCCCCAACTCCGAGGAGGTCCTGGGATGTAAAGTCAATGGCTGGGGGTTAAGAGTAGAGAGAGCCAGCCACCAGGGAAGGGCCAGGTTAGAGGGCAGCCGCCTGGCCCACAAGAGCAGGGAAAGCAGCAGGAGCGGGGAGGGCAGTCTGACGGGGAGCCATCCCTGGGGCTGGGGAAGTGGCCACCAGGAGGCCACCTTCTCCCAGGGCTACACGAGAGTCCTGTTGAACTCTGACCCCAGTCCTAGCCGTGTGGCCTGGACCAATCTGAAATTTACAGATTTCTCCTCTGTAAATTGAGGGCAATCGTTCTCTGAGGATTCAGGGCGATAATGCGTGGGCTGTGCTGAGTCTGGTGTTGTCATTGTTTCATGGATTTTGCTAAACAAGGCCCAGCAAGTAAGCAGCGCAGATGCCACTCCTTTCTCTCATCTCTGGGAGGCAATACCCATAAGTCGTGACCCTCTTTCCTCAGAGTCCTTCTCAACACAGTGTTCCAGGAAATCTGCACCAATCGTTGGCGTTAGCAGATGATATGAAAACTCTTTGCCCTCCAGAGGCTAGACCGTGGGCGTTTTTGTCTCTCCGTCCTGGTGGCATAGCAAGGGCTAGACACATAGTACGTGTTCAATAAGTGTTTGTGGGCTGAAGTAGGATCTGTTACAGGGCTCTGCTGTGAACAAAACACTGGATCTGTGTCAAAGAAAAAATGATTCTGATGCTTGTTTTTTTTGTTTGTTTTTTAAGAAGGATATGTATTTATTTTTGCTGTGTTGGGTCTTCATTTCTGTGCTAGGGCTTTCTCTAGTTGTGGCAAGTGGGGGCCACTCTTCATCGCGGTGCGCAGGCCTCTCACTATCGTGGCCTCTGTTGTTGCGGAGCACAGGCTCCAGACGCGCAGGCTCAGTAGTTGTGGCTCATGGGCCCAGTTGCTCCACGGCATGTGGGATCCTCCCAGACCAGGGCTCGAACCCATGTCCCCTGCATTAGCAGGCAGACTCTCAACCACTGTGCCACCAGGGAAGCCCAATTCTGATGCTTGTTGAAAGAGTAAGGGAGACCTTGATGGAGACTATTGCCGTGGGTGGCAAGACTCTCTCAAGAGGGGAGAGAGATTGGGCTCAATTCTAAATTGAACAGGAACAAGTGGGGATTTGTAGTCAAGGAGCAGATCGAGGGGTTGGTAGATGGAAGATTACCAAGAGACCTCAAGGGTAGGGGGATCTTGCTAAAGCCACTTAACAGGATTCTTGCTGAAGGCAGGCCAGGTGATAAGGAATCAGGGGTGGGGGAGTTGAGGAATTTGATCAGATATCAAGGGTGAACGGATCTCAAGGGTGGCGATTCTCTCTAAACTGACTTAGCAGGCTTCTTGCTAAAACTGGACTCAGCAAGGAAGCCCAAGGTGGGGGCCTGGTTCAGAGCCTGACCAAAGTTTGGTCAAGGAGAGCATGTCTGGCAGTGAGAAGACAGACCCCAGGTCCTCCAGCCTACTTCTGGGGAGTCTGAGTCCTTGGGAAGGGTGCCGAGTTAGCCAGGCCACACAGCCTGTCTGGGCAGCAGGGGTGGGAGACACGGCCAGGGGAAGATGCAAAGCAGACTCCACTTTGGGGGCTCATCAGGAAACAGGCCTGCATGTGGCAGCAGTGGGGACAGGGGTGTTGGCCTGGTGCCTGGGAGGCAGTATTCCAGAAGGGTCTTCTGGCCTGGGTGATGAATTCCAGAGCTGCGATTAAGACAAAATACTGTGAATATGACACCTGCTGACAGCTGCAAGAAGGCCCCGGAAACTTTTACTATGAATTAGATTTTGCAGGCAGCTCTGCTGGGTGAGCTAGTGCTTGGGCCAACAAGAGGCTGCGTCGAGGGCAAGGACTGCTCTCCAGGGGAGAAGAGAGGAGAGTCTCAGGAACCATCTCTCCTGGGAGAAGCCGGGGCTGGAATGGGCTTAGAGCGCATCTGGTCCAACGCTCCCATTTACATTTGGGAAAACCAACACCCAGCACGGATGTGAGTTCTCCAAGGTCACGCCGCAAGTTACTGGCCACACAAGACTGGAGGCCAGGCCTTCTGATCCCAAGCTGGCATGCTTGGCTGAGGGGCAGTTAGGCAGTGAGCACACCTCCAGGTATTGGACTTAAGGAAATTCAACTGCTAGTGCCCGGAGAGACGGAGACAGAGAATGAGACCAAGTTAGAGATAGCGAGACAGAGAGAGAATGGGATCGAGGCAGGAAAGAGAGTCGCAGAAGGAGGGAGACAGAAAGAGACATTGGTGAGCCTGAGACATTAGGTTGGGAGTAGAGACGCAGACACCTGCAGGGCTGGACAGGACCTCAGTGATCCTCTAGTCAGCCACCTTCGTTCGGACAATCATGAAACAAAGTATAGCTGAGTGGTTTACTTGTGTAAACCTTTTGAGGAGAAGTTTGATGTGGAATGGTAAAAAAATAAATGCTTCAGGTGCTTAAAATGGCAAAACTTCCGTCTCTAAGGGTTTTTGAAATGAGGCTTGAAAAATTGAAGAGCTGCAGGAACAGGCCCTGGCACTGGGGGATCTGGGTAAATGTGATGCAGAAGACCTTTCTGCCCTGGGCTGGGTTTCAGGACTCCGTGCCCTCTGTGCCGTCTTCCCTGATGTTTCTGCGAACAGAGGGAAATGCTCCAGACAAGGAACAGAGCCTAACCCTCTCCTCCCTCATTCCTCCCATCATGGTACCAGCAGATATATATACTTTTTAATATTTATTTATTTTGGCTGCACTGGGTCTTAATTGTGACATGCGGGATCTTTTAACCACAGCATGAGGACTTCTTAGTTGAGGCATGTGAACTCTTAGTTGCAGCATTTAGTTGTGGCATGCATGTGGTATCTAGTTCCCCAAGCAGGGCTCGAACCCAGGCCCTCTGCACTGGGAGTGTGGAGTCTTACCCACTGGACCACCAGGGAAGTTCCCCAGCAGATCTTCTCTACTTTCAAAGCACAGCTCAAATGCCACCTCTTCCAGGAAGCTTTCCCTGATTTCTCACTTGTGTCCCCTGCCCCAACTGGTACCCATCACTTCTTCTTGTAAATCCCTCCAGACACCCCAGCCCCATGTTAGCCGCTTTTATTTTTCCACCTCGTACAAGTTATCTATGAAAATGTTGACAAAAGAGCCCCTATTCTGTGCTAGGAACTCCAAAAGCCTTGCTCTAATCCTTACAACGAATGAGCTAGGTGAGTTTCGCCATATCCACTCGACAGGTAAGTAAGCCGAGACTCTGAGAGAGTGAGTAACTTCCTCAAGTTCAGATAGCCAGTAAGTGGCAAAAGCAGGGCTGCAGCCCAAGTTTGCCTGACTCTAGGGCCTGTACTCTGTCCACAACACTGACTGAGACGTTCCAAGGGCAGGGACTGTGTCTAGTCATTGTGTCTTGCAGGCATTTGGCACTCACTCACTGTGTATTTCTGAATGAATGAAACAGCAGATGAATGAATGAATACAAGAAGTATCCTTTCTTTTGAAGGTTGTAGCTCAGTGGTCGGCAAACTAAAGCCTGGGGGCCAAATCCAGCTTGCCTTCTATTTT
The DNA here is from genome assembly GCF_949752795.1 of Hyperoodon ampullatus. NCBI lineage: Eukaryota > Metazoa > Chordata > Mammalia > Artiodactyla > Ziphiidae > Hyperoodon > Hyperoodon ampullatus. Next base: position 31,189,367 of record NC_136918.1, read on the forward strand.
TGTAAAGAAAGTTTCATTGCAACACGGCCACACGCATTCTTACCTGTGTTGTCTATGCTGCTTTCATGCACCATGGCAGAGTTGCGTTGCAGCAGAGGCCATGAGGCCCGTAGAGCCTAAAACACTATCCAGCCCTTTCCAGAAAAAGTTTGTCAACTCCTGTTATAGCTCATGGTCCTTACTAAGCTGGTTAAAACAGCAGTGCTTACTGCTTTTATGATCTAGAATATTCTGTATGTTTGTGTGCATTGGGTGCCTATAAAATGTCAGATTTCCACGTGTATCTGGTATATGTCACTTAATCATTTTACAGGGAAGTTTCATCTAAAAAAGTTTGCCTCATGGGCCCTTTGAAAATATATATATAAATACATATTTAAAAAATTAAGTTTAGCTTTGTTGCCGGCACTGGCATAGATGTGGTGACATTCCCTGGAGCGGAGGCAGGCAGACTTCCCCCCATCCCACTCCCACGGCGGCTGGGGTGACAGTGAGGATGGCCCTGTGAGGCTTGCCAGAGTGCAAAGCAGCCTGTTTAATGGGTTACCCTCCGTTTCCCCTCTGCTGCAGGGGCATCAGTATCCTGGGCTCCAGCCCCACCTCCTCCCCTGGGCTCTCCCTGGGGAGCTCTTCCTCTCCCAAGCCACCCCCAGTGCATCCTCCTGAGAGGCCAGAGCTCTGCCTCCCGTTCCTGCTCCTGGGAGCTCAGGACTGGCCTCCGGACCCCTGGCATCTGGGGCAGAAGCGACACCAAAGCAGGGATTGTCCGACTCCCACCCCAAATGCCCAGCAGGACAGGCGCTGGGAGCGCTGGGAGCGCTGGGGGCGTGACAAATCTCAGCCAGCCTCCAGCAGGTGTCCCCCCGCCAGTCCTCCGGGGCCTTGCCCATGATGATGGGACCATCCCTCAGCCGTACTCACCTGCTCACCATTTCCGGACTGCTCTGTTACTCAGCTTGCTGCTTGGGTGTGTTGTGTGAGTGTGCGTGTGTTTGTTGTTTTGGAAAAAAGACTCTTGGAAAGCAAACTTGTTCTGGAGGTTTCAGCAGCCTTTAAATTTTAAACTCCTCCGCCGGTGTTGGAATTGCAACGTAAAGGGGTTTGATATTGGAGTTGATGGGGATCTTGGCGCACGTGCGTGTGTGTGTGTATGTGTTTGTGGGTGTGTGCCTCTCTTGTGACCTTGAGTGGCAGGCTGGCAGCTGCTGCTCCCTTGGCTTTGAAGTAGCATGGTGTTCTGTGGTCCGGGGCCACCCTGGCACCGGGTGGCCAAGACACTCTCCATCTCTCTCCTGGCTGGCTGGCAGCTCCAGGCTGGGTCATGCAGCTCACTGTCATCCCAGGGGCAAATGTCTTTTCTGTAGGCTGTGTCCTCACCTGCCTCCCAGGCCTGCTCAGTCAAATCGCAAGACAGCAAACTCCTAACATGGTTTTTCAGAGACGTTCAAATACCTTCAAGCTCTAGGATCAGAATATTTTTCTCAAGGTGTATGTGGTATGAGTGGGGTTGGTGTGAAGAAAGTTGTAAGGTGCAGCCTTCTCTGGAATCTGTGAATCGGGGAAAACCAGGCAAACTGCCGCTGGTCAGGGTGAGAACTTGGTTGTAGCTGAGCCATCTGACTCACTGTCAGAACCCTTAGTGATGCTACGAGCGTGTGCCCTCACCTCTCCTCTCCTCGGGCTCTTGCGAGCACAAGTTCCAACAGGCAGGGGAGGCCCAGAGCGGAGGGGGCGGAAGTAATGAGCCCTAGCAGCTGTGGAGCAGTTAGTGCATGGCTGCACCTGTAATTTTCCCAACCTGCAAAGGCAGGATGTGTGTGTCACGTCTTTCCTTTGCTGCCTTCTAATGACACATTTGCTTGATTTGAGGGGTTGCTGCTTGATGCAGAAAAAGGGGGCGGAAACAGAAAAGGCTGCCTCTAGTGCCCTACTGATGGGCTGGTCTGGTGAGTGAGAGACCCAGCTGGACACAGGGGTGATCCTGGGGTCATATGTGTAAAAAAAGGACTTTGGAGGTGGTTTGGACCAAATTCCTTGTGGTGCAGATGGGGAGCCTCAGGTTGAAGAAGGGAGTCGTGCCGGGTCCCATGGTCACTTGCACCTGGACTCACACTTTGATCCAAGTCCCTATGTTTCCAAGAGTAGGTCAGAGTGAATCACCTTCCAAGGATATGCACCAGACTCAAGTGCGTAGTTTGTCCAAAGGGCAAAAACAGCATCAACAACAGCAAAAAGAAGAAAACCCCAAATGTTTGCCGAAAGCCTGCATTACACTCAGCATTTTTTCTGCCTGTGATGTGGCCCTGCAGTGGCCACACACAAAATGGCTTTTGTGTCTGTAAGTCGGGGCGGGCAGTCCCGAAACTCCATGGGGGTTGGCATTTCCAAGGCAGCTGCCTGGGGCTGAGCCACGTGGGGCACCCAGGTTTCTGCAGGCGCCATGTACACACACACACACACAGGATTGTTTCCATTACAACAGAGCCTCTGGGGCTTTCCAGGCTGGACCCGAGCTCAGACATGACTCCACGGAGGCAGCCTAGTCCGGAGAGACCCGCAGGCCACTCAGATGACACCAAAATAGACATGTGAAGGCCTGTTTTAGTGATTGGGAGGAAGGCGAGGGGAAGCTGTTCCCAAACACGTCCACCTGATGGAAATATTCTGAGCTGGAATGAGCTGGAAATAAACTAGACGGCGCTAAAAACAAACCTCTCCAGGGAGCTGGGGGGCAGGCAGAAATAGATGGTCCTCACCTGCTGAAGATGAAGTGGGGGGAGGGGGAGGGGACAGGGGGAGGGGGAGGGGTGGACAATGCAGTAGCCTCGGCAGGAGCAGCTGGTCGTGTGTCTTCCCTAAGGGACCTCCAGCCGCCAGGAGGGAGTGAAGGAGGGACGGCTCTAAGGGGCCAGGGTCTTTCATCAGTGGAGGCTGCAGAGGGTGCGGACTGCAGGAAGCACCGGGGCCCTATGTGGTCTGGAAACAGGAGTGATGAGCAGTGCGCCTTCGGCACGCGAACCTGCCGCCCCCCGGGTGCCCCTGGCTGGGAGAGGCCGTGCGGAGAACCACAGCTCAGCCCTTGCTGAGGCCCAACCGAGGCGGAGGAGAGGCTGCAGCTGGGGCCGGGGAGGGGCTCTGGAGAGCTGCCCGCCTGCCCCAGGCCAGCCGCAGCAGCTTACACTCTAGGAGAGAAACAGGGAGAGGAGTGCCATTGCTGCTGACGTCAAGCCTTGTAACAACACAGCGACCTGGCTGCCTGCCCTCCGGCTCTGCCACGGCTCCACTTCTTGGACACAAACAGCCTCGCAGAACGACAGCCAATGGGGCCACTCTGTGACCGTGATGGATCAAGATAAAAACAAGGCTACTCTGTCACCATGCCAGACACGGACACAACAAGACTATCCCCCAGCCAGTGGGCCCTCTGTCCTTGCTCACGTGGGTAACTGTGCTGCTGCTTTGTGCCCACAGCTCCTGTCTCCTCTTCTTCTGGATGAGAATTAAGATGTAGCCACAGGACTTCCCTGGTGGTCCAGTGGTTAAGAATCTGCCTGCCAATGCAGGGGACACGGGTTCGAATCCTGGTCCGGGAAGATCCCACATGCCACAGAGCAACTAAGCCCGCAAGCCACAACTACTGAGCCCGAGTGCTGCAACTACTGAAACCCACGCACCCAGAGCCTGGGCTCTGCAACAAGAGAAGCCAGTGCAACGAGAAGCCCACGCACTGCAACGAAGAGTAGCCCCTGCTCGCCGCAACTAGAGAAAGCCCACGCGCAGCAACAAAGACCCAACACAGCCAAACAAACAAACAAATAAATAAATAAATTTATTTTTTAAAAAAAAAAGATGAAGTCATAGACTAACCCCCATGTCCTGACAGCAGCCAGTCCAGAGCAAGGCCAGACTTGGCTTCCCCATAAGCTCCCGCCAGCATCACGTAGCAAAAGTCCAACTCCTAGAATAAATCCTTCCTCACGGCCTCTTACCGAGATGCCGATGGGTCCCCTAGTGTGCGTCCTCCCTCATGGCGATGAGGCACTTTCTATCTCAGGTGGTTGTTCCAGGAACCCCAGGCCTTCTTCTTAGCCCCCGATCTTTATTTCCACACACATGCAGTCATAGTGTCCAGATCAACACGAAGGACTCTGGAACCAGAGTTCAAATCCTGACTCTGTCGCTTACTAGTTGTGTGACCTTGGGCAAGTTGCTTCACCTCTTTGCCTCAGCTACTGGATCTGTAAAATGGGGATGATGATCATGGTAATAATAGTACTTAACTCTCAGGGTTGCTCTGAGGATTAGGCGAATTTATATGTGTGAAGCATTTAAATGGTGCCTGGCATGTAGTACATTTTAAAAATTAATTCAGCAAACATTTTCAGAATATCCAGTGTATGCCAGGTGCTGTGCTAGACCCTATGGATCAAAACTGATGCCCATCCTCACAGAGAGCACAAAGAAACACCCCATGGATAAGAGCTAACATGGGGTAAACCCGGAGAAGGCATAGCAGGATCCCTCAGTCTTGGCCTGGGAATCGAGGAAAGCTTCTTGGTGGAGGGTGAACCTGACAGTTCTTGCTGTAGAGTAAGAGTCTCCAGGACGGGGCTGGGTGTGGGAGGGCAGAGTGGGCCCTGAGCAGAGGGTGCGGCAGCTGCCTACAGGCAGGGGCCCATTTAGGCACCGCTTTGCCCCACAAGGCCTAGTCCAGTGCCTGGCACAGCACAAGCACAGATGAACAAATGTCTCACACTAAAGCTGGAAGCTTTCCTCACAACCAGTGCCTTCTCTGACTATTCGATTTTAGACTCTGACCACTGTTGCCCCAGGTGCCCTGCAACATCAAAATCACCCTGCTCCTTCCTCCTCTTTCACCCCTGCAGTGCACTGACCCCCAGTTTCTTTCTCCCCAGGATGTTTGCATGGCCCCTTCCTTCCGGCCCTCACTGCTTCCATACCAGCGCAGGCCCTCATAGGATATCTCCACACCCAGCCTGCAGCCTGCTTGCTGCCTGCCGTTCTCTGAGCTCTCCTTGCCCACCTTGCCCCTACACCGTCTTTCCCAGCACCGTGTTGATCCTATTACTCCTTCACTCAGCACCTTCTGTGGCTCCCTACTACATTTTTTTTAAGTTTATGTTAACCCTCTTATCTATTTATTTATTTTTGGTTGCGTTGGGTCTTTGTTGCTGTGCGTGGGCTTTCTCTAGTTGCGGCGAGCGGGGGCTACTCTTCGTTGTGGTGCATGGGCTTCTCATTGTGGTGGCTTCTCTTGTTGCAGAGCACAGGCTCTAGAGCGCAGGCTCAGTAGTTGTGGCGCACGGGCTTAGCTGCTCCACGGCATGTGGGATCTTCCCGGACCAGGGCTTGAACCCGTGTCCCCTGCATCGGCAGGCAGATTCTTAACCACTGTGCCACCAGGGAAGCCCCCCTACTACATTTTGAATAAAGCCCAAACCCTTTGGTGGGGGATCCAAAACTGCACGATCTAGCCCCAAACTAACTTTCCAGCCTTCCTCACTTACGCTCTTCTTTCCAGATTCTCCTCTCCCATTAGACCTACACCTTAAAACTTCTTGCTTCTGTGCTCTATTTAACTTATTTAGAGGGTCTGCCTGCCCTTGCTCCCTTCCAGAGAACCTTCTCCCATAGCCTCAGTGGAGCTGGCAACACACTGAGATGCTGCTGAAGATTGGGCCTGGTCCCGGGTGGGTCTGCACAGCCACCCCAAGGACCTGTCACTTGGCTGGAAAAAATGTGTAGGGCCATCAGAGTCCCCTCATGGATATTTGAAACAAGAGCCACAAAGGGATGTTCCAGGCAAAACAGATGCTGGAGGTAAAAGATTTGAGGTGAGACTCGGTCAGCCATCGTGCAGTGATGGGGGAGTGAAGATGCAAAAAAAGACAGGGTGGGTCAGCCTGTGGCAGTTAGTGCTCATCTTGCTCTCATAAAATAAAGGCAGAGCCACCTGAGTGAGGATGACACCAGTAAGCAGAGCCGAGAGGTCGGGAGAGACGATTCCTGCTGATGTCATTGAATTCCAGGTACAGCCCTGCCAGAAGCCATCTGCCTGAGGACTCCTTAGTTACGGCCAGCAAGATGGCAGAGTAGAAGGACGTGAGCTCACCCCTTCTTACAAAAACACTGAAATCACAACTGAACAACCATTGACAAAAAAACCGCTGGAACCTACCAAAAAAATACCCTACATCCAAAGACAAAGAAGAAGCCACAATAAGATGGTAAGAGGGGCGCAATCACAATAAAATCAAATCCCATACCCACTGGGTGGGTGACCCACAAACTGGAAAACAATTACACCACAGCAGTTCTCCCACAGCAGTGAAAGTTCTGAGGCCCATGTCCGGCTTCCCAGCCTGGGGGTCTGGCAATGGGAGGAGGAGCCCCCAGAGAATCTGGCTCTGAAGGCCAATGGGATTTGATTGCAGGACTTCCACAGGGCTGGGGGAAATGGAAACTCCACCCTTGGAGGGCACACAAGGTCACGTGTCCACCAGAACCCAGGGGAAAAAGCAGTGACCTCATAAGAGACTGGGACAGACCTACCTGCTAGTATTGGAGGGTCTCCTGTGGAGGCGTGGGGCAGCTGTGGCTCACTGTGGGGACAAAGACACTGGAAGCAGCAGCTCTGGCATGTACTCATTGGTGTGAACCCTCCTGGAGGCTGCCATTTCCTCCCCAAGACCTAGCCCCACCCAACAGCCTATAGGCCCCAGTGCTGGAATGCCTCAAGCCAGACAACCAACAGGGTGAGAACACAGGCCCACCCATCAGGCGACAGGCTGCTTAAAGTCGTCCTGAGCACAGCCCTGCCCACCAGAGGGACAAGACCCAGCTCCACCCACCAGTGGGCAGGAACCAGCCCCTCGCATCAGGAAGCCTGCACAAGCCTCTTGGATAGCCTCGTCCACCAGCGGGCAGACAACAGAAGCAAGAAGAACTACAACCTGTGAGCTTGCAGAGCAGAAACCACAATCACAAAAAGTCAGACAGAATGAAACAGCAGAGGAATATGTCCCAGATGAAGGAAGAAGATAAAACCCCAGAAGAACAAATAAGTAAGTGGAGATAGGCAATCTGCCAGAAAAAGAATTCAGAGTAACAATACTGAAGATGATCCAAGATCTCAGAAAAAGAATGGAGGCACAGATTGAGAAGATGCAAGAAATGTTTAACAAAGACCTAGAAGAACTAAAGAACAAACAAACAGAGATGAACAATACAATAACTGAAATGAAAAATACACTAAGAGGAATCAGTAGCAGAGTAACTGAGGCAGAAGAACGGATAAGTGAGCTGCAAGACAGAATGGTGGAATTCACTGCCACAGAACAGAATAAAGGAAAAAAGAATGAAAGGAAATGAAGACAGTCTAAGAGACCTCTGGGACAACATTAAATGCACCAACATTTGCATTATAGAGGTCCTAGAAGGAGAAGAGAGAGAAAAAAGACCTGAGAAAATATTTGAAGAGTAATAGCTGAAAACTTCCCTAACATGGGACAGGAAACAGTCACCCAAGTTCAGGAAGTGCAGGGAGTCCCAGACAGGATAAACCCAAGGAGGAACATGCCACGACACATAGTAGTCAAACTGACAAAAATTAAAGACCAAGAAAAAATATTAAAAGCAATAAGGGAAAAGCAACAGATAACATACAACAGAACTCCCATAAGGTCATCAGCTGATTTCTCAGCAGAAGCTCTGCAGGTCAGAAGGGAGGGGCACAATATATTTAAAGTGATGAAAGGCTAGGACCTACAACCAAGAATTCTCTATTCAGCAAGGCTCTCATTCAGATTCGACGGAGAAATCAAAAGCTTTACAGACAAGCAAAAGCTAAGAGAATTCACCACCACCAGATCAGCTTTGCACCAAATGCTAAATGACCTTCTCTAAGTGGAAAAGAAAAGGCCACGACTAGAAACAAGAAAATTACAAATGGAAAAGCTCAACAGTAAAGGCAAACATAAAGTAAAAGGAGGAAATCATCTGCGCACAAATATGCTATCAAAACCAGCAATCGTGAGAAGGGAGAGTACGAGTGCAGGATACTGGAAATGCATTTGAAATTAAAAGACCAGCAACTTAAAACCATCTTGTTTATATACAGACTGCTGTATCAAAGCCTCATGGTAACTGCAAACCAAAAATCCACAATAGACACGCACACAAAAAGGAAAAAGGGATCCAAACACAACAGTAAAGTTAGTCATCAAGTCACAGGAGAAGAGAACAAAAGAGGAAGGGAAGGAAAAGGACCTGCAAAAACAAATCCAAAACAATGAAGAAAATGACAATAGGAACATACATATCGATAATTACCTTAAATGTAAATGGATTATATGCTCCAACCAAAAGACATAGATAGACTGGCTGAATGGATACAAAAATAAGACCTGTATATATGCTGTCTACAGGAGACCCACTTCAGATCTAGGGACACATACAGACTGAAAGTGAGGGGCTGGAAAAAGATATTCCATGCAAATGGAAATCAAAAGAAAGCTGGAGTAGCAATTCTCATATCAGACAAAATAGACTTTAAAATAAAGACTGTTACAAGAGACAAAAAGGGACACTGCATAATGATCAAGGGATCAATCCAAGAAGAAGATATAACAATTGTAAATATATATGCACCCAACATAGGAGCACCCCAATATATGAGCCAAATACTAACAGCCATAAAATGAGAAATCAATAGTAACACAATAATAGTGGGGGACTTTAACACCCCACTTTCATCAATGGACAGATCATCCAGACAGAAGATCAATAAGGAAACATAGGCCTTAAATGACACATTAGACCAGCTGGACCTGATTGATATTTATTGAGCCCTCTACCCAAAAGCCACAGAATACACATTCTTCTCAAGTGCACATGAAACATTCTCCAGGATTGATCACACGCTGTGCCACAAAGGAAGCCTTGGTAAATTTAAGAAAATTGAAATCATATCAAGCATCTTTTCTGACCACAACACTATGAGATTAGAAATCAACTACAAGAAAAAAACTGTAAAAAACACAAACATGTGGAAGCTAAACAATATGCTGCTGAACAACCAATGGATCACTGAAGAAATCAAAGAGGAAATTAAAAAAAGACAGGGTGAACAGATGCACAGAAGGAAGCATAAGAGAGGAGAGGGGGAGAAGAGGAGGTGGGAGTGGGGAGAGGAGAGACTGGAGGGAGGGGAAGGAGAGGGGAAGAGAGAGGAGGGGGGAGGAGAAGAGGAGTGCCAGGAGTTTCAGTTCCTGCTCTTCCTAACATCTGGCAGCTTTATGATAAACCTCCCTTTTCTCCCACCTGAGCCGGTGTGAATGAACTTCTGCTTCTGGCAGTCAAAGTGGCCTGAATAGAACGTTGTCTCTACCTGCTGCCTCCCCTTGGGGAGCCTTCCTCCTCCATCACCCCTGCCCCATGCAGTCCTTCAAGGCCTAGCTCTAGTGCCCCTGACTGCCCTAGACAGTTCCTGGGTCTGGAAGACTTCCTGTCTGAATCTTCCCCAATCTTCCAGAGCTAGCAGGAATGCCACCTTCTCCAGAGAGGCTCCCATGTCCCTCCCAGCTGGTCATCACCTCTTCCTTGCTTCTCTGAGTTCCCTCAGTTCCTTGTTAACTTACCTGGCCTGGGGCAGATGCTGCTTTTGTGTGGGAACCAGATTCTGTGGACTGTTCATGACCAAGCCAATCTCCAAACATGGGATAAACCAACAGTTTCTAATGGGGCCATTTTGTTTTATTTTGTTTGTTTGTTTGTTTGTTATTTTTTTATTTTTATTGAATTACAAAGTTGTGTTAGTTTTTGGTATACAGCAAAGTGATTCATATATATATATGAATATGAATATATATTCATATATATGATATATACATATATATATGAGATTGTTTTCTATTATGGTTTATTACAGGATATTGAATATAGTTTCCTGTGCTATACAGAAGGACCTTGTTGTTTATCCACTTTATATATAGTAGTTTGTATCTGCTAATCCCAGACTCCTAATTTATCCCTCCCCCATCTTTCCCCTTTGGTAACCATAAATTTGTTTTCTATGTCTGTGAGTCTCTTTCTGTTTTGTAAATAAGTTCACTTGTATCATTTTTCTAGATTCCACATATAAGTGATATATTTGTCTTACTCTGACTTACATCACTTAGTATGATAATCTCTATGTCCATCCATGTTGCTGCAAATGGCATTATTTCATTCTCTTTTATGGCCAAGTAGTATTCCATTGTATGTATGTACCATATCTTCTTTATCCATCCATCAGTGTACATTTACATTGCTTCCATGTCTTGGCAATTGTAAATAGTGCTGCGATGAATGTAGGGGTGCATGTATCTTTTTGAATTAGAGTTTTATCTAGGTATATACCCAGGAGTGGGATTGCTAGATCACATGGTAGCTCTATTTTTAGCTTTTTAAGGAAACTCCATACTGTTCTCCATAGTGGCTGTACCCATTTACATTCCCACCAACAGTGTAGGAGGGTTCCCTTTCCTCCACACCCTCTCCAGCATTTGTTATTCGTAGACATTTTGATGATGGTCATTCTGACTGGTGCCTCATTGTAGTTTTTTTTTTTTTTTTTTGTGGTACACGGGCCTCTCACTGTTGTGGCCTCCCCCGTTGCGGAGCACAGGCTCCGGACGCGCAGGCTCAGCGGCCATGGCTCACGGGCCCAGCCGCTCCGCGGCATGTGGGATCCTCCCAGACCGGGGCACAAACCCGTGTCCCCTGCATCGGCAGGCGGACTCCCAACAACTGCGCCACCAGGGAAGCCCCTCATTGTAGTTTTGATTTGCATTTATCTAATAAGTAAAGATGTTGAGCATCTTCTCATGTGCCTATTGGCCATCTGGATGTCTTCTTTGGAGAAATGTCTATTTAGGTCTTCTGACCATTTTTTGATTGGGTTGTTTGTTTTTTTGTTGTTGAGCTGTATGAATTGTTTGTGTATTCTGGAAATTAATCCCTAGTTGGTTGCATCATTTGCAAATATTTTCTCCCATTCTGTAGGTTGTCTTTTTGTTTTGTTTATGGTTTCCTTTGCTGGCAAAAGCTTATTAGTTTGATTAAGTCCCATTTGTTTATTTTTACTTTTATTTCTATTGCCTTGGGAGACTGACCTAAGAAAACATTGCTACAATTTATGTCAGAGAGTGTTTTGTGGGGCCACGTTGGAAATTTTCATTTTCAGTTGTCACAGTGGCTGAGGTGAGAGGTTTCCCGCAAAGAGTGGGACAGAATCATACATGAAGAGTGGTTCCATGTCCCACATGACTCTGAAATGTCACATGGATGATACATACCCTGTATAATTATCTCATCCTAGAAACTAATTCTCTTTGACATCAAATTTGTTGAACGGTTGTAGTATGAAACTGAGTTTTCTGAGACTACAACTGCTGAGTAATGACTGTGCTTTGTTTGGTTGGGATTTTACCCAGTGTTTTTCATCATTTGAGAAAATCACATTGCACAGTGGGCATGTCACTTGAAGCATTTGTGTTGCCTCTATTGCACCTTGTGTTTGTAGCTGTTACATTCACTGCGGTTTCACATATAGGTGCAAGCATCTAACTACATCATCATGTTTCCTGATATGCTAGTGCCTGACCACGTATAGTCAAAATATGCATTTTGGGCTTCCCTGGTGGCGCAGTGGTTGAGAGTCCGCCTGCCGATACAAGGGACACGGGTTCGTGCCCTGGTCCGGGAAGATCCCACATGCTGCGGAGCGGCTGGGCCCGTGAGCCATGGCCTCTGAGCCTGCGCATCCGGAGCCTGTGCTCCACAACGGGAGAGGCCACAACAGTGAGAGGCCCGTGTACCGCAAAAAAAAAAAAAAAAAAAAAAAAAGCATTTTTATATCATAAGTCACTTTTCTGAGAGTTCTCTTTTATATTATATTCACAGCATTATATTGATTTTTTAATTGTATAGGTATGTTGTATTATTTATGAATTTCATTTTAGGATAACAAAGGGGTCTTTAAAAATATTCCTTACCAATGGGGGCATTGCATCTGAGGGTGCTGAGGACCATTGGCCCTGCCCGTGGATGCTCCTCTGCTGGGTGTGAGGGTATGGGTGTGCTCAGGGCGGTGATTCCCGGGGCGCTGGAGCTGACACAAGCCACCCCACACCGTGTGCCTTCTGGGGAGCACCTGCTGGTTGCCTGATGTGTGAGGCAAGTCCTGGATCACAGGGTGGAGAGAGAAGGCGAGCACTGTCCCCTGGGAAACAAGACTGAAAACTGGGTTCAGGGAAAGAGGAGTGCAGGGGGTGGGGGGAAACCCGCCCATGTTCTCTGAGATCAGAGGTTTGGAGAAAGGGTGGAGATGGAGGTGCCATCACGAGACCAAAACTGGGAGCTGGAAAGTTACAGCTTTGGGCGATTATGGATCTCGCTGCTATGAATGTTCTAGTACGTGTGTTGGGTGAACACGTACTCCCTTTTCCATCGGTAAACACCTAGGAGTGAGTTGCCGAGCTATCGTATGTGCCTCTATTCAGCTGTAGTAGACAATGCCGAGAGTTTTCCAAAGAGGTTGAAGCAATTTCCACTCCCACCAGCCAATGCATGAGCCTGAATAGGAGCCCTATTCAGCAGCAGAACAACGACAAGCAATGACCAGGAAGCCCCTCACAGACACCGTGTAGAGCAAAAGAAGGACACAAGAATTCACGTTCATATAAAGTTCAAATACAGGCACAAGGACTCCCCAGGACTAGCAGCCAGGGTGGTGGACAGGGAGCAGTGCAGAGACTGGACAGGAGCTGAAAGGGCTTCCAGAGGCCAGGGAGTTCTGTGTCTCCACCCAGGTGCTGGCTTTTAGGTGTGTCCATTTTGCGGTAATCCAGTGGGCTGTACACTTAGGATCCGTGTGCTTCCTGCCAGGTACACTTCAACACTGAACGTGTACTAACATTGAACATGGGCATGTGACAAGGAAGCTATAAGTATCCAGGGCCCTCTCTTCATCTCCTCACACCTGTGTCTGGAGACATTAAACCTTAGCTCTCCAGTGAGCATGGGTGACCTGGAATGTCTGTGTAGAGTCTGGAGTCAAATCTATGTTTGAAATCCTGGCTCTGGGTCTGATCAGCACTGCACCCAGCCCTGCTGCCTCCCCCGTCAGAACAGTTCCTTCTGGGCACAGCATCAAGGGTATTAACAGACACTGCCTTCTCCCCAACTGTTGGGGGCACCTTATGAGTAAGTTTGAACTTAGCATTCCTTGTCCCATCTACGGAGTGACCAGTCAGTGTCTGGAGAAGCAGCCCTGGACCTCGTGGTGGTCACAGTGGCCGCACCATCTGTTCATTTATCCAGTGAAGGCAGGGGAGGGCTAGGTCAGGTACAGGCAGGAGGGGCGCTCACACCCAACAGCCTGGAAATGAGACTCGGAGATGAGACGTAGTCTTCCCGGGCGTGGTGGACACCCAGAGGCCCTAGCACTGACCCCACGCTAATGAGCATTGTTTTCTCTGAACAGCCCTTCCCGGCCTGGATCAGAAGAAGCGTGGCGGCCACAGAGCATGCTGCCTGCTGACTCCCCCGCCACCCCCTCTGTTCCCACCACCGTTCTTCAGAGGGGGCCGAAGTCCGGTGAGTAGCTCTGGGCTCGTGAGAGAGCAGAAATGCAGGTCCCAGGGCCACCACACAGCTCACCTTCTCCCCCACTGCTCCATGGGAGTCTGTCCAGAGGCATCTCGCTCTCTGCCCTCACGTGGCAGGTAGAGCCCAGGTTGGACATTTAGCTGTTTCTGGTACGTGTCTGTTCTCCCACCGCCTTAAACAAGTGATGGAGGGAAGTGCTTCTCAGCAGGGAATTGGGCTTGGCAAGGTGTCCCGTCCTCTCAAAAACATTGAGGTGAATTTATAACTTTCTGGGCTCCTATCAGTGGCTGGGACATGGAATTTTCCCTTCTGTCTTTCTTCTCCCCAAGTGCTTGTGAAATTCCCTTCCACAGCCCGAATTGAACTTACACCATATCCATGAGGTGACACAGGAAACAGTCCTGTGAGAGGGAACGGAAGTGGGGAGAGAGGAAAAGGTGAGGAAAGGGCAGGATCAGAGAAGCTGACGTAGAAGACAGCTGGCCAGGGCATTTCAGGGATTTGAGATGCTCAGATCTTTCCAGAACCTCTTAGACCTGTACCCTGCAGTACAATAACCACTGGCCCTATGTGACCAGCTCCAGTTGAGATGTGCTGAGTGTAAAATACACATTGGATGCATTTTATAAGAATGTAAAATATCTCAGTAATTTTTTTACATTGAATATACATTGAAATAATAATACTTGGGATGTATTGGGTAAGATAAAATACTTATTAAAATTAATTTCACTTGTTTCCTTTTACCTTTTTTATGTGGCTACCGGGAAATTTTGAACTATATAGGTGTCTCCCATTGGTGGCTCACATTTTATTTCTCTTGGACGGTGCTGTCCTGGACATTGGATAAAGGGCCCCTGAGTGAGCTTCCTAACTCCATCCGAGGGGTCATTATCTCTCTGTATTCAAACCAGGTTCGTCTCAGAGCAGATGAGAGAATGGAAACTGGGGAGCCAGAGGTCTCCTTCTTGAGACGCCCACTGGGGTGTCAGGGAAACGCCAGCCTCAGGGGCTGGGCTATAGAACAGGTCTGTGTCCAGGAGGTGACCATTCTTCTGTCCCCCAAGTCTGACCTGTAACCTGTGTCACTTTGCCTTGAAGCTTCTCTCCCCAGACATGAAGAATCTCGTCCTGGAACTGGAGACCACACGGCCCCCATGCGTGCAAGGGTTGCTCAGCTCCCCCGGGCCTCCGGGGCCCCAGGTCGGTGCATCCCCCAGGCCCTACCCCGCTGTCCTCTGTTCAGAGCAGGGATGCCCTCTGGACAGAGCTGCCCCTTTTCAGGTGACATGGGGTTGTCTTCCTGCCCTGGACAGAACACTGGTTCATCTCTGGGGGAGTCTGCCTCCCAGCCTTGACGTCCTACTCCACACAATGGGAATAAGTAACTTCCCTTGCAGTACTGGATTTGGGGGGGTGACCCAGTGAGCTGCTTGGTTGCTTGGGCACCCCCCAAAGTGGTGATAATGGGTGTGGTTATTATTATAGTTATCATCAGACAAACATTTGATGACAATGTGACCCCACCAGTGGACCCAGAGGTACCTGCATTCAGGCCAGAAAAATGGAGGTAACAGGGAACTTGTTACCCTGAGCTCAGTTTGGCCCCCAGATACTGGCACCACGTAGCTCACCTTTCCCCACCAAAGCTCAAGTAAGAGTGAGAAGCAGGCAAAATGCTACAGAAAGGATTTTCTAGGCAGACAAAGAGTACCCTCCAGAGACCCTGTCTCATGGACTCCTGGCCCCTCTGGCTGGCCTGGGAGAGGGGTCCATCGAGGAGGAACATCCCTCAGCCTGGGGTCTGGGCCTGCCATGGGGACGGGAAAGAGGAATTATGTCACCCTTCCTGGGGAACCCCTCCTGGGGCTTTCCATCACGGGATGAAGACTAAGACAAACTCCTCACCCTGGGAGCAAAGCCCCACACGCGGGGACCCGTTATCTCCTGCATCAGCTCAAACGACCACCACTGCCCACTCAGTGTAGCCACAGTGCACCTCCTGAGTCCTCAAGCCCCCGAAGCTTGCTCCAGCCTTAGGGCCCTGAGGCTTGTGGCTCCGGCTGTTTGGCACGTTCTGCCTTCTGATTTTCACCACGGCCAGCTCCTTTGTCCCTCAGCACTCAGCGTGCCCGCCACCTCCTCAGACATGTCTGCTCGGCCACTCCGCCTGCAGTACCCTCCCCATCACTCTCCACCCAATGACCTATTTTCTTTCTCGGCATAGTTTGCTCACATTGTTATGGTTTTCTTATTTTTTGGTCCTAGGCTCTTTGGTCTCCCCTCCATAAAATGTCAGCTCTATGGCTGGAGTTGGCAAACTATGGCCAGGGGTCCAATCTGGCTTTTTTTTGTAGTTAAATATTATTGTCTCTGGCTGCTTTTGCACTAACTCGTAGAGTTGAGTAGTTGTGACAAAATTGCTATATCAGAGCCAAGCCTAAGATATTTCCTATCTGGCTTCTTACAGAACCAGTAAATTGACCCCTGGTCTTGCGAGCAGGGACATTGCCCGCCTTGCTCATGCTGTGTGCCCAGCCCACACCAGTGCCCAGGGTGTAGAGCTTCCCCGTCAATATTTGTTGAATGCAGTGAGGAAAACAGGTGGACCAGAGCTGCCACAGAGGGGCTGGGGAGTCCGCATAAAGGCATGGTGGGCACCCGAGGGTCAGCTCTGGGGGGACTTCTATCTTCCCAGCCTTGAAGTCCATGCTGACAGCGAGTGATAGCATGTGAGAAACGATGCTGAAAGCTCAGCCTCCCTGCACTGGTGCCGAATCAAATCTCAGAGACAGAGTTTTGGGTGAAGTAGAAGAGGACAGCTTTATTACTTTGCCAGGCAAAGGGGGCCACAGCGGGCTAATGCCCTCAAAACTGTGTGTCCCAACCCCAGAGGACTAGATGAAGAGTTTTATAACAGTGGTTCAAGGGTGGGGTCTCTGACAAGATTAGGGTGTGAGCAGGGCCTGCCCTCCTTTAACCTCATCTCCTCATCTTGATGAGCT
Organism: Hyperoodon ampullatus; assembly: GCF_949752795.1. Lineage (NCBI taxonomy): Eukaryota > Metazoa > Chordata > Mammalia > Artiodactyla > Ziphiidae > Hyperoodon > Hyperoodon ampullatus. The sequence continues at coordinate 31,206,043 of NC_136918.1, forward strand.
TCTCTGGTCCCTTTAATCTTGCCTCAGGTGGTCTCTTGGCTGCTCCTCCTTTGTTCGAATCCACCCTTTGGATCTCAGGGAAGGTCATAGAGGCTTGCCTACAAGAAACAGGGGACAGTAAGGCCAGACACTATAAAGCTCTTAGAGGAAAACATAGGCAGAACACACTATGACATAAATCACAGCAAGATCCTTTTTGGCCCCCTTCCTAGAGAAATGGAAAATTAAAAAAACTAAACAAATGGGACCTAATGAAACTTAAAAGCTTTTGCACAGCAAAGGAAACCATAAACAAGATGAAAAGACAACCCTCAGAATGGGAGAAAATATTTGCATATGAAGCAACTGACAAAGGATTAATCTCCAAAATTCACAAGCAGCTCATACAGCTCAATATCAAAGAAACAACCCAATCCAAAAATGGGCAGAAGACCTAAACAGACATTTCTGCAAAGAAGATATACAGACTGCCAACAAACACATGAAAGGATGCTCAACATCACTAATCATTAGAGAAATGTAAACCAAAACTACAATGAGGTATCACCTCACACCAGTCAGAATGGCCATCATCAAAAAAATCTAGAAACAATAAATGCTGGAGGGGGTGTGGAGAAAAGGGAACCCTCCTGCACTGTTGGTGGGAATGTAAATTGATACAGCCACTATGGAGAACATTATGGAGGTTCCTTAAAAAACTAAAAACAGAACTACCAGACGACCCAGCAATCCCACTACTGGGCATATACCCTGAGAAAACCATAATTTGAAAAGAGTCATGTACCACAATGTTCATTGCAGCTCTATTTACAATAGCCAGGACATGGAAGCAACCTAAGTGCCCATCGACAGATGAATGGATAAAGAAGATGTGACACATATATACAATGGAATATTACTCAGCCATAAAAAGAAACGAAATTGAGTTATTTGTAGTGAGGTGGATGGATCTAGAGTCTGTCATACAGAGTGAAGTAAGTCAGAAAGAGAAAAACAAATACCGTATGCCAACACATATATGTGGAATCTAAAAAAAAAAAAAAAAAGGTTCTGAAGAACCTAGGAGCAGGACAGGAATAAAGACGCAGACATGGAGAATGGACTTAAGGACACGGGAAGGGGGAAGGGTAAGCTGGGACAAAGTGAGAGAGTGTCATGGACATATATACACTACCAAATGTAAAATAGGTAGCTAGTGGGAAGCAGCCGCATACCACAGGGAGATCAGCTCGGTGCTTTGTGACCACCTAGAGGGGTGGGATAGGGAGGGTGGGAGGGAGACGCAAGAGGAAAGAGATATGGGAACATATGTATATGTATAACTGATTCACTTTGTTATACAGCAGAAACTAACACACCATTGTAAAGCAATTATACTCCAATGAAGATGTTAAAAAAAAAGAAACGGGACAAAAAAAGGCCTCCGTGTCTGGGACCGCCACAGGCCCCGCTCAGTTTCAGAACCCACAGCGAACCCATGGGAAGGGTGTCCCTGCTGCCCCCAGACTGCGGTCTCCAGCCCCATGTGCATGCCTCCAACCTCGTGCAGTCCCACGTGTGTCACTCCGAGGCTGTGCTGCCGACTCTTGGGACACAGTGTGAGGACCAGCAACACTGGCATCACCTGGGAACTTGCTGGAAACGCAGAATCTCACCCTCCCCATCTCCATCCCACACCCTTCAATCGGAATCTGCATTTTAACAAGACCCTCCAGAGGAAATCAGTCCACATCAAAGTTTGGGAAGCGCTGAGCTAGGGAGAGCACAACGGCCTGATACATATTTCTAGTCCATTTCAAGAAAATGGAAAAAAGTGAGGCTTGGAAAAGAAAAAAGAATGGAACTGAAACTCTCCCTCCTCCCGTCCCTAAAACAGAAGGAGAATAAACCAGAGATAGTGGTTCCCAAACTTTTCTGCACATTAGAATCCCCTGGGATGCCTGTGTCCCTCGGGAATTTTAAAAGATCCCCAGGGGTTTCTAATGTGCAGAGAGGCTTAGGAACCCCTGGCTGAGGGGTTGTTGATCATTTGGACAAGCCTCATAGAAATCCTGTTTCAGACAGGCTTTGTGTGAGGTGTGCTTACCTGCAGACCTTGGGGATGAAGTGGTGGCCTGGGGGTTTTGGTGGCTTCCTCTCTGCTGTCCTGGGGAGCTTGGAAGACAGTTGGCCGACTGAGCATTTCATAGGCGCGTACGCTGAAGGCAGCTGCGTCCTGCCGTAGGGGGCGTCAAGCTTTAGTGCGACGGGCCCTTGAGTCCCTGAGCTGGACTCCGCCCCGCTCCCGTGGCCGGGCCGTGGGACAAAAACGTACTCTTCACATCTTAAAACAGACTTTTGCTGTACCTGGTACCCATAGATCCACCATGGGAATTTCTGTGTCAGCTGCTCCTGCGAGCAAAGCCTAACTTCCGTCTTGTCTGGGCCCCAGGGAAACTTGGGAAGAGCAGCCGAAAAGACGTGAGAGGTGGTGCAGCATCTCGTTGTCAGCAAATAGCATATCTTCACGTCTCTTTAGCCTCTCTCACCAAGCACTCAGGATGTTTCGGGCAACCCAAGAATTCCAGGGAGAAAATGAAAATCACAGAGAGTAGGTGTGTGACCATTAATTACAATAATGGTGCTGCTGGAAACAGCCTAGAGAAAGCAAGAAGAGGCGGCCTAGGGAGGGGGGGCCTGGGCTGGAGAGTGTGGAGTGTCCTTCCTGCCGTGCCTGGAGCCCTGAATCTGCAGAGAGAACGAGGCTGCTGAGGAACTAGGGCCCCAAGAGCCCCTCCCGGCCTTGGCTCCCTCCCACCGGCCCGCCTTGGGCTCATGCATGCTTTTTTCACTTCTTATCTTGATCGTGTAGGGCCCACCTGGGCTTCCCGGCAAGACAGGACCAAAGGGAGAAAAGGTACGAACCACCTGTATCTTCACCCCACCTCTCCTTGGTAGTTCCAGCCTGTTTTCTGGGGGCGCCACTGAGGGTTTTCAAGTTCAGATTTCAAAGCATGTGCTAATCCTGCCTTAGTGCGTGAGGATGGGCTCCGGGGTGACTGGGCTGCTGAAGGTGTGGGACCCCACTGGTGCATCTGGGGGGGCCCCCTGACGTGGCAGGGGTGCTGTGAACCACCAGGTGACCAAGCCGCATGGGCATGCCCGCTCATTAGCCCTTTTAAGCCCTCTGATTCCAGAACTTTTCCTCCAAAGCAGCCTCTGCTTACCTGTCTTCTCCATCCACAGGGGGAGCTTGGCCGACCGGGAAGGAAGGTATGGTCCATGCTGTTCTGTCAGCATTACGCGGGCAGCTGTGCTCAGCGTGCGTGGGTGTGTGCACTTCTAGGGGTGGGGACCAGCCGCGCACCTCCGCGGCCCTGATACCCGGATGGCTGATGACAGCACTGCCATCCTGATGAGGACAGTAGTGACCTCGTCTTTCTGCCCACTTTTCAGTCAGGAGCTGCAGCCTGCTACTGGTGGCATTCGGACTTCTGCCAGAGGCTGCCAAGCCTGGCCAGATTTCCCCCAGCCTCACACCACCTCATCCTGCCATCCATCAGAGAAACCCTCCAAGGCCTCAGCCAGCGGCACCAAATGACTCTCACTGTCAATTTGATTAAAGTGGAATAAAGTGTCAGACAGAAACAAATGGCTTTGCTTTAAGGCCCAGCTGAAATAAATGGGAGTTACTTCAGGTCACAGGGACTCAGTAAACCAAACACATGTTATTAAGGTTCTCATTAGTGTCAGGAAGGAATAAACCCCCTGCCGCTTGCTGTAGTCAGTGGATGCTGGCACTGAAATTGTAGGTCTTGGTGATATAGAAGGAGGTTCAAAACTTTGGCCAAGAAAGATGCTTCTGGTCCTAAATATACATTACTATTTTCCCAGTTAAATGTTTTATTCAAATACTTTCACTATCAATAAGAGCCTCAAACAGACCTTTGTAAGGCAAAGTGCCAACCCTTTAAGGCACAGCTGACCACTCCAGTCAAGGCCCAGTGGTCGACTGAAGTGCTGGGCTGGGAGGATTCCGCCATCGTCTCCATGCTCAGGACTAACAAGGGCCGTGATTGATTAGTGATGTCTGCCGTGGATGGGGAAGGCAGGAGCAGGAACTAGTACACATGCCAGCACCTCTGATGTCTGGGTAGGGGCTGAGCCTTCCACATCTCCAGCTTGGCTAACTGAAACTAGCCAATGGGTACAGAGGTCAACATAGACCCCAGGTCGCTGCTCCCATGCTCTCTCTTTTTTTTTTTTCCTGGTACGCGGGCCTCTCACTGCTGTGGCCTCTCCCGTTGCGGAGCACAGGCTCCGGACGCGCAGGCCCAGCGGCCATGGCTCACGGGTCCAGCTGCTCCGCAGCATGTGGGATCCTCCCGGACCGGGGCATGAACCCCTGTCCCCTGCACCGGCAGGCGGACTTTCAACCACTGCGCCACCAGGGAAGCCCGCTCCCATGCTCTCTTGCAGGGCTTACTCTTCCATAGCTCCTTGGCTTATGTTGGGTTCCCTAGACACAGAGATAGAGATGGTCCATGCCATGTGCAAGTGAATTAATGATTAAGGGAGCTCTCTCCAGAGGAGCCTGAGGGGAGCGGATACCCATCCAACTTCAGTCTGATCCCTAGGGGAGCTCTGGAGTGTGAACGGCACCAGAGAATTTGTCCTGCCTTACCTTGATGTAAGGGGGCTAGGCTGTTGACTGCAGGAAGGGGAGGTACATCAATTGCTGGGCAGCTCCAATTGCCCCCGGCAAACCCACACTTGCAGGTTGTAAGAAGGAATGTGTTGGTACAGCAAGGAAGGTAGCCCCTGGGAAATGGGCATGCTGAGCAGGGGGGAAAGAACTTGAGGGAGTACCCCCAGCATCTGCTGCTGCTCTCCAAACATAATCCTCTCCCCTCCTACGTTGTCTCCTTGGGGAGAACCTATGGGAATGCAGGGGACATTTGGGTGGGTGGGTAGAGATGATAACAATCGAAGAACCAAGAAGTTTAGAATCCCTTCCCTACCACCTTCCATTTCTTGAATAGAACAATCTTGTGTGTTGACATAATGTGACACCAAGGGCTTAAACTCATACCCGAGTGGCCCAACTTTCTAGGCCATCAGTCTTTGGAGGGTGGGGATGAGGGTCCTGGGGCCATGCTTGGAGGCCCCATACTCCCCTCTAGGCCACAGAGGCAAATCTGTGTTTTTAGAGGGAGGGAAACAAACCCAGTTGTCCTGACTTTTGTTCTCTGTCTTTGAAGGGCAGACCTGGCCCCCCAGGTGTTCCTGGCATGCCTGGGCCTGTTGGCTGGCCCGGCCCTGAAGGCCCCAGGGTAAGTGTGGCAGCTCTCAGGGCTCCAGTGGCATCAGAACTGGAGGGGAGAAGATGGCGGCTCCCCAGGCCCCTGGCACATAGTCGGTGAAACTCACTTCCTCCAGATGGGGAGGAAGGAGAGAGCCTGAGGACTGACCCGAGGTCCCTAAACACTTCCTCCTTTGCTTGGACTGCAAGACCTTGGTCAGTCCCACAGCTCAGCTTCTGTGGGAGGAGAAACGAGGGGCTGCCACCTCTTTCCCAGGGGCCCTGTCCTCCTTTGTCCTGAGAGTTAGTGTGCAATTCTTTGGTTCCCTGAGATGATGCAAGAGGGGCTTGTGTCTGGAAAGCTGTTGGCCTGTCATGCTAATTGGGCAGGGGGTGGAGGGTGAAGGCGTGGGAGTTGGGGGCTGGAACAACGGAAATCCTATATTCACAGAGGGATTGTCAAATGCTGGTGAAATCCCCGTCCTCAGACAGGTTAGGAAAAGCTAATACATCCACACCCATGTCTTTTTACACACTTTGGTCATAGACTATTGGGTGCAGAGGCCACGACTCAGAACTTTGACCTGCAGAAGTCAGGGGTGAGCAGGTGAATGTCACTGTCTGCTCTGACTCACTTATTGGCTGTATTTATTCTGAGGATAGAAAATTGTTCCCAGTCCTCTTAGAAAAAGTCCCAAGGATATTTCTTTAAAAATCCACTGTATAGAGCTGAGCCGTCCAATATGGCAGCCACTAGCCACATGTGGCTACTGACCCCTTGAAACATGCCTAGTGCCACCGAGGAACTGAATATTTAATTTTAATTAATTTAAGTTTGAATTTAAAAACCTGTACTCAATTCAGTTAGTTGAAAATATTTAAGTATTTTGGAGTAAATTGAGTACGTGAATCTGCTTTTTTAACTATAAATTTTTTGAAATCTAAATATAGATCAAGTATTTTAGATGAAAGTTTAGCACCTGAATTGAGATGTGATTTAAATGTAAAATACACAACAGATTTCAAATATTTATTATGGAAAATGGAATGTAAACCTCTCATGAATAATTTTTACATTGATGGCATGTTTAAAATGATAATTAGATTAAATTAATTAGAGTAAATAAAATATGTTGTTAAAGTTAATTCCATCTGTTTAGTTTTACTTTTAATGTGACTTCTAAAACAAGTTTAATATTAAGTATGTGGTTCACCTTATATTTCAACTGTTTAGCGCTGGTTAAAGTTTTTTAGCACAAAGGGCACTGAGAGTTCCAGCTGTAAACCATTCTGAGGGGTAACAGATCCCACCCATGAATCCTAGTCCCCTGCCTCCGTAGTATACACCCAGAGGCTGATGTTCACTCTGCTTGGCTGCAAACTTAGGGTAACAGTATATGGAAACATCAGAAAGGTCCTCACTATGCAAAGAGTAGAGCAGATGTAGTTTTTTGGGGGGTGCAGATACCTTGTCCTTTGAGGCCTCAGTGCCTTCATGCTCTCTCCCCCTCCCTTTCCCAGCCTCCTCTGGGAGAAGATCAAACATCAGTCAATTTACAACATGTTAGTGAGCATTTAGTTTGAAGATCTGCTCTACCTTGGACAATTTCATTCTATGTTTCATGTCAAATACCAGAATGAAGTGTGGAGTCTGTAGTCTTGGGCCCCTGGGAGCCAGCAAGGGAGGATTTGGGGTCCTCAGATTCACAGGCCAGCCCCAATGTCCCCAGTTCCATCCTGATCTTGCCCATGCCTTTCCTGGTTCAGTTTCTCTAGGAAATGTCACTGTAGGTCTTTTTTCCCCCTTCTTCTGATTCCCACAGGGTGAAAAAGGTGACCTGGGGATGATGGGCTTGCCAGGGTCAAGAGGACCAATGGGCTCCAAGGTCAGTGTGTTGGTCCAGATAGATTTTTCCAGGTCTTCTTACTAAGGTTCTGGAGCAGCTGATGTCTATGTGGCTGCCGTCCTGGGCTGGGGATTGTCACAGATATTGGAGAGCCCCTTGCCAGAGTGTGCTTATCTTTACCAGCCCTCTGGGGGACATCGTGTCCTGGGACACAGGGGCAGAGGGATGCCATTCCTGCCGTTATCTTGGGCAGCGAGGGTCAAGCCTCTGGACAACAAAGCAGATGGAAACCTTTGTTTGGGCCTTTGGGAGAGTAAGAAAAGCAGTGTTCTTTTTAGGCCGGGTTTAAACACAACCCTCAGGGACATCTTTGTATTTCCTGCTGCAACTCCCCCACCCCCCCACAAAAACGTGCAGCTCAATGTGGAGACACATCTCACCACCACATACAGGGATGGCTTCCGCTCTTGCACCAAACCCAAAGGTCCTACAGGGCTGATTGTCAATTCACCTTCTGCTTTCTTTTAGGGCTACCCTGGATCCAGAGGGGAAAAGGTTGGTGCTTATCTCTGATGGCTCCCCAGAGCCTGGTCTGGGCTGTTGGGTCTGGGGTCTGTGATGAGCAGAGAATGGGCCCAGGGGTCTCTTTAGTCAGCGACTGCAGCCACAACTCCTAGATATTACCCTGTCCTTTGTCAATGGGCTGCGAGACAGGAGTGAGGGGCCTCCTAGCCAGGGCAAGTGGGTTAGGGAGGACCTCCCGGAGGAGGTGAAGGCCCCTCAGGCAGGACAGTGAGAGCTGAAAGTTGTGCTAGGTGCAGCGTGAACACAGCTGGCATGGGGTGCTGCACAAAAATGGAAGATGTGTCCTTAGAGCAAGCTTCTACCACACAACCTTCTTGTCTGTCAAAAACGGAGCAAAAAACAAAAAACCCAGCCAGACCCTGGGGACAAATTTCCTAGAGGATAAGAGAAAATCTGGGACCCGGAATTTTCTGTGGGTTGTCCTTTATTAGTGTAGAGGTCTTTGAGGTCCAAATAGAAGTTTATCTCACAAAGCATGCCTTCCCTGGGCCAGTCTCCTAACCTCTGAGCCTGTTTCTTTGCCTGGGAAGTGAGGGTGCTGACCTATGGAGCTTTCAGTTTGAAATGCTCCAGGTCCCCCTCCCCCTCAATGGAGTTAACTCATTGACTCTCTCCTGTGGTTTCCTCCTAGGGATCCAGAGGTGAAAGGGGTGACTTGGGTCCCAAAGGAGAAAAGGTAATGGGCATTGCATAAAAATGATAAACTTCAACAGAAGTGGCAGCCCCTGCCCACCCCCAACTTGCAGGCTGACTGGCTGAATGAATGAATGAATGAATGGCTGACTGACTGATTGACTGACTGACTGACTGACTGACTGGCTGACTGACTGACTGACCGACTGGCTGACTGGCTGTCTGTCTGTCTGACTCACTGGCTAGCTGAATGGCTGACTGACCAACTGGCTGACTGCTGGCTGGCTGGCTGGCTGGCTGGCTGGCTGGCTGACTGACTGACTGACTGACCGACTGACTGACTGACTGGCTGTCTGACTGACCGACTGACTGACTGACTGACTGACCGACTGGCTGACTGGCCGGCTGGCTGACTGACAGGACTTTATCTTGAAGAGCTGACCAAACTCTTCCTCAGCCCTTTCAAGCATTATTTCAGAGGCAGTCACTGTGTTTGTTGTTCTCTTCACAGGGTTTCCCAGGACTTCCTGGAATGTTGGGGCAGAAAGTAAGTACCTAGAAGTAGTAAAAATAGGTCTCAGTAACAAATTAGACCTTCCAAGTGCAGCGAAAAGAGGTCTGCCTCTCCATTCATCAGGCATGAAAAGCGGGTTTTGCTGTGGAAGTTTCTAGTTTGAAAGGGGAGCAAGTTGTTGAATGCATCAGTGGGACCTCCCTCCAGCTCAGTGGGAGGAAGGGATTCCCCACCTGAGTGGAGAGAGGCGTTCCCTGCATCTTCTGTCTGTCAGAGGGCTATGGGACTGTTCAAAAGCAGAAAGCTTTGTGCCCGGGCACTCAGACTGGAGCAGCAGTGGTCAAGGACCCTGGAGTGGGTCTGAGACCACTGCTGACTGCACCCAGCTCAGTGCTCCTTCAAGGGGGCACATGCACTGCCAGAGGCCCACAGAGTTATTTTAGTGGGTAACAGCAAAAACATTTTTTATTTGATAGGTAAATTTATTATCTGTTTAAGTATTTAGTGGGATTTGCTTGGGACAAGACTTAAATAAGGAGTTAATTTGGTTGACTTAAAGAAAAAATATTCAGTGAATAACAATAGAATGGTGTGCAGATATGATAAAAACCATGAAAGTGACAATTGAGTGACAGACTTTTTTAAACTTTTACTTAAGGTTAGGGAAGAGTTATGGGGGTGGCGAGGGGAGAAAGGGTGCTTGAATGATCACTTAGGACAACCATCATCACAATGGTGGTTCCTCAGGCTGTAAGGCACTGACATTGGAAACTTATTTTTGCCTAAGCCTCAGAGCATGATATTCTTCAAACAGGCAAACGGGATGCTTTCTTAGAACTCTAAATTGTTTTCAAGTTCACCTTAAAATTTTAATTTTCCAAACTTGAATGAACAATTTTTATCTGACTTTCTCTTGTCAGTAGATCATATTTAAATAATTTCAATCATCCGACATGATTATAATTTATCACTGCCTAAAGCTGTCAAAAACTCTGTCTCTGCTACCTACATAGAGTGTTGGGTTAAAAATAAATAGATTAATTATATTAGCAAGTGAAAGGAAACATTAAGAGAGACAAATAATTTTATTTTAAAATACTTAGTCTAGGTTTTCATTCAGTGCAACAGTGGACATACATTCCTGTAAAATTAAGTGTGACAGCTTCTCTGGTCTCTGCACCATTTACTAGACTTGCCATACAGAGTTCTCTCTCCCTCCCAGGGCAGCCTGTTTAAGACAGAGCTGATATGATGACCATAATTAGGTCTTTGGAGAGAAATTAGATCAAGACATTACTTCACCAGATGCTTCCAGCTGGTGAAGACAAGGACCACACTTTCTTCAGACGATCTTTTCCAAAAAATTAGGCTGTTTATGCTGCTGTTTTCTCCCAGCCAAACAAGATACCTCTGAGCTCCCTCTAAACAGCCAAGGAAAATTATGCAAACATCTCCATGGCCACAGAGAATCCACCCTATCCTAGCAGGCCAAAGGACATGACGGACGGGAAAGAAATCGTAGGTTTAGGGACAATTCTAGGTGAGGCAAAATGTTGGTAGCTTGACAAATTCATTATACTGGCTGAGCCAACAGGTAATTTCAGAGCTTTATGCTTGATCCTTACTGTGTATTGGTGTTCCCTGGAATTTTCCATTGTGTTGTACCTCCTCTGGCCTCCCTGGGAGAAGTCGTCCGGGCGTTTATCCTCGTCTGAGTGGCTGGGTCAGCTCTTCACGGGCACCGGCTGTTGCCTAACAGAAACTCTCATGGCTGCTGTTGCTAAGCTTAGCTTGTGTGGTGCCTTCTGGGCTATGGAGGGGTTACTGGGAGTAGGAGGGATGCCCTGTGGGGTGGGTTCATGAGCCGAAGAGGCCACCACTGGGCTTGGAATCCTGGAAGAACATGGGGAAGGAGAGGTGAACCAAAATGGAGAGGTGGGTTTTACAAAAGGCTGGCCTTAAACTCTGGAACTCTGCAGTTGGTACACGTGGTTCCGATGGTTCCAAATAGAGCTTTTCAATTAGGACTGTTGCTTACGCTGCTTTCCATGCCTTTTACAATAACTAGATTGAGTGTGTGAACATGTGTCTGGAACATCTCTCCCACTAAGAGTTTTTATCTGAATCAAACGGGAGTGAGGTGGAACTCAAACCAATGTTTTACTGAAGAGTGGGGAAATATATAACGTGAGCAGAAACATCCCAGAGATGATAGTTGTCAAAACTGTGTCCAGTCATTCAGAAACCCATAGATTTGAATTTGTGCTAAAAACAAAGCAAAGCACAGCATAAAATTTCAACTAAGGGAAGGCATTTCCCCCATCGGTGTCCCAGGCACAGGGGACTGAAATGCAGGCGCCTCCCACCCTAGCCTCTCTGGATGGGGATTTAGGAGCCAAAATGTGTGCTGCCCGGCAGCTGTCTCTCTCAGATAGTAACCTCCCCACCCACGGTAACATTCTCCTTCCCATCCTCTTCCTTGAAAAACCTCTCTCCCTTCACACGACCTCATCGCTCTCCCACCCTCCCAGAGCAGCCTGCCTGGAAAAGACTGGGAGTGAACAAGGAGAGGCCCCGTGGCTGGAGATTGGATCGACCTGGAGCTGAGCTTGCTCCCTTTGCCCTCATTCCTCTCTTGCTTCTCTTTCTTTCCAGGGTGAAATGGGACCAAAGGGCGAGCCCGGGATAGCAGGCCACCGGGGGCCCACAGGAAGACCAGGAAAACGAGGCAAGCAGGTATGGATCCCAGGGCTCACCGGACCTCCTGAGCTGGGGTGCGGGTGTAGAGAGGTGGGCAGGGTGGGGCGGACAGGTCAGGGACGTTGCGGGGACACAGTCTCCAGCACCCTTTGGGCTGGGGGGGCAGTAGCAGCACCCCTTCCGGGGCGCCTGGGCTCTCCACCGAGGCGGGAGTTAGAGGCGGATGGGGTAGGATGCCCGTCCAGCTGTGTCAAGGCTAGAGGCAGGAGTGGGTCTTCGGTTCATAAGAACAGGTCTGTCTTATCCAAGGCAACTGGGAGTGGAAATCAGGTCTGCTCGTTCGCCCAGAAAACCTGCTTTTTGCCTCAGTGCCCCAGACGCAGATGGAGTTCTGGAATCAGCCCAGATATTTTCCTGCTGTTCAAGGATCTGCTGGGTCTCAACAATAGGGTGCTTTCTCCTCACTCAAAATCCCCATTTGTAAATGACCCCTTTATTGGCACTATTCAGAGTTTAGGGAAAGTTTTCATTCTGAATTCCCCTGGTCAGCAGGCTCTTATGTCAAACCATGTGATGTGAGCTGTCCCCAGGGCCTCAGAGAACCTTTCCCCTTTGCTCGAATGAGATGTGTGCCCCTTACTCTTTTGGTTGCCAGTCTGTTGGCTTTTTACCTCCTTTCCCATTATACATGTAATATATGATCATCACAGAAAACAGAAAATTCAGAAAACTAGGAAGGAAATCATCTAAAGACCTAACACCCAGGTACAACCATGTTACCATGTATGTACACTTCCTTCCAGTATTATTGCTTCCGTGGACTTTCTAGTCGTTTGTTCCTTTTATATCCGATATATACTTATTGTATCCTAAATTTTTAAAAATCACAGCACACACATTTTAACTTGTTACTGCATTCATTAAGCACTCTTACTCTTAAACATTTTTTTAAATCTCTGCATCGATTTTGGTAAATAAGTAACCAGAGTAGATATCTTGGACAAGAGAAGCCTAACCAAATTATAAATAATGCTGAGACGTGAATGTGTTTGGGCACATTTCCATTCTTTCCTTAGGCTAGATCTGTGGCTTTCAGACTCTGGCTTCCATCAGAATCATCTTGGGGGCCGATTAAATACAGATTCCCTGCCCTGGGTGCACTGGTGGTGGTCCGAAGTATGCCTCTCCTCTTCCCCAATGTCGAGGCCTCACTTCCCAAAGACTCTGATACAACTGGGGCTGCAGCATGGGTTGTTGTTGTTTTTAAAGCCCCACATGAGTCTAATGTGCACCGGGATTCAGAACCACGGTAACACTACAAAGCCAATTCTGGTCTTTTCGAAATGAACTTAGGAAAGACATAGACTCCACCCTGATGAATCAGCTTCCATGATGACTTTGGAAGTCACAAAGTTCCAGTTTAATTTTTAAAGATTTACAGTTGGTGGCATGGCCGCGGGTGGCTTCACAACGATGCCACAGATACCAATGTCCTAAAAACTAGGCTCAGAAAAAGAAGAAAAAAAGGAAAAATCTTTTCAAAAAAATCGTTTTCTCCGCTACTGCTGCGTTCCATCCAGAATGTGTTATGCTTGGGGTTCGAGAAGCCGGTTGGCTTCCGTCATCTAGTTCTTTCCTTGGGCAGTGTTTGTCTTGTCCTGGTGAGGGCCGAAGCCAAGAAGGCTCTTTCTTGACCCTGTTGAGAATGATTCCGTCGGAGCAATCTTTAAAACGACACCAGAACCACATCTGGGAGCTCAGAGAAGTTAGGGAAATGAGCTCATCTTCCTCCAAAGACATTATAGACACCCGAGTGTGCTCCAGCTGAGACTGGACTTGTCAGCCTTGGGAGCGGGCCATGGTACTTTCTTTTTGTCATGAATTAATTGCCTAGTAGAGTCTTACATACAGAGTGTTTGTTGAGCCATGGTGCTAAGAGTCTCTGGAGGTTATGGAAAGTCAACACAAATCCTGGAATCAGAAATCTGGAAGGGGATCCAGGAGTAAGAACTTCAGATCCAGAAGGACTTTAGAGACCACCGACCCAATTTCCTGCATGTAGTCACCAGAAAACCAGGGGCCAGGGAAGTGGCCTGACCGCCCAGGACCCCCAGCCAAGCCAGCTTCCAAGCAGGGTTAGAACCTGGAGATCTGAGACCAGCTTCTTCACAGCAATCTTCACATCAGCCTCCTGCTTCAGGCCTGGCCCCCGGGCAGACTCAGGACAGCAGCTCTTGACTTTATCACACAAATCTTCAGTCATGGAGACACAACTTCCTTGACGGGAATCACCAGACTTGGTGGCAGTAAAGGAATAAAGAATGCTTTTCCTGGAAAGCGCTGCTCAGTGAGTCCTGCTCACAGGGGTCGAGGCTGTTCTGAATAGACGGCTGAGCAGCAGAACATCTGATTACCGCTGAGGTCAGAACAAGGAGCTTTTCCAGCTCCTTCAAGCTGTGGCACTTCCTGTGCTCAGAGCCAGCTGATGTGGCTCTTAGAAGAACAAGCCTTTGCTGTGGCTATATTAAGACGGTGTGACTTCCTTTGCTATCTGGGACCCATCTTGGTTGCCTCACGGAATGCTAAGGCAAGGCTTAAGACTCCCTCCATGAGGGTGGAACTGGAGACAAACTCTGACCTCACGATCCAGCATTAAGTGTTTAAGAACTCCTTGGACATTGCCGAGAGCGCCCCCAGGGCCATGCTGACAAGGCGACAGGTCCCCCTTCACATGGTGGTGAAAGGCGTGCCCAGCCTGCCTGTTCCCCAGGCTTGGGAAAGGTTACGTTTCATTAGGTGGGTGAGGTAGCCACAGCACAAGGGTATGAAGGGGACCAGGCCAAAGCCATCAGGCACCAGTCACCGTCCTGGTCGGGGCCCGGGCACGAGTGGACAGTCAGCAAATGGCTTGGGGGAAAGGATCTACAGGTGTGCCAGCCTTGGTTTCTGGGGTCATTCCTAAGGGCAGCTCTGGGGGGAGATGTGTGCTCTTAACCCTCCCCGAGCAGACAGCAAAGAGGACATGTTGTGTGGAAAGACTATACCTGCAGGTGTGCCTTTCGTTAAGAATCAGGACTTTTCTAACTGTGGGAAAAAGATGAAACCAAGCCAGTTGCTATGATAATCAGCTTGGCCCACAAAGCCCTCGATTCTGTGCAAACCACTTTTTCACCTTTGAGATCTCTGTTAGCCTCACAGCAAGCCTGTGCAGGTGTATATTGCCTGGCCCCATTTCACAGATGAGAAAACTGAGGCACAGAGCAACAACATGAGTTACCCAGGGTCTCATGGCCAAGATGAAAACCTAGCTCTCTCGACCTAGAGCCAACAGACTACATCCGCTTTGTGTGTTCAGCTTCTCCTCCTTCCCCATTTGGTCTGGGGAAAGGAGGTGAACAAAACAGATTCTGGCCCGCAGGGAGCTTCTGTCTCCTGGAGAGACACAGAGGAAATAACCACACGAACAATGGTAGTTATGATCAGGGATAAAGGCCGTGAAGGAAAAGGGCCTATGACAGGGAGAACTGACTTGGTCAGGCAAGGTCAAGGAAGGCTTTGCCGCAACTGCATTTTAGCTGGGAGTTGAAGGATGGGAGGGAGTTAACTAGGCAGAAGGGTGGGAAGAGGGGTTTGGGGCCGAGAGAAGAGTCTCGAGAAGGGAAAGAAAAGGCATGGTGCTGTTGGAGATCAAAAACGCCAAAAGGCTGGGACACGCGTGGAAAGCCTGGCCGTGCAGGGCTGTGGAGGCTGCAGTAAGGAGCCGGGTCTTTATCCTGAGAGCAGCGGGAGGCCACGGGGCGGGAACAGCTCTTGTGCTGAGACAGAAATTGTCCTGATGAGCAGGCAGAGGCCTGATGCCAGGTGACTGGCCTAAATCCCTGCTCTTTCCTGAGCCTTTCTTTCCTCACCTGCCCAGTGAGGGGTGTGGTTTGGATTGGTTCCTATTCGCTGTCAGGTGCTATGTGTCTAGGACAGAGCAAGAAGTGATGTCTGTAGAAAACAAATTTACTGTTACCTGAGGGGAGAGGGATGGGGGGAGGGGCATTTTAGGGGTATGGGATTAACAGATACACATTACGATACATAAAATAGATAAGCAGCAAGGATTTACCGTGTAGCACAGGGAACTATACTCAATATTTTGTAATGACCTATAATGGAATATAATCTCCAAAAAAACCCCACCAAATCACTACGATGTACACCTGAAACTAACACAATATTGTAAATCAACTATACTTCAATTTTTTTAAAAAAAGTAATGTCTATAAACATGCATCCATCACTGTCTCAAGTGTCACTTGCCCTGAGGTTTTTAGGAGCTTGCTGGTCCCTCTAGGACCTCTGGGACTGCATCCTCCCCCTGGCACTTGCTCCAAAGTGCAAGGTGGTCCCTAATTTAGAGATGAATGGGGGAGGAGGTTTGCCATGTCCTGCTCTTATAACGGGCTCTGCCTTTCTCTCTGTTAGGGGCAGAAAGGAGATAGTGGAGTTATGGGCCCACCAGGCAAACCTGGGCCTTCTGGTCAACCTGGCCGTCCGGGCGCCCCAGGCCCCCCGGGTCCCCCGTCTGCAGGTAAGAGCTACAATGCTTCACCTGATCCACACTATTGCCCTCCTGGCCAGCCTCCCAGAGAGCACAGGGAGATGTCAGCAGAGGCCTGCCTTGTGTTCTGAGTTGGAAAATGCCTGAAGCATTTCAATATATTTCTAATTTATCCACAATTAGGCCCATTCAAATTTTACACGAGAGAGATAAACACTATTCTGGCTTTGTTTTGGCATTTTGGAGAACACATGGAGGAGTGAAAAAGAAAAAAAAAATCACATTGGCGATGTCATTTACACTTTAAGTGAAAAATAACAGGTAAGTATTTCATCAACTGACAGCCTCTTCTAGAAAAATGTTTCATGGCTCCAAGCAATGCTCTTAAACCTAGAAGTAAAGATGACATTGCCCATTTTTCTGTCTTACACAGTGTTATAAAAGAGTCCTTACAGATTTGCATCGAATATAGAAAGAAATCACTATAAAGGAATGAAAGTCTACCATTGAAGAGGGTGCGGGTACACTGCTACCTTGTTTTACCTTGTTTAATTTGAGGAGCTAAGCCTTTTATTTAGTTTGTCAGCTCAGAGGAAGGCCTTCACAGCACATCATCTATATAAGCGCAGCATCTCTAGGTCCAAGAATACTGTTTACTGACGGTGCAAGATTCTTTGTCCTCAGTTATACGAAAGGAATCAAAATTTTTATTCTAATCCTTTTCTTAAGAAAATGAAGGCATTTAAAAATCCCAAAGCGCACTTTTCCCCGCTGTGGGGAACTGGGTACAACCACGTCATGGGAAGGTCAAGAAATGTCATTTTGTTAATCCTTTAAACCAAATGAAAACTGGCTCTGAGACTCCAACCTGCTAGTATGCCAGGGAAATTCAATCTCAGGCATTAATGGGGTTCTCTCCACTTCTTCAACTGCCACAGAACCGTGGGGCAAAGATCCTGGGGAGTTATGGCAGATAAACATCACAGGAGGTCCCTCCAGCCCTCGATGTGCCCCATTCACCTCTGAAATGCCTGTTGCCCAAGGCCACACGGTCAGACACGTGACCACCTTCCTCACGCCAGGCTTGGCTATCAGATCATCTCCAAGCCTGAGAATCCTGCTCCCTAAGGCTCAACCTTCCCAGGAAGGCCCCACAGCCGTCCCTCCTGAGACCTTGGCTCTCCTCCAGGATTTGGGGTTCCCCGTGCTCCCACATCTGGGGTGATCCTTCCCTTTCTGTCCTGCAGCCCCTCCCTCCTCACACTCCTCATACAGTGCCACCCCCTTAGGAGCTTTTCTCTTTTGAGAACAGAAGGCAGAAGTCTTCAAACAGTACCTGTTTCTCAGCAAGGGCAAGAAAGCACAAAGTCTTG
Source organism: Hyperoodon ampullatus (assembly GCF_949752795.1). Lineage (NCBI taxonomy): Eukaryota > Metazoa > Chordata > Mammalia > Artiodactyla > Ziphiidae > Hyperoodon > Hyperoodon ampullatus. The sequence goes on from NC_136918.1 coordinate 31,223,522, forward strand.
CCACCTCCTTGAAGTCAGGAAGGAAAAAATAATGGAAGAACAGACATCAATTACTGTGATGAGTTACCCTGCCCCCCTTATTTCTAACTGTTAGGGGAGCTGGATTGAGATGGACCTCAGGCCCTGTGTCCATGCCCGGACCCTGCTTTCCTGCATTGACTGGATGATCTGGATGAAGGTTCTTCCAGCCAGTCCTTTCCCTCCTTGGTTCGGATGCATAACGTTCCACTTGAGCCCATGACCCTGAGCTGCCAACCCCAGAGACTGGGAGCGTGGCCTGAAGCCCGGGTTTTGCCTTTGGAAGGGATGCTCTTGACCCTTGGGGTATTTAGGAGCTCACAAAACTGAGGAATAGCCAGGAGGCGTGCAGTTGGGGGGCGTCCTCAGCAAACTAAGACCTCACTGGTCTCACTCTGTGTAACTGACTTGAATCCCGGTTTCCTCCTAGGGCCTGGGGTGGGGTGAGAAGGGCAGGGCCTGGAGACCCTCAGCAGCTCCCTCAGATGCCTGCTGTTTTGTCTTGCCAACCCCATCCCTGTAGCAGGGCCAACGTAATCCTGTTTTCTCTCCTTGGTCCTCTGGCACCTTGTCTTTCAGCCTGGTATGCCCACCCCCTTCCCTCTCTACCACCCCATCCTCTCCAAGATCCCAGCCTCGGTGCCCTCTGCCCTCCAGTGGACTCTGCTGTCTGTTGAGCTGGAGCATATTCCTACAGTCCCTCTGGGTCCACGTGGCCTGAAATAGTGTTCCCGTCATCCTCTGGTCCAGGGGTCCCCAACCCCCAGGCCTGTTAGGAGCCAGGCCGCAGAGCAGGAGGTGAGTGGCGAGTGAGTGAAGCTTCATCTGCCGCTCCCCATCGCTCGCATTACCGCCTGGACCATCCCCCTACCCCTGCCCCCCATGGAAAAATTGTCTTCCAGGAAACTGGTCCCTGGTGCCAAAAACGTTGGGGACCGCTGCTCTGGTCCACCCCACCAACTCCTCTCCTTCCTTCAAAGCCCTCTCTTCAATAAGGCCTTCTTGGTCCCTAACGGGATGAGTCTCCTTCCCTTGGGCCCCAGTCCCACGTTGCATCTGCTACGGCCCCTCCACTGTTAACTGTTTTCTGCAGATGTGTTTCCTCTTCCTTCTAGATGGCAGGTCCTTGAGGCAGGGTCTTGGCCAAGTCAGCTTTGCATCCGCATGGCGCTGGGCAGGTGGGGTGCATGGGGCTGGCCCCTGCAGGTGCTCACACACCTGGTCTACTTTGACTCTCGGGCTGTCCCACCTGCATTACCGCAGGGCAGCCAAGCAGGATGCGGGCCGGCTCTTTGACTGAGGTCCCCTCCCTGTGCCTTCCTTTGGGTCATTTCCCTTCTGGGGAGCCTCCCAGAGTGAGGCTGCTGAAGAAAATGGGGCAAGAATCCTGCTCTTTAGACATGTTTTTGGGGGGATGGGTAGAGAAGGAGAGGGAGGAATTTCAAAGAGACCCTCCTGTGCCCGGGACCAGCTGGACTATCCTCAGGAGTCGGAACAGGCCTCCAAAGCGATTTCTGAGACTACCTTTGGGAGCCTGAAGAAGTTCCACTCTCAGGAAAACAATGTGTCTACCTACACCCAAGATTCTGCTCACTGCTTCCCAGAGCTCCAGACCCCCTGCCCCCGATCCATCTTGGGAGATCCTCAGGCTCCCCAGGTCAAACTGCCTGGTCTGGTCCATCCTTCTCTTTATAGAGGAGAACTTTGAGCCTCAGAGATCACAGAGATTCCCCAAGGTCACAGAGCCGACTGGTGGCCACTCCTGGTCCAGAATTGCTCTGTGACTCCTGGTCCTGAGACCCTCCCACGTAGCCATGCAGCTTCTGCAGGGGCAGAGTGGGATGGGGGTGACATGGAGACGACTCCATGGTTCCTCTGCCTTCTCCCGGGTTACCCCTCGGACCTGCTCCCACTGCAGTGGCCAGTGGAGATGGGAGGCTCCCTGAGCAAAGATGCAGAGCTGGGTCCTCCAGCTGCCAGGGATGGGGGAGAGGCTGCCTGCTGGACAAGCTCCGAGGGGCTGACTTGGGGAAGTTTGGGTTGCTGTGCCCTTCAGTGCAGCCTGGCAGGAAGCAGGCAGGGGTAATGGATGCCCTTGGACAGCTGGGAGGAAGCGGCAGGGAAATGATGGCGGGGGTGGAGGGGGGCAGGAAGCAGGCTCCCTGCCACATCCTGTCGTCCTATCTGGAGGCCACCTCTGCTTCTAGTGCCTGGTGCTGGGGGGCGGGACGGTTCTGGGGAGATGGAGGCGGCAGGAGCTTCTCATTACCCAGGTTACCCAAGAAAGAGGGGCTGGGGACGGGGGAGGGAACCACGGCAAAATGCCTTTAGGATGTAATTTGCAATAACCAAATTACAAATTTGGCTGAGTCCTTCCTGACCCCAGACAAGGCATAAGTGAATCATTGTGGTACCTGGGAATTGCCAGCTTCCTGCGAGCATCAGTATTCCCGGGCACGTGTCTTTTGAATGGCATAGTGTTAAGTCAAACATGAACTCAAATCTCAGCCTCACCACTAATTAGCTAGATGATGGGACAAACTCCTGAGCCTCTCTGAGGCTGTGGTTCTGGAGGAGAAGTTGGCGGTCACAGAGCCTGCTGGAAGGCAGCTCCCATGCTCTCCTGTCCTTGGTTAACTCCCCAGAACATTCCTGAGCTGGTGGGGTCTCTGTCCCTCCAGGCATGAGACTGGCGTTCCTCCCAGGTTGTATTTGTATTTCTTGTTAGAACGAGCGACCATAACTTGGTGTAAGATGCTGGCAAGCCTCCCTTCCCGGCAGGCTGGCAGCATCCCCATCTTGGACACGTCTGTCCACCGGCTCAGGAAGGCTCAGGGTGTGGGCATTCCTGCTGGGGTCTCCTCCTCCAGCTGCAGCTGCTTCCTCGGGGTTCTGACCAGACCTCTCCCCCCGGGGTCATTTTTTCCCCACCCTTGTGGGATCTGCAAACCATGTCCCCAATTGCTGACTGCCCTCAATACAGTAATACAACCTGAAACCAATGACTGGCTGATCTCCAAGCTCCCCCTTATTTTCCCAGCAGGAGGGGTACTTACTTATTTCTGTTTTCAGTGCCCATCTTTTCCTCTCTTTCTTCTCTCCCTGTTGGTGGCTCTGGCTCTAGCACTTTTCTGCCAGCCGGAGTGGGACCTCTAGTCTTTTCTGAAGACCTTCCCTTTCCAGTTAGTCTGCTTTCATTCATTCAGTTATCAAACATGTACTGTGCCCCTACTTTGTGCCACGCCCTGGTGAGTGAAAACAGGCATCCACTTGCCTTTGTGGAGCTGACATTCTCCTGGGGGAGATCCAGGTGGCCTGGATAATCTCACAGTGAATAGAATCACAGAGATAAGTGCCAGGAAGAAAAGGCCTGGGGAACTAAGAAACTGTACTCAGTGTGAACAGGATGGGAGTGTGAGGATTCAGAAAGGCTTCTCTGAAGAAGTGATGTAGGAACCCAGATCAGGAGTGAGCCAGGAGGTGCCTGGGAAGGGAGGGATGGTGGGTGAAGAGGAGGATAGTCTGCTGGGGGGTTTTGTGCAAAGACCATTTCCCGAGACCAACGGCTCTCAACCTCGGTGCTCACTTGTGAGAGCTTTGAAAAGCACGGATGCCTGTGTTCCATTCTCAGCAGTCCTGATGGAATTGGTCTGGAGTGTGGCCTGGGCATCAGGGCCTTTACAAGTCAAGGTGAGAACTACTACCCTAGTAGGCCTCCTACCTTTCAGGGAGTGAATTTCCTGATCACATCTTTTCCGGACACTTTTTTCAGAATCAGGTAAGAACAAATAGGCTGAGCGTTTTCAAACATTCCGTTTCTTCCAGAAGAAATCAAAGAAACCCACATTCAGAAATCCCTTTGTTAAATTCCTATATATAAGAACAAAATAAAATGAGTAACAAAATAATGAGAGTTATCAGCCAGCAATGCACTCACCAGGAAGAAGTCCCCATTGAGAATGGTCTAAACATAAATAGGGATTGTTTCCCTCCTACAACAAAGAAGTCCAGAGGTGGACAGTGGCTGGCTTTGGTTCAGCCTCTAGGTCTCGCTCTCAGGGCCCCAAGCAAGCCCCATGAGGCCCTGGTCTTCCCTGCGATCTGGCTTCTCTTCTCACACTTGTTACTTCATTGTTGCAGCACAGCTGCTGCAGCACCAGGCATCTTGTCTGTCTTCCAGACAGGAAGAAGGAGGAAGCTGTGTCTCCCTCCAGCTATGCTTCTCCCTTATCAGGATAGACTTCCCCAGACACTCACCCTTCTCCCACCACGGATCTTACATTGGCTGACACTGTGGCATACGGTCACCTCCAGGAGCAAGGGGGTCTGGGAGGTAGAATGCCCATCTGTCTGGTCTCTAAAGTATAGAGAGAGGGAAGGGAGGAAGAGGGTTGGGAAAGGTGTTGCCACACCCAGTGTGGTTAAGGGACTCACACCTTGGACCAGAAGTGTCTCTCTGGACCTCTCCTCCAGGCCTTCCTGAAGTCCACGCTGTGGACTTCAAAGTTCTTTCTGTCATGAAGGTTGCTGACATCTCTCTGGGCTGTTTGGTTTTCTCTTCCTTTGCTAGTAACAGCAGTCTGTTGCTTCCTAGGGCACCTTGTAATGGGACCCAAAGGGGAAAGAGGATTTCCCGGGCCTCCAGGAAGATGTCTTTGTGGCCCTCCCATGAATGTGAATAACCCTTCCTACGGGGAGTCTGCGTATGGGCCCAGTTCCCCACGAGTTCCTGTGGTAAGGCTCTTCCGGGCGGAATCTGGGGTGGTCATCCCTCAGGACTCTTCACATGACTGATGCTCCCCGGGCTTTGTAAAAGCCTTTTAGTAAAACTTATTTCCTCCGTTATACTGGGCACAAGCTCGTTACAGGAAATTGGAAAATAAGGGAAAATCAAAAGAAGAAAACCAAGGTTGTGGGTCTATTTTGCAGTATTTTCTTTGTCTTTTTTTTGTGTGTGTGTGGCTGTGCCGTACGTCTTGCAGGATCTTAGCTCCCCGACCAGGGATTGAACCCAGGCCTTGGCAGTGAGAGCGCGGAGTCCTAACCACCGGACTGCCAGGGAATTCCCTTCTTTGTCTTTTCTAAGAAAAAAAAAAAAAGATAGAAAACTTCAAATAAATACAAAAGCAGAACAAATAGCATAAGGAACCTCTTTGTACTCTTTACCCAAAGCGTACCCTCTTTGTACTCTTTACTCCCGGCTAATCTTGTTTCCTTTTTACTCTTACTCACGACAGCCTACCTACCTTAGATTATTTTAAAGTAAACCCGGACATCAATTCATAATTTGAATGGGTAGGTAACACTCTGCCCATCATGTGGCTGTGCTGTGATTTACTTAACCAGAGCCCAACTGTCACATATGTATCAGGTGCTCCCAAGCTTTTCCCTGATATAAATAACACTGTTAAGAACATTTTGAGTATAGGATTTTTGTTAAGAATCATTTCCATGTGTTGAATTACTTGATTAGATGACATCAGCTTTTTATTTATGTCTTTGTAACATTTAAAAAAAAATATTTATTGATTTATTTATTTGGCCATGTCGAGTCTTAGTTGCAGTCCGCGGGATCTTCGTTGAGGCGCGCAGGCTTAGTTGCTCCACGGCATGTGGGATCCTAGTTCCCCAAACAGGGATCGAACCTGCGTCTTCTGCCTTGGAAGGCAGATCCTTAACCACTGGACCACCAGGGAAGTCCCCAAGTCTTTGTAACATTTTAAATGTTATAAATTTTAAACCACGGTAGATATTTTTATTTCAAACTCAGACATTAGGAACTGGATTGGGAAGATGTGGGAATCAAGACATTGGTCCCCACTTCAGGAGGGAGGCAGGAGTGTAAAAGCAAACCCCCCTTCCCACTGATCACCAGCCCAAGGTCAGGGATTGTTTCCTCCTCTGGCTCTTCCCCCGCCCTCCGGAGAAGTGTTTCCTGGAATCCTCACCAATGTTTCCTCCGGCAGATATTTGTGGTCAACAACCAGGAGGAGCTTGAGAGACTGAACACCCAACACGCCATTGCCTTCCGCAGAGACCAGAGGTCTCTGTACTTCAAGGACAGCCTTGGCTGGCTACCCATCCAGGTACGGGGCACGCAGCACACACCCCATCAGCAGAGGGACGCATCTCCAAAGGAAGGAGAGGCCTGGCGCAGAGCTTTCCATGGAAGTCTGAGCGCCCTCCCCCAGCCCGCCTCTGAGAGCTCGCCAGGCCCTGGCTCCCCACGTGGAGCTCTGCTCTGGGCGAAGGCTCCAGACAGGCTCCCAGCCCCGCACAGCCTTCCTGCCAACCACAGAGCTCTGGCTACGGGGGAGGCGGGCCCTTCCCCCACCGCCCTGCCCCCGCCCAGAGCCCCTGTCCCCGGTGCCCGGCTACCTGTCCCACCGTACCGGTAACCGTGCTGTGTTTCTCTGGCCAGCTGACGCCTTTCTACCCTGTGGACTACCCCGTAGACCACCGCGGCTCCTGCGGGGACGGGGTCCTGCAGCCGGGGGAGGAGTGTGATGACGGGAACGGCGATGTGGGTGACGACTGCATCCGTGAGTGGCCCCAGCTTGAACCGCCGCCGGGTGGGGTCAGGCCAAGCCCTGGACACCAGCTGTGCTGGTTTGGGACAGTTCTGGAGCCAGAGCTGGGCTGCTGGGGGGACAACCCTCCCCACTGAGGCCAAACGTGAGCCCTCCCACCGTCCAAGCATGGCAATGGGGTTGCTGTCAAGGATGTTGGCCCCAGAGAAGCCACCGGGCCCTCCCTTTCTTTTGAATCCTACTTCTTGGCAAAACCCACGTTCTAATCCAAATTCTTACCAAAAGATAAAGGTGATGCAGGGCTGAGAGGCAGACAGGAGAAGGCAAGAATCTGAATCAGGACTCACTTTTAGCAGACAGAGTCCTCATAGTAGAGCTCTGTCGGGGGGAGTGGGCGACTGGGCTACCTTCAGGCTTATGGATGCTACCGGGACAGGCAGGCAGCATAGGGCTGAAGCGTCGCTTTTCTTCTTCTTTTTTTTAAAAAAATCAAGTGACAAAAGCAGAGGTGAGGTGGAAAGCATGAGCTTTAGATTCAGACAGAGTTTGGACACAGGCTCTGGAAGCCACTGAGTCACCCTCAGTCTCAGAGAGGAGGCTACACGGTGAGTGGGGTGATGGAGGGCCTCACTTTCCCCACCTGAAAAATGGGTACGACCGCACCAAACGCTCAAGCCTTTAGATTCTGTGAGATTCTGTGAGCTGACGTGCGCATGGATTGTCTGGGTGCCGTGAGGACTCGACATCCCTTTACTGCATTATTTTTAAAGTCCTGCTGTGAGAAGCCAGGGCTGGGGACATGTAGGTGCAAAGGCGGGTTCCTCGCCAGCAAGGAGCTCAGAGGAGGATGAGAGTGCGCAGGGGCAGGCGCAGGATGAAGTGTCTGGTTCTCTCCGTGTAGCTGCACTTCCTGCGACAGCTCCTGGGCGGTGATTCCAAGGATGCTGGCTCTGCCTGGAGTCCCCCTGCCCCTCGTGGAGGTGACACAGCAGGAAGGAACTAATAGGGTCTCGAAGCCCTATAAAAATGAGGGTGGGTTCATACTCCTGGCCCCTCCCCTGGTGTGAGAACAGAGATCCCGTGGAAGACGGTCTGGCTCCCGAGGGACACAGGAAGCTCTCTGCAGACAGACAAGCGCCACCAAGGCTGTGATGTGCCCGGTGCTCCCCATCTCCCTACCCTCACCTCGCGGGAACCCGCGGTGGTCCTGCGACGGAAACAGTGTCCTCCCGTGGGATTGGGGTCTGAAGCTCTGTGGACATCCCTGCAGGAGGGTTCAGGCCCTGTGGGATGGTGGGGGGGCTGCTTCAGGCCACATGGTCCTGCCAGGCTGTCCCCCACTCCGCCCCCCTCTCAGGGCTTCACCTCCTGTGTCCCCTCAGGCTGTCGCCGGGCCTACTGTGGAGATGGTCACCGGCACAGGGGCGTGGAGGACTGTGACGGCTCTGACTTCGGCCACCTGACCTGCGAGACCTATCTCCCCGGGTAGGGACCACCTCGCGGGCTGTGACCACAGCCCGGCCTCCCTCCCTCCTGCCTACTCCTCTTTCCTTCACAAATATTCCTGAATGCCTCTGTGCTCCTGGGGCTTTCTGGACTCTGAGGTATGGTGACATACAACACATGCATGGTCCCTGCTCTCGTGGGGGGACAGTGCTAAACACAGAAACCCACATGCCACTCAGAGCAGTCGCCCGCCCCCAGCTCCGCCTGGGCCCTGGGCTGCAGCGCACCGTGGCCCCTGGATGAGCAGCTCCGTTGCTCCCATGACCACACTGGTCTCCTGGGAGTGGGTCTGCCTGGGAGGGGGGCTGGTAGAGGGGGGAGGTATCTGGGCATTTCAGAGACTCTAAGCATCTGTAACCTGAATTCTCTGGAACCACTGGGCAGGCCTGTGGGTACACATGAGATCTCACCAGCCTTAGTATCTAACTTTGGTGGCTCCAAGGTCCTCCCAGAAACCCCCAGGAATGTAGTCTTCCCTTCAAGCACCCCCTGCAGTTGTTTCTGAGACCCCTCAGTGGGTGTGCACGTGGCTCAGTATCCTGAGTGTCCTGGCCCCCACGAGGACATCTCCCAAGCCCCTGAGGGCCTCTACCCTGTGAGGCACGATCTCATGCCCAGAATGGGGTCTCCTGGGCTCCGTTCCCCCAGTCCTCCCAGGACCAGAGTTGCGTAGCTTGTAGGGAAGGTAGGGAGGCCGCTCCTCTCCCAGTCCACATCCTGCTTCTCCCTTGGCCCTAGAGTGGATCCCTGGTTCCTCAGGAGTCCATCTGTCCAGCCGTTCCCTCTGGCCCCACTCCTCTGTAGGCTTGGACCCAGGCCCTCAGCAGGGCTGGGGGACAGACACAAGGCCTGTCTCTCTCCTCCAAGGGGGTCTCCTCAATGCCCACCCCCAAACGCAGGGCAAACCGGGCTGGGGGAGCTCAGACCCCAAACTCCAAGCACTGTAGGCCGGGCCAGGACCCCACTGCATCTGTGTGTCTGTGTGCACCGCCCCTCCCTGAAGTAGGGAGGCTCCTGCCAGGCCCCTGCCAAAGAGCTGACGGAAGGAGACCACTGAGTGTAGACAGTCGGACCTGGGGTAAGGGACACGTGGAGCCCAGGGCTCACCCCCGCTCTCTGTGGTTACTCTTTAATCCCGAGAAGCCTCAGGGGATGCTTGCGAATGTGGGCGTGGTGTATCGATACAACACAGTCTCGGAATTAGCGCTTGGGCTTACAGACGCGTAGGCTGTGCTCTCCAATATGGCAGCCCCCGGCAACATGTAGCTATTTAAATAAAGTTAAATATCCGATTCTTCATTCACACTAACCTTATTTCAAGAGTTCAGTAGCCACATATGGCCAGTGGCTGCCACAGAAATAGTGCAGTGTGGTCTACTGGACAGCGCTGGAGAAAGGGCCGATTCTCTCTGAGAGGCTGCGTTCACAGCCAGGCTACCTACCAACCCCTTTCCCCGAGATCCCTCAGATGGACTCAAGGGGAGAAGCCCCAGAGGCCTGGACTCAGCTGCCCCAAGCCCCTCACCTTGGAGCCCCTCGCCCTTAGGAGGGTGGCAGTAGGGCAGCTCTCGGATGAGGCTTGACCAGAGTCCCGAGAGGCGGCCTTTGAGAACACGGCTGTGTCCTTGGGGCTCCTGCCCACTGCCCCGTGTCTGCCCCCCTCAGGTCGTACGGAGACCTGCGGTGCACCCCGTACTGCTACATCGACTCCACGCCCTGTCGCTACTTCACCTGAGGGCCGCCGGGAGGAGGCGGCTGCACCCACGGAACTGGCAGCAGCTTCTCCACCTTCGGCAGACTGACGTCACCCTGTCCTGGTCCGGTTTCCACCACCTTCACGCAACAGAAACAAGGACAAACTCTTGCTGCTAAGATATGCTTTTAACGCAGTCCGACTGGAAGAACCTAGGACCACTGCATCCTGTCTTAACCCCGAGTACCGGGCCTCCTCCACACGCCCATCGCGACCCTCTGGCCAGACCCCCGGCCTGCGGGGCCCTCCCTTCCGAATATCGTGGACTTGGCTTTGCACTGTTAGGCACACAGACTGTTGGAGATTGCTCCCGTCCACTGGGGGCATCTGGGGCGCAGGCCTCTCATCTCCTCTGACCTCTGGAAATGTGGGCATTCTCACCCGGCAGCTGGCCGGGGCTCCCCGGGCCTGGGAACCACAGAGCAGGGAAGTGGGCCTGTTCTTTGGGGGTGGCCCCCAGATCTGGGCCCAACTAGGGACCCCCCCGCCCTGCAGCTAACCACAGCCCACCGCAGCCTCGTGTGGATGCGGCTTCCCCAGGCAGAGCCCCAACTGTGAATAAGTACTGAGACTGCCGCCAAACCCTGGGGTGCTGGGGCGCTTGCCGTGTAGACGAAAGCAGAGCAGTGGCCTTCTTTTCGACGTTTCCCGAAGGGGCTGCTCTTGGGGCCTCCCCATCCCCGGCACCATCCTGACCTCCTGGCTCTGCGCACTTGGACCTCCATCCTGTGAATGTCCCTCGTGTCCATTTCTCCTTCAGGACGTTGGCTAGCAGGCCGGCCACTGGTGTTTCCTGAGTCCTTAGGAAACTGCCGCCTGGTTTCCCATCTGGGCCTCACGACTGAGTACATGCTCCGGGCAGAGACGGCATCTGTCCTGGGCGCCGGCTCCTGGCTGCCTGCTGACTCCCGTGAGCCCTGTGACCTCCCTCCCTGTCTTCGTGGTGCATAGTCTTGTCCTCGTGTGCGTGCGCCCGAGCCCCCGTTTCTACAGGATCGTTAGCCCTGCGTATCTGTGAGCTGCCTTTCATCACCATATTTCCTGAGTGAGGCTTAGCTTTGTTTGGGAAAGACGTCTTCCCCACGGCAGACCTCAGGTGGGGTTTGCCCACTTGCTACCAGATGGAGGGACACTCCTGGGCCTGTGTACAAGGCCTGCGTCTCGGGCACTTGGCATTGTGCTGGTGGCCAGTCGTGGGCGAATCAGCCCCGGGGTGGGTGGACACATGGGTCAGTCTGGCTCCCTCCGCCTCTACTGCAAGTCCCGGGCTGAGGTTCCATGGCCCACGTCTGTCCCATGTGAAGCCACCACCTTCATCCTGGCATCTCCAGATGGGAAATCAAGGAATAAAGGCGGTGTTCCTCCCTACTGTGGCTCTCTCTTCCCCGGGGGTTTGGGGCTGGTGTCCCAGAACTGCTGGATGGGATAAGGGCTCTGAAATCCAGTCTGCTTCCAGGCTCGACAGAGGGTTCTAGAATGGGAAGTAGTCCTGCTCCCTCAGGGACGAGGGAGGAAACTGAGGTCCAAGGTCACCAAGCCGGGTCTTGCTCACCCCCAGCCTTGCTTTATGATCTTGCATAGGACAGAATGGAGGTCCAGTACTGCCCTTGGACCTGGCCAAGAGTGGCCCAGTCCTGGGTCCCACTCCTTGGAGGGCACTACTCTGGCCTTCCTCTGGCCATGACCCTCCCCACGGGGCCACGGTGACACTTGCACACTCCATGTTGCAGGTCCCAGGAAACCCTAACTCTCCACCCGAGTGGTCCTGAGCCTGCTTCCGGGGCCACACAGCCCTCTCTCCACGCCTGTCTTCCTGACTGTGGCTCGCACACACCTGTAAGCATGAGGGGTGGCCAGGGACAAGCTGTTTGCAGGGGTGGTAGATGGAGCTTGGAGACACAGGCCACACATCCCGGCGTGAGATGGGCCAGGGGCAGGGAGGCCCGCTCTCCTGGTGCTGCCACAGAAAACTTTGAGGAATCTAAAGATTCCAGTCTTCATGAAAGTGTAAGCAGAACCTATTTAATGCGTAACAGTTTGTCAGTTTGATCCTAATGTAAATACTCAGATGTTTCGCGTGGGAGCCACCATCTGTGCTCTTGTCCCTGGACCCCACAGTATTAGAGGGGGGCCCGCCTCCAGCTACTTCTAGGGAGAGTTCTGAAAGGCGCAGGAAATGAAAGGATTCAAGGTCACATGTGTTGAGAATATATATAGTAATAGTCATTCTCCCCCTTCAGCGTTCTGAAATGAAAAGATTTTGAAAGATCGGGGAAGGTGGACCCGTGCCTCCCCTGAAACATTAACTCCGCGGCGTAGGAAGCAGCTTTGCCAGGAGCACGGGCACCTGTCAGCAAGCCAGGCAGCCGCAGAAACACCTCCTGGGATCACCTGCTGGTGGGAGGCCCCTGACCCGTTCATACTTGGTTCATCACTTCCTACAGCCTCAGTTTCCTCACCTGAGAGACTTGAGACAGAGGTTGAATTTTCTTCCAACTCGAACGGCTGGTGAGTGTGGATTCTGCCCTCCGGCTGTGACAGGGTATGTCCTTGGAGGGGTGATGGATTCCTTTGGCTACTCTCAAGCTGTCACGTGGCATGGCTGAGAATATGACAGGGCCTTCATCACCAAAGGAGGCAGTGTCAGTCCAGATGCTTTTGTTGGCAAGTAGCAGAAAATCCAGCTTAAGTATGATATAAACCACAGGGTAGAATTTATTGGCTCATATAACTCATAAGTTCCAGGAGTGGAGTGGCGATCAGGCAAGGTTCAATCAAGGCTTCCACTCCATTTCTCGGCTTGATTTAGCCTCTCAGCTATTTGCATCTCTCCTGTTAATTCAGTCCTTAGCGTGGTCACAAGCTGACTACAGTTTTCAGGCTTACATCTGGACCTTGTAACGTCCATAGGAAGAGAGAACATCTATTCCAGTGGCTCTCAATAAGTTTTTTTTCCCCCCAGGAGTCCCCAGCAAATCTTGCCTTGAGCCTTGTTGGCCTGTTTTGGGTCACATGCCCATTCTTGAACCGGTTCCTGTTGTCAGAACGCTGCCTGCTGATCAGATCACAGCTGGGTTCCTGAACCCAGGGTGGCAAAGGTTTTAAGATTACCCTTACTTAGCCCACCCCTTAGCCCACCCCCTGGGGATTCACCAGAAGCATATAGGCTGTGTGGGGAAGGGGTGGCTGCTGGACCGGATATATTGGGGAGCAGGAATGGGGCAAATGTGACAAACTTGTAAGCAAAGTAAGGTCTCTGAAGGGAACTTGGTAACTGAGATATAGGAACCAGTGCCTGGGAAGACGGTAGGACAAAGTTTCTGAGCATCTTGGGGCAGACACATGGGTCCCTCCATCACCCTAATAGGTAGGGGTGTGGAGGGCACATATGGGTCAAATTGCTTAAGATTCTCCAAACTTCCTTATCATCAGTGGGCCAGCTAACACCCCAGTGACTGCTTTACTTGGGTCGTCTGCCCCAGCCCTCCCCTGTAGTGGAGCGAACCAATTTAAATTTTCAACGAAACGCACATCTTCCATTTGTGTGGTAGCAATGGGCTCACACACAGCTCGAGGCCCCTGGCGATGCACCGAGGAGATTATTACACTTGAGCGGCCCAGCTACCACCATGGGCACAGAGGCTCCAGGGTGTGGGCTGGTCCCCCACCCGCATATTCATTCTTAACCATTCTGGGGGAGGTGCAAACCACACAAGAGTGATGAGTTAAGGATTCCCCATCCCACCTCATCCAACCCGCCCGCCCAAGAAATAGAGGAAGAGGACTCACACTGCCTGTATCAGAGGGGCATTCTCTCTTGTGGCTCACTTGAGTTCCTTTCAGCCCCAGGCAGCGGACTTTTAGACGAGTCTCCGAGAAATCTCACCAAAGAAAGGAAGCAGCTATTTCCCCTGCCCTCTCTTCCCCCTGCCCCACTCCCTTCACAGGAAGGTAAAGGGGCCCACGTCACAGTGAACTTCTGCCCCCAGTCACTTCTTCAAAGGCAATGATGAATTTTGTCTTTGATGTTCCAACCCATACACAGAACCACACTCCATGGGTGCCCCACCCCAGGTCACCCTCATCCAACACCTACCTAGATGGGAAGTTCAAGGCAGTCATCGTGGTCATGGGTCATCACTTGAGGCTCACCAAGGGTGTTGTGTCCTGGAGCAGTGGTTCTCAAGCTTTAGGGTTCATCAGAATGACCCGAAGGGCTTGTAATTCTGCTGGGGTGGGGCCTGAAAATCTGGGTTTCTAACAAGGTCCCAGGGGATGCTGATGCTGCTAGACCAGGGACCTAAAGAGCCTGGGGAGATGTCTCATCTGAGAACTGCAGAAGACTAGGCAAAAAACACAGGGAAGACAGTTGGGGACTTCGGGTGGGTGGCTTTTTTATACTCGTCATTAAAGCCGGGGGTAGGTCTATGTCCCTTCCTCTTGAATCTAGGTGAGCTTTTGACCAATAGAACACTGCGGTGGTGATGCCGTGTGCCTTCTGGGCTAGGTCATAAAAGGCCACACAGCTTTTCAGAACACCTGTCCTAGGGGGAGGCAGCCAGCGCGTAAGATGGCCTCCCTGAGATGGCCTTGCTACAGAGGCCACGTATGGCCCCAAATGAGCCTGCTTCCAGCCACCCACCATGCGCCAGACATGTAAGTGAGGCCAGCTTGGACTCGCCACGCCTGCCCATCTGCCAAGTGAGTGACCTCAGTTGAAGCCACAAGAAGCAGAATTGCCCAGCCAAGCTCTGTTCTAATTCTTAACCAAAAGATTCCATCAGATCAAATGGTGGTTGTTTTAAGCCACTAAGTTTCGGGGCAGTTTGTCGTTTAGCAATAGGTAACCAGAGTGGCGCTTCGGGTTGGAAAGGGTAGGTTAGCAAACTACACGCAGTGAACAGAGTGAAGTGCCCGCCTAGAGGAGCCACTGGCTTGGGCTTGGCGCCCTCTGCAGGAACCACGAACACAAAGCTGTCTTTCTTATCTGTTGCGGACTTTTATCCCTCTGGCCAGGAGAAAAGCCAGAGAGCCCTGAGGGGCCTTAGTGATCATGCAGCCCAGGGTTCTCAACCAAGGTGGAGACATGGGGTCCATGGAGGCAGCAGACTGATTGCAGTAACTGCCCCAATTCCCACACCTCCCGGGATCCAAAGAACTTTGCCACTCCTCACATCGATTGCTGGGGTGTATCTGCCCACCCGCCCCTCGATTCTGAACTTGGCCCTGTGACTCGCCTTGGCCAGTGAGATGTCAGCAGTTGTGACAGGGGTAGCCTCCTCTCATCTAGCTCCTCTGCTTCTGCTGTGACAACATGCCCAGGCCAGGCTGCTGAGGATGGGAATCATGGAGTCGACCTGAGCTGCCCTAGCTGTGAGGGCGGAGGCCATCCTAGACCAGCTAAACCTGTCAAATCCCAGGCACAGGAAGGAGCCCAGTCAAGACCAGAGCTGTCCAGCCACGTCCAGCCTAAATTGCAGAATAAACGCTTATTATGTTAAGCTTCGAGCTTTGGGATGGTTTGTTACACACTGTTGTGGTGGCAATAGTTACCTGAGGATCAATAGTCCCTTAGGTGATGGACATGCACCACCGCTTCCCCACTGAGAGTCCTGGCTCAAGTCTCCCATTTCCACCGGGAGACATGGGAGCCGGGTGTAGCATAAGCAGCAGAGGATTCCTGGCCTAGTTCTCTGAACGCATAATTGTCTTCAATCCAAATCTACGGAGCACCCAATAGGTCAAAGACGCCACAGAAAATTTAAAAGGAACGTGGTCACTTCCCACGTAGGGATTTACAGCTATCCGGGCGCCAAGACCACAAGATAGGCGTGGGCATCGCTGTATCCAAGGTGCGGAGGGCAAGCAGGAGGCAGGACCATTTCCAGACTGTGAGTGTCGACTGGGGGTCAGAGGTGTACACGTGTCCTTCTGTGCAGCGCGGCATTCCAGGTGGAAGGCCTCCAGTGAGCTAAAATGACTAGGATACACGTCTAGGGATACAGTTTAACCCCTGCATGGTTCCCAGACCCAAAGCTAAAAGCCTGCCTTTCCAGACCCAGTAAAATGGCCTCAGATGCCATGTGGCTTGCTGAAGCCGCCCTTTAATTTTGAACTTCACACCTTTTAAAACTAAAGTGTACATCCTAACGATCATAAACACCAAATTAAAAGGGAATCAATTTAGGTAATTAGGCTTAAGCACAAAGGATTCTTAAAAGAACCCTACATTTTTCACTGATTCCTAGATTGATTTCTAGTAAGAAAATAAAACCCACCAAGACATGAAGTGTATTGCTGACCTTAATTTTTTACTTAAATATAGTGATCTTTTAAGAGAATAAACCAAAAACACTTTACAGCAAATACTTTACATAAATATAAACGTGCATGTCTACCTCATAATTAAGCAAAATAAACTTTCAGGCACAAGATTTTAATAATCATTTAAGAATGAGACAATGAACCCAAGACAAAGATAACAGGAGCAACAAAAAGACATTTCATAACGCTTCAATTTGTCTTGTCATCCAGCCTACTGGTTAAGGCCTGAGTTTCGTGAATCCTACCTTCCTCGCCAACTGGAAATATTCAATTTGGCTGTACCCAATGTATATCCACATAACAGACGGTTACTCTCTCAAAATAATGTAATAAATACATCACACGCACACACACACCGCACACACACCCTACTTAACCAGCCTCTCAAATAGGGAAGTAATAAGGATTTTGGAATTTTCAAGTTTTCCCACCACTGAAGCACATACATATTAACACCACACATAGAAAAATATGACTCTGCTACAGAAATGAGTGGCATCATGAGAACCTCTAGCTTGTTAAGTTTCCCCAAATCATGTCTTTACTGTGGCTTGCTTGCCATGGCTCCTCAGGTGCTTCGGACTTAAGTCTTCACACCTCGCCGCTCGAACCACAGCGCGGCAGACGTTACACAGAACAAAGAAAAGGCAATTTTAACAATTCAGTTAGAGACTTCAAAACCATGAAAATCAGCATGGACAGCTTCCAGCTGTCTCCAAACACCTGGAACGTTTCCTCTACGTCTGCCCTCTGTGCTCCACTGGCTGGTTCTCTGCCCCCTTCCCACCAGGCTGTGAGCATCTACAGGTCTGTTCCTGGGCACCCTCCAGGGAACAGAGATGACCACGACGGTGCCTGCTTTGAAGGAGTTCGCACCAACCAGAGCTCGAGCAAGAGGAAGGTCCGTGTGTGCACACAGTACTCCAGCTGGTGAAACCAACAGAGGAGGAGTCCATGAAGGGGGCACCCACAGAGACCCCTGAGTGGGGCTGGGGGAGGGGAGAGTGTGACAAGGCACGGAGGCAGGAAGAACAAGTCCAGTTTGGCTGGCAGGAGGGCACTCGTGAGAAGTAGTTTACGCAGGCCAGATTCTTCATTTCCAAAAAGAAAAGATTCCTTACTCTGCTGGGTAAAGCTGGAGGGCTTGGGGAAGGAACCGCCAACAGCTTTTGTGCAGAGAACAAAACGGGAGCTGTGCTAGCAGATGTTACAACCGTGCAGGGCCAGGCAGGACAGATGACGGGGAGAGGGTCTGAGCTCAGAGAGCCTAACTCACCAAGCCCACTGCCACCTGCAAGCACTTCCTATAGAAACAAACATCTTGACCCAACTGGCCCCAAACCACAGTTCTGTCTACATATATCAAGACTCTGGGAGGGAAAAAAAAAAAGAAAGACAGAGGCTTAAATAGATATTTATAGTTCAAGTTCCTGGAACCTGCCCCAGCTTGAGCAAGTTAAGAGCAGTGAAACAATTCTCACATCCAGTAACAATTCAAGTCTCCCAACCATGATCTTTGGCTTCCCTGAGCTTTCATTACCAAGGAATTAAAATGCAATGATCAGTTCATTATCAGTAAGTTCCTACCTGCCATGAAATCCACTGAAGTCTCATAACGGGCTGAGAACCCAGCACAGGGCACTGGCGTGGACCCCTGAGTGGCACGTGGCAGAGTGGCGTGAGCGTGCTGCTGGCCCCCCTTCTCCAGCTCACTGGGGTCACTGTGTGGGTCAAACAGGTGACTCTGCAAGGCTCAACTCTAAGCCCCCACCATGGATCATCTAATTTCTTTCTAGGTCCAGACTGCTTCCCTCCACTAGCTGGGGAGGGAGAGGCCACCTCGAGGAAGAAAAATCACTCTTAATGTTCTTTATACCACTGAACCAAAGGAGACAGAAATTTCTCAGGACACAGTCATTCAAATTACAGAAATGGGCTACTCCATACTAATTATGGGACGGCTTATCACACATTTGCTGCATACAGAACATTTACTAGTCACCAGTTTCCTGCAACAACAGATTCATCTGGAAACTGCACACTGCAGAAGGCAACCTTGTGACTTTCTTCTAGTTGCATATAAAAAATACACATCAGTTTAGGGGTCAGGCACAAACAGTGGTACAAAAGCATGAACAGAAAAACCTTATCAAAACATGTGCTCCTTTCACACTGCACGACTCCTATCCAGATTCTGGTCTGGAAACCGGTGGCCAGATCATTTGCTCAAAGAGGCTTCTTTACCTCACCTCTCTTCCACTCCTAGTCCCCCACTGAAACCTACTGAGAGAAACACACTCATTATGGATCCACATGGAACTAAAAGTCTCATATTTAATCAAGTCACATGCATCAGCACAGCGGCTGCTGGTTTAATCTGCTCCCCCAGCCTCATGTACTTAGGGACTGTTTGGATCTAAGCTGGAGCTAGAAGTAGCCAACACTTCTTCCTTTTGGAATCCAATAAAAGCTCCAATGCACAACTGTTAAGTAGAACCTCTGGTTCTAGTAAGTGAGATTCAGGGGCTGGAGCGGTTGGAAAAGCCTGGACTGGGGGCAAGACACTGGTCCTAAACCAGCACTGCGCAGACGAGGGGCTGAGCCAGCAGAGCTCTGAGGTCCCCCCAGCTGACCCTCTTGGACTCCATCCTGAAGTCCGTTTCTACACAGGCTTCTCAGGCTGGGTCAGACAGAACTTCCTCACCACTTTGTGTCAATAATTGAAAGTGGTTTAAACATGCGTCTATCCTGCAGTTTGAGGTTTCCCTCTCTGCCCACCCCTCAAAGACTGTGTTTCATTTCACTGGTGCAGACCATTTGGCCAAGCTGGTGGCTGCTGAGGTTTACAACTGGATCACTGGCTAGGTGAAGAAATGGCCTTTGAGTAACCTAAACCAGGGCACGTTTGTCTGTTTTTCGTTAACAGTGTTAACCAAATAAGAGATATAAATTCTGTTAGTTCTGCTATAGATCTACTTAAAACTTTGAAACGTGACATTGTTCAAAAATAACACGAGAAAATCACCCATCACCGCTATGTTAAAGATATGCACATCTGAGCGCTCCAGAGCCTCCAACTCCCCCTACAGTTCCTGATCCCCGCATTTTCCTCTCAGCGTGGACTCCACGCTAAAGCAGCCCAGTCTCGCAGCAGATCTGTGCACAAAAAGTTGATTTCGAAAGATCCGGCTCTAGTCATCACTGTCACTGCCAGACTCACTCAACTGCAAGTCATTTCCTATAAAGAGAAAACAAAATCAAACCCAAAGTACACAATTTAAAAATGACTTCCCCACGGTTCTCTGGTTGACTGCCTGGGCTCTCACACTACAGTAAAACCAGGCCAGTTCCATTTAATTAGGGAGGAAAACGGATGTGGCTCAGTGACAGAACTGGTACAGTCAACGTTTTAAAAGAATTTGCCATTTTTGGTATCTGCAAAGCACAGCAATACTGCTCTCTGGGATAAAACAGGGGAGGGATAGGCTAGACATACATGTGTCAATAAATGACAAAAAATATTTATAAATAACTGACTCACTGTCTAGTAGAATTGTTCATATTAAGTTGCTTTATAAAAGTGAAAATTTGGGCTTCCTGTTAAGGAGGCTGAATACTACTTATACTGTGCATACCAGTCATATACTAATCCAGTACCCCCCCGACCCCTCTGGCCAGAATCTTCACGTTACCTTACACCACAAATCTGAACTAGTGAACTCTGTAAAGCCTCGAAGTTTTGTCCAGTGTGCGACATTTAGATTTTAGGAGTGAAGAATGTAAGTTTTCCCATCTAATATAATAAGAATAACAGACTCCAGTTGATACCACTTGGAAAAGAAAAAAAGTGAATTTCTGTATTTCTGGATTACTAATCTCTAGGCCACCTCTCCTCAAAGTTTGTTCTGAGAACCCTGGGGTCCCTGAGACCCTTTCAGAAGGATTCGACCTGAAGGCCTCTCTTTTCTAACTACATATCTATGTGATGCCACATTTTCTTCATATACTTCAACCTAAACAACTTATGGCAACAGATTGAATGCAGAAGCAGATGTAAGAATCCAGCTTTGTACTAAGCCAGATGTTAAAGAGATTGGCAAAATTTTAAAGCAATGTTACTCCTCATATTAAATATTTTTTTATTTCGAAAATTTATTTTTCATAAAAATGTTATTTTTGTTAACAGGTGATGGTTTACTGTTGTTCTTTTAGACGAATTACTATTTTAAGTATTTCTCAGTTTTAATTTCTAATATGGTAAATATTGATAGATATAAGCTACACACACAAAAGCTCTCTGGGGTCCTCAATAAGTTTTACAACATAAAGAGGTCTGAGACCAAAAAAGGTGACATCTGCTGTTCTAGACGTGGGGAAGGCGACGGGATCAACACCAGCTGACAACCTCCAATCAGCAGAGCTAAGTGCCATCACTTACAAAGAAGGTGACATGCACATAAACAGGTCAGTGTAATGGAGCTGAAAACCCAGTTCTGAAATTTCTTACACAATCAATTTGACCCAGGTTCAAACTGATCCATTTGTTTTTCTGGCGGGCGGGGGGGAAGATATAATACACATTACCATTCAGAAAAACAGTATTATGTTACTCTGTATGTTTTCACATTAGGGTTTACCAAATTTGCGCTATTTACTGTGATTTTAGGGTTTATAAATTGGTTCCAGTTGACGATCCTGGTTTAAATAACTCCAGTACTTTACTGTATATGAGGTATGCAAAGATTAAGGTCTTGCCATGGAAGAGCCATGGGCCAGGAGGACTTGGAGCCATGAAGAGCTAACAGAAGTTTAAGGCGCTGATAGGTAGGTAAGATGCACTGAGCCGTTTTTGGCTCTCTTCTTCTAAGGAATAGTTTAGCACTGACTGGGCAAAATGAAGAGCTGAGTTATAACCACAGTAGCTGTCTGGTCGTTCTCCACTGTGAATTCCAAACTCGCAGCGTGAAACTTACTATCCCAAGCCAACTGAGAAGAGCATCAAGTACACCCTGCTCTCCAGAAGCTGGGCCTATGTTAACAGGATAGCAGATAACAGCCTTAACTGATGTCACAACAGTGTTGAACTCACTCAGATAGTAGAGCAAGGCCCAGCACAGTGGTTCTCCACTGGCACCTATTCTAACGCCACAGGGGCACGTGGCAATGCCGGGAGACATTCTGGGCTGACACACTGGGGGAAAGCGGGAGGTGCTCCGGCACCTAAGTGGGTAGAGGCCAGGGATGCTCTTCACCATCCTACAAGGCTGGGGCCGGGCCTCACATCAGGGGTTTACGTGATGTCTACAGTGTGGAGCTGAGAGTGACTCCTGCCTGGCCCGCAGGAGCAGGGTTACCTAGGCTAGCTTCCCGTCACTGCCTCCTGACCTTCCAGCCTCCTCACAGGAAGTCAGACTGGAAAAGAACATCCAACTCCAGGGAGTCGGGAGAGAGGAGGGCACAGAGGCCCTGCACTCTCCCCACCTCCAAGACAAAGACATTTGTGTTTGTTCTCCCCTGCTTTGCTTTACCAACTGCACTGAAAGCCACCAGACGCTATAATGTCCCTTCCTTCCCTCCTGCGAAGGCTAGCTGGCCGCCAAACACCTTCTAAGGGCACAGGTTCCCAACTCTGTGGGCTGTGGGATACCACATTCTGATGGCACTGGGCTCTCAGGACTGTACAGAACCTGGAGGTGGGGGACTGGGTGGGGTCAGGCGGCACCCCTAAAGCCTGGTATATGCAAAAGTACAGAGCCCTGCGGCTCACGTTTCAGCACTCTCCAGAATTCACAAAACCTAATTTGTGCCAATAAGGAAAAGAAAAGAGATGGAACAGATTTCTAGTTTTGTTGCTTTTTCTTTTCTTTTTTTTTTTTTTTACTGTTTGGTAACTTACTCCTTTCTGCTTCAAATTGCCTTTGTCAGGACCCTTTCTTATGCCTTAAGTACCGTCAGGTTTATAGACTCTGGTGTAAGATGAACAGAAGCTCCAGCTCTGGCCTGACGTTCTCTCTCCCCACCCCCAAGCCCCCGCCGCGGCCCAGAAGCGGGAGCACGCACTTACTGAGGGTGCACATGAGCTGGCTGCTTCCCTGCGGCCGGCCGGTTCCGTTGGCGACGGCCGGCCTGCTGTTGTAGGGCTGCTGGTGCGGCGGCTGCGGAGGGGACGCGGGGCCGCCGTCCTCGCCTCCGCTGCTGGAGCTGTCGTCGTCGCTTCCCGACGAGCTCTCGGAGTCCGAGGAGCTGCTCGCACTGCTGCTGCTCATCTGCTCGATGACGTCCACCTCGGCCCTCAGCTCTGGAATAAATGACGGGACGGGGTCAGCGCGTCAAGCCTCTGTAAACAGTAATCTGGCAAAACCAAGAGTGACGAGGAATAACTGAAAATGAACTCCTGCTTCCTGAGTCCTTAAAAACAAACAAAATGACCCAAAGCAAAACCAACAAACAGAAACATCTAACACGTCTCCAGAGAGACAATGGAAACATTTAATTCACCCAAAATAACCAAAAAGCAGACTGCTCCAGGATAATGGTTCTTCTGAGAAATGAATTAAGTCTATTTTGCCTTTATCTACTTTAAAAAAAAAGAATTATGAATTATGGGATTAAACACCAAATAAGAGGAGAGCAACGTTCTGCTCATGGGCTGAGAAATACCTGACCAGGAACCGGAAGGTCTGAGCACTTGCTTTGGATCCACCTCTAACCAGCAGGGAGACCCAGGTGGAAGGCAATGAATTTTCCAAGATTCTCTGGAAAAAGGAAGGGCCACAGCAGACAGCCTCTGGGGGCCTTTCCAGCGTTCACGTTCCACAGGTAAACAAGGCTCGCAGGGGGAGCCGTGGTGGCTGAAGAAAGATGGCGGGACGACACCCCTCCTCTGTGCTTTACACATTTGACTTACGGCCATGCCTTCAGGTACCGCAATGTTAATGTAAAGCAGGGAAGGAAACACATGTTCTACCTGACCATTTTAATGTGAGTGAGTACATTAACGATTCACCATAGGCTACATCAAGGAAGATGCCAGATTTTCCTGTCCAAACCTACTATGAGGCCTTAAATGACTATGGTTCCTTTAAGCATAACTGGTAACAACAACCACTCATGGTCCAATTCCTGTTCGACTAAAGTGAAAACTTCCATAGACAGCATTCCAATATCCATGAGAAAAAAAAAAAAATCCAGAGGCTTAAGAACTGTGTACCATGCAGAGAGTGATCTCGTTTGTGAAAAGACAGTATGTCCACAGGGTGGAAAGGGCAAACTTCCCAAGGGCAACTTTTTTATCTTTTCCTGTTTACTACTGTTATGGGTTTAACTTTGTTTCATAGAACTTCACAAATACGAAATATAACACTTACTTGCATAACTTCCCAAGTGTCTGGACAACTAAAACCATCCACTGTGTGGGGGAGAGAACCAAGGTGACTGCCTCTGTCTTGGTTTTACCTCGGAGAGCCTGACCAGACCTCTAAGTCCTTCTAGGCCAGCGTCCCCAGTGTCCCAGGCGCTATCATATTTACGCACTTTTGTTAATACAAAGCAGTGGTCGTGGAATTTAACCTAGACACTATACTAACACTGGCACACTTGGTTTTTACCCCCAGTACCTTGTAATTCTCTTCTTTCAAAGCCTTAAAAGGTGTGCTGTACGGACCTTTAGATGGCAGGCAGGCTTGTTTAAACCTCAGGCCTCTAAGCAGAAAGCTGCAAAGACAGCCACAGCTCAGGTCACTGTCCCGGACTCTCCCTTGTCAAACGAGCCAAGCGGTAAACCTCGCCTCCCCGCCCCGCCCCACCCCGTCACCTGTGGAACGGCAGGCCCTGCGGAAACTGTTACGATGGCGGAGAATGCCCATGCCGCCGTGTACATGGCCTCGTGATCTCCACGACAACATCAATACCCTCCTCCAAGTTGCTACCATGGCCCCAGAAAACGCTCTCTACCTCTTTTGATATCATCCAGCTGAGGTTCAGGTGAGGGGTTATCCTTCAAAGGAGAGGTCTTGGGTCCAACCGGAGGCTTTGTTGGAGCTCTGAATGGCACAGGTGGCGGAGGCGGTGGTGGCTGTGATGGCTGTGGGGGACGCGCAGGCTGCTGTTCCATTCGGGCTTGGATTCTACTGCTCCCCTCAGCTCTGAAATGAGATACGGATTTTAAACTGGAGGGGCAAGAACAGTGGTTCTCAGGTTTGCCTCGCTTACCAAGCACCTGGAAGTCTCTGCAGAACCCCAGGATCTTTACAGACAGCTTCCAAATACTGATACTTGTTAATTTTATCACACAAACTACTCATTCTACTGCATTCCAGTTCTGCACCGTGCACCAGAGACACAGAGACGAATAAAACAGACTCGCTGCCCTCACGGAGCTCACATTTTATATCAAGCAGCAGGTAAGACACAGAGGTGGGATACAGTGTGATTACGAGAACCCATTTTAATAACGGAAAATGTAACTATTCACCTTGTGTGCAGTATAAAGTTACAATTACATGTGAGTTATTAAACTAGCTCTTGAAACACTGGCCTGTTAGCACTTTTCCCCATTATCTATACACTGCTTGCTCATTCTGTCACAGGCCAGCTCCTGCTGGCAGGCAGGCAGAGCACTGCACCCCAGACCAAGGAAATGCTACCCATGAACAGTTTCTTTTGTAAATGGACCAGCTCCGCAGTTGTCAGACTTTGGTGTCCACACAGATCACCTGGGGATCTCGTTAAAGTGCAGATTCTGACTTAGTATGTCCTGAAATTCTGCACTTCTAACAAACACCTAAGTGATAAAATACTGCTAGTTGCCAGATGACACTGAGTAGTAAGTCAAACTCCCACAAGCATCAGCTCTCAGAGGCCTAAGAGCAGCACCTGGTTGGTGGAGGTAATCAACACAAACACACTGTGAGTCACAATCTCACTGATCCTCAGTCTCGTCATATGGGTGTGTGTGTGTGTGTGTGGTGTGTGTGTGTGTGTGTGTGTGCAAGGGTAACAACACCACCTTTTCAAAAGTTATTTGTAAAGATTAGCTAATGCACGTAAAACATCTAGCACAGTGCCTGGCACGTGGTAATAAATAAATAAAGTACCCTCAATAAATGGTAGGTACTTTTACTCTTTGTGGAATGAGTAAAGAAAAATGGCTTGAGGAAGCAAAACAGAAAAACATCAAATACTCTCTTTAAAATTTAATTACTCTATTACAATAATTATTGTATCACGATATAAAAATAGAACCACTGGGTTACTTCTATTTACAGGATGAAATTTGACTTTAAAATAAAATCTAATTGGCTTCACATGACACGTGTAATGTCTGTTGAATTAAAAATTAAAGAGAGCTCATTATTCAAAAAAATAGATAAAGCTTTACTTTGGTGTAATAATGATCTCAAATGTACCTTGTAAAAATTTTATGTTTTCACTCTAATGAAGAATATATATTATTAAATTATTCTTTCATAATTTTAAGTGTGTAAATTTAAACCTTATCCCTTTGGTGGAACTATATCAACAATCACGAAATTAATAAAATGGATTTAATCATACAGTACACTCCTTTCTCCAATGTTTTCTCTGTTTCAGGTCTTAAAAGCATTATCTCTCTTTATTGCCTTTGAGGAAAAGATATTTTATTGACTTGTCTGAGAAGAGAGAGGTGGAGCTGCTGAGACTGCCAACAGGACACGAAGCACCCAGGTTCTCACATCCTTATAAAATAACTGAATAGGTAATGTAAATCTATAGAAACGGCACATTGATCCGCATCTGCTTCTTCACATACCTTGTTTTCTTGACCTGGATGCTGCTGCTAAGCTTTTCCAGCACATATTCTCCAGTGTCGTGATTGATGATAAGCACACAGTCCTTCTGGTAAGGCCGCTTGTTCCCCTTGAACACAGTCATCGGTGGTGTGGATCCCTACATGCCACAAAAGTACAAGTCAGACAATCAAACCAAACACACCAGTTATGCATATCAAAACTGAATTTACAGGTGGCTTTACCTCATCACATCTTTTATCAGAGCTACTCAAAAAGGAACAGAATGAACCGATTTGTATTTTAACTCCTACTGGCTTCCCAAGCAAAAATAAAGAGGAAATAACAATACGGCAAGAATCTGTGACTGTGCAACTGGCTCTAAGTAATCAAGAAATAAATATAAAATTTTAAAATTACTGTACATTTTTCCAGGGATTTGGGAAATGTTACAAATAATGGTAAAATGTGAACTGAGAAACATAAATTATGCATTACGTGTCTGACACTGAGAAGAGCTCTCACTATGAGCAGTAAAGCTAGTGAGTGACCTCTGTACTTCCTTGTAATAGGAAAGTCCAGGCTTCCCCCCATGCCAAGTAACCACAGAGCATTCTCCAACGGCAGCTCGTTATTCTGGCTGGTTCACAGTAAGTACATCATTCCACTCACCCACTTAAGCCCTTCAATCACTACCCATCACTCTGAGGCCAAAGAAGAAAATCTTTAAACGAGCCACCTGGCCCTTCCACTGTGCCCGGCTCCACTCGCCGCAGGCTTTGCAGGCTCCAGAGCAGGAGCTGGCCTTCTCTCAGACCCAAGCTCTTTCTTGCAGGGATTTAACAGGGCTTCTGCCTGCAACATCCCACCCTCTCCTTCCCTTTTAATTATTCAACATTCAAATCTGCTCAAAGGTCATTTCCTCAGGGAAGCCTTCCCAGATTTTCCAAAATAAGTGCTACGCTTTCTTATATTTATTTAAATTCCCTAAGGGCAAGAAACGTGCTTGTTTTGTTCAAGACTGTATTCTCAGTACCTAGTAGTGAGCCAGCACCCAGTAGGTGGTCATTAATATTTGCCAAATATAGCGTTTAATCCTCTGTATGGAATCAGAAACTGCTTGGCTGCTTGACTCCTTATTCATACAGTAAAAATTAAGAGTTGGAAGAGACCTTAGGGACCAATGATGTAACCTCTTCATTTTACATTTGGGAAACCAAGGTCCAAAGGGAGATGATGTAACTTGCCTAAGGCAACAAGTAATGAGATAGCAGTTTGAACTAGCAGACAATAAGTTTTCCCCAGCACAAAGCTTCCCAGGTCTCCCTGTCCAGAGCCTTTTCATTCTATCACTGGTTACCGAGAACTGATGTTCCAGGACAGGGCTGGGACATGCACTGACCCATGGTCATTAAGAGTATTTTGTCTGATCCTTTGGGCTTTGTGATCAGAGCGCCGCCTCGGGCAAGGCTTCTCCATTCAGCTTTTAACCGGGTTCCTCAGCCCTAAATGAGCTGAAGGCTCTGCACTTCTGGTTTCTGCCTGAAACCACCAGCCTGCACATCATCCCTTTCCGGACTCACGATGCGTGTCGACCATGCTCCTGCCCTCTGCACTCCTAAGCTGCTGCTTTACTTCCACAGGGCACCTGGGCCTTTCTCTCTGTAGCTGCTGGGGGGAAGCTACGTGTGTCTAAGGGAGGGGCCAGGTGTCCACACAGGAACCTTGTCTACTTTGGGACAAATGGGGGAAAAGGGAGCTTGGGGAAAATGACAAATAATTATTTTTACTCAAGTACCTGGGAAGCATGAATTCTACCCCACCCTACCCCCAAAATTCCTTTTTCCCTTATACTGGCACTTTAGAAATCTAGAAATATTTAAATAGGAGGAAAATCAAATTGCAATAATATAGAATATGAGGATTCACTGTGATTCCACATTAAAAACAACAAAAGTGGGATAAAACCTACAGGGATATGTGGCAGCGTAATTGTGACTTCATCTCCTTTGCCGACCTGAAGCTCTCCTTCACAGGAAGTGTCTATAGATGCCGGCTTAAAGTCATCTAAAGGGAAAGGAAAAAAGCATTTATCCACCAGGTTACTTTTGCTAAGGGTTTGCAGGGCATTCCTATGTAAGAACTGAAATTTTTTATAACTCAAATAAATGGAAAATACACACCATTTAGAATTTTTCAAAAAGCAATTTCATTGTGGACAGCTTCTCATATAGAACAGCAGATAGAATAATACCACGAGCCGTGTGTACCATCACCCAGCTCTGGGACAATCTTGTCTCATCTATACCTCCACATACTTTTCTTCTCATTCTCAGTGGATTATTTTGAAGAAAAAAGGCTAGAATTTACACAACATTTTATTAAGCAAAGATATCCCCTTCCGCCAAATGACAGATGAAAAATTAATGTCTTATTATCCACAATGAGGTGTTTTACTAGGGTTATTAAAAGGATCAAAAGGAACAGAGCATATTTTTAAGATCCTGTGATTGTAAAACCCAATATGAAATATGAAAGGCCATAGCACCATATAAGCTGATTTCATTTTGATAGGAACTGCCACACTCCAGTTCCATAGCTTTAACAAGGATTACTCCTGTAGATGTCTGGAGCAGAAGGTTGAACTGTATTTCCAAAGGTT
This sequence comes from Hyperoodon ampullatus, assembly GCF_949752795.1. NCBI lineage: Eukaryota > Metazoa > Chordata > Mammalia > Artiodactyla > Ziphiidae > Hyperoodon > Hyperoodon ampullatus. The sequence continues at coordinate 31,252,082 of NC_136918.1, forward strand.
AATCCTGCCCACGTTTCTGAATTGCAGTTAAAGCACAGCATGAACAGCCAGCCACCTTACTCCCTTTTAACACAAACCTGCCTCAAACGGCAGGCCAGGTGCTTCTGTGAAGTGTCTTATTTACATTCCACATTGCCCTTCACTCTGCTAAAACATCAACTCAGTAAACTGCTCAGGAAATGACGCTCTTATCATATTCCCAATACCCTCCCTCTGAAAGGGCTGACCTGTTGTCAGGAGAAAGCAGAGTAATGGCCTGGCAAGTGACCACAGGAAAACAGAACTGCATTATCTAACACACTCTCTTCCAAGGTGTTGAGTCACGTGTAGGAGGAGCTCCTCTGACAAAAACAAGTCTTAACCAGCACTGGGGCTACCAGGAAGGGAAACCAGGAGCCTGCGAATCACAGCGGGATGCTCAGTCAGCCAATTCTTCACCCAGGACACAGAGTGGAAGGGCCCTCTCTCAATAGAGTCTGTAACCATGGAGAAAAAGGAGGTCCAGCATAATGACTATCTCCACATTCCTTAGGCCTGCTCGCTCCTGCTTCCAGACACAGATCAAGCGCTAACTTATTCCTGGCTCTCAAATCCTAATTTTATTCTTCACCCACAAGGGACTTGGTCCCGAGGAAAAGTTGGGGTAGTCCAGGTGACCTCAAAAGACATCAAAATCACACGAAAAGCTAGCATGGAGACATGGAGGAGGGAGACTGATGAGGCGCAGAGAGGATGTGGATTCTGGGGCTGCAAAGGGGATGAAGCACTGCGTCAGGGAGGGCAGAACCAAAACGGACGAGGGAAGAAAAGTGAGGAAAACAGGGAAGAAGAGAATGGAATAGGAGGGAGTGGACGCGGATCCCGAGGAAACGACAAGCGTTTCCTTGAAGCGTGGAGACCCCCAGTGGGGTCATGGCGGAAAGGGGGCTACAGAGAAGAGCTGGAGCCTGATGTGGTGTCGCAACCTTTCAGAAATAAGAGGGGGAGCGTCAGTGCGCGGGAGGGCTGGACGCGGCAGGAAAAGGGGCCAATGGTCTTCGGAATAAGAGTTTGATACCACGAGGCAGAGAAATAGTGGGAAGGGAGTAAAGTTCTGGTTTGGGAGTGAGCTGGAAAAAACCCGAGGTTCCGGCGGATCCGGGCTGAGAGGAAGGGAGCTGACGCTGGCAGGGCTCCCTGGACACCGGAGGGGCTAAGGGCGGCCAGGGGCGGCCGTGGGGGCGCGGACTCACAGCGGATCGTGTGGAAGGAGGCCCGCGGCCGCTTCTCGAAGCTCTCCCCGAGCCGCAGGCAGTGCTCCTCGCGGTCCAGCAGCGGGTTGGCCGTCCCGTTCATGGCCCCCCCCGGGCCTCGCGCCCGCACCGGTGCACTCCTGGCGCGCCCGCGGCCCGAGCTGCCGGTACCGGCGTCCGGGGGAGCCGCGCTCCCGGGACAGCGCTCCGGGTCGCGCGGGGATCCGAGCCGGAACCCACCCGCGTCCGGAAGCAATTCCTGGCCTCCGCGTCCGGAAGGTGGACGACTCTGAGGAAGCGGGGCTCCGGAACTTCCGGCGCCGAGGAGGGACTTCCGGGCCCGGAGCGGAAATTGCGGGGGCGGTGCCAGGGCAGAAGGACTCCGCCTGAGAAACCCTATTCGAGGCCTTCATGGGCGGTTCTCCAGTCGAAGGGTTTTTCCGCTGTGGCTCCCAAATTTTGCTGCCGAGGCTGGCCTAGCTGAGGGCTCAGCGAGCCCGGCCCCACCCTCCAGGTGAACCTAGGAACTGATGACGGGGTCCCAGCGCGCGAGGGACTAGGTTCACGCCGTCCTCTCAGGCCCTCGCGGCCGGGCGGCCCGGGTTATCCCGTGTATCCTGGGGACCCCACGCCACGCGTCTCTGAGTCTCTTCCTCCCCTTCGCGTGCCGACGGCGACGCGAGGCCCTTAGTCCCTGGGAAGTGACGCCCCCTCTGGTTCATAAGACTCAGAGTCTCAGGCCACCCGGGCTTAGCTCTGTTTTCCCCGAAAAACACTGAGTCTCCGGTCCTTGGAAACGGTGACCCTCCTTCTGTCTGTGAATTGACCACCCGCTTCCAGTTCGTGCAGCCGTTTTGGTTGTTTGTAAGACACCCCTCTCACGGACACCCAACGTTGATGAACCCAAGGTTTCTCAGTCAGTTCTCGGCAGTGACCTTTTTCTAAACCAGAGCGATTTTTTGTATTAGTTAACTTACTCTGGTTTGAATTACAGTTCTGTGCGTGAGAGCCCTCGCCGCTGAATGTCAGCCCTCTGAAGGCAGGGGCTGTGTCTTGGTCATTGTGAACGATTCTGTAGCGGGGCAGGGATTTGTGTAAGGTCAGTACCTAGTAAATGTTTGCTGAGTTGAACTGTTAGGTGAAAGAACTGTTGTAGGACCACTAACTCAGCATCTTTAAAAAACTGTTCTAGAACCCCCCAACCGGAGTCTCATTGTTTTTCCTGCGAAACACCCGATGCAGCCTGAGGCTTGGACCCAACCTGAGGGACCACATCTGAGAAAACCCTGCCTGTGTCTGCAGTATCCGCTTGAATTCCTCAGGTTGTTCAGGAATGGAGAATCTCCAGCAATGTTAAATATATTACCATCAACTTAGGAGATGGCTGCTTTGCAAAGGAAAGGGCTTCAGGCAAGGATTCTCAGCTCTGAAGAAGAGGAGAAACTGACAAGAGACCAAGCTTTAGTGTCTGATTTTAAACAGCAAAAACTGGAAAAAGAGGCTCAGAAGAACTGGGACCGTTTTTACAAAAGACATAGCACTAATTTCTTCAAAGATAGACACTGGACCACCAGAGAGTTTGAGGAGCTCAGATCATGTAGAGAGGTAAACTAATATTACACCTCATTTGAGCTGTTCTTCATTTAGAATGTGTAGAAGAGGGGGTGTTTTATTGCATTCCCAGGGGGAGTGTGAGATAATTTATGAAACCTCTCAGAGGCTTCATAAATTTTTGTACCTTAGATATACACTGTTTGTCTCAAGTAGTTTTAGCAGTTGCTGAATTGTATAATACAGAGGAGAAAAGACGCTCTAACTGCAGTCCTGTTGTCTAACAAAGGCCAGTCACAGAATTTTGAAATCAGTGACTGGTGGGGCTTTCAGCCACTTCACACCGACATATCAGGCCATCAGCATCATGCTTCTGTATTATGGCAAGAGAAGGAAAAGTAGATAAATATATGCTTTTTTTGTAAGTTAAAAAAAAGGGGGGCATTTTCTGTTTCTTTAAAGCTAATCTGAAAGTTGTAAGTATTAAATTCATGATGAATGATTTAATGATTCATTGACATTAAATCAACATTGATTGATTTAATGACATCGACTTAATGATTCAATGACAGGTTCATAATAATAATAATGGTGAACACTTTATCATGCCCGTTTTCTAGAACTTTACATGTGTTCTGTCACATAAGCCTTATAATAACATGGTGAAGTTTGGCATTAGTATTATCCCCACTTGCTGATGAAATTGAGGCACAAAGCCGTTTAAGTGATTTGTCCAGTGATAGAAGCCGGGGCGAAGGGAGGAGTCCAGATTGGAGTGCACGCGGTTTAACCTCAGAGCCGATTCTGTTAACCGTTATGCTGTGTTTTCTCCACACCAAACTGCCCAATGTTGGACGAGGTATCAGTGGCTTTGGGTTCTCAATTCACTTAATTGTCTCCTCCATGGGGGCAGAGACCTTGTCTCATGTTCTGGACCTTTTCGTTTTTTCTTCATTATGTAGATGTAGTGTACTGTAACTTTGGGTTCTCTTTCCTCAGTTTGAAGATCAAAAATTGACTATGCTTGAAGCTGGCTGTGGGGTTGGGAACTGTTTATTCCCGCTTTTAGAAGATCCGAATATCTTTGCCTATGCCTGTGATTTTTCTCCAAGAGCAGTTGAATATGTCAAGGTTGGTGCACCAGCTGTGTGTTTTGTTATATTTTCCTAGACTTGTTGGACCTGCCTTCTACACCCATTTGCCCAATTTTAGTCCTCTCCCTGAAGCTAACCAGCTATGATCACTGTGAACCTCGTTTTCCTGTTTACATGCATGTATAATATATACAGAAACATAGCAGTATTCAGAAAAGTAGAAAGAAACACCAAACAACATCCTTATCCTTGTATCCAGATTTAATGCTTGCCAGCATCTTGCTATGTTTGCTTTATAGACTTGCTAAACTGTTTTAAAGTAAGTTACAAACGTTGACACGCTTCACTCCTAAATATGTATGCCTACATCTTCAAAAAAAAAATGAGGACTTTTCCTACATGACTACAATATACTTATCATGTCTGACAAAAATAACTGTAATTCCCTAATGTCATTAATACCCAGTCTGGATTCAGATTTCCCCCGATAGTCCCAGGTGTCTTTAATAGCTATATTTAATTAAGGACTACATCTTACACTTTATTATGTACCTTAAATCTCCTTAGCCTAAAACATTCCTGCCCTTCCCCTTGACCTTTTTTCCCCACTGACATTGAATTTTCGGAGAGCAAGCCATTTTCTATAATGAGGTACCACATGCCAAATTGGGTCTGATTGTTTCTTTTAATCATTGTTTAACTTGTTTCTCTATTTCCTGTAAACTAGAAGTTAGATTTAAATGAGGTAAAATACTTTGGGCAAAAATACTTTAACAGCTGATGTTGTTTCTTTCATATTGCATCCTATCAGGAGTCAGTAGTGTAATCTCGCTGTAAGTGATGCTAGTTTTGATCGCTGGGTTAAGGTAGTAACTACCTAATTCCTTTGTTGTGCAGGTATTTTCTTTTTGTCACTAACAGATATGTGGGGGATACTTTGGCAACATGCAGATATGTAGTTTTCCATCAACCTTTCACAGTTTTAGCATCTATTAGGCTTTTTAAATAGTGGCATCACATTGTGCTATAACCTGCTTTCTTCACTCTATGTTATATCTTGCCGAGTTTTTCATCCTAGTACATGTAGGTCCACTGCATTTCATTTACCTGTTGTAGTATTCCATAGAACGGATATGCCATACTGTAACAATTGCCTTGTTGATAATTGTTTGAATTGTTTCTAATTTTTTGCTCTTACAAGTAGGGTTAATGTAATCAAAATTGTACACATGCCCCAAAACACATGTGTGCACTTATTTTTGTGGTGAATAATAGAATAGAATTCCTTGGAGAAAGGATACATGTTGAAATTTAAGTAGATAATGCCAAGCTTCCATCCAGAAAATTATACCGATTTATAATTTCACCAATAGTATAAAGATATTTTTTCCTCTATGCCCTTAACATTTGACATCAGTCTTCTTTATATCTCCCAACCTTATGGGCAAAAAGTACTGTCTCCAATTATTTATTTATTTATTTTTGGCTGCGTCATGTCTTAGTTGTGGCATGCGGGCTCTTCTTTGCAGCGCACGGGCTTCTCTGTGGTTATGGTGCGCAGGCTCCAGAGCACGTGGGCTCAGTAGTTGCGGTGTGCGGGCTCTCTACTTGTGGTGCTCGGGCTTGGTAGTTGTGGTGTGTGGGCTTAGTTGCCCCACGGCATGTGGGATCTTAGTTCCCTGACCAGGGATCCAACCCACATCCCCTGCTTGATCTGTGACCCAGGATGTGATCTATCCTGGAGAATGTTCCATGTGCACTTGAGAAGAAAGTGTAATCTGCTGTTTTTGGATGGAATGTCCTATAAATATCAATTAAATCTATCTGGTCTGTTAATGTCATTTAAAGCCTGTGTTTCCTTTTTAATTTTCTGTTTGGATGATCTGTCCATTGGTAAAAGTGGGGTGTTAAAGTCCCCCACTATTATTGTGTTACTGTCGATTTCCTCTTTTATAGCTGTTAGCAGTTGCCTTATGTATTGAGGTGCTCCTATGTTGGGCGCATATATATTTATAATTGTTATATCTTCTTCTTGGATTGATCCCTTGATCATTATGTAGTGTCCTTCCTTGTCTCTTTATTTAACATTCTTTATTTTAAAGTCTATTTTATCTGATATGAGAATTGCTACTCCAGCTTTCTTTTGGTTTCCATTTGCATGGAATATCTTTTTCCATCCCCTCACTTTCAGTCTATATGTGTCCCTAGGTCTCAAGTGGGTCTCTTGTAGACAGCATATATATAGGTCTTGTCTTTGTATCCATTCAGCGAGCCTGTGTCTTTTGGTTGGAGCATTTAATCCATTCACGTTTAAGGTAATTATCGATATATATGTTCCTTTACCATTTTCTTAATTGTTATTGGTTTGTTTTTTAGGTCTTTTTCTTCTCTTGTGTTTCCCACTTAGAGAAGTTCCTTTAGCATTTGTTGTAGAGCTGGTTTGGTGGTGCTGAATTCTCTTAGCTTTTTTTTTCGGTATGCGGGCCTCTCACTGTTGTGGCCTCTCCTGTTGCGGAGTACAGGCTCCGGACACGCAAGCTCAGCGGCCATGGCTCATGGGCCCAGCTGCTCCGTGGCATGTGGGATCTTCCCGGACCGGGGCACGAACCCATGTCTCCTGCATCGGCAGGCGGACTCTCAACCACTGCACCACCAGGGAAGCCCCATCTCTCTATTTATTAAAGTCCTTATTTACATTAAAGAAAAGTTTGATATTTTTTTCCATAATGCTCTTATACATGTGTTGAAACCATCAACCAAAATGTACTGGGAACACACTTGTAGTTAAAAAAAAAAAAAAAAGTTAGGTTTTATTAGCTTGCTGCATCAAGGGAAAATATACCCAGAAGAACTGTGGGAGCATCTCAATAAAGGAAGTTGGAAGGACTTTTCATAGGGTTAAGGGAGCAGAGGCTGGTTTTGGATTATCATCCCTCTGGAGTTACATGCTTCTAAAATGCTCAGTTTGGAATATGTGATAGACTGTGTACTCAGTTTAAAATGATTGGTTAATATATTTAAAACAGGTAACCAACAAGGACCCGCTGTATAGCACAGGGAGCTCTGCTCAATACTCTGTAATAACCTAAATGGGAAAAGAATTTGAAAAAGAATTGGTACATGTATATGTATAACTGAATCACTCTGCTGTACACCTGAAACTAACACAACATTGTTAATCAAGTATACTCCAATATAAAATAAAATTTTTTAAAAGGAAAAAAATGATTTGTTAAAATGAAATCTTGTCTGTTGTAGCAGTATTGAACACTACATGCTTTCATGTGCATGTGCAAATGGTTCATTACTATTTTACCCAGTTACAAAGTGATCATTGATTTCTGTGCAGCAGTGTACACGTAGAAATAGGATCTCCTTTTGATGCTGTGTTTTTCTCTATGTATCAACATGGATGTGGTGTTAAAATTATTTTGTGTTTTTCTCCTCTCTAGCAAAATCCTTTATATGACACAGAAAGATGCAAGGTATTCCAGTGTGATCTGACTAAAGATGACCTTCTGGAACACATGCCCCCAGAGTCTGTGGATGTTGTCATGTTGATATTTGTGCTCTCTGCGGTTCACCCTGATAAAATGCGCCTCGTCCTACAAAACATTTACAAGGTTAGTGATTGGGAACCTGCACTTGAGGGTTAGATGTCCTGATCTTTTCACTGACCTTCCCTCTGAGGCTGACGTGCTGTCTCGATTGACAGAGTCTCCCCGTTCTCATGAGGTGGGCTGCGTAGTCAGTGTAGGGAAGAAAGTTCTCCTGCATAAAACATCCACCCTAAATTCTCATTTGCCTGGTGGCCATCGCTGCCCTTCAGAGCTTGGCCAGCCTTGGAGCAGGGCTGATTTTGCAGCTGCCTAGGATCTGCGGAGTCTTGCTGTAAAGTGAGAGGAAGCATAGTTCAGTGCACAAGAGCACACAGTCTGGAGTCAGGGTGCCTAGAATCAAATCTGGCTCCCCTAATGTAGGCCACTTCCTTTACCTTTCTGAGCCTTCATTTCGTTACCTGTGGAATGTTGAGATAATAGTTCCTAGATCTTAGGATTTGGGGGAGATTACATGAGATGTGTTTTAAGTGCTTAGTGCAGTGCCTAGAAATGGTGAGTGCTCTTTAAAAGTCAGCTGTGGTCGTCATTGTTGTTACTCCCATCATTGTTGTTAGACTGGGGAGAACCCAAGCTGCTGTGGCCGCCAGGAGGCTGCTGCAGCACTCAGGGGGTAAAGCATCACTCCTAAGTCATGTGACTCAAAACAGGCCACCTTTTTGTTCTTCTCTGGGCCTCAGTTTTCTTGTCTGTAAAATGGGGGTGGCTTTCACTCATGGGGTTATTGTGAGATGCAGGAAAGATCAGGTTCGAGGTGCTTTGTAAACTACAATAGAGGCTCTCTTAGTTGTACAAACAGTGGGTAACCATGTTGATTAACTTAAAATCAACTAAGTCAAGAAATGATTTTTAAAAATGGTACCTTCTTACCGTAAACATTTTATTAGAAGTTAAAATATGTTAATACTCACTTATCATTCTTTTCATGTAGAGCCAAGGCCTTTTCTTTGAGTGTGGGGCCATTTATCTTACATAAATCACACATGTAATAGAGTTTTGGTTTCTTTACAGCAAGAACTTAAAAACAATTGAAAAGTAATATGAGGGCAGATTCTTTTATATTTTTACCCAGACTTTCATAGTTGATTCTCCCATGCTTAATTAAACAGAAGTTTGTTCAGTGCTTGTTTAACAAGTCTTTCCAAAGTATTCAACATACTTTTCATAGGAAATAAAACTGCCTTCTGTTCACGTTCGTATTGCATTGTTTATATGCTCGTATATAGTGATAAATCTCAGAACAACAGCACAAGCAAGCTTGGGAATGAACACCAGTGACTGATGGGAGCACCAGCTCCCCGGGAGGCCCTGGAGTGTAATGGCGCATGATCTAAAGAGCCTGGGAGCCTCACCTGCTCAGGGGGTCGTGGCTTCAGTCAGTTTACAGAGAGAGTGGAAAGTGTCCAGCAAGCTGAGGAAGTGGACATTAATTGAGAACCTCTGTATATGTAGAGCTGTACATTAAAATTTAACCCTGGTTCATGATGTTTTAAAAGAGCAGTGAGGTAGAAATTTCAAATGCTGGAAACCTGTTAGGGAATAACTATTCTCACTGAAAACAATTTTTTAAAAAATTCAGATATTGCCACATTGGTTTTAGCCCTCTGCTTGTGAGGTTTTGTAAGGTTTTTTCCTCCTTACCTCTCCTTTCCCTGCCCTGGCATATGAACAGATGAGAACCCAGCATATATCCACAGATGGGCATGGGACTTAAGCCGGGTAAAGAGGGAAGAGGGGACCGATGGGAGGATCCCTGATTTGATGACTCAGTTGAAGGTGAAGGTTTATGAAAGATGGGGAATTAGAGAAAGAGCTGGAAAAATGGTGGAGGGGGTGGTTGGAGAGTGACTTGTGTGACATTGAGAGTACGAAGGGGTTATACTTTACAGTGTTGACAAGACCTTAGGACATTACTGTGGGAGCGAGTGATTAAGGTAGGGTGGAGGATGAGATCTTTGGAAGAGGCCAGCATATTTGGAAGCATAATCCATGTGCATGTTGAAATTGATGGGGATTAAGAATGGAGTAGTATGAGGATAAAAGCATAAACCAGAAGATGCATTCATCATGAAATGGTGGGAAATGACCCTGGAACCAATAGGTAACTAACAATAAGGGATAGTGGGTGATATGATATGATGACAGGAGATTCAGACCTGAAGCTTGGGGAGGAGAAAGGGGAATGCACAGAAAGTAGCAGTGGGGCAAGGAGGACCCCAGCCCCATTCCCACGCCCAGTGATACAAGGACCATGGGAGAAAGCACAGCCTGACTTGAGAGGTTGCAGGGAAAACTGTGTCCTCAGGGGACAGTCAGGTTTTTGTTAGCACAAGAATGTGAAGGGAACATTCAGGATACCAGTGATTTCACTGATGGAGGGTTTTGGGGATTAGGAAGGAGTAGAAGGTAATAGGGGCAGAGTAAGGAGTGTCTGGAACTTTGCTGGGGACGAGAGTGCCCACTGTCAGTGTTCTATCCATCATTAGACTGGAGGTCCTAGTCAGCTGGAAAAGACCAGAAGAAGGAATAAAGGGTTTTAGAATGAGAAAGAAACAGAACTCATTATTTGCAGATAATATGATTGTCTAATGAGAAAATATTAACAGAATTACATAAGTGTAAGATGAGTGTGCTCAGTGCCACAGAACTGTACACTTAAAAAAGTAACATGCATTGTGCAATCTTACTTTTCCACTTCATGTTACGTGTTTTGTTTTACTCTTTGTTTGATTTTGAGTTTTTTGGTAGACTTTTTTTTTTTTTTTTTTGAGGAAATTGACAGCTGATTTTAAATTTACATGAAGGAACAAAAGAGTCAAAACACTCTTGAAGAAGAAAGCGATGGGGAGATTTATACCCTACCAGCTATAAAGGCTTGTTACGACTACAATTATTAAGACACAATGGTATTGGCAGAGGGACAGACAAATTGACAAATGGAATGTGATAGCTTAAAAGCAGATCCATATATGTATGGAAATTTGATAGTTGATAGAGGTGACATTGAAGATCACTGGGAAAAGGACTGCTCAGCAAATGATTCTGGGACTGTTGGTAGTCCACGTGAGAGAAAAACAAAAATTGTATTCCTACTTCACATCCTATACAAAAGTCATTCCAGGTGGATTTAAAGACAAATGGAAAAGACAAAAGATTAAACCTTTCCGAAGAAAACATAGGAGAAAATCTTTGACTTCAGAATAGGGAAAATTTTCTCAAAGATTCAGAAACATTCTATGCATAAACATGATGGTAAAAAAAATTAAGAGTTTCTGTTCTTCAAAAGACAGTATAATACAAAGAAACTGAAAAGACAAGGTGGGAAAAGTAACTTAAAATCTACTCAACTGAGGGACTTCCTTGGCGGTCTAGTGGTTAAGATTCCGAGCTTCCACTGCATGGGGCATGGCTTCGATCCCTGGTCTCTTAATATCCAGAATGTATAAGGAATTCCTGAATAACAGTAAGAATGACAATAGAAAAATGAGCAAACAGTCATTTTATAGAAGAGAACACACAAATAGTTAACATATGAAAAGATAACCTCAATAACCCAGGAAATGGAAAATAAAATCATAATGAGACACCGTTAGATTAATAAAGTTAAGTCTGACAGAGCCGGGTATTAATGAGGATATGCCTATTCTTTACTTAAATGGAAACATACAGCATGTTATCTATATTTTAGTATATAATGAAGTGTTATATTAAAAGAAAAGTTAACTTGAGCTGTCCCAGTCCATACCTGGCCCCTTTCTTATAGTAACAAATTCCATTTCAGCAGTCTTCCTGTTTTTACCCGCCAATAGAAATCCTTTTTCAACTGACCTAGAATGAGTGCACGACAGCATTGTGATGCTGTCATGCATAGTCAGTCACTGGTTCATCAATTTGAGACCATATGCTTCATCAGGAAATTACTGGAAGAAGCGAGCTCTCAGCCTCTGACAACCAGGCACCCTTTGGGCAGCTCTGCAGTCTTGCTTGATCAGCTACAGTAATAAGCTGTTGTACGGTAGAGGTAATTACTCTAGGATGTTAACACCTGAGAAATTTTAAAACCACATAATTTTACACTTAAAGGCAGCCTTAAAGTTGAATTCCCTCAGTTTTGGAATAGAATGGTAAAATAAAAATAGACCAAATTTGTCATCAGAAGATGAGATTTTGGTCTTCCCTGTGCCACTGACTTGCCTTGAAAGCCCAGGCTAGTCACCTGTACTCTGAGCCTCACTCAATGTGGAGTGGGTCTGGTCGACCTCGCCTGCTTTCTTCCTGGAGCTGTTGGGAGGGTGAGGAAAGCCGCTGGCTGCACAGCCCCGCCATCAAAGGAGGTGTTATACCATAATTACTGTCTTATGGACGAGAAAATACGTTCAGAGGGATGAAATGTTGTCCACGGTCATTCAGCCAGTTAACAGAAGAGCTGGGATATGGACCAGGATTTCCCAAATTCCTGAGCAAGGGTCCCATGCAGCCTTTCCTTCCCTCTGAAATTAAGAATGGTTTCTTTCTCAAACAGACTAAAATTTTCAGACCTTTTCCTTCTCAATTATTCACATTTTAAAATTTAGCATTTCTGACAAAGGTATGAATGTTTTTATCGAAGAGGCACTTTACTGACAATATTTTTAATGCATGCTAGTGTTGATAAGAATTCGCTAAATGACGGAATTCCCTGGCAGTCCAGTGGTTAGGACCCCGTGCTTTCAGTGCCGAGGGCGCGGGTTCGCTCCCTGGTTGGGGAACTAAGATCCCACAAGCCATGGGGCGTGGCCAAAAAAAAAAAAAAAAGAATTTGCTAAATGAGAAAATCTGCAGCACACTTTGAAGTATTATGGGCAATCTTTCCTATTCTATTCAGGAGGAGGAAACACATCAAATTACATCAAAAATCTACTGTAATAAGTGCTACATGTCATGTCTTAAAAATCATCTTGTTGATGTGATGGGGCAGAATATATTTAATAAAATCAATACCCCCTTTTGAAGTCCACTCTTATTGGGTAAAGTTACGCAGTTTGAAAGAATCCCCACATAAAAAGCAAGTGTCACAGCGAGTACCACCTTCTTTTCATTCTGAAGAGCATATGGCTATCTGCTGTGTAAGAGAGGGGCAGTTATACCACTCCCGGCGGATTTTACCTTCCAATTTTTGAGACATCTGCTCTGTGACAGCTATTTCTGAAAGGCTGTAGTGAGGGACTCCCACCGGAGCCTGACACTGGTCCCTTCTCTACACACTGCACTAGCGTGAGGATGCTTCGCCTCAAATCAGGAAGTGCAGCAGTGTGGGAAGAATACTCAAGTCACCCCTTCCCTCACAGCCTCTCTTGTCTTGTCAGTAGTGAGGACAGAACTGGAATGACACCCCCTGCCCCTACTCCGCCCAGGGCTAACAAACGTCCCTGATCCTGCAGTGTGATGCCTTTTACCCCAGCTTGGGTCCTGCCTCCCCTCCTTAGTAGCTGTTGTATGATCGTGGGCAAACCACTTCCCTCTTCTGCTACCAGTTTCCTTGTCTCACAGAGGATAATCACACTCCTTCCTTCCTTCCTCCCAGAATTGTGTGAAGACCCAATGAGAAAATGTCTGGTAAGCTATAGAGGGCCGTCCACTGTTAGCGTGGTGGGCAAGCCATACAGAATTGTAGCGTGGGAGACCAGAGCTGAGACTCAGGATGAGGAAGGCCAAAAAATCAGTAAAAAGTGAAAATGACATAGTATTTTTTTCAAGAAACAATTTGACTGCAGGGTCATGGATTAGGAGATGGCTAATAAAATGGTGGGAGAACGTGCTTTAGTGAGGGTATGATTGTTTCTTCTGATGTCTTTAACACTTTAATTGTGCGACACTGGACCTTCCACAGAGTCTCATTAGTGCTCAGGAAGTACCCCCCCGCCCCCCAGTGCACAGGACACTGCCAAGCCTTAGCACACCTTTGCTTATCAGGCCCTTTTCCTTCATAGTACGGGTATTGCAGTCTGGCCCCTTTCATAACTGTCACAAATGCAAGTTATTTTAATCCCTAAATTAATCAGGTTTTATTTTATAGTAAGCTCTGTTTGACTGGGTCCCTGAATTACTTGCAGCCTGTTTTGTTTCGTAGGTATTAAAACCAGGCAAAAGTGTCTTGTTTCGCGACTATGGGCTGTATGATCATGCCATGCTTAGGTTTAAAGCCGGCAGCAAACTTGCAGAAAACTTTTATGTTAGACAAGATGGAACCAGATCGTATTTTTTCACTGATGGTAAGATTGCTGGAATCTGTCTTGACTGCTGTTTCCTTGATTGCATTGTCACTGTGGTACCAGTTGGAGTGGAGGTGACTGTACCCCCCTCACAAGCACAAGGTCCCAGAACAAGCCCGCTCACGCGCACCACTTACCAGCCCCGGCTGTGAACTCACAGGCTGCCTCTGGTGACGGTGTCCAGTTAGTGAGCCGGATCAGTGGACAGGCTCTGATGCGCCGCCATGTGGGTGACACCAGGAGCTGCGCTGGAAAGGGGGGAGAGCAAACCAGAATCTTCACTTCGTTCACTCAGGAATAAAGCAAATAGGACAGGGTAGTGCCTTGAGATTACTTGAGTTTCACAAAGGTAAGAAACCTTTTTCTATAAAAGTGGTTGAGGGACTTCCCTGGCGGTCCAGTGGTTACCTTCCAATGCAGAGGGTGCAGGTTCGAGCCCTGGTTGGGGAGCTAAGACCCCACATGCCTCGAGGCCAAAACATAAAAACAAAAAACAAGCAATATAGTAATAAATTCAATAAAGATTTCAAAAATGGTCCACATCAAGAAAAATCTTTAAGGAAAAAAGTGATTGAAACTTTTTACACAAATTTGCTATAGAGGGGTCTTTAAAAGGTCATTTTTGATAAGAAAACTATCCAAACACCAAACATGATTTTAGTCTTCTAGGTATTTTGAACGTTAGTTTTAAGCCTGTTAAATACAGGCATACCTCGTTTTATTGTGGTTCGTGGATATTGCATTTTTCGTAAATGGGATGTTTCTGACAACCCTGTGTCGAACAAGTCTTTTGGCACCATTTTTCCCACAGCATTTGCTCACTTCATGCCTCTATATCAGATTTTGGTAATTCTCGCAATATTTCAAACTATTATAAATTATTATATTTCCTATGGTGATCTATGATCAGTGATCTTTGATGTTACTATTAAGACTCGCTTCAGCCTCAGATGATGGTTAGCAATTTTTAGCAATAGAGTATTTTTTAATTAAGGTGTGCACATGGTTTTTTTAGACACAGTGCTACTGCACACTTAATAGACTACAGTGTAGTTTAAACATAACTTTCATATGCACTGAGAAACCAGAAAATTCGTGTGGCTCACTTTATTGCAATATTTGCCTTTATTGGAACCGAACCCACAATATCTCAGAGGTATGCCTCTAATCTGAACTATAAGATAATTACCTACTTAAGCTCTAATTTTTACAACATTTGTATTTCTTGAAGTGAAATATTCTCTTAAAAATAAAGCTAAAAATGAGTGCTTACCATTAAAACTATAAAACCATTAAAAATGTATGGTGAAAATTAAAAATTTGTTTTAATGTTTTGGATTCATGAAATCTGATTAAACCAATTATAAATAATTGAGAAGATGCAATATCTTCAAAGTGCTTTAGGGCACATTCTTTGGAGTAATGCCCTCGATAAGAGTCTTTGTTTTTGCTACGTAGCCATTCTGTTTGTTTCACTTAATGTGTAGTGATGTATTACTTGGATTAACTTTTCCTTAGGGTATGTCACCATCAGATGATTTTTTTTCTCCCCACTTTGGTCACCGATTTTCCTCCTTCATGTTAGCGTAGATGAGGTGCTTGATGTAAACAAATTGAGCACACACGCACTTTGCATGAGTACAGCCAGTCTGGAATTGTGTTTCTTTTTACTCAGACTCTTGTCCTTGGGGAATCACAGTAGGGCAAGGAGAGTGTACTCCAGGTTGTTCTTAAACTTTTTTGCTTATTGTTTATTTGGGAGTTTTTGTTTGACAGGGAGAAGTAGGAGTTTGTTAACTTTCCAGAACAAAACCTTCTTTACCTTTTAGTGTTGAGGTTCTCCTTCCATTAAGGACGCCCTGTCTCAGCCTCCCGCCCCCCTCACCACTGCTCAGTGGTGCAGTGGAGTCCAGACTGCGAGCGCTGTTGATCTGCTTGTCTTCTAGAATTCCTGGCACGGCTCTTTATGGACACAGGTTACGAAGAAGAGGTGAACGAGTATGTGTTTCGCGAGACGGTGAATAAAAAAGAAGGCCTGTGTGTGCCGAGGGTTTTCCTTCAGAGCAAGTTCCGAAAGTCTCTGAAGAACCCAACTCCTGTGACCCCGCGCCTGGGCCACGAGTCCTGACCTTTCACGAGGTTGATGTCTGTGCCTCCCCTTGAAGAGGAAAGTTTAAAGTCACTCTTTTTATTTTGTGTACTTTTATATTTTAACTTTTTAAAATGAATATATATACTTTTTATATTAAAAGGTAGCAAGTGTGTTACAGAATTGTAAATAAAATTGCAAGACCTGAAGAGGAAAGTTTTATGGCATAAAGTGATTTAGCCATGTTGTCTAAGATTCCACAGAGGAAAGCACGAGGGCCTTGTAGCACTTAAAGAGACCCGTGTCATTCATTACTCCTGAAGTCTGTCAGTGTGTCTCTAGGCAGCATGTCAGACAACACTGTGGAAAAATGAGGCCAAATAGACTAAAATAACACATCCCTGTGTATTTTTAGCTTGAAGGATTGTTCTCTTCTTTCTCCAGTGTCTCATGTTTGCCCATTTCCCTCTACTTTGGTTCATTTATGTGCCTCCTCAGGACCAGTGTCCACAAATGCCACTTTTGCATTGGAGGTCTCAGGAACACCCCATGGCTTCCTGCTTCATTCTTGAGACCGTCTGTAATTGGGCCAGTCCCTGGCCACAGTGCCCTGAGGGAGATGGGAAGGCCATCCCCTGTCCCAGCTCCCCACTGGGAAATGAGGCGGCAGCAGCTAAGAGGCAGTGACTGCCATGGCTAGTTGCTGAGGTGGCATATGGGAAAATCCTCAGATTGGTCTGCTGACCTGTTTCCCAAGCATTCCTGTGTAATGACTTTCACTTTATAAAATGAAATCAGAGTTCTTTTGGCCTTCTAACAAAGCTGATCCTGTAGGCCGTGATGAAAATGGACGTCTTGAGTGTACTGCCTGGACCGCACACACAGCCAGCTAGGGCCCTTCAACGCCAAACACATTTGAAGGGGAGGGGTCCCTGTGGGGAGGGGCTGGCCAGCAGTCATGGCCGTTCTGTACAATTAGAGTCAGCCCTCCCGCTCCCGGAGAGAAGAGGGACAGGCAGTGAGGCTCAGGCGGCATGCTTGCTGGGTGTCCTGACTGCTTGGGAGGGCGCTAAGGGGCAGGGGAAGCAAGAGGAAGCCCTGTCTGTTGCTGGTCTGTTGCTTTATGTATTCTCTCCCCTTCTTTTGAAGGCTGGAAGATAGCTATCCTGGGTAAGAGTAAAACTGATGAGGACTAGTACAGAGTTGTCCTTTGAAATCAGCTTGTAAAGAAGATGAACCTGGTGGGGGACGGGGACTCACAGGCTTCCTCATGGAGCTAGGGGCAAGCCCAGCCCCAGAGCAGTTTGTTGGGACAGAGCCTCGACCAGCCCCAGGCTCCCCACCTCCAGTCCAGGGCTCTTTCCTCCAAGTGGCTCCAGCAAGTGCATCCCACACCCAGCTTCAGCCCCAGAATGCTGCTAAGTGCCCCCTCCTCGGAAGTCCTTTCACCCGTTTCCTCCAATAGGTCTGACCAATGTCAATTGGGTTTTAGTGGCTGAGCTGGATAAAAACAGGATGTTTAAAGTAGAAAGTGGGGAGCAGTGTGGTGTAGTAGGGTAAGCGTGGGCTTTTGTTGTCAGAAGTCAGTTGTGGCCTCACCACTCACTCTGTTTGAACCTCAGATTCCTTACTTGTAAGACATGGATAATTGTCCTGAGACCTACCAGAGGTGGCCGATCTGGCAGACCACGTGCCCTGGAGACGGGAGTGACTCTAAAGCAAGCTGAACAGGCTGACGAGGACCCGGCCATAAGAAAAGGCCCCTCTACCTTTGCCAGGAGTTGCCTGAGGGGACGCCTGTAAACGAGGCCTACGGTCTCCTCCAAGCACAACTTGGAGTCGTCTCTGTCTTCAGGAGCAATGATGGCCCCAAATTCCTGCCCCATAAAGGAAAGGCTGCAGATTTTTCACCTGGAATATTTAAAGCTGGCCTAATGACACGCACACCTCTGACACCCAGCCAGGTAACCTCTCAGTAACCCCACTTTAAAATGTAGTGGTTGTAAAACATCTAGTTAAATGAATGCGGTGACATAGTCTATCATGGTTTGGGCCAGTGGATTGGGGTAAGAAATAATAAAAACATGGCTTCAGTTCTCTTGCCTTGGTGCCCCCGTGTTCATTCTCCCTGGGACACTTCCATTACTGGACCCCAGATTAAGACAGAGGAGCAGAGTCTTCTGCAGATCGGGTGCCCAGGAGATCCAGGAAAGCAAGGTCATAGTGTGTTTAGTAGCAAAACTCTGTGACAGCATTTGCTAAACCATAGACCGCCAAGAGTCAACCAGTATTGCCTTGTCTTCACAGGCAGAAAATAGCCCCAGAAGGGTAGTGAGTACTGGTTTACAGTGCTATAGAAAATAGCATAAGTACTATAGTGCTCTTTAGTAAGGTATATATACCATATACAGTATAGAATATATATATTATACTACGCAGTGTATACCGTATATGATACTATATGGTACTACTAATTTCATTTGAGTTTTTGATGTATACTACATACAACAATACTAATTGTGTTATGCTATTTGGAATATAAACATCTGCTTTCAAGTCCAGGACTTGGCCCATACAAGTAGTCAACTTCTCCAAGCCTCAGTCTTTCCATTTCTTTCTTTTTTTTTTTTTTTTTTTTGTGGTACGCGGGCCTCTCACTGTTGTGGCCTCTCCCACTGCAGAGCACAGGCTCAGGACGCTCAGGCTCAGCGGCCATGGCTCACAGGCCCAGCCGCTCCGCGGTATGTGGGATCTTCCCGGACCGGGGCACGAACCCGTGTCCCCTGCATCGGCAGGCGGACTCTCAACCACTGCGCCACCAGGGAAGCCCCAGTCTTTCCATTTCTAAGACTGAGATCCTGTTACCTGTAGCACAGGACTGCTAACAGATTAAATGAGTGCTTCATTTACTATAGAGTTACAGTCAAGTGCTTGTTATTTCTATTAGCTTGTATTCCCCAAGAAAATGACTTAATCCATACTCCTCTCCACGAAGCGGTCATAGTTAATCTGACAGGGCCCAGGATTCGGATGAGCCACCACAAGGTGGCGCTAGATGCCAGATATTCCTACTAGCCTCTGCTGGGCCCCAGTCTTAATTGCAGTTAAAACGTGTCCATTTTTATTGTCTTCGAAGAGGAAGGGAAATGCTTACCAATGTGTTTTCTAGGTCAACTTTAGCTCATAAGATCAATTTTGGCCTCACAGTGGGGATAAGAAAGCAAGGGTGCTTTTCTCCAGCACTCATTCTACTTTGCCTACTGAAGGCAACATTTTTAGGCAATGGGCTCTGAAAGTGTCTGCAAGGCCTCACCCCTCATCCTCAAATGGTTCTGTGGACTTACTTTTACGTTGCTGGGGTTTAAAGCAAGAGAAGGGACTGCAGAGTGGACACTTGTTTGCCTCACACATTATTCAGTTATCTTTGACAGCCTTTGGTCAATCAAGGGAGGGAAAATTGTGAAGTAAATCGTGTCTACCAAGAGAGTGTTTTCCAGGACCAAGTTTGCTGTTGGGGAGCAAATATTTAACAGAAACTTAAGTAGGCTCCATTAATGAAACCAAAAATAAAATTAGCTGCTTTTTCACTTTTCCTTTCTGTCCTTCTCAGATGTGTGGCATTTCATTAGATAGTATTCATTAGGTACCGGCTGGGCACAGGGTCCCGTGGGGTCACTGTGGCTGGAGTACAGGATTGGGAAGGGAGGCAGTGCGGGCACATGCTGAGAGGTAGCCCTGGCCGAGTCTTCACTCAGCCAAAGCAAGATAGCTAGTAAGCCAAACACAAACACAACCACCAGAGGAAAGAGAAACAGGAAGAAAGGCTATGGGAAAACTGAGTGTGACAACCGTCATCATTTAGAAAGAATATTTCCACATTTTCACAGTAGAGGCATCATACGCTCTGGTCTGGGGCATGGCCGTGAAGATGAGAACGTGAGACACAGCTCCTTTAGAGTATCTTACCAAGCACATCTAGAAAAACATCAAGACTAGCAAAATGAGACAATTCCCAGAGGAATTATAACTGCTAAAAATATGGTCAACTCTAGTTAGAAATAATCACACATTAAATTGAGACTCTCCTTTTTCCTGCCAAATGGATAAAGCTTAAAAAACAATACTCCATGCTGGTAAAGAAATATATGTTCAGATTTATTCAACTACAGCTGATACTTTTTCTTCTTTATACTTTTCTGAAGTTTGCATGTTTTCTGTAATGAGCATATATTGCTTTTACATTAAGAAAAAAAGTAATCTAGCATCCTCAGAACTCCCTTGAAAACCTCATAAGTTAAATGAACTAAAATCCTTGTGACAAATCTGCTAGAAATACCTTTTTAACCTTTAAAAGAACCCACCAAGAACTAGAAGACACCTCCCAGGAATAAGAGAATGGGTATCTTAGGATATTCTTTTTGTTCCCAGTGCTCTGGACTCATGGGGAGGTGCCTTGGATGGGGGATTTTCATCTGTTGGGCTGGGCCCTCCATGGCTGCTTTGAATTTGGAAATGTATATCCTTCAGTCCCTTGGGGAATTTTACTTGAAATTTTTATTTAGTTATTCCTCACCATTACCAACACACACATACACACACCCCACATGTATTTTCTCTCTTTCTGGAACTCTTATTAAAATGTTTCACTTCCTGAACTCATGCCATAATTTTACAATCTGTTCTCTCCTTCTCTGCCATCTCTCTTAACATTTTTCTTTCTGGGAGATTTAGCTCACAGTCCTTTCATTGAGGTTTAAAATTTATGCTTTCACAGTTTTAATTTCCAAGAACCTTTTTTATTCTTTCAGTGCCCATTTTATTTTATAAATTTATTTATTTATGTATGTATGTATTTATTTATTTTTGGCTACATTGGGTCTTCTTTGCCACATGCGGGCTTTCTTTAGTTGTGTCGAGTGGGGGCTGCTCTTCACTGCGGTGTGCAGGCTTCTCATTGTGGTGGCTTCTCTTGTTGCAGAGCAACGGCTCTAGGCTCACAGCCTTCAGTAGTTGCGGCACGGAGTCCCAGTAGTTGTGGCTCACGGGCCCTAGAGCGCAGGCTCCATAGTTGTGGTGCACGGACTTAGTTGCTCCATGGCATGTGGGATCTTCCCGGACCAAGGCTCAAACCCATGTCCCCTGCATTGGCAGGCAGGTTCTTAAACACTGCACCACCAAGGAAGCCCTCAAATGTCTTTTTTTTTAAAACAATGTTTTTATAATTTATTTTATTTACTTATTTATTTATTATTGGCTGCGTTGGGTCTTCGTTGCTGCGTGTGGGCTTTCTCTAGTTGCGGCAAGCAGGGGCTACTCTTCGTTGCAGTGTGTGGGCTCCTCATTGAGGTGGCTTCTCTTGTTGCGGAGCACAGGCTCTAGGTGCGCGGGCTTCAGTAGTTGCGGCTCATGGGCTCAGTAGTTGTGGCTCACGGGCTCTAGAGCGCAGGCTCAGTAGTTGTGGCGCACGGGCTTAGTTACTCCGTGGCATGTGGGATCTTCCCGGACCAGGGCTTGAACCCATGTCCCCTGCATTGGCAGGCGGATTCTTAACCACTGTGCCACCAGGAAAACCCTGTCCACTTTTAAAATAGCAATTTAGTCACGTTTCATGGAAGCAATGTCTTCTCTGATCTAAGGCATATACTTTCCACAGGGGCAAAGTTGTCCCCCAAAGGGGCAAAAATCGGTTCTTTAGGGGTTGGCAAAAAATATTAGATATTACAATAAATTGTGACCCTCCAAAACTCAACCATACTTGACAAAATCATATTCTTTAATATTTAATTTCTGTCATTAGGAAAAAGTTTTGATTCTAATTTTTCTCCTTAGAGATGTGGTTTAGTTTTCATCTCCCTATCTAGTCTCCCTATCAGTCTGGATTCTCCAGAGAAACAGAACCAATATATATAATTATATATAATATATATTGTATGTATAATAATATATGTATACATTATATAATTATATTACATAACTATATTTTTTCCTTAGTCAGCTTTTTATTATGATTTTGTTATTTGATTTTATCCACACAGTTAGATGTTCAAGTTCTTTATCCACTCAACCAAGTGAAGACATTTAATAGACAGACAAATGGATGGATTTGGCGGTATATTAAGGATAATGTAAACTGTTAGCAAAACAAATAAGTGTCTGACATTTAGAGAGGAAAAAACAGAAGGGGAATAGAGAAATTCACAAAAAAGCAAAGAGATGGGTAATTTAAAAATAAATAAGTAAATAAATAAGGAGAGAGAGAGAGAGATTGGTTTATTATAAGGAATTGGCTCACACAGGATTGGTTTACTATAAGGAATTGGCTCACACAGTTATGGAGGCTGAGAAGTCCAGGATCTACAGTTATCAAGCTGGAGGCTCAGGGGAGCAGACAGTATAGTTACAGTCCAAGTCTGACGGCCTAAGAAGCAAGATTGTTGATGGTTTAAGTTCAAGTCTGAGTCTGAGTCTGAAAGCAGGAGAAGACCAATGTCCCAGGTCAAAGACAGGCAGAGAGAAAAATTCTTTTTTACTCAGGCTTTTACTCTATTCAGGCCTTCAACAGATTGAATGAGGCCCACCCACACTGGGGAGGGCAATCTGCTTTACTCAGTCTACTGATTCAGACATTAACCTCATCCAGAAACAGCCTCACAGACACACTTAGAAATGATGTTTAACCTATCTGGGTATTCTGAGGCCCAGTCATCACACTCCATTTTCTTTTTTTTTTTTCTTTCCTGTTTTGGTCTAAACCTTTATTGTTAGGGGCTGTCCTCAGGTTTGTGGTGATCCCTGGTTTTCCATTCTTTTTTTTTTTTTCGCGGTATGCGGGCCTCTCACTGTTGTGGCCTCTCCCACTGCAGAGCACAGGCTCCGGACGCGCAAGCTCAGCGGCCATGGCTCATGGGCCTAGCCGCTCCACGGCATGTGGGATCTTCCCGGACCGGGGCACGAACCCGTGTCCCCTGCATCGGCAGGCAGACTCTCAACCACTGCGCCACCAGGGAAGCCCTCCATTCATATTTTTAAATGGGGAGCTAAAAGCTGGTTAGAACTCTGAGCATCAGGAGTTGTCAATGTGGGCTTCTCTGTATGGCAATCTGCCTGTTGCTTTATATAACCCACATTTTGATATCTTTAGATCTCTCCAGAAAATAATCTTCCAGTCCCTGCCCGGAAGATACCATCCTAGCTACCCGTGATCTGGGAGCCAAGCCAGTGAGGGGTGGGGAAAATCTCAAGTGTTCAGCATGTAAGCTTTCTCCTAGTTCACTGTGAAAATCTTTAGTACTACCTTCAGAACAGCGCCCCATCCTTAAGGTTGCCTGGTGTGCCGTTATCCAGAGACTTTTGTTTTTAGCCACTAGTCTTGTTGTGACAACATACAGTTGTCTTGCTCTGTGTGCATTGGGAGGGGGTTGGGAGTATAGATGCTCTTTACTGATTTTCAACCAGTTCTCCTGTTCTTAGTCCCATCTGCACCCACACTTCTAGAAGCAGCTGGTGCCACCAAGTCCTGGGCCACAGAGCCTTTGGGAGTTAGTGCAAACTGAGTTGCTCCTTGTCTTTCCTCACTATGGGCTTAAGGTTCAGCTTTTCATCTACAAGTCAGCTGCTATTCATCCTCCTGTGTTCAAGCCTCCCACATTTTATCATCTCTTTATGGTTTTGTGCAGTAAAGAATCCTTTTGTTGTCATTTTAGTGGGGTTTCCAGAAGGAGCTGAAATAAGTACATGTGCTTAGTCTGTACATGCAGACTAATTAGTCAGTTGGGTTGGGAAGGAAAAGGTAGCGCACAGACTGGTGGAAAATTTGAGCAGGGAGTAGATTGTCAGGGTTGCCAAGGGTAAAGGGCCTGACAGATCTGGAGGGGTGGAGGCAACTCAGGGGAGCTGAACTGGTGGTATGTGCTTCGAACTTAAGAAAGGTTCGTTCCAGGTATTGCCTTGACAGAGTCCAAGGTGTTGCTGAATCAGGATCGGGTAGCTATTCAGAGAGCTGCTTCAAGTCGTATCCCAATGTATGCATCAAGGACCTTAGAAATAGCCATACTTTTTTCCCATTAACTTCATTCTTAGGATTCTTGCCTAAGAGAAAAGCTTATATATATTTATTAGCATATATATATATATGTATATATATAGTAGCTTCTCTTAGGAAAGTATACATATGTGTATATATGCACTTTTTCACAAAGATGTTCATTAGCAGCATTTTTATAATATCAAATATTAGAAACAGTCTAAACCAGGGCTTAACAAATGATGGCCCATTGGTCAAATCCAGCCCTCCTCCTACTTTTGTAGATGGAGTTGTGCTGAAGCACAGCCACCCCCAGGTACATATTGTTTATGTCTCCTTTCCTGCTATAACAGCAGAGACTATGGCCAGCAAAGCCTAAATACTTACTGTAAAAAACCCCACATAACATAAAATTTACCTTCTTAACCTTTTTTTTTTTTTTTTTTTTGCGGTACGCGGGCATCTCACTGTTGTGGCCTCTCCTGTTGCGGAGCACAGGCTCCGGACGCGCAGGCTCAGTGGCCATAGCTCACGGGCCCAGCCGCTCGGTGGCATGTGGGATCTTCCCAGACCGGGGCACAAACCCGTGTCCCTTGCATCGGCAGGCGGACGCTCAACCTCTGTGCCACCAGCGAAGCCCGTTCTTAACCATTTTTAAGTGTACAGTTCAATAGTGTTAGCTATGTTCCCATTGTTGTGAAACAGAGCTTCATCTTGCAAAACTGAAACTCTCTACCCATTAAATAATATTTCCCTTTCCCCAGCTTGGTATTCTAATTTCTGTTTCCATGAATTTGAATACTTTAGATGCCTCAGCTGAGTGGAATCATGCAAGTTTTGTCTTTTTGTGACTGGCTTATTTCACTTAGCATAGTGTCCTCAAGCTTCATCCATGTTGTAGCATGTGAGAGAATTTCCTTCCTTCTTAAGGCTGAATAAAATTCCATTTTACGTATATACCACACTTTGTTCATCCATCAATAGGTATTTGGGTTGCTTCTGCCTTTTGGCTATTGTGAATAATGCTGCTAGGAATATGGGTGTACAAATATTTCTGTGAGACCGTGCTTCCAATTCTTTTGGCTATAAACCCAGAAGTAGCGTGGCTGGATCATATAGTAGTTCTATTTTTAATTTTTTGAGGAACCTTACTGCTATTTTCCATAGTAATTGTACCATTCCCCCCACCTTTTTATTGAAGTATAGGTGACATACAATATTTTGTTAGTTCCAGGTGGACAACATAGTGGTTTGACATTTATATGCAATACAAATTGATCACCATGATAAGTCTAATAACCGTCTGCCACCCTAAAAAGTTATTACAATATTATTGACTATGTTCCCTATGCTGTACATTACATCCCCATAACTTATGTATTTATCTTGTAAGTAGAAGTTTGTGCCTCTTAATCCCCTTCACCAATTTTGCCCAACTCCCCACCTGCTCCCCTCTGGCCACCACCAGTTTGTTCTCTGTATCTATGAGCCTGTTTCTGTTTTGTTGTGCTTGTTTGTTTCTTTTGTTTTTTAGATTCCACATATAAGTGAAATCATACAGTATTTGTCTTTCTCTGTCTGACTTATTTCACTTAGAATAATACTAAATCCATCCATGTTGTCACAGATGGCAAGATTTCATTCTTTTTTATGGCTGAGTAATATACCCTTGTGTATACAGTTGACCCTTGAACAACCCCAGGGGTTACAGTTACCACCCCTCTGTGCAGTTGAAAATCCATGTATAACTTTTGAGTTGGCCCTCTGTATCCACAGTTCAATCCACAAGTGAATCCACAGATTCAACCAACTGCATATTATGTAGTACTATAGTAGTTATTTATTGAAAAAAAAATTGTGTATAAGTGGACCCGTGCAGTTCAAACCCATGCTTTTCAAGGGTCAACTGTACATACCACATCTTCTTTATCCATTCATCTATGGATGGACACTTAAGTTGCTTCCATATCTTGGCTATTGTAAATAATGCTGCAAGGAATGAAGGAGTGAATATATCTTTTTGAATTAGTGTTTTCATTTTTTTCAGATAAATACCCAGAAGTGAAACTGTTGGATTATATGGTAGTTCTATTTTTAGTTTTTTGAGGAACCTCCATACTGTCTTCCATAGTGGCCGCACCAATTTACATTCCCACCAACAGTGCATGTGGTTTCCCTTTTCCCCACATCCTTGACAACACGTATTTGTCTTTTTGACAATAGAATAACAGATAATAACATTCTGGCAGGTGTGAGGTGATATCTCCTTGTGGTTTTGATTTGCATTTTCCTGCTGATTAGTGCTGTTGAGCATCTTTTCATGTGTCTGTTGGGCATCTTTTGCAAAAGCTTTTTAGTTTGATGTAGTCCCATTTGTTTATCTTTGTTTTTGTTCCCCTTGTCTGAGGAGACAAATCCAAAAAAATATTGCTAAGACCAATGTCAAAGACCGTACTGGCTATGTTTTCTTCCAGGAGTTTTATGGTTTCAAGTCTTACATTTAAGTCTTTAATCCATTTTGAGTTTATTTTTGTATATGGTGTAGGAGAGTGGTACAGTTTTTTTCTTTTCTTTTCTTTTCTTTTTTGCATGTAGCTGTCTAGTTTTCCCAGCATCATTTATTAAAAAGACCATCTCTTCCCCCCTCCTCTGTTGTAAATTAATTGACCATGTACACGTGGGTTTGTTTCTGGGCTGTCTATTGTGTTCCATTGATCTATATCTTTTTGTGCTGGTACCATAGTTTTGATTACTATAGCTTTGTAGTATAGTTTGAAATCAGTGAGCATGATATACCCAGTTTTGTTCATCCTTAAGATTGTTTTGGCTATTTGGGGTCTTTTGTAGTTCCATGCAAATTTTAGGATTATTTGTTCTACTTCTGTGGAAAATATCATTGGTGTATTGATAGGGATTGCACTGAATCTGTAGATTGACTTGGGTAGTTTGGACATTTTAACAATATTAATTCTTCCAATCCATGAGTACAGTATATCTTTCCATTTATTTGTGTCATCTTCAATTTCTTTCATCAATGTCTTATTGTTTTCCAAGTATCTTCACCTCCTTGGTTAAATTTATTCCTAGGTATTTTATTCTTTTTGATGCAGTTATAAATGGGATTGTTTTCTTAATTTCTCTGGCATTTCATTATTAGTAAATAGAAATACAACAGATTTCTGTACATTGATTTTATATCCTACAGCTTTACTGAATTCATTTATTAGTTCTAATAGTTTTTTGTGGCGTCTTTAGGGTTTTCTATATATCGTATCATGCCATCTGTATAGTGACAGTTTTATTTCTTTTCTAATTCGGATGCTTTTATCCTTTTTTTTTTTTCTTATCTGATTGCTCTTGCTAGGACTTCCAATACTGTGTTGCATGAAAGTGACAAGAACGGGTATTCTTATCTTGTTCCTGATCTTAGAGAAAAAGATTTTAGCATTTCACTGTTGAGTATGATGCTGGCCATAGATTTGTATATATGGCCTTTATTATGTTGAGGTGTGTTCCCTCTATACCCACTTTGTTGAGAGCTTTTACCATAAATGGGTGTTGAATTTTGTCACATGCTTTTTCTGCATCTATTGAGATGATCAAGTGATTTTTATCATTCATTTTGTTAATGTGGGTGTCATGTTGATTGATTTGTGGATATTGAACCATCCTTGCATCTCTGGAATAAATCCTACTTGATCATGGTGTATGATTCTTTTACTTTATTGTTGAATTTGATTTGCTAATATTTTCTTGAGGATTTTTGCATATATGTTCATCAGGGATTTTGGCCTATATTTTTTTTTGGTAGTGTCTATCTGGTTTTGGTATCAGGGTAATGCTGGCCCTGTAACGTGAGTTTGGAAGCATTCCTTTCTCTTCAGTTTTTTGGAATACAGTTGACCCTTGAACAATATGGGAGTTAATTCACATATTACTTATAGTCGGCCCTCCATATTCAGGGCTTCTCCACATACGTGGATTCACCCAAACACAGGCCATGTAGTACTGTAGTATTTACTATTGAAAAATATCTTCATATAAGTGGACCCATGCAGTTCAAACCTGGTTGTTCAAGGGTCAACTGTAGTTTGCAAAGAATAGGTATTAACTCCTTTAAAAGTTTGGTAGAATTCA
Source organism: Hyperoodon ampullatus (assembly GCF_949752795.1). Classification (NCBI taxonomy): domain Eukaryota; kingdom Metazoa; phylum Chordata; class Mammalia; order Artiodactyla; family Ziphiidae; genus Hyperoodon; species Hyperoodon ampullatus. Next base: position 31,280,076 of record NC_136918.1, read on the forward strand.
CCTGTAAAGCCATCTGGTCCTGAACCTTTGTTTTTGGGAATTTTTAAATTACTGATTCAGTTTCATTACTAGTGGTCAGTCTGTTCAGATTTTCTAATTCTTCTTTATTCAGCCTTGGCAGAGTGTATGTTTCTAGGAATTTATCCATTTCTACTAGATTGTCCAATTTATTGGGGTGTAATTGTTTGTATTAACCTCCTATGATCCTTAATATTTCTGTGGTGTCAGTTGTAACTTCTCTTTCATTGCTGATCTTATTTATTTGAGCCCTTTCTCTTTTTTTCTTGATGAGTCTAGCCAAAGGTTTATCAATTTTGTTTATATTCTCAAGGAACCAGCTCTTAGTTTCGTTGATCTTTTATTTTCTTTTTTAGTCTCTATTTCATTTGTTTCCATTCTGATCTTTATTATTTCCTTCCATCTGTTAACTTTGGGCTTTGTTCTTCTTTTTCTAGTTCCTTTAGGTATAAGGTTAGATTGTTTATTTGAGGTTTTTCTTGTTTCCTGTTGGAGATCTGTATCACTATAAACCTCCCTCTTAGAACTGCTTTTGCTGTGTCCCATAAATTTTGGAACGTTGTCTTTCCATTTTCATTTGTCTCAAGGTATTTTTTGATTTCTCTTTGTTTTTTGTTGACCCATTGGTTGTTCAGAAGTATGTTGTTTAGCCTACATGTGTTGGGTGAGTTGCAGTTATTTCCTTGTAGTTGATTTCTAATGTCATACCATTGTGGTCAGAAAAGATCCTTGATGTGATTTCAGTCTTCTTAAATTCTCTGAAACTTATTGTGTAGCCTGTCATGTGATCTATCCTGGAGAACGTTCCAGGATAGATCTTGGAAAGAATGTGTATTCCTTGAAAAGAATGTGTATTTTATTGAATAGAATGTGTATTCTATTGTGTAGAAAAGAGTGTGTATTGAAAAGAATGTGTATTCTATTGTTTTCTGGTGAAATGTTCTGTAGATATCTATTAAGTTCATCTGGTCTAATGCATCATTTAAGACCAATGTTTCCTTATTGATTTTCTGTCTGGATGATCTATTCTTTGATTTAAGTGGGGTGTTAAAGTTCTGTACTATTATTATATTGCTCTCTGTTTCTCCCTTTATGTCTGTTAATATTTGCTTTTTGTATCTAGGTGCTCCTACGTTGGGTGCATAGATATTTACAAATGTTATAGCCTCTTGTTGGGTTGTTTTCTCACTTTGTAATACCCTCATTTTTCTCTTGTTAAAGTCTTTGTTTTAGAGTTTATTTTGTCTGATGTAAGTATTGCTACCCTAGCTGCCTTTTTGTTCCTATTTGCATAGAATATCTTTTTCCTTCCCTTCATTTTCAGTGTCTGTGTGAGATCTGAAGTGATTCTTTTATAGGCAGCATGTATATGGGTCTTGTTTTTTATTCATTCAGCTACCTGATGTCTTTTGATTGGAGCATTTAGTCCATTTACATTTAAAGTTACTATTGATAAGTATGTACTTATTTATCATTTTATTAATTGTTTTAGGGTTGTTTTTGTAGCTATTTTTTGTTCCTTTCTTCTTTTGCTCTCTTCTCTTGTGATTTAATGACTATCTTTAGTGATATGTTTGGATTCATTTCTCTTTTCCTACGTGTCTATCTGTCATACGTTTTTGGTTTGTGGTTACCATGAGGTTCATATATAACAATCTGTGTACACAGCAGTCTTTTTTAAGTTGATGGTCGCTTAAGTTTGAGTGCATCCTAAAAGCACTACATTTTTACTACCCTCCCCGTCACATTTTTTTTTTTTTTTTTTTTTTTGTGGTACGTGGGCCTCTCACTGCCGTGGCCTCTCCCGTTGCGGAGCACAGGCTCCGGACGCACAGGCTCAGCGGCCATGGCTTACGGGCCCAGCCGCTCCGCGGCATGTGGGATCTTCCCGGACCGGGGCACGAACCCGTGTCCCCTGCATCGGCAGGCGGACTCTCAACCACTGCGCCACCAGGGAAGCCCCTCCTCATCACATTTTATGTTTTAATGTCACACTTATATCTTTTTATTTTGTATATCACTTAACTGATTATTTTAGACATGATTTTACTACCTTTGTCCTTTAACCTTCTTACTAGCTTTATAGGTAGTTGATCCACTACCTTTTCTATATTTTTGCCTTTACCAGTGAGATTTTTTTTCTTTCATAATTTTCTTATTTCTAGTTTTGGCCTTTGTTTTCTGTTTAAATAAGTCCCTTTAACATTTTTTTTGTAAGACTGGTTTAGTGGTGATGAACTCCTTTAGCTTTTGCTCATCTGGGAAACTCTAAATCTCTCCTTCAAATCTGAATCATAACCTTGCCAGGTACTCTTGGTTGTAGGTGTTTCCTTTCACCACTTTAAATATATCATTCCAGTCCCTTCTGGCCTACAAAGTCTCTACTGAAAAATTAGTTGATAGTCTTTTGGGTATTCCCTTGTATGTAACTAGTTTTTCTCTTACTGCTTTTAAGATTCTTTCTTTATTTTTAACCTTTGACATTTTAATTATAATATGTCTTGGTGTGGATCTTTCGGTTCATTTTGTTTGAACCAGTTCATTTTGTTTCATCCCTGGACTTGGATGTGTTTCCTTCCCCAGTTTAAAGAAATTTTCAGCCATTATTTCTTCAGATAGGTTTTCTGTCCCCTTCTGTCTCTCTCTTCTCCTTCTGGGATCCCTATACTGTGAATGTTAGTATGCTTGATGTTTTCCCAGAGATCTCTTAAACTATCCTCATTTTTTAAAAGTCTTTTTTCTGTTCCAGTTGGGTGATTTCCATTACCCTGTCTTCCAGATTGCTGATTCATTCCTCTGCATCCTCTAAACAAGGGGTCCCCAACCCCTGGGCCATCCACAGCCTGTTAGGAACTGGGCCACACAGCAGGAGGTGAGTGGCAGGTGAGAGAGCAAAGCTTCATCTGCTGCTCCCCATCACTCGCATTACCGCCTGAACCATCCCTCCCCACCCCGTCCATGGAAAAATTGTCTTCCACAAAACTGGTCCCTGCTGCCCAAAAGGTTGGGGACCGCTGCTCTAAACTGCTGTTGATTCCCTCTCATGTGTTTTTCATTTCAGTTATTATATGCTTCAGTTCTGACTAGTTCTTTTTTATATTTGTATCTCTTTGTTGAAGTTCTCACTGAGTTCGTCCATTCTTCTCCCAATTTGGTAAGCATATTTGTGACTATTATTTTGAACTCTTTATCTGGTAAGTTGTTTATCTCTGTTTCGTTTAGCTCTTTTTCTGAGGTTTTGTCTTGTTCTTTCTTTCAGAAGGTATTTTTCATCTCCTCATTTTGCCTAACTTTCTGTGTTTGTTTCTATGTATCAGATATATCAGCTGTGTCTCCTGGTCTTGAAAGAACGGCTTTACATAGAAAGTGCCCTGTGGAGTTCAGTGGCACAACCCTCTCCCTGCCATCCCAGTCACCAGAGCCAGGTGCTCCAGTGGTATTCCCTGTGTGGGCTGCATGTGCCCTCCTATTGTGGTTGGGCCACAATTGATGTGAGCGTGCTGGTGTGCAGGGCTGGCCCCCGGAGCAGAAGCCACTTTGGAGGGGCCTGGTTTCAGCTGGGGCCACCCACCAGGTGTGGTGGGGTGGGAGCCTTTAGGTGGGACAGGTCCTCGGGATCACTGGGGTGGGGTGCATGGTTTTAGCTAGACTGATGGAGAGTGATAGATATGGCGCCTGCCAGCACTGGCCCAGCTATGTGGAAAACCAGTTTTAAAAAATCATGTCTGCCAGCACTTCCATCCCCAGAGAAAGTTCCACCAGATCCCTACCTCTGCAACACACATCCTAAGATCAGTCAATGAATCTTTTTCTTGTATGACCCAGGCGCTTTTCAAGCTGCTGCCTCTGCACCGTGACATAAGGCCAGTGAGTTTGTACACGAGTCTTTCAAGAGTGGAGTATCAATTTCCCAATGCCCTCTGCTGTCCCAGATGTAAGCCCTGCTGGTTTTCAAAGCCAGACATTATGGGGACTCATCTTCCCAGTGTAGGTCCCCCAGGTTGAACAGCCCAGTGTTGGGCTTGAACCCCTTGCTCCTCAGCAGGGAACTCCATGGTTGTGATATACCTCCTGCTTGTAGGTTGCTGCACCAGGGCTGTGGGTGCTGACTAGACTGCATCTCTGCTCTGCTTACCCATCTCTGTGTGGCCTTTTCTTTATATCCTTAGTCATAGGAAATCTGTTTGCTCATCTTTGGGTCATTCTCAGAGATAGTTGTTCTATATGTAGCTGTAGTTTTGGTGTGTCTGTGGGAGGAGTTGAGCGCATAAGCTTCCTACTCTTGCATATTGATCTGGAACTCAGTAGTTGAAACATTTTACAATCCCACCAGTTGGAACAAGGATTCCAATTTCTCCATATCCTTGGCAACACTTGTTATTTTGTGTATTGTTGATAGTAGCCATCCTAATGGATGTGAGGTGATATCTCATTTTGATTTTGATTTATATTTCTCTGATGATTAGTGAAGTTGAATATTTTTTCCTATGCTTATTGGTCATTTATATATCACTTTTGGGAAAATGTCTCTTCCAGTCTTTACCCAATTTTAATTGGGTTATTTGACTTTTTGTTGTTGAGTTATAGGAGTTCTTTATATATTGTAGCATCCCCTTTTGCTGGAATCCCTTCTTGGTTTTACAGTGGCCTGGGTGTTGTAGCTTCTCAGCTGGTCTCTAGAGTTCTCACAGAGGTATTCTGTTTCATATGTTGTAGGTGTCTCTGTGGGGGAAGGAGGGCCTGTAGCTTCCTAGTCTGCTATCTTGCTGATGTGACTCTCATAGGAAAATGTTTTTAGGATTTTAATAGAATGTTCATGTCGTAATGTTAAGTTAAAAAAAGAAAATCCAAGTATAAAATTATACAGTCTGTTCTGAACTATGTAAAAATATTCATAGAAAAAATACTGGTAAGAAATTCAGTACCATAAAATGTTACTACTTTTCTGTACTCTCAATATTTTACAACAAATATATATATATATATATAGATATAGATATAGATATAGATATATACTTTTATAATCAGGGAGGGGAGGAAGGCAATTAAATAAAACAACCAGGAGCTCAGAGGTAGACTTGGGGGTCAGATTAGGAAAGGAGCCTTTGTATTCAGTGATCCAAAGAGCAGAGAAATAGTGCTCTGAGGGCATGCAGGGTAGAGTTAGGAAAAAAGAACAGAATAGTGCAATAAGAATAAGAGGAAATGAGTAGAACTCAAGCCAGTACCTTTGGGACAGAGAGGTGGGGAGAAAAAAAGTGACCTTCTAAGTCAGCCAAGATGTCTGAGGAGTTGACACTGGAACATCCCCACTAGAGGCATACTTTGAAGGGGAAGACTTCTGCCCACTGTGACATGGTCTATGCCATTTAAACATAAGGGTTGGCACAAGGCAAGGGAACCACAGGGGAAGAGAAAGGGGAAATACCAGGAATTTCAGGCCTTCATGTAATGACAGTCCAAAGGTGCCCAACTTGAGGAAATTCCCCAAAGTAGGGTGACCAGCGATGCCAGTTTGCCAGGACTGTCCTGGCTTTAGCATCACAGTCCTGTATCACAGGACCCTCAGTACCAGGTAATCTGGACAATTAGTTACCCTACAAGCCATACTCTTACACACACACACACACACACACACACACACACACACACACACGGCTACCTAGCTTTGGCAGGCCTTTGAGGTAACTGAGAATGAATTCATCTTTTATTAGACCCTTCTCCAGTGGACAGTTTGGTGGAACCCCATTAATGAATGAGTACTTTTATGCAAAATAGATAAAGGTATTTATCTGGGCAAATGCAGCTAGAGTGTAGCTTGGGGTAGTACCTTTGTGTAGAAGGTACCCTCTGGCAGACAGAGCTCCTCGCTAGGGTACACAGCTTGGCAAGCAGAGCTGTGGCTGTTTTCCAGGCTTCCATCCTCTTAGCAGGTATTTTCATGTGGTACACAAACCACACAATCATTGATGGTGGGCAGGCCTGCCACTCAGACTCCAAAGGATTTGTTTTCTGTCCCAGATGTCTCTAACATCAGCAACGCCAGAAAAAAGGAAACACTTTCATATTCACTGAACTGTATATTTATTTTTTTGCCTAGGGACTTTGTCTGCCATGCGTGTAAAATCTAAAATAAACACTGGATTTAAAAATTTTTTCACACATAGAATAAGGACCTACTGGAAATAGATGAAAAAGAAATAAAAGGACATCTGGAGGGGAAATGCTGTAGCCAAGGATGAGACTAAAGGTGGAACTCAGCCCTTTGATGTGCTTCTCTGATTCCAAGGAGAAGGAATTCATCCATACGCACAAGCATGGAGACTACCTGTTTCTTTTCAGCAGGCCCTTGGCTCAGTCAGTGCTATAAAGGTCACCTTGTCAGACCTTCACTCCGTCTTTCTCCTTTCAGGCCTCTGATAAAATGTATGGTTAGGCTTTAAAAATATGTTTTCTATGTCTCTTCTATATTTTCCATCTTTTTATCTCTTGTAATGACACTCTGGATCATTTCTTCAGATCTGTCTTCCAATTCTCTAATTCCTTCTTCAGTTGTATTTATTTTTCTGTGAAGCTTCCATTGAGGTTAGTATGTATGTATGTAGGTATGTATTTTGGTTATTGCATTTTTTTTGTTAGAAGTTCTACTTAGTTCTGGGAAGACTATGTCACATGATGGAGTTTCCTATTCCCAAAGATATCAACAAACCTGCCTTGTTAATTTGCCTTGTTGAATTATTTGAGGCTTATATTGAAGGTTCCTTCCTTCAAGAAGTATTTGCATTTGCTCCTGCAAGGTATATAGAGGCACCAAGAGTCTCAAAACACCTTCAACCAAGTTCAAGGATTGATATTGCCTGACCCAGACAATTAACAGTGTCTACCATATGAAGAAATGAACCAAGGAAATGAGAGAAACACACACACATTTAATATGGAAGATGGGAGCATGCTGCAGCCAGAGGCTGTCCCTGGGATTGCAGGCTATAGGATGCACTTAATTTCTTCTGTGTAGCAGCAGCAATTGTGTCAACAAGGGCAGGGAGAATAGTGAACTCCCAGGAGAATACAGACATGGTGGGAGCCTGCCAGAAATCAGTCAAACCGCCCCAAACAGCAGGCAGAACACTGTCAACAGAGGAAAATTTTGTGGTCCCCCAGTGCTCACCTGATTGGTTAGAGCTCCTAGTGAGTCCTCCAGGGCTTGTTGTGTAGAAATATCAGCATCATTATGTGGTATGAATGTCTCAGACATGCCAGTCCATGGAAGAAAGGCGTTTGCAAGCTGGGGATTGGGGGCTTAGATTTGGGACTTTTTTTTTTTTGTTCTAAATGATATGTCATCATCATGGAAGGATCACTTCCTCACTCTGGGCCTTGGTTTCTCCAGCTGTGAAACAACAGCATTGTGTTTGATCAGTGTTTCCCAGTTTTTAATGGTCACACAAATCCCCTAGGGATCTTGTTAAGCTGTGGGTTTTGATTCGGTGAGTCTGGGATGGGCTCTGAGATTCTGTGTCTGTATAAGAAGCTCCCAGGTGATTCCAGTACTGATCCATGGCCCCCAGTTTGAGTAAAAACTTTTAACACAAACTCTAAGCTCCCCTCCCAGGTGGGTCTAGGCAAATAGGGATGCTTTGGAGCCTTCGGAGGCTTGCTGGTTAAACAAGCCTCCTCCTCCCTGATGGGATGATATTTCAGGGCTGGGCAGGGTCACCTTCTCTAGGAAGCGTTTCTTGGACTCTCTGTCGTCAGTGCCTCTGACCCCCAAGCACTTTGATGTCTCCCGGATGGCAAAACCCTGTCTCCAGTATCAGCACAGTGCCTGGCACAGGTGAAACTCAATTATGTTTGAGATATAAATGAATGGAAGGACAAAATAAATTTAATGGTGGGGTAAGGCAACTGGGGGCAGGGGGTGACTCAGCATATTCCTGACCAGGCCTTAAAAGCCAGGTCTCTGTTTATTCTCAGAATTGCAAATATCCACTTGTCTCCTGTTATTATCTGAATTGTGTCTCCCACCCCAATTCATGCACTGAAGCCCTAGCCCCTGATATGGCTATATTTGGAGACAGGGCCTTGAAAGGGCTAATTAAGATTAAATGAGGTCATAAGGTGGGACCCTAATCCAATAGGACTGGTGACCTTATAAGAAGAGGAAGAGACACTGGGGATATGTTTGAAGAGAAAAGCAAGAAGGCAGCCGTCTGCAAGCCAGGGAGAGAGGCCTCGGGAGAAACCAAACAGCTGGCACCTTCATCTTGGACTTCCAGCCTCCAGACTGTGAAAAGATAAATGTCTGTTGTTCAAGCTGCCCAATCTGTGGTGCTTCATTTTGGCAGCCTGAGTTGACGAGCACGACTCTTGGAATGAATCGAGCCTCCATTTCTAGGCCAACTGCCTCTACGTTAACAGGAGACCTTCCACCCACAGAGATTTCCCTCTGGGTGTGCTCAACAAGTTTCAGCCGTCCTGGAGACCAGGAGAGGAGAACCTCCTCTGGGCTAGGTCATTTTTGTCGGAAGACCAGATAAAAGGACTGTGCCAGATGGAATTTGTGATACCTCCACTGCTGGTTGGTTCTTTTTTTTTTTTTTTTTGCGGTACGCGGGCCTCTCACTGTTGTGGCCTCTCCCGTTGCGGAGCACAAGCTCCGGACGCGCAGGCTCAGAGGCCATGGCTCACGGGCCCAGCCGCTCCGCAGCATGTGGGATCTTCCCGGACCGGGGCACGAACCCGCGTCTCCTGCATCGGCAGGCAGACTCTCAACCACTGTGCCACCAGGGGAGCCCTGCTGGTTGGTTCTTGGTGGGACACATTTGAACCCCAAGACGTGACTTTCAGCTGCCACATGCTTGCCTCACCCCTTCCTCTCGGTGGCTGTACCCGGATATTGTCTGGACCTCCTCAGCCTGGTTCCTGCCTTTCCACATTCTACTCTGTATCTCGGGGGCTGGCCGCCTGGAAAGTGCATTTCCCTAACTTCCTTGCCAGCTGAGTTCCTTGCCAGTTAGGTTCTGCGAGTGCAGGGCAGCGGTGTGAGGTTGATTGGAACTGCAGGAGGAAGGAAGAAACCTTTGTTCTTCCTGTTTATGACATCAGCAGCTGTGCTGAGGGGCTGTGGGCTCTGCACTGGTGGGTGCTGGGGTGGGGCAGCAGTGGGGGGCTAGGTGACCACAGGCTCCCCAGCTCTGGTGGCAGTTTCAGTAGCATGAACCAGTGGCTTTGGGTTTTTACTCAACAGGAGAGGCAGTGATTTTTTTGTTGTTTCAGCTGTGCTGTGCAGCTTGCAGGATCTTAGTTCCCCAATCAGGGATCGAACCCAGGCCCTTGGCAGTGGGAGCATGGAGTCCCAACCACTGGACTGCCAGGCAGTTCCTGAGAGGAAGTGATTTTAATGGTCGGGGCAGTGGCAGCCACACTCTTGATGTGTCAGTGGTGAATGAGGGCGTGCCTGCGGGCTCTGCGTATAGCTACTCTCCCCCCTTTCCTCTGTGTTGCACGTATGTCAGAATTTCCTTCCTTTTTTTAAAAAATTTTATTTATTTATTTTTATTTATTTATGGCTGTGTTGGCTCTTCGTTTCTGTGTGAGGGCTTTCTCTAGTTGCGGCAAGTGGGGGCCACTCCTCATCACGGTGCCGGGCCTCTCACTATCGTGGCCTCTCGCTGTGGAGCACAGGCTCCAGACACGTAGGCTCAGTAATTGTGGCTCACGGGGCTAGTTGCTCCGCGGCATGTGGGATCTTCCCAGACCAGGGCTCGAACCCATGTCCCCTGCGTTGGCAGGCAGATTCTCAACCACTGTGCCACCAGGGAAGCCCAGAATTTCCTTCCTTTTTAAGGCTGGATAATATTCCATTATATGTATATGCTATGTCTTGCTTATCCATTTATCTGTTGATGGACACTTGTGTTACTTCCACGTTTTAGCTGTTGTAAATAATGCTGCTATGAACATGGGTTTGCAAATATCTCTTTGAGACTCAGCTTTCACATCTTTTGGGTATACACCCAGAAGTGGATTGCTGGATCATACGGTATATTTTCAAGTTTTTGAGGAACCATATTGTTTTTTACAGTGGCTGTACCATTTTACATTCCCACAAATGGTACACGAGTTCCAGTCATTGGTTTCTTAATAACAACACTTCCTCCTTGGGACCATGGGAAAAAGGTGTGAACATCACAAAAGCGGTCTGAATATAAAAGGCCTTGGGTGCCTTATACATCATTCACATTTGGTGATGTTCTTAAGTTGTTGAACTGTAGGAGTTATGCTGAGGACATAGAGGCGATGTATCTTCTACCTCTGATTGGGCTTCTATCAGAGGTGTAAGTCATATGCCTCTCTGGGCCTCAGTTTCCCCATCGGTATATAAAATGATTGAATTATCAATACATAGCATTAAGCATAATTGAGCTCGGAAACTGTTTCTGAGATTGCCTCTTTGGTAGCATGCCTTAACAGAGTCAAAAGCTCAACTCAAAAACTGGAGAAATGATTGGAGTCATTGGGAGTCTTTGGCAGGGTCTCAAACTGGAAACTCAAGGATCAGTCAGCCCACAGATGTTTAGCTGATTGGATGAATATTTTTTAAACTATTGATTTTGAATTGCTGTAATTACAGATACAGGAGAGTTTAAAATCATGAACGAGACTGTTAAATGTCACTCTATGGTAGCAAATTTGAAAACCTAGAAAAAAGATTTCTCACAAAATGTAAAATACCAAAAATTGACATAGGAAAAGGTGGAAAATTTAAATAAATCAGTTATTATAGAAGAGATTAGAAATGTAATGAGATTTGATGTTGAAAAGGCATCAGGATGAAATGGCTGCATAACTGAATTTTATCTAACCTTTAAAATACAGATAATTACCATGTTATTCAAATCCTTGCTACTCAAGGTGTGGTCCATGGGTCAGCAGCATCAGCATCCCTGGGAGCTTGTTTGCCCCCATCCCCACCTACTAAACTAAATTCTGCATTTTTTTTCTAAATAAATAAATTTATTTATTTATTTTTGGCTGAGCTGGGTCTTCGCTGCTGCGCGCGGGCTTTCTCTAGTTGCCGTGAGCGGGGTCTACTCTTCGTTGCGGTGCATGGGCTTCTCATTGCAGTGGCTTCTCTTGTTGCGGAGCACGGGCTCTAGGCGCACGGGCTTCAGTAGTTGTGGCACGTGGGCTCAGTAGGTGTGGCTCGCGGGCTCTAGAGCACAGGCCCAGCAGTTGTGGCACACAGGCTTAGTTGCTCCGCGGCATGTGGGATCTTCCTGGACCAGCACTCGAACCCGTGTCCCCTGCATTGGCAGGCGGATTCTTAACCACTGCGCCACCAGGGAAGTCCTAAATTCTGCATTTTAACAGGAGTTCACTCACCTAGAGAGGTGATGGCATGTATATCAGTGATTAAGAAGCACTGGGCTAGGGCAGTGGTTCTCAACCCTGGCTGAATATTGGAATTATCTGAGGAGTTTTAAAAATACTGGCATTTGAGTCCCACCCCCAGAGATTCTGATTTAATTAATCAGGTGCATTGCCTGGGCATCTGCATTTAAAAATACTCCCCAGATGATTGAAAATCAGAGATTTAAACTGGGCCGTAGAACAATATGGAAAGCTTTAAGAAATAAAGCTGACAAAGAATGTACCCACAAAGCAAAAAACAAAATGAAACTATAGACAAATCTCATTTATGAGTAAAAATAAAATCCAGTAATGATAAAAATACAGTAAGACCAAGCAGAGTTTATTTCAGGAATACAAACAGTAGTATGCTGGTTTAATAACCAGCTCTCTGGGAAAGATTAAAAAGGCCTGATTTGTAGCATTTGTCAATTCCTGTGGTGTAAATACTCCTACTAAGACTAATTTTAAGCATAGTTAATTTTAAGCTACCACCATGACCTCAACTGGCTTGAAAATTCCTGAAAATTAAACAACTGGCTCTCACAATCTGATAAGAGCTCGCTGTCTCACACCACTGGAGGTTGATTCAAAGTTAGGAAATCCACCAATGAATCCATTCTGTCAGTACATTAGAGAAGAGTAACACGTGACATTAAAGAATGTCCCATCACAAGTGCACTCAGGATGGGATGTCTCAGGTGGGCTCCATCTCCACACAGGCCCAGGCCTCATCCCTGTGTTGTCTCTTACCTAACTGGCTTCACTCGGGTGCCCGACCTGCTGGTCCCTGAAGACATGTGACTTTCTGACACCTGCTTGGCTGCCAGGATGGGCCTAGCCCAGACTTGCTGGGGCCACTATGCCCCTGTGGTCCTGGCAAGGCCCAGGCTTGATCAGGTCCTTTGGAGGTGGGTGATGAAGACGTGACTGTCACCTCTGTTTTTCAACAGGCAGATCTGGCAGGAGAAAGTGCGCTGCTTCCTAAATCCTCAGACATCCTGCTTCAGACAAGGTTGCCCTTTCCCAACCCTGAAAGGAATAGAAGAGAGAAGGCAGGGGCCCACCTAATGTCCCTGGGAAACGGGATGGGTTTCCTGCCCCTGCAGCGTTCTTGGCTAGTCTTCATGTGGTTCATCTACTCCGCCCTGCATTTCCTTGCTTCCTTGGCTTAATCATGCCAGTCCATTTCTCCTTCTGGAACTATGAGCCTCTGATATCGTTCTAGTAAGTTCCCATTTTATTGAGATACCCAGAGTCCATTTTCATTGCTGCTGAACTATTCCTGGACAACACCATCACTCTTAACTGAGAGGGCTGCCTAGTGCGGGAGTCCATACTGGTGTTCACGTCAGCTGTGCTGACAATTACCAAAGTCATTTTCTGGGCCTTGTAATAGGATTCGGTGGCAGTGGGATCATCAGCAGCTTCTGGGTTTGCCAGCTCTTCCAGGTCACCTTGTGGTTTCAGGGATTCCTAAGGAGCTCCTGGAATCACTGTGCTGTGCGGAGTCATTGCCTCTTATATTCCGGGGAGAATGCTGGCCAGCCTGTGAGCTCTCCTCCACACACTGCCCTGTCCACCTTGCAGGAACGATGGCAAGAAGCTGGCAGGGACTCTGCCACACGAGCTTGCGTATTCTCAGTGGGACAGGTTTTATTTATTAATCACCAAACAAATAATGATTGAGCACCTATTAGGGCCACTTTGTGCTGGGGACAGAGCAGTGAACGAGTTGGATGTAAACCCCTAAGCCCTGTATTTCATCAGGGGAAGGGAAAATGAACAAAAAACAGACTAAAAAAAATCAACAAATGAGGTGATCTTCGGTGGGCATAAGGATATGGAGAAAGTTAAGAATGTACAGGCACAGAGAGGGGGCGGGAGAGAGCTCCTGTGGCTCAGAGAGTCAGGGAAGGACATTGTGGGGAATGAACCGATCTGAGAGCTGAGTGAGGGGAAGGACCGGCCCTGTGAGGACAGGCAGGAAGAGCTCTGCAGACCCAGGGAGCCGCAGAGGCCGTGAGGGGCGTGGGCTTGGAGTGTCTGGGGAGCCAGTGTGCGGTGTTGTTGTGCAGGGCCTGGGTCACCCAGGGGCTGGGTGCCGAGCACTGGGGTGGTGGGATTCGGCTTCTCATGGAAATAGGGGTGGGGGCTGGGAGGCAGGGAAGTTGATAAGATCTGATCGGGGCTGCAGAGGTCGCTGTGGCCGCAGTGTGGAGAAGGGACTGGGATGGCACAGCCAGAGGCAGGACACGGGCTGGGAGGCCAGGGACGCCGGCCGCGGCAAGCCATGGTGACGCCAAGCCGAGCTTAGTCATCTGAGCTCGCTCCTCAAAGACACCTCCACAGTCAGAACCGTCGCTGCAGCCCAGAAACACAGCAGTCACCTGCCAGAACAAAACAACAACAACATGTATTTATGCTGAAACAATAGTAATTACAGGGCAGCTCCTCTTCAGGCCATCCCTGCTGACTCCTGATCGCCCTGACAGCCCACTCCTGCAGGCGCGGGATCTGCTCAGCCCACCTGCTCTGGCTTTATGGGCCGCTTGATCCCCCCAGGCCTCGGCCACCTCTGCCCGCCTCTCCCCCTGCTAGCGTGGTGGACCTCCACTGCCGACTTGTCATCATGCAGTGCCAGAGGTGCGGGGAGCAGACAGATTTTTTGAAATAAGCGTCACATACTACAAATTACTTGATTGCTTTGATGTAACTAGGTTATTTATCTCCAATCCTTTATCATTCTGGAGGAATGTGTCCACTCGTTCCTTTATCCATTTATTCATTCATTCAGTCAACAGGTATTTGTTGAAGCACGACTATATGCCACCTGGCTAGGAGCTGGAGATACTGAGGCAAGGGCACCGAACCCCCCAGGGGCATGGCCACCTGCAGATTTCACTGCCACTGGCTCTTCACTGGGCACCAACACTAACCAGACTTTCAGACCACAGAACTAGACTCTCTCTCTAGTAGAAGGAAGGAAATGAAAATTCTCATTTATCATTTACTCTGCGCCAGATACTGTATAAGGTGCATCTACACACCTAACCTTGTAACATCCTGTAAAATAGGTTTGATTGTTCCCATATTTACTGATGAGTATATTGCAGCTAGAAGAGGTGATACTGTCTGCATGCTGTTATATAGCCAGTGAGTAGCAGACCCAGGCCTGCAACCAGCTTTACTTGGCTGAAAAACCCATGCTCTTTCCACTTCACCATAGTTAAAATGTAAGGAAGTAGATCAAACTCAAATAAAAGGGAAAAACTTGAGCACATGCTCAGGCCCTCCTGAGTCAAAGAAGAGTTTGAGGACAAGAAGGAAGTCAGGGGTAATAAAGTCCCAACAGCAACCAAACAATAGTGAAAACAATAGTAACAAACACAAAGGGAGAGCATGGAAGAACCCAACCAGCTGTTTCATGTCACAGAGTGAGTCATCCCTGAAAGACTTCAGAGGAAGATGAGAAAATGGATAGGTTGTGGAATAATTACTCACTTGAACTTACTGCGAGGCAGAGTCCTGCCAGATGTGGTGTATTTAGCATTCAGCTGCCTGAGGAGGTGGGAGGAGAGCTCTCCTGGGACTTCTGGTTAAAGTCAGCCAAATGGTGCCCTCATCTCCGGGTCAGGAAGAGGAGCCCTAGGTGCCTGGGTACTTGCACCCACTGGATTATTGGCAGGCCAGGGGGTAGAAGAAACAGGAGAAAGAGGACAGATTTTTTTTTAGGAATGTCCATTTTTCTTAAAAATTTGAGCAAAACCAATGACATTACTCTGATAACAAATGTTAATGTATTATGAAAGAGACAGCCAGTTTTACAGGAAATTTGAAGATAACACATTTTCAAGGAAGTTTCATGATCTGGGTGGATCACTTCAAGCTTTGTTCCCAGACTCCTAACGATCCATTATCTTTGCTGGCAAATACTGAGATAGTCCACACGGTTATCTCAAACCTATGTCAAATCAACTACCCATGTCCCACCCTCAAATTAGTTTTAAACAACATTAACTGAATTCTCATTCTGGGCTAGATATTCTGCTGGGTCCTGTTTAAGATGAACAAGGTATTGTTCATGTAGTAAGCCAGAATGTATGCCCACAGTAACTATAACATCACGTGTTACTTATGCTATGGTAGAGGCATGTGGAAAGAGTTATGTGCGCTCAGAGGAATGATTAATTTTACCTGGGAGAGGGACCATGGCGGAAGACTTTGCACAGAAGTTTCATCTGAAGGGAAAGGATTCTGCCATGGGGCCCTTCCTCATTCCAGGCAGAGGAAGCAGGGAATTTACTGCAGCTGGGGTGTAAGGAACATGGGAATCACTGGCCGGGGGTTAGTAAGGTAAATTGTTGGATTCAGATCATGCAAACCTTGAATGTCATCCTGGGCGTCCTAGACTTTATTCCGGAGCCAATGGAGGGCAGGCATTGAAAGGTTTAGAATGGGTGAGAAATACAATCAAACCTGTGTTTTAGGAAGTTAATGAAGGTGGAGGGTGACTTGGAGGGAAGAGGTCTTGTAATTCAGGTTCTGGAGCCAACCACTGAGGTCTATCCTGAAACAGCCTCTTGGGCAGCTCAGCCCATTCCTGTCACAGACAGATTTGACACATTTACGGAGCGCATTGCAATGTGTAATCACCCCTATAGGATGAAGGTATGTATTGCTAGGTTACAAGTTGTGGTAAGGTTTTGATCAATGCATTTCAATATAATTGGTTTCCTTTGTAATCTTATATGTTTTCTTTTATGCACTTAAAAATATTGTTTTGGGGGCTTCCCTGGTGGCGCAGTGGTTGAGAGTCCGCCTGCCGATGCAGGGGACACGGGTTCGTGCCCCGGTCCGGGAAGATCCCACATGCCGCGGAGCGGCTGGGCCCGTAAGCCATGGCCGCTGAGCCTGTGCGTCCGGAGCCTGTGCTCCGCAACGGGAGAGGCCACGGCAGTGAGAGGCCCACGTACCACAAAAAAAAAAAAAAAAAAAAAATATTGTTTTGGGGACTTCCCTGGTGGTCCAGTGGTTAAGATTCCACACTTCCACTGCAGGGGGCACAGGTTCGATAGCCGGTTGGGGAACTAGGATCCCACATGCCGTGAGGTGTGGTATATTGTTTTGGGAAAGAGTCTGGACTTCACAGACTGCTAAAAGGGTTCATGGTCAAACGTTCGAAGATATTACATAGACCGTCTTCTTTCCTTTCTCCACATGTAGTAACTCCCCAATCAAGCGAGCATTTATCAGACACCTCTCACTGGCTCAGGCCTGTGTCAGAGGCTTTACTCTGAGAATCTGGAGCCAGGCTGCCCGGGGTTGGAATCCTGCTGCTGCCTTTTCTAGGCAGCAGAAGTTAACTTTCACCTCCTAGTTTCCTCCTCTGTAAATGAGGACAACAGTAGTACTCACTTCAGGGAGCTGTTGTGAGAGTGAGATCAGCTAATGCATGTAAAGCTCTACACAGTGTCCAGCCTCCTAGTCCCAGACCACAGTGTGTTTACAGTAGAATTAGGGGGACATGATGACATCAGGTGACACTGCTCAAGAACACAGCCGCTATTTGGTGCGACTCTCATTGTTTTCATTTCTCTTTTCTGGGTCTTCCTAAGGATGACCTGGAAAATTCTGCTAAAAAAATAGCAAATAGTCATAGAATCCCTTTAAAGTCTGTATTTATCTAAAATTTGTGTAGCTGTCTTAGTTGAGCTCCCACCAAAAGTGGACCCTGAGGTAAAGGATTTGTGGCAAGTCATCTTTGGGAAACGATCCCAGGAGCCAGAGCGGGAAGCGGGCAAGTGGGGGAGAGAAGAGAGCAAAGCTGAAAAGGGGGAGTTAACGAGCAGGTTGCCCATGAGGGCAGTGGGGCCTCAATCCTGCTGCAGCCCCTCTGAGAGACTGTGCAGAACACACGTCCAGCTGTCCCACTAGGGTGAGGGTCGGTGGGCTCATTCACCAGCTCCTCTCCCTCATCTCTGAGGCTGGCCTGGGGATCTTGTGTGCCGGCCCAGCCAGCTGCTGTGGCAGAAGCAGCCCGCAGGCGGCCACATGGGTGCCCGAGGGAAAGGCCAGTGTGTGCGGAGTTGCCTTCCAAAACCGAGGGGACCACACGGAGGGGCCCGGCCGGTGCTGCTTCAGTGGCGATGGCGAGGAAAACACACCCTAGTCTGCAAAAGAGACAGGAAACAGATGAGTTTTCCCTTTATTTGAATAAAAATGTTACTGAAGGAGGTTTGATCCCAGCCTGTATCTTTCAACTCCTTCCTGCCCACCCCTTGTTGTCACAGTCTGTGATTTTCACCCGAGGTTCCTGAGCAATTTTTGTGTGATTTGGTCTTTATGGGTGTGTTTATCAGAAATCCCAGCCACCCACACTTCAAAGCCCACATATTATTGTGGGTAAACTTGTCAGGGATTTGAAGTGGGGGGAGAGGGTTGTGTCATAATTTATTCATTATTTTGGTACCTGCTTATTAGCAAAGAAAATTGAGTCCCTGGAGTGATTCTCCTTTGCTGTTGTCTGTTAATCAAACGAACACCAGGACTTGCAATGTAAAATCTTAGGACCGTGGAATGTTAGATTCATCTGGTTAGATTTCAATGTAAGTAGAGCCATAAGAGCTCGCACTTCTTTGAATAAATGAGTGACTGTCACAGTGTTAAATTCCATAAAAAGCAGTTACATCTGCTCAGTTTCCAGGTGAGAGACCATGGATGCTGGGGAGCACATTTATCATCGTTATTTTAAACAGCACTCAGTAAAGGAAAAGAACTGTAGAATATCACATTCTTATCTATACTGTGAGTACAATAATGTATGAATTATGTAACTTTATGGGCAAGAACAGGAAGGTAAAATGGGGAAATGAATATGGTTTTGCCAATACAGTTCATTTTCTTTTTAAAACAGAAGGAGGAGAGGCCAGCAGTAATCTATCATCAAATCCCAGTGTGACATGAAACTCTCGGTGTCCTTTTATTACCCTCGGCAACTTTCCTAGGCTCAGATCAAATTACTGAGGAATTTCCCCAAATTTCCTACCACCCATTTCTGTCTCGTCTAAAAGTAGGCCAAAAAACCAGGGCTGGCCAGAGGGGCACTGCAAACACGGATAAACCTGGAAACCAGTACGCTAAGTGAAAGGAGCCAGACACAGAAGACCACATATTGTTCATCCCATTTATATGAAATTTCTGCAAAGAGGAGATACTATGGATATGGAAAGCAGATCAGCAGTTTCCTAGAGGCTGTTGGGAACAGGGATTGAGTATAAAAGAGCAGGAGGAAAATTTCCAGGGTGATGGAGTTGACCTAAAACTGTATTGTGGTGATGGCTGCATAGCTGTGTAAGTGTAGTACAATTCATCAAATTACGAATTTTATGATATGTAAATTATACATAAAGCTGTTTGAGAGAGAAAGAGAAGGAGAAAGGGAGGGAGGGAGGGAGGGAGGGAAGGAGGAAAGCACTGGGAATTGTGCACTGCTACACCATTTCTAAAATGCAAAAAAAGGTTAGACAACAACTTCTGGTTACTGTGGGGTAGAAAAGCTCCCTGCTGGACGAGTTATAACACCTTCACTCGCAAGTAACATCCAGCAGCCCCTGCACATAAACCTTTACCCCCAACATGCACTCGAGGGGAAAACTGACCTGTTTTGCAAGGGAACTTCAAGACAAACCTCCTGCCCTCCCCTCCAACAGACTGCCTGCCCCTCGGTCCCTTCGGAACAGATGAGCCAGCGCAGCACTGTCCCCTGGAAACACAAGGGGAGCCACATGTCTGTACTTCTACATTTTCTGGTAGACACATTAAAAAAGGAAGAGATGACATTAACGTTAATAATATATTTTCTTTAACCCAATGTGTTCAAAGTATGATCATTTCAGCATATCATCAATATAAAAATTATTGAGATGTTTTACATTCTTTTTTTCATACTAGATCCTCAAAATCTGATACGTGTCCAACAGCACATCTCAATTTTGAACAGCTGCATTTTCAAGTGCTGGAAAGCCACAGGTGGCTATTGCCTTGGACAGCACAGGCCTAGAGACATCCTGTTGATCATCCAGAGACTTCAGATTGTTTGAGGAAAGAATGGTTTTCATGCAGACTTCCACTGCTAATTAAACAAACAAACAAGGAAAGGTATATGTTGGATTGTATAAAACCATACTCATCTCTGTGATCCTCATTTTTTAAAAAAAATTAATTTTTCATATGGTCCTGAAGAATTTTTTAATGTACTCAGTGAGTTTCATTTTCAGGTCTTGGCAGTTAAATCCCTATGGTCAGCACACATGGCAGTGTTTAAAATTAATATTGCAAAGGAGGCATTTTGAGACTAGGAATTATGAAGCAAGGATTTTAGTTAAGATTAAAGGTATGTCCTTTATCAGGAAACTGCATTCTGTCCTCACAAGGGAACAACTGTGATGATCTACAGTAATAAGTCTGATTATTGTAATTATTGAACTCTAAATATCAGCCATCTAGAAATGACGGCATCACAGACCATCTCAACCTACAGGTTGAAAGGGTCTCAGGTGGACTTTTTTGGTTTGGTTTGATTAGGGGTGAGATAGAGGTTGTCCAGTTTGGGATAATACAACCAGTTAAAGTACTGTCAAGATTCTTACAATATATATTCATTGATGGGTTCTAGTCTGCTGTCTCATTACAGGAGAATCTGATTAATTCTACAGTATTCGCTGTCCAAATTTGACAGTTCTACCTGGAGCTAACTACGCAGCTCTCTTGTGGAAATAAAAATTATTCTGCTGCTGGAGCACCTGAAAAAATATTTCTTTTCCCAGAAACACAAGAACTACATTTTCCCTGTCAACTCACAAATCCAAATAAGAATAAAGCAACCTCATAAAATCAGCTGGAGGAAGGCAAGTGATTGTTTGATTTCTCAGTTATTGTTGATTGTTCTTGGAAATCCCCCTTCGCTAATGGTGACCTTTTGTTCTGCTCTTCCTTTCCGTGGGTTAAAATTGTGCCCTTGGGATGCAGGTGTGTCCCTATTTGGCCCTGTTGGACTGCTTTTTATCCCTGTCTCCTTCTCCTCATTTCCTGCCATACAAATAGCCCCACAGCCAGGGATGGTCTTGTCGTTAGATCCACAGGCTGATTAGGGGTGTCGTTCCATGGCAGGCCCCTCACACAAATGTGGGGATGGGATAGAGGCCTTCACCCTTGGTCCCTGCAGTTGATCTAGACCACCTCCCCTTCACAAGTCTGCTCTGCCCACTTGTTCTCTGACCCTGTAACCTCAATTGAGGCCTCCCAGGCCTCCGTGGTCTGCTTGGAACATTTGTCTCTCCCTCAACCCACAGCCTTTTCCATTCACATCTTCCACACTAGGGCCGGGGATGTGACATACATGCACGCCCAGGATCAGCCAGGCTGTCCTCCCCTGGCCTATGTCAAGAGTCAACCTGACAGCCTCACTTTGTTACCAGTGGGCAGAGCTGAACCCCACTTCTTCAGCTTCTGGGACACTCCTCTTCCCAACAGTGCAGCTTCCCTTTTTGTTCTCGTTCAGCAAAGGAGCAACTTTATTTCTGAACATTCAAGATAAACACACTCCCATCATGCTCACTGATGCATGTTTTAGTTTAGGTTCTCCCCCAAACAAACCCTCAGCAGAGACTTGGGTCTTGGGTGCAGGTAGCCTTTTGGGGAGGGGACCCGGGAGGTAGGAGAGAGGGAGTGGGGTAAGAGGAGAAAAAAGCCAGTAAAGGCTGTGTGCATCCACTCGTTATTGTCATGGACGTCAGGGGCGCCCTCTTGCTGGGACCCTCCAAGGAATGGTGTAGAATGTCTTCCAGCATTGTACCCCTGAAGAACCAGAGACTGAGGCCACCGACTTTCCGTCCACCCCAGTGGTTGAGGGTTGCCCTGGGAATATTAACACCCCCTGTTCTTCGGGCTGCCGGTGTAAGGGCAAAGTGAACTATCGAAGCTTCAAAAAGCCCTGAGGAAGGAGCTCAAGGTGGGTGCTGGTGGTGTGCACAGAGAATGTCCCCTCAGCTACAGCTGAAACCCCGGAAGGCCAGAGGGAAAGTGGTGGAGAACACAAAAGCACTGGCTTTTTCACGATCCTCCTCACCCCCTCAAAAAAACAAAACCCAAATATGTTTAAATGGAAATGTCCCCACAACCTGATGTAACTTCTGCAGCTCTTTCTTCATTTCAAGAGAATGGAATCCTCAAAGACAGCCAGCTTACACATGGTCAGGTCAGGGCCAAAGCAAGGGCCCTTTCCGCTGGAGGGCCTAGTCTTCTAACTCCTGTCTGTTCTTAAGTTAGATGTGTTTCAGTAGCCAAAGTCAGGCCAAAACGGTGGTGATCCCTAGCCCTGTCGTCACCCTTCATCAGTCTATAAGAAGCTGACTCACAGTCACACGGGGCTTGGGGATAGAACCTACCCCTCCTGTGCAAGCTGTGATTTGGGGAACATTCAAAGCCAAGCTGCAAACTGGCCCAAATGGGGACTGCCCTTATTTCCACAGCAGAGCAGTCCCCACGGTGACATCTTCAAATGTAGAGACGACGACGAGGGGAGAAGTTCCTCGTCTTTGGGGCAACCAAAACAAGTCCAGATGGCTGCTGAGGACTTAAAGTCTGGGAAGAGGAGAGCTTGGGGGGCTTAGCAAGGAGCCCTTGGGTGCTGCTTATGGGAGACACTTAACGTCAGCAGATGACCTTCTAAAGCCTGTGACTTTTGAAGATAAACTTGCTTAAAATTACGCTACTAATCACAGGATTCCCAAAGCATCAAGGTCATTCTTAAAACAGACACACAGACAAGCTGGACTGTAGGATAGGATTACCCAGGAGATCTGGGACCCTTCATAGTCATGGCATAGCTTGGCCTTTTTAGTAAGGGTTGGGTGTCCTAATAGATACTGTCCTTCAGCTGCCATTTATTGTACTCAGAATGCGTACACAGACCTTTATTTATATTAGCTTGTTTAGTACATGACAGCAAAGTAGATCTATTATCACCGGTTGGCAGATGAGGCCACGGTGGCTTACGGAGGTTAAGGACCCACTCAGGGTCACACAGGCTCATAAGCAGCAGACCTGGGATTCTAAACCGGGCCATGGGCTAAGACAGCAATGTGGCTTGTGTATGATTGTACATACCCCTTTCTACGATCCGGGAAAACAGGCACCCTAAAGGATCAGCCTGCACCTCTATAAAATAGGATGGCAAACGGTTCAGAGCTCAGATTTTGGGGTCACATCATCTCTTCGAAGACCCTCGGGGAATAGAATTAGATACAAAATTATCTCTGTGTCTTCTTTACAGTCTGTGATTAAATAGTTTAAAAAATAACAATAGGTTCTGTGTACATGAATGTGTGAGTGTTTTGTCCTGGATGTTTGTCATAAACTAAATGTTTCCCAGAAAAAAAAAATTGAAACAAAAATGATCCTTTGTATCCTTCTGCAAGATGCATTTGTGTCCCAATTTCAGAAATCTGCTTATCCTTTGGGCCGCACGTTTATATTTGGCAACAGATTTCAGAAGTTTGTATGAACTAGCTTCCTTGGGAAAGTGAGGAGGGAAGAACTGTGTGTCCCACCCAGCAGAAATGAAACTGCTGGCCTTATGGGTTTGCAGCCTTCTGACAATGGGGAGAAACCCATGAAAATCTACACTCGTCTCTCTGTGGCTGCAAGCTTTCTTTTTCATTTTGGTTTTTCTTGAATCTCTGTGCATGGATCTCTGTTTTGCTCCGTCCAACTTCCCAATGAACTATCAGAGAGAAATGCCTCATTAGCATCACAGACAAGTGATGAGCTGGCCCAGAGTAGGCGTTTCATGGAGCCAAAGCTCCACAGCATTGAAAGGGACTTTCAAGGCCATGAGCCTGCAGTGGAAGTGCGTGGTTTTGACTCACTCATTAGCAAAACTCGTCAGAAGAGGTCTCTATGTATTTGCTGTCTCCACTGGCCCACATCCCATGTTTTCCTCAATCCCGTCCAGTCAGTGTCCAGGACCCCTACTCACTGAAATTGCTCTGGTCAAGGTTTCAGACAGACCCCCTGTCACCGAATTTGGTGGTCACCTCTCTGTTCACCTGTCCCTCCACCACTCAGTGGCATTCAAGCCAGTGGACCACTCCTTCCCATCATCTCCCGGCTCCCTCCCGCCTTCCCAGACACTCCTTCTTAATCTCTCCATTGATTTCCATGCCACAGACTGGCCTCTGGTTCTTGCCCAGCCTAGGGCTCTCTCCACACCACTTCCCAGGAGGTATTTCTTCCCGGCTTCTGGCTTTCAATACTATCTATTTACGGATGATTCTCAAACTTGGACTCCGAGCTCCAGACTCAAGTGTTTAACTGCTTACATGACTTTGCCTCTTGGATGCCTGACAAAGATCTCAAATTTAGTATGTGCAAAACAGAACTCTTGAATGCTCATTTCACCCAAACTGCTCCTCCCTGAGCCTTCTCCATTTTTGTTAATGGGACCACCATTGGCCCAGTTGTTTAAGCCAAAACTTAGAAGTCATGTTTGATTCCTCTTTCCTCTCATCTCTGTAGCCAATGGCTCAGCAAGTCCTGTGGGCATCCTCAACATGTGTGCCAAATTCATCTTCTCTTGGTTTTTTACTCTGTCCTTCCTCATCTGGATGGTTGCCATAGCCTGCTACTGGTTTTCCCGTGTTCACTTGTATCCTCCTATAATCCATTCCCAGAGCAGATCTTTTAAAAATGGAGGTCAGATCATGTGACTCACTGGTTTAAAACCCTCCAGTGGCTTCCTGTGACTTAGAATAAAATTCAGATGTCTCACGAAGACGTATAAGGCACCCCCTGACTTAGCCCAGGGGTTGGCAAACTTTCCTGTAAAGGGTTGGGTAGTACTTATTTGGGGCTTTGTGAACCGTACGGTCTGTGTTGCAACTTCTCAGCTCTGTTGGACCATGACTGCAACTGTAGACAATATGGCAAACAAATGAGTGTGGCTGGGTTCCAAGAAAACTTCATCTACAAAAAAGGCAGTGGGTTGGATTTGGCCTGTGGGTCACAATTTGCTGACCCCGATCTATTATCCCGTTTCTGCCTTTCCAACCCTGTCGCACACCACTCTGCCCTTCACTGTGGCCAGCCGGGCCAGCTGGGGTAGAAAGTCTCCCGAAACGGCTGCCACCAGTTCCTTTGGTCCCTACACACTAAAGCCACAACCCCTGAATATGCTGGCCCTACCGCTACTTTGGCCAGTGGAAAGTGGTGGGAGGGATGTTCTAGGGCTTCCAAGCTGAGGATTTAAAAAAATTGGCAGCTTCCACCTCCTGTCCTGGAGTCCAGCCACCATGCTGTGAAAAAACAAAAGCCACACGGAGAGGCCACACGTAGGAGAACAGAGTTCTGGGCCATCATCCCAGAGGCCCCCCAGCCGTGTGAGCGAGCCACCTTGGAGATTCCAGCCTTTAGATGACCGAGGTCGACTGGAGTCACACGGAGCAGAGAGCTGTCGGGTGAGTCTGGTCATTTCACAGACTGTGAGAAAGAAAATGGTTAGCACCTTAAGCCATTAAGTGTTGGTGCTTTGTCTTACGGCCATGGATAATGGAAACAACCGGCTTTCTTTCTGTCCCTCAAACCCATTCCTCCATCGGCACCAGCTGGTCTCTCTGCCTGGAGCACACCTCCCCCAGGTCTTCACGTGGCTGGTCCTTTTTATCCCTCAGTTTGGCCTATAGCACCTCAGGTTTTGTTGTTATTGTGGTTATTGTTGTTTCTTTTGGAAAGTTGCCCTTTCTTTGCTCAGGCTGTGCGGCCAAACCCCCACTCTTTGCATCCCCCCATTGTCTGGACTCCAGAATCAACTTGCAGTAAAGGCCAAGCCAATCGGTCGTTCTCCCTCTCCCCACCCAGACCCCCCAGCCTCAGTTATTGATTCAGGGATGGACATGTGACCCAAGTCAGTTCAATAAGAGTCAGTCCCAGGAATTGTGGGTGAGGGTTGTCAGGCAGGTTTAACTCAAGCCTGGAGCTGCTGGTGCCCAACTGTCCACCACAAGGGGCAGGCCTGTCTGGGAACAGAGCAGACGCAGGGGAGAGCAGGGAGGAGAGGTGGAGATGGTGAGAGAGACGCCCGGATCGAGCCATACTTGACACTTGAATTTCCTTGGATTTTTAAGTTACACGAACCAGTACATCTGCCACTCCACGGTCACCCCTCCCTTCCTTTCTTAAGTCAGTTTGAGTTGTATTTCTGCCACTTGCTCAATTATTTGACTCACCCTCCACCATCTCCACCAAGGGTTAGGTTAAGCCATATGAAATTTCTGTTCTTGTAGGTCAAAAATGACTGAACATCAGTAATTTCATCTGGCTAACTTATTTGAACACCTCCAGAGACAGGAAACTCACTACCTATTGCGGCAGCTCAATTGAAAATTAGATAAACTTAACTGACAGAAAATTATTTTTCTAAAATGAAAATCCATATCCCTGTCCCTTCACCTTCATCTGGTGCTCTCCTCTGAACACACTTCACATTTAGCATGGCACTTGACTGCAGACTCCAGGAAGGAGTCTCCCTTAGTTGTCTTCTCTCTAGACACAGTACCTTCAGTAATGCAGCCTACAGCATCCAAATCTTTTCAAAAAATGTTATGTCTTAAGCCATGTTTCTCCATTTTGTTCTAGTTTATTTCAGACTAAGTTCAGGACCTTATATTTAGCCCCAGTGAATTTCACTCTGTTCTCTATGTCC
This sequence comes from Hyperoodon ampullatus, assembly GCF_949752795.1. Taxonomy (NCBI): domain Eukaryota; kingdom Metazoa; phylum Chordata; class Mammalia; order Artiodactyla; family Ziphiidae; genus Hyperoodon; species Hyperoodon ampullatus. The sequence goes on from NC_136918.1 coordinate 31,306,267, forward strand.
CACTTACCCTAAAGGCTTCTGCCCCTGCCCGTTATGTCAAAGTCTTTGTGAATTATTTTCTCTATAGTTGCCATAGTACAACAACACAATGGAAATCCAATGCCACGATTCGTATGAATCATGGTTGTACAATCTGGGTATCCCTTCCAGCCTTGTGTATCCTGCAGGTTTGAAAAACATGCCTTCTCTATATTCAGCTGAGTCATCACTACAGATGTTGAAAGGGACAGAGCTGAGAGTCAAGCCCAAAGGAGTATGTGTGGTTGGACAATGATCCATGAGGTATTGGGCTTGGTTGTCCAGTCAGTCACTACTTCTCTGACCTGTGCTAGCAACTGCCCATTTCTCAGTGTGTCTGTAGGAAGTCACATGACACCAGCTAAGTGTCTTGATGAAACACATAAGGGGCTCCTCATTACTGGGTATGCATGATCCCATTCCTGAAGGTAAGTAGAACTGTGTGTTATTTGGGATAGGCGAAGCCATGGTAGTAAACAGACCCAAATGTTGAATGGCTAAACACAGTGGAATTTTGTCTGTAGCTTAGGTAACAACTCAGGCACTCAGGTTGGTACTCTCTTCCGGGCAGCCCCTCTGGGACCTAGGTTCTCTCCACCTCATGGGTCTGCCATTCTCCAGGGCATCACTGTCATCTGTATCCAGCCCAAAAGAGCAAAGAGCATAACATGGGAAGTTTTTGTGGGGCAGGCCTGAAAATGCCGTATCGCTGCTGCTCACTTACTCAGCAAAACCACGTTCAGCCAAACGGGTGGTAGGAAAATGCTGTTTAGCTAAGTGCTTAAAGAAAGGGAGAATGGATTCGGTGAACAGCTGGTGATCTCCACTATAGGTAACTAACGTCCTCATGACACAAGATTAATCACTAAAAAACTGACCTCATGCACATTCCTTCCTTTTAAAACCAAGCTTGTCCCTGTCTATTGGGTTGAAATCTTTGTCCAGTATCCCCTCTAGAGTTGTCAAGCTACAACAACATAATGCAAGTACAAGGCAAATAACATCAAAATTGATGGCAAAGTGAAACTGTCAGTCTTGCAAAATAAGCTAGATTTCAAGATTAGGAAAGCTATTTTGGGGAACTGCCCTCATCATTTGAAAAGCCATTAACAAATGAGGAAATGGTAGTGTTAGATCAGAGAATGAGGATGAGGACCAAAAAGACACCATGAGAATGATATTAACATCAAAAGGGTAAGAGAGACAACTGGAAAAAAATCAAACGCCTCAAGTATTTTTGCCGAAGTTATGCTGTTTATGATTGTGCTGTTAAAGTCAAATCTTAATTGAAGAATTTCATATTATGTGATATTAAAAGTTTATCAGAAAAATATGCCCCCCCAAAAAAATCCTCAAAGACGGCAGAGTAAGAGGACATGGAGTTCATCTCTCTCTGCAGATGCATCAGAAGTACATCTATAGACTTAACAATTCTCACAGAATACCACCTGAAAACTAGCAGAAGACCCTGGACACCAGAAAGGACTATAACAATCCCTGCATAACTGGGTGGGACAGAAAAAGAAGGGAGAAGGAGGAGGAGAGGAAGTGGGACGGGACCTGCACCCCAGGGCAGGGGAGCTGAAGTAGAGGAGAGATTCCTGAATTCGGGGAAACTCCCTCTCCACTGGGGAAACCCCCGATGGGGAACTCGATTGGGACAGAAGGCAAGCATTTGAGGCTGTCAGAAGACGCTGAAGCGGCCGATCTGTGGCAGACGGGACAGAGTGAGACACAGACGATCTGTACCGGGGCTCTAAGTGTCCCGACTGGACGTGTGTTCACAGGTGTGCAAGCGGGCTGGGAGCTGGCGCATGGGGACTGGTGAACAGGCCCAGAGTGAGAACTGCTGTTGGCTGTGGGGAGACGGACTGAGGGGACGGGAGGGAGGAAAGCCGCAGCAGGGAATGCCTACGGAGGAAGACAGGACTGCCATGGAAGCAGGCCCTATTGCTGAGTCACACGCGGGGGAGGAGCCACTATTGTAGTCTCTCTCTCCCTACACACCAGCGCCTGCCGAGGACAATAAAAGAAGCCCGCTCAGGGCTGGCTGTTGCACGCTGGTTGCTGAGCAATAAAATAAAGCTCCCTCAGAGCTGGCCCTCACATGCTGGCTGCAGGGCAATTAAAAGAATAAACCCTCTCAGGGCTGGCCCTGCGCGCCTACTACCAGGTGCCAGAAAAACCTCAGCCAGGACTGGCCCTCACAGGCCTTATGCCGAGCACCAGAAAAGGCCTCACTTGGGCCACATCTCTTGCACCCGTGGCTGCCGGCTTCCCTGCGCATTTGGCGCTGCCCGAGCTCCCACAATCCAAGCAGTCATACCACCTCTGTGCCCTGTCCTCACTGGGGCAGACCCAAGAGCTCCAAGGCAGCTTCTGGACCAGACTCCTGTGGGTGAACCACACACAGAGGTGGGGATAAACCAAAGCTGAACCCCAGGGACGGGGTGACTGAGGAAGAGGATTGAAAATCTTTTCATCAGCTGTACAACCTTCAGGTTAAATCCCCGCGATCAGCTAGGTAGACCCTGCGTCTATGGAATATCTGTGTAGACAATGAGTGTTCCCATGAAAGAAAAAGGTCTAGCTCTGGCAGCTGTGGACTTTGGGGGCAGCACACTCAGGAACTGGGCCAAATCAGAGTCTGAGTTGTCCCCACAGGCACCACAACAGGTCCAGAGACCAGCCCAGAGGCAGGACAGCCTCTTGGGGAGACGGAGGTGGGCTGTGGCTCACAGCGTGTGCAAGGACACTTACAGCGGAGACCCCAGGGAAACATAATTATTACTATTAATTTTATTATGTTTTGATTCATTCTGTTGTTGGGTCTGACTTCTTTTGTTGTTGTTTTTTCTTTCTTTTTTTGTTTGTTGTTGTTTAAGTACTCTTTTTATTTAGTCTTCTGGGATCTTCATGTTTCATAACATTTTTTATTTTTTTAAATATATTTCTATTTTTACTTTGCTTTTCTGTTGTTCTGTGTTCTTTTCCCTATTTTTTTCTTCTTTTTCTTTAATATGTTTTTAATTTTTTTATACTTCCATTTCTATTTTGCTTTTCTGTTGTCCTGTGTTTTTTTCCCTTTTTATTTTATTTTATTATTTTTTTAAAATCATTTTTATTGGTTTGTTCTGTTTCCTTGCTTTATTCTTCAGTTGGCACACTGCTATGGTTTTGTTTATAGGTTTTCTGTTTTTGTTAGTTTTGATCCTAATTGATTTCGTTTTTGAGTTCTTCTATTTGTTTGGTTGTTCTCTTCCTTTTTGTTTTACCTGGTTCTGTTTTTGTTCCTCTTGCCTGTGTGTGTGTTTGCTTGTTTCTGTTTTTGTTTGATTGTGTTTCTACCATTTCTCTGGGGTTTTGTCTTTTTTTTTCTTTAATATATTTTCTATTTTACTTTTTTTTTTTTTTTTTTTTTTTTGCGTTACGCGGGCCTCTCACTGTTGTGGCCTCTCCCCCTTGCGGAGCACAGGCTCCAGACGCACAGGCCCAGCGGCCATGGCTCACGGGCCCAGCCGCTCCACGGCATGTGGGATCCTCCCAGACCGGTGCACGAACCCGTGTCCCCTGCATCAGCAGGCGGACTCTCAACCACTGCGCCACCAGGGAAGCCCCTATTTTACTTTTTTATATTTCTATATCTATGCTGCTTTTCTGTTGCTCTATCTTCTTTCCCCTTTCTCTTTTTCTTTTTTTTAAAATCATTTTTGTCAGTTTGTTTTGTTTCTTTGCTTCATTCTTCAGTTGACACTCTGCATTGGTTTTGCTTTTTGGTTTTACTTTTTTGTCAGTTTCCTATTTAATTGTTTGATTTTGTTCTTGGGTTCTTTTGTTTGTCTGGTTGTTCTCTTGCATTTTGTTTTATTTGGCTCTGTTTTTGTTTCTTTTGTGTGTGTGCATGTTTCCTTGTTTTGTTTTCGTTTGACTTTACTTTTTATCATTTGGGGTTTTGTTAGTCTTTTTCTTTTTTTTAAATCCCCTTGATTGCAGGGATGAGAGACTTGCGGGGTCTTGGTTGCTTGACCAGAAGTTGGGCCTGAGGCTCTAGGGTGTGAGCACCAAGTCCAGGACGCTGGACCACTGGAGAATTCCCAGCCCCAGGGAAGAATAATGTCTGAGAGCTCTCAGAGAGGCCTCTATCTGAATCCAAGACCTGGCTGCACCCAACTGCCAGCAGCTCCAGTGCTGGAGGCCTCACACCAAACCAACAAACAAGACAGGAACACAAACCCACCCATCAGCACACAGACTACCTAAAGTCATACTAAGCTCACAGACACTTCAAAGTATATCACCTGACATGGCCCTGCTCATCAGAGGGAAAAGACTCAGCTCCAACCACCAGAACGCAGGCACCAGTCCCTTCCATAAAGAAGCCTACACAAGGCACTTCCCTGGTGGCACAGTGGTTAAGAATCTGCCTGCCAATGCAGGGGACACAGGTTCAAGCCCTAGTCCGGGAAGATCCCACATGCCGCAGAGCAACAAATCCCATGTGCCACAACTACTGAACCTGCACTCTAGAGCCTGCGAGCCACAACTACTGAGCCCGTGTGCCACAGCTACAGAAGCCCATGTGTCTAGAGCCTGTGCTCTGCAACAAGAGAAGCCACCACAACGAGAAGCCTGCACACTGCAATGAAGAATAGCCCCCGCTCACTGCAACTAGAGAAGAGTCTGCACACAGCAATGAAGACCCAATGCAGCCAAAAATAAATAACTGAATAAATAAATGTATTTAAAAAAAAAAGAAAAAGCCTACACAAGCCACTGGATCAACCTCACCACTGGAGGCAGAGAACAGAAGCAAGAGGAACTACGACCCTGAAGCCTAGGGAAAGGAGGCCTCAAATACTGTTAATCAGACAAAATGAGAAGACAGAGAAATATCTTGCAGGCAAAGGAGCAAGATAAAATCCCACAAGACCAAATAAATGAAGAGAAAATAGGCAAACTACCTGAAAAAGAATTCAGAGTAATGACAGTAAACATGATCCAAAATCTCAGAAATAGAATAGAGAAAATACAAGAAACATTTAACAAGGACCTAGATGAACTAAAGGGCAAACAAACAGTAATGAACAATACAATAACTCAAATTAAAAATACTCTGGAAGGAGTCAATAGCAGAATAACTGAGGCAGAAGAATGGATAAGTGACCTAGAAGATAGAATGGTGGAAATAACTGTCACAGAGTAGAAGAAAAAAGAATGAAAAGAATGGAGGACAGTTTCAGAGACCTCTGGGACAGCATTAAGCACACCAAAGTTTGAATTATAGGAGTCTCCAAAGAAGAAGAGAAAAAGAAAGGGTCTGAGAAAATATTTGAAGAGATTATAGTTGAAAACTTCCCCAACATGGGAAGGGAAATAATCAAGTTCAGGAAGTGCAGAGAGTCCCATAGAGGATAAACTCAAGGAGAAACATGCCAAAACACATATTAATCAAACTAACAAAAATTAAACACACAAAAAAATATTAAAAGCAGCAAGGGAAAAATAACATACAAGGGAATCCCCATAAGGTTAACAGCTGATCTTTCAGCAGAAACTCTACAAGCCAGAAGGGAGTGATGAAAGGGAAAAACCTACAACTAAGATTACTCTACCCAGCAAGGATCTCATTCAGATTTGATGGAGAAATTGAAAGCCATACAAATAAGCAAAATTTAAGAGAATTCAGCAGCACCAAACCAGTTTTACAACAATGCTAAAGGAACTTCTTTAGGCAGGAAACAAAAGAGAAGGAAAAGACCCACAAAAACAAACCAAAACAATTAAGAAAGTGGTAATAGGAACATACATATCAATAAGTACCTTAAATGTAAATGGATTAAATGCTCCCACCAAAAGACACAGACTGGCTGAATGGATACAAAAACAAGACCCATATATATGCTGTCTACAAGAGACCCAATTCAGAACTAGGGACACATACAGACTGAAAGTGAGGGGATGGAAAAAGATATGCCATGCAAATGGAAATCAAAAGAAAGCTGGAGTAACAATACTCATATCAGACAAAATAGACTTTAAAATAAAGACTATTACAAGAGAAAAGGAAGGACACTACATAATGATCAAGGGATCAATCCAAGAAGAAGATCTAACAATTGTAAATATTTATGCACCCAACATGGAGCACCTCAATACATAAGGCAATAAGGCAAATGCTAACAGCCATAAAATTGTCAGTAACTCAATAGTAGTAGGGGACTTTAACACCCCACTTACACCAACGGACAGATCATCCAAACAGAAAATAAATAAGGAAACACAAACTTTAAATGACACATTAGAGCAGATGGACTTAATTGATATTTGTAGGACATTCCATCCAAAAACAACAGAATACACTTTCTTCTCAAGTGCACATGGAACGTTCTCCAGGATAGATCATATCTTGGGTCACAAATCAAGCCTTGGTAAATTTAAGAAAATTGAAATCATATCAAGCATCTTTTCCAACCACAACGCTGTGAGACTAGATATCAATTACAGTAAAAAAAAACTGTAAAAAATACAAACACATGGAGGCTAAACAATATGCTACTAAACAACCAAGAGGTCACTGAAGAAATCAAAGAAGAAATCGAAAAATACCTAGAAATAAATGACAATGAAAACATGATGACCCAAAACTTATGGGATGCAGCAAAAGCAGTTCTAAGTGGTAAGTTTATAGCAATACAATCCTACCTCAACAAACAAGAAACATCTCAAATAAACAACCTAAACTTACAACTAAAGCAATTAGAGAAGAAGAAGAACAACAACAACAAAAAACAACCCAGGGCTTCCCTGGTGGCGCAGTGGTTGAGAGTCCACCTACTGATGCAAGGGACACGGGTTCGTGCCCTGGTCCGGGAAGATCCCACATGCTGCAGAGCAGCTGGGCCTGTGAGCCATGGCTGCTGAGCCTGCATGTCCGGAGCCTGTGCTCCGCAACAGGAGAGGCCACAACAGTGAGCGGCCCACGTACCGCAAAAACAAACAAACAAACAACAACAAAAAAACAAAGTTAGCACAAGGAAAGAAATCATAAAGATCAGATCAGAAATAAATGAAAAAGATATGAAGGAAACAATAGCAAAGATCAATAAAACCAAAAGCTGGTTCTTTGAGAAGATAAACAAATTGATAAACCATTAGCCAGACTCATCAGGAAAAAAAGGGAGAAGTCTCAAATCAACAGAATTAGAAATAAAAAAGGAGAAGTAACAACTGACACTGCAGAAATACAATGGATCATGAGAGACTACTACAAGCAACTATATGCCGATAAAATGGACAACCTAGAAGAAATGGACAAATTCTTAGAAAAGTATAATCTTCCAAGACTGAACCAGGAAGAAATAGAAAATATGAACAGACCAATCACAAGCACTGAAACTGAAACTGTGATTAAAAATCTTCCAACAAACAAAAGCCCAGGACCAGATGGCTTCACAGGCAAATTCTATCAAACATTTAGAGAAGAGCTAACACCTATCCTTCTCACTCTTCCAAAATATAGCAGAGGGAAGAACACTCCCTAACTTATTTAACAAGGCCACCATCACCCTGATACCAAAACCAGACAAAGATGTCACAAAAAAAGAAAATTACAGGCCAATATCACTGATGAACATAGGTGCAAAAATCGTCAACAAAATACTAGCAAACAGAATCCAACAGCACATTAAAAGGATCAGACACCATGATCCAGCAGAGGAGTCCCAGGAATGCAAGAATTCTCCAATATACGCAAATCAATCCATGTGATACACCATATTAACAATTTGAAGGATAAAAACCATATGATCTTCTCAGTAGATGCAGAAAAAGCTTTTGACAAAATTCAACACTCATTTACGATAAAACCTCTCCAGAAAGTGGGCATAGAGGGAACCTAACTTAACATAATGAAAGCCATATATGACAAACCCACAGGCAACATCATTCTCAATGGTGAAAAACTGAAAGCATTTCCACTAAGATCAGGAAAAAGACAAAGGTGCCCACTCTCACCACTATTATTCAACATAGTTTTGGAAGTTTTAGCCACAGCAATCAGAGAAGAAAAAATGTAAAAAGAATCCAGATTGGAAAAGAAGTAAAACTGTCACTGTTTGTAGATGACATGATATTATACATAGAAAATACTAAAGATGCCACCAGAGAGCTACTAGAGCTAATCAATGAATTTGGTAAAGTAGAAGAATACAAAATTAATGCACAATAATCTCTTGCATTCCTATACACTAACAATGAAAAATCAGAAAGAGAAATTAAGGATACACTCCCATTTACCATTGCAACAAAAAGAATAAAATACCTAGGAATAAATCTATCTAAGGAGGCAAAAGACCTGTAGGCAGAAAACTATAAGACACTGATGAAAGAAATTGAAGATGTTACAAACAGATGGAGAGATTTACCATGTTCTTGGATTGGAAGGATCAACACTGTGAAAATGACTATACTAACCAAAGCAATCTACAGATTCAAAGCAAGCCCTATCAAATTACCCATGGCATTTTTCACAGAACTAGAACAAAAAATTTTACAATTTGTATGGAAAGACAAAAGACCCCAAATAACCAAAGCAATCTTGAGAAAGAAAAATGGAGATTGGAGGAATCAGTCTCCCTGACTTCAGACTATACTACAAAGCTACAGTAATCAAGACAGTATGGTACTGGCAGAAAAACAGAAATATCAATAATTGGAACAGGATAGAAAGCCCAGAGATAAACCCTCACACGTATGGTCACCTTATCTTTGACAAAGGAGGCAAGAATATACAAAGGAGAAAAGACAGCCTCTTCAATAAGTGGTGCTGGGAAAACTGGACAGCTACATGTGAAAGAATGAAATCAGAACACTTCCTAACACCATACACAAAAATAAACTCAAAATGGATTAAAGGGCCTCCCTGGTGGCGCAGTGGTTGAGAGTCCGCCTGCCGATGCAGGGGATACGGGTTCGTGCCCTGGTCCGGGAGGATCCCATATGCCGCGGAGCGGCTGGGCCCGTGAGCCATGGCCGCTGAGCCTGCGCATCCGGAGCCTGTGCTCCGCAACGGGAGAGGCCACAACAGTGAGAGGCCCGCGTACTGAAAAAAAAAAAAAAAGAAAAAAGGATTAAAGACCTAAATGTAAGGCCAGACACTATAAAACTCTTAGAGGAAAACATAGGCAAAACACTCTATGACATAAAGGTCCTTTTTTACCCATTTCCTAGAGGAATGGAAATAAAAACAAAAATAAACAAATGGAACCTAATGAAACTTAAAAGCTTTTGCACAGCAAAGGAAACCATAAACAAGATGAAAAGACCACCCTCAGTATGGGAGAAAATTTTTGCAAATGAAGCAACTGACAAGGAATTAATCTCCAAAATATACAAGCAGCTCATGCAGCTCAATATAAAAAAAAAAACCCAATCCAAAAATGAGCAGAAGACCTAAATAGACATTTCTCCAAACAAGCCATACAGATGGCCAACAGGCGCATGAAGACATGTTCAACATTGCTAATTATTAGAGAAATGCAAATCAAAACCACAATGAGATATCACCTCACACTGGTCAGAATGCCCATCATGAAAAAATCTAGCAACAGGGGCTTCCCTGGTGGTGCAGTGGTTAAGAATCCACCTGCCAATGCAGGGTACACGGGTTCGAGCCCTGGTCCAGGAAGATCCCACATGCTGTGGAGCAACTAAGCCCATGCACCACAACTACTGAGACTGTGCTCTAGAGCTCATGAACCACAACTACTGAGCCCGCATGCCACAACTACTGATGTCTGCATGCCTAGAGCCTGTGTTCCACAACAAGAGAAGCCACTGCGATGAGAAGCCCGCGCAACAAAATGAAGAGTAGCCCCCGTGAGCCACAAGTAGAGAAAGCCTGCATGCAGCAACAAAGACCCAACACAGCCAAAAATAAATTAATTAATTAAAAAAAAATCTAGAAACAATAAATGCTGGAGAGGGTGTGGAGAAAAGGGAACCCTCTAGCACTATTGGTGGGCATGTAAACTGATACAGCCATTATTGAGAACAGTATGGAGGTTCCTTAAAAAACTAAAAATAGAACTACCATATGACCCAGCAATCCCACTACTGGGCATATACCCTGAGAAAACCATAATTCAAAAAGACTCATGTACCACAATGTTCATTGCAGCACTGTTTACAATAGTCAGGAAATGGAAGCAACCTAAATGTCCATTGACAGATGAATGGATAAAGAAGATGTGGCACATATAAACAATGGAATATTGCTTAGCCATAAAAAGGAACGAAATTGAGTTATTTGTAGCAAGGTGGATGGACCTAGGATCTGTCATACAGAGTGAAGTAAGTCAGAAAGAGAAAAACAAATATTGTATGCTAATGCATATATATGGAATCTAAAAAACCAGTACCGATGTACCTAGTGGCAGGGCAGGAATAAAGACACAGATGTAGAGAACAGACTTGAGGACATAGCGGGGGAAGGGTAAGCTGGGACGAAGCGAGAGAGTAGCATTGACACATATACACTACCAAATGTAAAATCGATGGCTAGTGGGAAGCTGCTGCATAGCACAGGGAGATCAGCTCAATGTTTTGCGACGACCTAGAGGGGTGGGTTAGGGAGGGTGGGAGGGAGGCTCAAGAGGGAGGGAATATGGGGATGTATATATGCATATCGCTGACTCACTTTGTTCTACAGCAGAAGCTGGCACGGCATCATGGAACAATTATACTCCAATAAAGATGTAAAAAAAAAATCCTTGTCAGTTAACTGATCATTTTTGTGGTGGTGAGTATTGCTATTCTGATGAGCTGGTGGCAATACTCTTTCCTGGCTTCTCCAAGGCCCTGCCTCTAGATGTTGGTGTGCTCCCAGCTTCATCCTGGTCCTTTCCCCTTCAGCATCCCCCCTGTCCTAAGTGATCTCATCCAGTTCCATGGTTTTAAATATCATCCATACGCAGTTGACTCTCAAATTTATATTTGTGGACTTGGCCTTCAGATGTGTATCCTCCTATCTACTTGACATCTGCATGTGTGCGTTTAGTAGCCTCTCAGAATTAGGTGTCCAAAAACACACCTCATTTTTTAAATAATTAATTAATTAATTAATTGTTTTTGGTTGCATTGGGTTGGTTGCCGTGTGCGGGCTTTCTCTAGTTGCGGTGAGCAGGGGGTACTCTTCTTTGCAATGTGTGGGCTTCTCATCATGGTGCCTTCTTTTATTGCGGAGCACGGGCTCTAGGCATGCAGGCCTCAGTAGCTGTGGCATGCAGGCTTCAGTAGTCGTGGCTCGTGGGCTCTAGAGCACAGGCTCAGTAGTTGTGGCTCATGGGCTTAGTTGCTCCGTGGCATGTGGGATGTTCCCGGACCAGGGCTCGAACCCGTGTCCCCTGCATTGGCAGGTGGGTTCTTAACCACTGCGCCACCAGGGAAGCCCACACACCTTTTTTTTAAATTTATTTTTTTGAAGTATAGTTGAATTACAATATTTTATTAATTTCTACTGTACAGCAAAGTGATTCAGTTTTTATATATTATTTTTCGTATTCTTTTCCTTTATGGGAACCAAATATATTTCCTTGTGCTATACAGTAGGACCTTGTTGTTTATCATTCTGTATATAATAGTTTGCATTGGCTAATCCCAAACTCCCACTCCACCCCTCCCCCACCCCCTCTCCCCCTTGGCAACCATAAGTCTGTTCTCTATGTGAATCTGTTTCTGTTTCATAGATAAGTTCATTTGTGTCATTTTTTTTAGATTCTGCATATAAGCAATATCATATGATATTTGTCTTTCTCTGTCTGACTTACTTCACTTAGTATGTGAATCTCTAGGTCCATCCATGTTGCTGCAAATGGCATTGTTTTATTCTTTATTATGGCTGAGTAGTATCCCATTGTATATACGTACCACATCTTCTTTACCCATTCATCTTGTCAATGGACATTTAAGCTGCAAAACATACCTCTTTTTTTTTTTTTTTTTGCTGTACGTGGACCTCTCACTGTTGTGGCCTCTCCCATTGTGGAGCACAGGCTCCGGACGCGCAGGCTCAGCGGCCATGGTTCATGGGCCCAGCCGCTCTGTGGCATGCGGGATCTTCCCAGACCGGGGCACGAACCCGTGTCCCCTGCATCGGCAGGCGGACTCTCAACCACTGCGCCACCAGGGAAGCCCCATACCTCTTGACTGCAAACCTTTTCCTCAAGTCTTCCCTGTCTCGCTCAGTAAATGGCAGCATCTTTCAGCCACTTCTCACATCAAAATCTCAAGAGTCATTCTTAATGCCTCTGCCTCCGTCCGTTCCCACATGTTGGATTTGTCTTCAAAATACATCCTCAATCGACTCACTCCATTTACTCAGCCTAGCCATGTCTCTTGCTGGGGCCCCCGTGACAGCCTCCTAACTAGTGTTCCTGCTCCCCCTGTTGCCTTCATGGCCATCCCATTTCCACAGAGAAGCCATGGTCATCTTTTAAAAATACAAAATGGATCTTGCTATTCCTCAACTTCAATCCCTCCAGTGGCTTCTCATCACATTTATAATAAAATCCAAACTCTTTCCTGTGGCCTCCCAGGCCCCACATCATCTGATATGTGACCATGGTCATTTCAACACCCCGTCCTCCCTATTCACTCTCTGGCCATCTCAAGGGCTGTCCAGCCAGCTCCCTGCTCAGGGTCTGTGCCACCCCGATCACTCTTTCCTTCAGAGTGTGGCTGCCCCACTCCTCCTCCTCATCAAATCTCAGCTCAAATGTCATATCCACAGAGAGCCTTCTCCATCTCCTGTCTGAGGCAGCCTCCACCCTCCAGCCTCTTTATTTGGTTTTCCTGTTTTTTGTTGCTCATCATGGCAATTATCATTATCACTAACTGCAACTATTTTGTTTACTTATGTATTTAATTTTTTTCCCCTGTCTTCCCTTAGACTATAAACCACAATGAAGGCAGGAATTTTGTCTCATTTGTTCACTGCTGGGTCTTCATTGCCAGAGGCCATCACATAACAGATGCTTGATAAATATTTGTCAACTAAATAGTCTTTAAAAGAGAAGAAAAAACGTATTTTCATAATTTTAAGTTTATTTTGCAGAGTAAAGCCCCAATAAAAGTCTTTTTTCATTATTTAATGTGAAATTTTGGTTTCCTTTATAAGTGGGTTTATTTAGGTGGCCTTTTCCTCTACCAGTTATCTTTGAATAATGAAGATATCCTGTCTTGCGTATTTCCTTCCTTGGCTAGACTAATAAACTTGTATAATAAGGAAGGGAGGGCAAGGCTGACATAAGTTGTTCTTGGTTAACCCAAGCTAGATCACAGTGATCAATCATTTTTCTTCTGGGGCACAGAAATGACCTTTCCCTTTAAAATCCATTCTAGAATCACGCCTGCAATCTGTTATACTCACTGCTTTGCAGTGTATGGAACCCTCTTTTTTTTTTAATGGAACACTTTTTTCTGTCTCCATGATTCTGGCACCATTTAAAGGACCTTGGCATCAGGTCCTTTAAGACCACAGGTAAACACTGAAAGTTTCCTTGCTGGGTTCTCTAAGTACTCTGGCCTATAGTCCATCTGAGTCAAGAAACTTGAGCTTAATTCAATTTAGGACACAAATAAAGGTTCTCATTAGAGGGGAGCAGCCACAGTGCAAGAAAATTTGGCAATACTATATACTGATGTCACCAAGTCACAGAATTAAACAGACGCCTTGTGATCTGGAGGCCCTGATCCCTTTCAAAGAACTGGATTCTACGGCTCCTTGAGTTCTGAGAACCAGTCATCTGGGGGCAAAAAGCATTGTTGAAGGGTTTGAGGTCTGCTTTAGAGTTCTCTTCCCTCTTGCTGCATGCCGTGGTCCTTTGGAGTTCGTAGGAAGGGAAGGGAGGGTGGGAGGAAGGCAGAGGGAACCTGCATCTCCTCGTCACCTTACAGCATCGCCTTAGTGCCAGGGTGTGGCCTGTGAGACTGAGCAGGTCGGCCTCCACGGCTCTGAGGCTAACATATCCTTTCCAGAGGGTCAGCCACTCCTCCCATCTCTGGACTCTCGCCAAATAGAGAAGTGTGAATTCTCTTGTATTGCCTGGATTTTAACTGCTGCCTCAAATTTACAGAGCACTGTGCCAGCCAGACAACACGTGCCCTCCAGTCTGATCCAGTCAGGAGCTACCAATTTGCCACCTCTGACCTAAGGCAGCAGGTAAAGATGGCAGGGTGGCCAAGAGAAGATGCTGATGTCAATTTCTTCAGCCACTGCCACCAGCATGTGGTGTGAATGCAGATCCACTCTTCCTTAGTCCAGAAGAGCAGTTCCTATTTTATAGGGGTTAACAAGCAGATGCAAATAATTTTTTAAAAATCCATGTTGCAGGGAATCTTCATTTAAATGGCATTGAAGTTTGACAGGAAGAGCCTTAATTTCACAGGAAGGAACCCCGTGATTGCTTCCTTGCGGCACAAGTTTGGTGGGGACGTGTCTCCCCAAGTAGGAAGGCCCTATGACTTTGTCATCTCCATGTTTGGGGCCCTCAAATTGGCACCTGGAATTGTGCATACATGTCAGAGGTGCTTAAAAACATATTGAATTCATTTTGCTGACCACTTTCAGCTTGCAGATTTCACTTTTAAAGACATTTAAAAAAATCTCTTGTGTAAAATACCTGATTCCCTCAGGTCTAAGCCATGGGGCAGAGGAAGAGAAGACAAAGGAAGCACCATGACTTAAAGTTTTGTCAGGGGACTTGCCTGGTGGTCCAGTGGATAAGACTCTGAGCTCCCAGTGCAGGGATCCCTGGCCGGGGAACTAGATCCCGCATGAATGCCACAACTAAGAGTCCACATGCTACAACTAAAAGATCCCGTGTGCCGCAATTAAGACCTGGTGCAGCCAAAATAAATAAATAAATAAATAAAATAAATAAAATAAATAAAATAAAGTTTCGTCATGTGCCGGTAATTCTGTAAATACCATTTTATTTAATCTCCACCTCTCTGATCGGGAGGCACCGGTGTGATTACCTTTATTGTACAGGAAGGATATTAATGTTCAGCTTGTCTAAAGTCAGCTCACAAAGGGTTCAGCTGGGATTTGAACCCAGTTAAGATATCATTTTTGTCATTGCAGCTCTCCAGGAGCCCCACCAAAAGAAGAGATTTCCACTGCACCTCTGTTTCCTGGAGGCTCCCAGTGTCAGGAATAAAACCGGCCTGATCCTTGCAGCCCAGGTGAGCTGGACCCCACTTGCTATGGTAGGGAAGTTTATTGAGGCCATAGGAAAGGTCTTCCAAAGAGTTTTGTTCAACCCTTGGGTAACCTGGATCCCTATTTCCAAGTACGACAGAGAGTCGAACTGTCAGGGTTTTCCCTTTAAAATCCGTATGTTCTAAAAAAATGATAATTTATTGTCTTCCCAGCCCAAACTTCTATAGCATAGGTGCCAATTAATCGTGTCATCCAGTCCCTCGAACTGGAAAGTTTGGAATCATCTTTGACTCTTTCCCCTCCTTCCCTCCCTCCCTCCCTCCCTCCCTCTCTTCCTCCATATCTTACCAACCACCAGGTTCCATTAGTCTCAGGTCCATTCCCGTCTTTCTATCCCTTGATTCAGGGATGGATCATCGCTCCCTGGAACTATTTTAACAGCCCCTGCCTCACCCCCTTACGCCCGCCCTTCCCATTTGATCCAGCTTAGATCCCATGAGCCACCATTAAATCCCTACACCTGCTGTCACCCACGATTCCCTCACCCCTCTTCCCCACCACTGTGGGAACCCAACATAATCCCAGCCCTGGTGAAATCTCGCGTTCTTACTACTTTCCACCTGTATCCTGACGCTGAAGTTGGGTAGGCAAAACCATTCATCTTGTGATGCGTGGTCTCATTGAGAATCTCCAGCCACAGATGGGTCCTCAGTGCAGCCTGACAATTATAATGTATTCCCCTGGGCACTCACTTCCCAGCTGTCCTGGATAGCCATTCACATCTCTCCTCTAACCGCCAGGGTTGCTCCAATGCCCCCCATGCCCCCCTTATTCACAGCCGATGACCTTGCTCACAATTTCACTGAGAAAAGGGCAGTAACCAGAAGAGGCATCCTCATCTCCCAGCCTAACTATCTTGCTTTCTCTCCCACCAAGCTCCTGGGACCCCCTACACATGCTTCAGGCGCTGGAGTGCTCTTCCCCAAAGGGATGGGGGGTTTGCTCTCTCATTTCTTTGGGGTCTTGACTCAAAGTGCCCTTCTCAGGGAGCCTTCTCCATAACCACAACAGCACCCCTCTTTCTCTGTCCATCCCCTACTTGGCCCTTGGCCCTGATCACCCTGACCTATTATGCATTTATCTCCATGACAGCAGGGAGGTAGTGTCTTTTGTTCATAGTGATATCTTGGCCTCTGGTATAGTGTCTAAAACATATTAAGTACTCAGTTAATATTTGTTGGATGAATAATGTCTAAAACACATTAAGTACTCAGTTAATATTTGTTGGATGAATAAATGGACAAACGAGTATCTCATTGTCTATGGTCTGTAGTTCAAAGGTTGAGCCTGTCACTCATGGCCCTTGAGGACCTGCCCCAGACTCTACTTTAGGCTTCATCCCCTGCCCCTTCCTCTTCCCACTGTCCCTCCTGTCCCAAGTTGAGATGGTCTCTCTCTCCGCTATTCCTGACTGGTCCACCCCCTCCATGATTTCCCCATGTTATTGCCTATCTGGGAAGCCCTTTCTTTCTTTCTTTGGCAAAATCCTCCTCCCTTGTTTGAGGAAATTCTGTTTATTATTCAAGGTCCAGTGTCATCTTCTCTGTAAAACCACGCTGGCCCTTGCAGGCAGAAGATGGGATGACCTCTGTGTTCCCATAGAGTGTGACACAGCCCTTTACAGCAGCCAGGAGGGAAAGGGCTGCTCCTTCAGCCAGGTGAATGGTCAGCACTATCCCTCATTCTGCCCTAAACTCCATCCAAGCTCCCTGAGGTCAGCAGACCTCCTTACTTCCTCTCAGGCCTCCACTCCTGGGTGTTCATGAGTTTGGGGGAAAAGGTCACGTTTCTCTTTTCACAAAAAAGGCCAAGAACATTTTAAACACAGTTAGAGACCCTCTCTTCACCCGAAGACAGGAATGTGAGGTCCCTTGAACATGGCAGGATTTTCTTTGCGTGTTTATTAAATAAACCCAAGTTTCTTTCCACACCTATGGAAATAGAAACATCCCCAAACGCTCACTCCAACTGGGGGACTAAATAAGGAGAGGGTCTCCCTTTGCTGGACACTTGCTTGCTTTATAATTCAGAGAGGAGGAGGCTTGGATGATAAATGTGTGACACCAGTGAGGAGGTGGGGTTACAAAAGGAGAGGGTGACATTAATCCCGTGAAAGAAACCAGATCATGACAAATAAGGACCCAATATGGAGAAATATGTAAACCTAGGTTCATCCTGCCAGATACCTTTTTCCTCCTTCTTTCTAAATGTCAGCCCACTGCGCTCTGTGGCAACTGGGGCAGCACAGAGGCTGTGATTTTCATCAAGGAAGATTTTCAGCTTGAGGAAGTGGAGGGGCAGGGAACAAACACACATATTTCCCCCCAGTCTAACCACACTACAAGGAGATAGTAAAAATAAATTGAACAGTGTGGACAAAGAAAGTTGCAGCCATCAAGTCATCAGCCCTGCTGGCGAACCCTGAGGGGATTCAGGGTGGAGAAAACCAGGGTACTGGCCCTAGATAGTTACTATGCACATCTAAGGAATAATTTCAATGAGCCCAGACACTTGCATCTTCACATACATAGAAAAGCATGAAAATCATTAACTTGAGATGTTTGTTTTTGTGATTAGCAGTCATCTTTTGATGTTTGCCTACATGTTTCCCCCCACCCCCAGCAAAAACTTTTAAATGTCCTGGCTTCCCCCACCTCTTTGGAGCAGTTCCTTCAGAGCTGCCTGAGAGGCTGCCTCCCAGGCTATAGTCCTCAGGACTTTCCCCAAATAAAACATAACTTGCAACTTTCAGGCTGTGCATTTTTCTTCAGTGGACAACAGGGAGTATGTCTCCTAGTAAAGCAGTCCTCAGGATTCTGCTAAGACGTTGGCCATCCCCACTTTGCCCACATCACGCACCATGTGATCAGGCTGCCAAAAATCACAGCTCTGGTACAGGTGTGCCCCCCACCACTCGGGACCACCCAAAGCCTGGCAAGCAGAGGCGTGTTCTCGGAAACCACATCACACACAAGGCACTAAAAAGCTGACTGTTTCTCCAAAGGGGCAATGTTATAACTGGGTGATGAATTCTTCATAGGAATTGACAAAATATAGATCCCAGGAAATAACCATACAAAAGCAGCACCTTACCTAATGATCTCAATCACTTAAATTATTAAATTATATTTAAAGTCTTTTGAAATGGACAAAAATGTACTGTGCCCCAAATACTCCACCAATGGGATCTTGGGAGGGGTGATGAATCTTTTGAGTGAAGGAGGCAGTGGAACATTTATGGAAATAAAAATGGATAACTCAAACTGGAGGATATGTTTCCTCTAGCTCAGTGGTTCTCAAACTTTTTTTTTTTTTTTTTTTTTAGATGTTGGGGGTAGGAGTTTATTAATTAATTAATTAATTTATTTTTGGCTGTGTTGGGTCTTTGTTTCTGTGCGAGGGCTTTCTCTAGTTGTGGCAAGCAGGGGCCACTCTTCATCGCGGTGCGCGGGCCTCTCACTATCGCGGCCTCTCTTGTTGCAGAGCACAGGCTCCAGACGCGCAGGCTCAGTAGTTGTGGCTCACGGGCCTAGTTGCTCCGCGGCATGTGGGATTCTCCCAGACCAGGGCTCAAACCCGTGTCCTCTGCATTGGCAGGCGGATTCTCAACCACTGCACCACCAGGGAAGCCCCCGGTTCTCAAACTTTTTGTTGCTAGTACTTCTTTATATTTTTTTAAGCCATTGAAGATCTCAAAGAGCTGTTGTTTATGTGGTTGCATCTACAGGTGGTTACTGTGTAGAAATTAAAACAATTTTTAAAACTTTTTAAATTAATTCATCTAAAAATAACAACACATTCACTACATGTTAACATAAATATCATAATTTTATGAAAAATAACTCATTTCCAAAATGAAAAATAAAATTGTTTCCAAAACAAAACAAATAGTGAGAAGGGCATTGTTTTACATTTTTGCACATCTCTTTAACAGGTGGCTTTAGCAAGACGAAGCTGGATTCTCGTATCTTCTGCATTCAATCTGTTGTATCATGTGTCATGTAACTTCTGGGAAACTCCAGTGAATACTTGTAAGAGAATGAGAGTGGGAAAAGCAAGTCTTGTCTAGTATTTGTCTAAAACTAGTTTTGATCTCATGGGCATCCTGAAAGTTCTCAGAGACCTTCAGAGGTCTCCAGCCCATACCTTTAGAACCACTCATCTAGATCAATATGGCAGCTAAAATAAATACTAAGCATTTGCTTGGGTTACGAGCCACTTACATGGCTTGCCTTCTTAGTATGTGAGGTAGTCAGAAGTATAAGATTGCCCCATTTCCTGCCCCCTGCTGTACATATTCCTATAAAATGTGGGAGCTTGTAAATATGATGGGACAGTCACCACCATGATTAGGTTGTGAATATGGCACAGTTGACTTTATTCTGTGTGGACCTGACCTAAGGTCAGGGACTGGGCTTTTCCTGAAGAGTAGATTGTAGTGTGAGATGGACTCAACCCAAGGAAATTCTCTGCTGCTGGCTTTGAAGATGGAGAGGGCCATGTGGCAAGGAATTCAGGTTGGCCCTTGGCTGAGAGCAAGGAAATGGGGACCTTAGTCCTACAACCACAAGGAACTGAATTCAGCCAGCAACCTGAATGAGCTTGGAAGGACTTTTTCCTCAGAGCCTTCAGAAAGGAATGCAGCCTGATCTACACCCTGGTTCAGTCTGGGAGACTCTGAGCAGAGAAGCTAGTCACACCCTGCCTCAACGTCAGGCAAGCTAGTCACACCCTGCCTCAACGTCAGGCCTACAGAACTGTGAGGTAATGAACAAATGCTGTTTTAAGCCACTAAATTTGTGGTAGTTTGTTGCACAGCAACAGAAAACTAATACAGTATGCATTATTTTAAATTTATTTTAGAATTACACAACTAATCATAAATACATCCTCCTTGTAAAAAATGAAAACATTATCGAGAGATTAAAAGTTCCCTTTGCCATGCCCAACCCCATCCTAGCCAATCTTGGGCCCCTCCATACTGCCTTTTCCAGGGCTAGCCACTCTTTGTTGGGTATGAATCTTCCTTCCAGACCCTTTTCTATGCATTGATGTGCATATGTATGTGTCAATAGAAATATATAGTACTGCTATGGTTTATTTATTTTCCTTATTTTAACTTTAGAACATCATGCTATAGCTGGCCCAGGTCTTCTAAAAATAAAACAACAAAAGTCTACAGTGATGTTCAGTGTTCAGGAGCGGTTTCCCTACATCCCATAAAGGCATTTTTTTTAAAGAGACTACATTTTATTTATGTATTTATTTTTATTATTATTATTATTATTTTTGGCTGTGTTGGGTCTTCATTGTTGCACGGGGGCTTTCTCTAGTTGTGGCGAGCAGGGGCTACTCTTCTTTGCAGTTCACGGGCTTCTCTTGTTGCGGAGCATGGGCTCTAGGCACGTGCGCTTCAGTAGTTGCAGCATGCAGACTCAGTAGTTGTGGCTCGCGGGCTCTAGAGCGCAGGCTCAGTAGTTGTGGCGAATGGGCTTAGTTGCTCCTTGGCATGTGGGATCTTCCCGGACCAGGGATCAAAACCATGTCCCCTGCATTGGCAGGCGGATTCTTAACCACTGCGCCATCAGGGAAGTCCCCCCATAAAGGCATTTTGAACCACCCTATTGCTCTTAGATCTAAGCTTAAACTGTAATGTAATTTGGAGGCTATTGTTTGAATGGTGATGATGAGGTTCCACCACTTGGGAAGCATTTAGAATCAGGGCTGACCTCACTTGTTTTCAACCTCTGTCTCAATCTGTGACTCTTAATGGCCATCTTGACCCTGCCTTCATCCATCACTGGAAGATGAAAAGCAACTATGTCTTTAGCAGGGAACTTGAGAACATCTCACAAAGAACTGCTGACTTTCACTTGATTTAAAGAACAGTGAACAGGTGTGACCTGTTCACAACCAAACCCACGGTGTACACCTGTGTTACCTCCAGGAGACAAGCAAGCTCCTGTGATGGTGGACCACAGTGCCAGAGTGTATAGGGTGGAACCTTGCCCAAGGAGTAACCCCCCCCAACTTAGCTTTTGATAAAACCATCATAAGCACGTTTCCCAAGGTTGGCTTTAATGACAGGCTCTCGGGAAGAGGCTCCTTTCTCAAGCAAGTCTGCCCTCCGAACTCACAGAGCCCACAGGCCACAAGCTTCTGTGTAGAAAGCGTGTATGCTCTGCATTTTTGTAGTGAAGGAGACATTAGCAATGGCCAGTGGCAATGTCCTTGCTTGCTTTGCTAAGGTCATCTGACCTTCTGCTCTCCTGACATCACAGTGGCCCTGCCATTTCATAAAAGCACAAACATTCCCCTTATTCTTTGGCTTTTTGTGATGTTGAATTTGCCAGGCAAGTTCTGGCTCTCTGCTCGTTCAAGGTGGGCAGGAAACCTCACCAGTTCACAAATCCTTGGATGGCGCGTGCCCATGAACAGGGGTTGCACTCGCATCTCCTTGAGAAGGGTGTACTGGCAGGCACCCACTCACCACGCACATCCCTGATCAATGGATTTTCCATGCTTCCTGCCTCTTCAGGTAGGACCATCCCGCAACTGTGAAAGCACAGGTGCTTGCGTATGGAGCTCTGCTCAATGGGGACCACAGCCTTTGGGCAAGGAATCCACGCAAGGAGCTGCAGCTGGCTCCCTTCTTTGTTCTTTTGTGTCTATGTAAGCATGTTTCAGTTCCCTTTTCTGGGGAAATCTTCAGGTACACACATTTCCCCAGGTTAACCCAAGGGGACAAAAGCGCTTTGAGTGTACACAGAGGTTTGAGTGAGTCTTGAAACTGGTCCAGGGTCACTGAGTACAAGCTTCTAAAGATGCCTTCAGATGGTGGGAATACCCCAAACTTTCCTTGCATGCAGTCAATTGCCTTAGCAGAGGAGGGAGGGAGAGAAAAGCACCCTGACACCAGGCGGCCGACGTTGGGTAAATTGTGATCTAGTCGGGCTGCTATGGTAAAAGGGGGTGAGGGCTCCCCCATTTCACCACCCTCACGCGTTCCGGGAGTGAGGTTTTGTGACGGAGCCCCAGCTATCCCGGCCGGCCGGCCAGGTCTAGAGTCGGGGCCGCGCAGAGCCGGCGGGCTGGGGGCGGAGCGGGCGGCGCTGCGCTGACGGCCACGGCGGCGAGGGGGCGACCGCGCCCACTTCCTCCTGAGCTGGGCCCGGGAACCCGCGGCGGCGAGCGGCGCCTTCTGAGCGCGCCGGGCGGTGGCCAGACGGCTTCGGCCCAGTCTGCGGCCGCCACCCCCGCGCTCCCAAGTCCGCCGCCCGCATGGACGCGGCGCCGAAGCGGAGCCGTCCGGAGGAGCCGGCCGAGCTGCCGCCGCCAGCCCGGGACTCGGAGGAAGAGGAGGAGGGGATGGAGCCGGGGCTGGAGGAGGAGGAAGAGGTGGACCCCCGGATCCAGGTAGGGCGCGCGGGGGTGCACAAGGACCCCAGCATCTGCACTGAGTCCACCTCGCAGCCGCCTCCCCCAACCCCCCACCGGTGCTTGAGCCCGGGGGAGGTGGCAGCGTAAGTCCGGGGCTGGAGGAGAGGGTCTGAGAACCCGGTTTCCCCCGGTTCCTGGGAGGCTGCGGTGCCCGCGTGGATGCAGCCTGACTCTATCGCCGGGATTCCCCGGCAGGATCCGGGGGTCGCAGCAGCGTGCCCAGCGCTGCGGGCGGTTGCGCAACAAAGAGGAAAGGGGGCGGGGGCGCCACGCCGGCGTCTGGGTACCCGGCCGGGCTCGCGGCGCCGCGGGCTTTGCACAACCTCCGGGCTCCGGGAGCCGGGCCGGCCGCTTAGGCGCGGGCTCCCGGGGCGGTGGGCGTCGTCGGCCCCTGCAGGTGGGCGGCCACCCGTGCCTGGGGGTCGGAGCCTCCTGCTGGCAGAGGTGCCCGGCCTGAGCCATCTCCCTTCTCCTCTGATTCATTGTTAGCAAACCGAAGGGCTTATTGTCACCACTGGCTCAGCTCTCCGCTTGGCCTCAAACGGTTTAAAACCCAGCTTTCCCTCCATATGAGGTCGGGTGTGAACAGAAATCTGGGACAAGCGGTGCGCATAGCTGACGCGCGAGAAGGCAAGAGGGTTGGCCCGGTTCCTGTGCCTCCATTTCTCTGGGAGATGATTAAAAACGATTTCCAAGCCGAGATCTCGGAGTGACAGCTTAACCTCTTCACCCTCCAAGCAAAAAGCACAGCACATCGCTTTCGAAGACCCGTTTTTCTACCCTTTCCATAAAGCTGTTTTTTATTTTTATTTATTTTTTTATTTTTTATTTTAAATATTGCTTTTCAGCATGTGCTTCGGTTTCTGGAGACTTAACTGGTTTTTCAGCTCGCAGATCAATTAAAAGCTCATTTAACTCAGCTGTTGCATTTAAATGAATTGTTATGGCAGGCTAGCAAGATAAAAATCAGGTGGAAAAATCTTTGCATTAGGAATTCTATTAAAATCAGTTCGGGCTACTCAATTTTGTTTTCTTGGTAGGGGAATTCTGTTCACAAGGTCCTTTGTTTGCTGAGTAAAATGAGTTAACTTCACGCTGGGCACTTTTTTTTACAAAATGTCAGTGTGTAAATGTTTATTTAAAGGATCAGGATTAAAGCTAGTTTTAGTTGTTTGTTTTGTAAAACAGCTAGGTAGGTTGAATAACTGGCAGTTTGAAAAGACTTTTCATTCCTACAGAAAAATACTCAACCATGGATGAGATAATGCCAGAATTGTACCCTTGATTTAAATTATTTCATTGGGTTTATACTTCAGGCTTGGCTTTGTTTTCTTTTATTATCTTTTCTGCAAAATCCTTGCTCTAAAGCAGAAAGCATTGTTTTGATTCAGCCTCTAAACCATTTGTAACAGGTGGGTTTACCTGAAGGCACATACCTGGAATAGATAATTGACCTTCTAAGAGAAGACAAATTCCTAGGACCTTAAAGTCATTTTCAAGAAGACCACCATCAAGAAAAAGGTTTCAGAAATGCTGACATTCATTTGTTCTTCCAGCCAAGGCTCAACTGTTTTCCTTAAGAATTACCACTGACTCGTTCCTCTTCCTACAAATTGTGCCAGAGTAATTTGCAGGTACTGGGGTTGAGTCATACTGGCAACAAAAGACAAATCCCTGAATCTTTTCTCTGTCCCTTTTCTTCATCAGGGAGAACTGGAGAAGTTAAATCAATCCACGGATGATATAAACAGACGGGAGACTGAACTTGAGGTACGGAAAGCTGGGTCTCTTTTCTCAGTGAAGTGGCGTCTGCCCCGCTGACCCCAGGCTGGTTCATTTTGTTTTAATAGCTGGAGGGTGGTTGCTGGCATTCCGTCCTCGAAGTTGAGCAACAGCCTGCTGCCTGACAGAATAAATTACACCACTGAGGCCAGCTTGTGGGTGGAACACGTGTGGATCCAGTTTCACGTGATTTTCATCATGGAAGCTCCGAGGGGCCCAAACCGGGGGCATTACACACGCTTAAGCCCTAAAGTTAATGTGTCTGTGGAAAAGTTAAAAGGACTGAGGGGAAAAGTAGCTGTGCTCTTTAATGGACAAGAATGAATGAGCTCACAAAATCTTTTAAATATTTTAGGGCAGCTCCTTACACTGGTACTTGGAAATATTGTGTGTTTCCTCAGAAAGACTTAGACTTGTTTGACTTTCTGGCCCTAATCATTCACCCCCCTTCCACTCCCGTGCTTTTTTTTCTTTATTGTCTGCTTGTGCGTAGAATATAATGATCTTAATGGTACCGAAAAGCTGTTTAGACTGGAAAGGGCTTTCCTGCTGGGAAGAATCTTGGGAGCCGAGAACTTGATTTGAATTTCATGAGCATCTTCCAACCTGAGTGTAAACAGATTAGCATTCTTCACAGCTCCCACTTAGTCCGCATCCCTTTTCAGCACTGGTTGGTTTTACCATCCATCAAATTTGAACAACCCCTGCTTTTGTCTGAGGGCTGTGGGAGGACCCGTTTCTGTAGCAGGAGGAATGGCAGGGAAGGTCAGCGGAAGGGGCAGGACACCGCTGGTCCCTAGAGTGAGGGGGTGGGAGATAGGAATGTAATCTTACCAGCAACACCCTGGCAACCTTGATTTCTGCCTGCTTGTCGAGGCCCTGGAGGTACTGTGGCCCAGAGGGTTAAAGCTAGTTTCCTGAGCTGTGTGTGAAGCGTTCTTGCTCTGTTCTGATTACAGGTGTCTGTGAACACACTTCTCCCCCAGGTGAAGTACAATCTGTGTGTTTAAATTTTTTCACTTACGATGAATCAAGTCTCTTCGTTGGGCAATTGAAATCTCTCAGAATCTCGCATTTGTAATACATTCAACAACAAAACCCCTACCATTTCTGTCAGGATTTGGCATTTCCAAAGTGCTTTTTACAAGCTTTATCTCCTTCCTGCCTGTCACAGCAGGCCAGAGCTGTGCTGTCCGGGATGGCAGCCTTTTGCCACATGTGGCAATTTGAATTTAAACTTAAATTAATTACAATTAAATAAGATTAAATTTCACTTCCTCAGTCACAGTAGCCACGTTTCGAGGGCCCAGTAGGCACTGTAATGGACAGATCAGAAAAGACTCCCATCATCATAGAAAGTTCTACTGGACGGCGTGGGCCTGGCAGGTAGGGACCGGCAGGGACCACCTCTTCTCCAGGGGAGGACACGGAAGCACAGCGTCCTCACAGTTCAGCGACATGGCAGAGCCTGGTCATTTTCCAGGTCCCCTCCAGCTCTTGTATTCTATCCCAAATATGATCAAACAACTTAGAAATCGTTTTTTTTTTTTGCAAAGTACTGGTTTATTCATTCAACACATATCTGTAGACCTGCTCAATACTGGCCCCTGTTCTGGTGGTGCTCCCCTTCTGAGGGCACAATTGTTTCATCTCTTAACTCTTTTCAGCCTTGATTTCTGAGCCCTCTTTCGGAACACACTTAGGTCTTTGTGTGTCACAGGAAGCCGCGGGACAGGTGTTTCCTGCCTGCCTCTGGAGAGTATTAGCCAGTAGCCGAGAGAGGTGGTCAGGGCTGGCCTGTGTCACTGGCTGCCCTTTCTATGGCATTATTATAACCCAGGTGGACTCAGACAAGTATAGTACCAAGCTCTGTACGTCATGAAAACTTCCTAGCAGCCACGCTCAAAAGCAACAGGAAACAGGTGAAGTTAATCTTAATCTAGTTCCTTTAACCCAGAATGTCCAAGATACAATAATTTCAATATGGAATCAATACAATCATGAATGAGATGTTTTACGTATATTTTTGTACCAAGTCTTGGAAATCTTGTGCATCTGTTATACCTAGAGCACATCTCACTTTGGACCAGCCACGTTTCAAGTGCACAGGAGGTGCACGTGGCCCTGGGCCACAGTGGGCGTCTAATCGGTGGGGTTTCAGCCTCTGTGCAGGCTCTTTGGATGCTTGTCATGATCCCAGAACTCGCCAGGGACCTTGTGGCTGTGTGTGTGGTGGGCTGTGTCCCTTCAGACGGGCACTGGCCACCCACCTTGTGTTAGGCACTGTGGCCCCTGCAGATACAGGTAGATATGGGTACAAGTTAGAGGCTTTGCCTCCGGGAGTTGACGTTTCAGGTGGGGGTGAGGCGTGGAGGGTTGGCTAGTACTTACTGATTGTGATGAGTCCAGTAGAAGAGTGATGTGACAGAGGAGTCTCCAGAAGACACCTGAGCAGAAGCCTGCCGAGCAAGGGAGCCCGTGTGTGGAGTGGCAGATGGAGAGAGCAGTGGGGATGATGGCGGGGGGCGGGGAGGGGATGCCAGAGGACGTGGGGCAGGAAGCAGCCACCTTAGTATATGGTCAGTTGTCCTTATTCGCGGTAGTTTTCACTAAGGTCGCCGTGAGCCTTGAATTAGTGAATACTGAGCCGTGGCTCCCAAGGGAGATGTTGTGACCAGCGGCTTTTGGGACCTTAAACCTCATTAGGCTCCTGTGAGCCTCTGGTCCCAACACCTTCATCCACTGATCAGTACATAACCGTGTGTTATGTGTGTTTCTGTTTAAAGACACCTTACTTAATGCGTATTGTTGGTTGAACTTGGCCATCAGCACCATGGCTCAGCCTGATCGAAGCTCATTTAACACGTGTTTTCTCCATAATGCTCACCACAGCTTTCCTGGGCTTAGGACACTAGCCAACACTTCAGCACTAGGCTTGGGGGCTGTTTTAAACAGCCAAATCACCAACACAAAGCACAAAAGTGCAGAAAGCGTGGCACTAAATGGACTGTGTAAAGGATGTTTGTTTACAGCATGAGAGCTGGACCAGGGTGGCGGGCATCTGTTCATCCTCCCTGGAAGCAGGCACGTCAGGCTACTGGAGTTTCTTGCCACTCTGTGCAGGTCCACAGATGACTGTAGAGCAGCACGGTATTGATTTTGGAATCAGTTTTAGTGAGTAAGCAGATTCACAAATTTGGGATCCACAAATAATGAGGACTGACTGTATACTATTCGCAGCCACTAGGGGAGGGTCTTTTGCTGTCTGCATTTCCTTTCCTTTGCTTTTTGATTATGGTCTGCAGGGCCCAACACCCCTCCTGACTTTGAGTGATTAAAGCAGATTGGCGACCCCAATGTTCATAGCACTATTTACAATATCCAAGATATGGAAGCAACCTAAGTGTTCATTGACAGATGAATGGATAAAGAAGATGTGGTACATATATACAGTGGAATATTACTCAGCCATAAAAAATGAAATAATGCCATTTACAGCAACACGGATAGACTTGGACGACATTATGCTAAGTGAAATAAGGCAGACAAACACTGTATGATAGTGCTTATATGTGGAATCTAAAAAATACAACCAACTAGTGAATATAACATAAAAGAAACGACTCACAGATATAGAAACAAACTAGTGGTTACCAGTACAAAGTATTGGGTGTAAGAGAGGCTCAAGGATGTATTGTACAACACGGAGAAAATAACCAATATTTGGTAATAACTGTAAATGGAAAGTAACCTTTCCAAATTGTATAAAAAAATTGAAAAAAACAACGAATTGGTGACCAGTTTGTGGCGCAGTTGCCTCTGGGCAGCCGCAGCTGAGGTGTCAGCTGGGATTCGCCCTTGGATCCCATTCCGAGTCTCGGCAGTTTAAATGGGAGATGACCAAAGGTGTCTGATGGCTGGCCTGTTGTCAGGCAGACAGCTGCCCCTTCCCATGACCACGGTTTGCCTCTGACCTTGTCTGGACGGCATGGTATCCCCTTGGCACTCTGATTTGTGTTGAGAGAGCCAGCCTTTTCAAGCTGTTGAAGGGAGTAACCTTTTAACCAGAGAGGCTCTTGGATATAAGCCTGATGTTTCAAGTCAAGAAAGCACATGTATTTTCCCACAGGCGCATTGGTTAGTCAGCTTTAATTATTAACTCATGGAGTTATTTCTTGAGCATCTACTATTTGCTTCCGTGAAAGCCCATCTGGAGGGAGCGAGCCTCGGGGCCTTGTGTGGGAAGGGTGTTCCGGCAGTGGGAACAGCCAGTGCTAAGGTGAGAGAGAGAGAGGCCTGGCCCGGCTCAGGACCAGCCAGGGGGGCCAATGCTCTGGGGGTGGGGAGAGCGATGGATGGAGAGAGATAAACAGGTCATTCAGTGCCCAGCAGCCCTGCCAGGTGGGGCAGTCCAGGTAAATGTGCTGATGCCCTTTTACAATGCGTACCCAATAGAGCGATCTCTTCTCAAACGTTTGTTAAAACAAGAGGCAGCACAGAGAATTTCTAAATCATTTTAATCAAGATTTGTAATAGTCCGTGCCAGTTATTTATTTTTTACTATGATGTGTAGTGTTTTTGTATTCCCCCTGCTCCCTCTGAAGGCGGGCTGTTCTAGGGTGTGAAATGGTCCAGGAGGAGGGGGAAGGACACAGCCAGGCCTAGCTGTCCACAGACAGCTTTCCTGGCTCTGAGTAATCACAAGCCGACTTTTCCAGCCTGTCCTTCCCTGGGGGGAGGGAAGGGAGGTTGATTGTAAATGGCCGTGCGCTTCCCCTCAGTGCTTGGGGGAGGGCTGTTTGAAAAGCATTTGATTCTGGACATCTGTGTTCCTCAGACTCGCATAAGGCCTGCACCCAGAATCTGCCTTTGCCCCTGCCAGAAACCAGCAAACATTTTCTCTTAAAAAAAAAAGAAAGAAAGAAAGAAATTAAAAAGAAGACTGTCCTGAGCTTGGAAACCCGGGGGAGGGGGTGGGGGAGGGGGTGAATTGGGAGCAGCCTGGACTCGCTTGTAATGAATTTTTCACACAAGTCAGGGGGAGAGAGAGATTCTTTTCTGAGAGGGCAGTGCCGTCACATCTTAGCACTTTCCCCTTGAAGACGTGTGTGTGTGTGTGTGTGTGTGTGTGTGTGTGTGTGTGTGTGTGTGTGTGTGTGTGTGTGTGTGTGTGTGTGTGTGTGTGTGTGTGTGTGTGTGTGTGTGTGTGTGTGTGTGTGTGTGTGTGTGTGTGTGTGTGTGTGTGTGTGTGTGTGTGTGTGTGTGTGTGTGTGTGTGTGTGTGTGTGTGTGTGTGTGTGTGTGTGTGTGTGTGTGTGTGTGTGTGTGTGTGTAGTGAGGCTGGGATCTCTTTTGTAGCCAGATCTAGTTTGAGGAAACAGTGGCCTGGAGGCGTTCATGGAACCGGCACTGAGGGCCCCCTGCCGGCTGAGTCCTGTGTGGGGTTCTCACCTCGCGGGGGTGGGGGGGCGGTGAGGGGGTCCTGGATTCAAGCCTTGGCCACAGAGCGAGGGACCCGGGCAGGGTCTTGGGAGCCGGGGGACGCTTTGCTGCAATAGGGGGCATCAGCCTGTGCAGTGCTAGGGGCGGGAGCATCGTTGATGGGACCCTTTGTTCATTGGCTGGTTGTAAAGATCAACACACTTGAGGTCTTTACTGGGCCTCCTGGGCCCCTGAGCTGGGGCTACTTCTGTCCCCACAGCTCTGACCTGAAGTTTGGCCATTGGAATAGTAGGCCTTAGGGCTTCCTGCTTGGGTGGTGGTCCCCACACTGCTGCTTGGATGTTGGGGGACAGTGACTTTTGACCCAGCAGTTGCACTTGTAAGAATTTATTCTAAGGGGTTAACTGGGCAAGGATGCAGGTCCAACAGTGCTCACTGCAGCATTGTTTAAAAATGTTGGAAAAATTGTGAGTCTGCGTGACTGTCAGTAGGGGGTTGAGGAAATAAATGAATACCAAGCCCAGGCGTTAGCTAAGAGAATCCAGGCTTTTGGATGATGACACAGCTTGTTATTAACCTAGAAAGGCATCTGAATGGAAAACAGGTTCCAAAAGCTTGGAGTCATGATTTAGACTCATGATGCTATTCTAAAATATATGTTTATATGCATAAAAATATCAGGAAAGGATTACATGCCAGTTATGTCTGGTGAGAGTTGAGTAAGACGTATTCTCTTTCTACTTTTCTATATTTTCTGAATTATTTGCACTGAATTGTATTACTTTAGAGTCAAGGGGGAAAAAACCCAAAGTCATGGGGAAGGGGTGGGTGGAGGGACGTCTTGGCATCAGGTGACGTGGTTAGAACCCGAGCTCTGCTGACTTCTGGGGGCACTTGCCCCTTTGGAGCCTGAGTCCCCTCGTCTGTGAACTGGCGTAGTTATTCTTCCTGGGTGGCCTGGGGGACAGGAGGAGACACTGTGTGAGGCAAGGCTTTGCTAGCTGCACAGCCTGGGTGAGGGAGAGGCTTCCTGCGTGCGGGGCTGGCAGCGAGCGCCGGGGACCGCCGGATGCAGAGAAAGTTCCATCGAGATGTGCATTGGAGCCAGGCCCACCGCAGCTCTGCCCTCTTCCCCTCAGGCCCTGCCATGACGTCTCTTTGTCAGAGACCGGCTCTGGGCAACGGGCCAGAGAGAGGGCTCGTAAGGCTAGGATTACAGCAGGGTGGACTCTGCAGTCTCTGGAGCAACAGGGCTTTGCTCTGTGGCTGGTTTGCAGGGTGTGGAAATCAGTTGTGTCCCTGCATGAGCCCTGCTGTGTTAGGCTGTCTTCTCCTGGGATTTGCCTGGCACATAATGGGCGCTCTGTAGATGTTTGAGTGGATGAATGTCTACAGGTTACTAACCCCTTAGTGGCTGTGTGACCTTGGGCAAGTTACCTAATGTCTCTGGGCCTCAGTTTCCTCATTCCACTGCTGGTGTGTAGTAAGCCACGAATAAACATCATTGCTGCTGTTACTGCAGCAGGGCAGGTGAGGGCCGCAGCATGGTGGGTACTTGCAGGAAGGACTTGTGTCCATCCTGGAATGTCTTTTCTGCTTGTTTTTGTCTGCTGTTCAATAATAATGATAGCTAATAATAATAACAATAATAATAATAAGTGCCTACCATGTACCAGACCCTGTTCTAAGCACTTTGCATAAAGTCACTGAATGCTCAGCACGACTTTCTGTGGTAGATACTATCATCCCCATTTTGCTGATAACAAAACTGAGGCCTGGAGTTCAAGTGTCTTGCTCTCTAGGAGTTGCCCAACTGCGCTGTTGACATTGTCTGTTGACGGTCTTTGTTGTGGGGGGGCTGTCTTGCCCACTGTAGGAGGGTTAGCAGCATCGACTCACTAAAGGCCAGTCAACCCCACCCCCACCCCCCAGTTGTGACAGATAAGCATGTCTCCAGACTTGCAAGTGTCCCAGGGGACGGGGGCAGAGTTGCCCCTGGTGGTGAACCAGTGCCCTAGAGCAGTGCCATCAAAGTGTGGTCTTTGCATCATGCGACCAAGCTGGAATTGCAGAGTCTTGGGCCCCACCCAGACCTGATGACTCAGAATCTCCCCAGGGGTGGGGGGGAGGCGGGGCGGGGGGGGGCGGCGGTGCCCAGGAGTCTGTCCTCACTGGCACTGGCAGCCTCACGCCTATCCATTAGGCTGTGTTCTGGTCGTTTGTGTATTTGGTTCCCCCAAGGGACTAGGCCCCTGGAGGGAGGGGCTTGGCCTCCCCATCTTTGTGCCCTAGTATCTCATGCGGTGCCTGCACACAGGGGTACGATGAATGTCGGAATGAATGGCTGGAGTTTGTGGTTAGAACCAAACACCTTGTGGACTCGTGGCTCTTGGCGTTGCCATACACAGTGTCCTGCAAAACCGGCAGGTCCCTTTTCCCTAGTGCCTGCTCTGGAAATGCACTGGTCCCTGGGCTTTCCTTAGGCAGGGCCAACCCTGGGCACAATGGCAACACTGCTAAAGCACAACCTGTGACCTCCTTCCCCTCCCCTAAGCCCTCACTCCCAGAGGTCTTAGCTCATGGAGGTATAAGATTCTGCCCTGCTTGGAGATGCCAGGGTTTGAAGAGTGTTTTGCATTAAAATAGGACGACATGTGTAGTTGTGGACCCATGGCCATGATCTATTTAGTGGAAAAAAAATCTAGTGGGGGAAAACATATAAAGCTATGTGTAGAGTATATGTAAAAGCATATATACATACAGTAAAAGAACATGTATATTTAACAGAAAAAATGTCTAGAACAGAGATATTCATAGTGTGGTCCACAGGCTATGATCTGCTTGTTACCAGTTAAGGTGAAGTACGTAGAGAAATTGAGAGTAAGACTTTAGAAATTCTTCTCTTTAGCAGTTTGACATTGCTGTGACATCCAAGTGGCTTTTCACTTTTCTAGTTTATTTTTGTTGTATTCTACAGAAGTGTTGATTCATGTTGGTTGGTGATGGAGTAGAGGGATGCATTACCACAGAGTCTGAGAAGTATGTACCCTCAGATGTTACTAGTGGGTAGTGCTGGTCGCTAAGAATGCTGGTGAGTTTAATTTTTCATTTCTTGATGTTTTCTGAATTATTTGCAATGACCATATTTTATCATTTTCATAGGCAGGGCATGAGGGTGGAGAACAAAGCACTATTATAAAAAGATGTCTTTATGAGTCAAAGAGATGAATGTCTTTGGAAGGAATTTTAGGAACGATGAAGGCTGCTGGGAAAAAACTTTCAGATTGGTAGTCCCTGCCCTAATTGTAGATAAACGCAGATGTTGGTGGGTTTGCTTGGTGAATTACTGTATTGTTAAACTCTCATATGGTAATTCACAGAGCCATGAAAAGTGCCTTAAAGGCATTTTAGAATTGTCTGCAGCCAAGAGACCCTCATTTATGAAAATACAAAACAATCACCAAGATAGAACAGTGGAAAACATTCCAAATATTAAGAATATTTAGATATTCAAACTTAGTTACTATATGGATTTGAGTAGTAGCATCCTTTCTACATGGATAAAGACTTGTGGGCACATATAAGTGGGCGTCATTCACTGTAGTCACTTAGGCAAAAATGATATTAGTGTGGGCTGTTGGCTAGAATATAGAAATAACTGTCAATATTGAAATGGAGTCTACTGCTTTAAAAAAATCAGATGTGTCTTTCTTTTAAAGACCAGTGAGATAGTATGTAAACTTTCCTGGCCCCTTAGCTGGCACCATTGTGGGAACACAGGCCATTGCTGTTGTAGTACAGTGACATGACTGTGTCCCCACGTTTATCCGGGATACCTTCCCTCTGACTCCAGGGTGTCTAAGGGTGTCCCAGCCTCAAAAGAAGACAGGCTCTGAGGGTTGGCGGATCCATTGTTGTCCCCACGGTTGATAGAATCTTCAGATACCCCTGTTGGCAGAGAGCTGTGGTCCCTGTGGGCTGCAGCCTTTTAATATTGAGCTGTTATTTTTCCTTCTGAGCGTTTATGGTAGGAACTTTGAACATAGCGGTGTATTTGTGTGTGTGTCGGCTGGATGAATTAAACATCTATTGAACCTCATCCTTTGGCAGCATCCCGGGTATCTTCGCCCAGCCCTCCTTTCCGAGAGTTACTTAATCTGCCTGTCGCCACATAGATGCTTCTAACAGTAGAGACTGTATCCCTTTTATGCAACACATCTTAACCAAGAGTCTGACGATAATTTGCAAATTTGCAAAAGCACTCTTAGAGAGTTCAGAGAATCAGCCTCTTTCATTTCCTTAAAGGAAGATGGAAAACAATTTCATTCTATTTTTGCCTGACTTCTTTCCTTTGCTGTGTTTTGCTGGAATATCCAAGAGATATTAATGTTTGCTCTGACAGAAAGAAACTTCCAGCAGGGAGACAATGACAGGAACATCCGCTGTTTATTCTCACTGCAGCCAAACCCACTTAATGTAAACGCGTACTCTGTGGCATCAGACTCACCCGAAGCATGATGAACGGGGTTTGGGTATGTTCGTCCACCTGACCCTTTTGTTGCCAACACGCAAAAGGCTTCAGCTTCATTCTGATAAGATATGAAACCTGCAGATTTAATGTTCTCTTCCCTGGTTTTTGGCTTTTTTAAAAAAATTTATTTTTGGCTGCGTTGGGTCTTCATTGCTGCGCGCAGCCTTTCTCTACTTGCGGCGAGCAGGGGCTACTCTTTGTTGCATTGCACAGGATTCTCATTGTGGTGGCTTCTCTTGTTGCAGAGCATGGGCTCTAGGTGTGCAGGCTTCAGTAGTTGCAGCACAGGGCTCAGTAGTTGCAGCACAGGGCTCAGTAGTTGCAGCACGCAGGCTCAGTAGTTGCAGCACACAGGCCCTAGAGTGCATGGGCTTCAGTAGTTGTGGCACGCGGGCTCAGTAGTTGTGGCTTGCGGACTCTAGAGCGGAGGTTCTGTAGTTGTGGCGCATGGGCTTAGTTGCTCCGCGGCATGTGGGATCTTCCCAGACCAGGGATTGAACCTGTGTCCCCTGCATTGGCAGGCGGATTCTTAACCACTGTGCCACCAGGGGAGTCCCAGCTTTTTGGAAGAAGAGATGAAACGAAGATGTCCTTCCTTGTGTTTCTGGTTGCTATTTCTACCTAATGAATTACCCCCCAAACTACTTTACCCCAAATCAAATGCTTTATTTTGCTCATGATTTGTTGGGTCGGGAATTTGGAGAGGGCTCTGCAGGGTGGTTCTCGCTGGAGGAGTCCCGAGCAGTTGCAGGCAGATTTTGGTGGGGGTGGGTTAGGGTGCTCATCCGAATGCCCCACAGGACTGGATGTCCGAGGAGGCCCACTCCTGTGTTTGGCCATGGATACTGGCTCTTGGCTGGGGGCTCAGCTGGTCAGTGGTCAGTGTTTACATCCAACTGTCCCAGCACGGCGGTCCCAGTTACTCTGACCTCCTCATGGTGCCCGGCTCCCTGCAGTGGGCATCCCAAGATGACCAGGTGGGAGCATCCCAGCTTTGGAAGTCCCATAGCAGCACTTCTGTGGTATTCTGCTGGTCCAAGCAGCCATGAGCCTGCCCAGGTTCAAGAGGAGATGGCCCAGATGCCATCTCTTGATGGGAGCAGTCATAAAGCATTTCCAGCCCTGTTTTAGAATGGCCACACTCCTGGTGGTGATACAGAGACAGTGACTCGTTCTGAGGCCCGCAGGATGTCCGTTTGCTTCGTGAACAGCCACATTTCACAGTGCCTTGCCGAATTGCTTTAATAGTTAACCAGCCAGCAGAGCAAGGACTTTGATTTGTACTGTCAATAACCCTTAAACTAGCCAGTGACAATTAAAGCAAGAGGGAGCAGTTTTGAGCAAGGACTTTGATTCGTACTGTCAGTAAACCTTAAACTAGCCAGCAACAATTAAAGCAAGAGGGAGCAGTTTTGAGCAGTGCTATGGGTCTTGTGATAGGGAATTCTTTGCTTTGCCTGTTTCTTAAAAATGTTGTCTGAGAGAATATTATGCCGTGGCTTCAATGCCTATTACAGAAAATTAGTGGAGCCTAGAGTCCCCAAAGTACAGTAGCTAAAGTACACAAACACTTTATAAATTCAGGGGGAAGGTTCTTAAGCTCCTTGGATAGCTCTTGAGCGCTGCTTTCTTTCCCTGCCACGGGTTTTGCTAGCGTCCCCACTGCAGAAATAGGATCCTGGTATTGCATGCATTTGCTGGAAATTGGATCCACTCCCCAAGTTGGAACTTGTTCAAGCAAATCATACTTTGATGCTGTGAACCTTGGGATCAAAAAAGCATAGGAAAACTTGGTTTGGAGCTAATAGAGGAAAAGCATGGGCTTTGGAGTTCAGGAGAGCTAGGTTTGAATTCTCCCCCTGCCTCTTCATAAGCTGTGCAGTCTTGGCAAGGTTTTTAGCTTTTCTGGGTTTTTCATTTCCTGCTGTCTAAAGTGGGAAGAGCAATACCTATCTTGCAGGGTTGTTAAGGATTAAATAAGGTCATGGCTGTAAAGTGCCTGGCACAGTACCTAGCATATAAAACGTTCAGCTAGCTTTGGTCCTTCCCTTTCTAACCATTGCTATTTATTGAATAACAACACCTGCGTAAAAGTCACAATTATTTATCAAAAGCATTGTGCTAAGTGGTTTGTATAGTTTATCCTGTTAGTTCTTAAAACTAACACAGTGTCTTGAGGACATTGATGAGACATGGAGATTGAACCAGTTCTCACGGGTCACATGGCCAATGGGATGAGGACCCAAGATTTGAATCCAGGAGTCTGAGGCTGGAGCCCATGCCCTGAAGTAGTTTTTAATATGTGTGTTTGTGGGTGTGGAGGCTCTATCTTCTGAGGTCCTCACCGAGGCTGGTGAGATGAAAGAATGCTGATCTAGAACTTAGGGGACCAAGTTTTCAGTCTTTGCCCTGACACTCGCCAAATACACATCCTTGGGAGAGGCTTCAGTTTCCTCCTTTGTGAAATGGCAGCCTCTCAGCTAAATGATGGGCAGTGGCTTTTCCAGCCCTGATATTGAATGACCGAGATTTTAAAAAAAAATTTATTTTATTGAAGTATGGTTGATTTACAATGTTGTGTTAATTTCTGCTGTATAGCAAAGTGATTCAGTTATACATATATATGCATTCTTTTTCATATTCTTTTCCATTATGGTTTATCACAGGATATTGAATATAGTTCTCTGTGCTGTACAGTAGGACCTTGTTGTTTATCCATTCTCTATATAATAGTTTGCATCTGCTAATCCTACACTCCCAATCCATCCCTCCCCCATCCCCCCTTGGCAACCACAAGTCTGTTCTCTATGTTTGTGAGTCCTCACAAACTTTTGTAGATAAGTTCATTTGTGTCATATTTTAGATTCCACATATAAGTGTTACCATATGGTATTTGTCTTTCTCTGTCTGACTTTCTTCACTTAGTATGATAATCTCTAGGTCCATCCATGTTGCTATAAATGGCATTATTTCATTCTTCTTTATGGCTGAGTAGTATTACACTGTATATATGTACCATGTCATCTTTATCCATTCATCTGTCGATGGACATTTAGGTTGTTTCCATGTCTTGGCTATTGTGAATAGTGCTGCTATGAACATTGGGGTGCATGTACCTTTTTGAATTACGGTTTTGTCCAGCTATATGCCCAGGAGTGGGATTGTTGGATCATATGGCAGCTGTATTTTCAGTTTAAAAAAATTATTTATTTACTTGGCTACGCTGGGTCTTAGTTGCGACATGTGGGATCTTTGTTGCTGCGTGCAGGATCTTCATTGTGGCATGCGGAATCTTTAGTTGCGGCACGCGGGATCTTTTTTAGTTGCGGCATGCAGGATGTTTAGTTGCGGCATGCGGGATCTTTAGTTGCAGCATGTGGGATCTTTAGTTGTGGCATGCGGGATCTAGTTCCCTGACCAGGGATCGAACCCGGGCCCCTTGCATTGGGAGCGCAGAGTCTTAACCATTGGACTACCAGCGAAGTCCCTATTTTCAGTTTTTTGAAGAACCTTCATACTGTTTTCCATAGTGACTGCACCAGTTTACTGGAATGATTGAGAGTTTGATTTGAATCTAGCCACATGCTGAATGAGCTGAGTCCCCCTCAGTCTTGATGATGGGGAAATACAAAACATTGGTCAATCTGTGCTGCAGCCAACTTAAAGTTTGATCTTTATTGAAGCAATACTTGCACATAGTTGAAGAAAAGCCCCTGAGAAAATGAAAGTCCTCTGCCTCATTCCTTCCCACCCCCAGTTCTGCTAGAAGCAGCCACTTTTCCTGTTTTTAGCCACGTCTGTGTTCTTCCGTGTCTCTTAAACCAATGGCAGTGGATTTTTACTTTGTTTCCTTTGCATCCTTTGTCCTACGTTCTTTCCGTTCTGTTTGGTGAGCTGCAGTCAGAAGGAAGGTCCTCCAAGAGGAGCAAGGCAGCAGCTTGCCTGGAGTGCTGGGAGGGGGGTGCGTGCTTTCCACAGAGGCCTCACTGCCTGGTCCCTCGAGCTTCCCTAGGCCGGGCCGTGAACTCACCATTGCCCTATGCTGACACTCATGTTAATTATAAAACAGACCTTGTATTGCATAGCTGCTTGATGGGTGGCTGAAACATCACCCCTGATAAATGTTCTCATTAATTGTATGATCCGTCTAAAATCTAATACATGCACTTTTTTTTTAATAGGAAGGCCTATTTTATTTTATTTATTTATTTTGGCTGCATTGGGTCTTTGCTGCTGCGTGCAGGCTTTCTCTAGTTGCGGCAGGCAAGGGCTACTCTTTGTCGCAGTGTGCAGGCTTCTCATTGCAGTGGCTTCTCTTGTTGCAGAGCACGGGCTCTAGGCCCACAGGCTTCAGTAGTTGAAGCACGTGGGTTCAGTATTTGCGACATACAGGCCCTGGAACGCACCGGCTTCAGTAGTTGCGGTGCGTGGGCTCAGTAGTTGCGGTTCTAGGGTACGCGGGCTTCAGTAGTTGTGGCGCATGGGCTTAGTTGCTCCACAGCCTGTGGGATCTTCCCGGACCAGGGATCGAACCCATATCCCCTGCAGGCGGATTCTTAACCACTGGGCCACCAGGGAAGTTCCCCTAATATTTGCAAATGTTTGAAAAAAAGTGAGTCTTAAAATTGAGGAAATATGTTAAGCCTTTCGGTGCAGACAGGGAGATAGTTCACTTGTGGTTGAACTCCATAAAATGCCTGAGTTTCAGCAATTCTGCCTCCTCTCACACAAAGAATCTTGTGGGTTTAAAAACATGTGTTTGGCTCTGAATGAAAAAAGCAGCGGGTCCTGTCAGCCGTCTCAGCTCTGCTGTGTATGTGTGTGTCACTGTGTGTGTGAGAGAGTGTGTCTGTGTGTGCATGAGTGTGCCTGTGTCTTTCTGTGTATGTGTGTCTGAGTGTGTGTGTGTGTGTGTGTGTGTGTGTGTGTGTGTGTGTGTGTAGGGTGGTTATGTAACTTCTGTCCCTCCTCCTGGGCCTCATACAATTGACCCTTGTGCCCGAAGACTAAAGGGCTGTTGGGTTTTCTCCTTTGCGGTGCTTTGGACCTTAGACTATTTAAACGTATTTTTTGTAATTGGTTAGATTCCATCCTGGTGGCTCCTGCCTCTGTAACATCAACAGAAAAGGTGAATTGAAAGTGAGTCTTTCCCAGTGACAGACATTCTACCCAATAACTAGTTCATATTATTGAAAACTATCAAGACCATGAAAAACTGAAGAATGCTTCCAGATTAGGGAGACTAGAGAGAGATTGACAGTAGATGCCGTTTGAGTCCTGGACTGGATCCTGGACCAGGAAAAATATCTTTTTCCCTTTGCTGTAAAAGACGTTGGTGGGACAGTTGATGCAATTTGAACAAAGTCATAGACTGGATTAATGGCATCGTATCAGTGTTAATTTTCTGATTGTGATCGTCATACTCTGGTTCTG
The DNA here is from genome assembly GCF_949752795.1 of Hyperoodon ampullatus. NCBI lineage: Eukaryota > Metazoa > Chordata > Mammalia > Artiodactyla > Ziphiidae > Hyperoodon > Hyperoodon ampullatus. The sequence continues at coordinate 31,346,192 of NC_136918.1, forward strand.
TGAGAGAATGTCCTCATCTTTAGGAAATACACAGTGAAGTATTTCAGGGTAAAGGGACATCAAGTCTGCATCTTACCCTCATTTTTTCCAAGTCTGAAATTATTTTAAATTTAAAAAGTTGAAAAAAGAGCTTTTTCCTTATTCCCAGACCTACCGACTGCCTTAACTCGGCCTCCAAATGGCTGTGGAATCTTGATGCTGCACGAAACTGGGTGGTCCAGTGCGGGGACAGCTGTGGGGGCTGCTTGTGCTCTGGGAGACCGGAGTGGGTCTGCACCTGCTTGTTTGGAAACATCCCTCTAGTCAGATCAGAACTCTAGAGCACAGCCTTTCTGCCTGGGAGTAACTTGGTTCCACTTAGGCCTAAAAAAGCTCTCAGACCCTTGATAACCTCGGAAGAGGCCAACTGGCCCCAGGAAACCATGCTGACCAACCATCTTTTCTTACTTTCCTTTTCTCCTCTCTCAGTGGAAGGAAGCTCTTGGTGGCCCAGAACCAGGACAGATGGTGTGGTGCTGTGGAAAGAGGAAGCAGGGCTGACCTTGTCACCAAGGCTGCCGAGCTGCACAGGGCCTGCCCCTGGGTCTGGATCTGGGGTGGAATCCCCTACACTTTCTTCCAAACCACTCAAACGGCTTAAATAAAAGGCAGGAGTTTCCTTCATGAACCCCAAGGGTGGGGACGACGTTGTAGAGCCTTGAGCAGGGACACCAAGAATCCCAACATCGTTATTCACAGTCCTCACTCTCAAAGGTGACTTTGCCAAAGGTTGGTAAATGATGGGGCTGTGTAATTGCAGAATTCGGGTCGCCTCTGCTGCCTCCTCTTCTCTCGTTTGCTTTCTCTTCCCTCTCGGTCAACTCTCTCTGTGCCCCCATCTCTCCCCCCTCTGGCTTCCTCCGTTTTGTCCCCTGGGAGAGGGTCTTGTGTCAGAAGCACAGCAGCAGGGCTCTGCTTACGCATGAGGCACAGTCCCCACAGAAGGTGGGCTTGGCAGACGCCTCAAGAAGCCTCTGCCTCTGAAGTTGGGGGTTTGAGGTGGGAAAGAAAGGGGGAGTGGAGGGAGGGAGCTAGGCAGAGGTCCCCGGTAGTGATTCTGCTGCTTCCAACTCGGAGGCCCTGGTACTGTCTTCCCCTTCTTTCTTTTCCGTGCACATTTCCGTCCCTTTGCAGCTGTCTTCACCAGGCTCCCTGGTTGGATGAAACTCGCTGATGGGGAATTGGGCCTGAGGGGTGCTGGGCAGGGAGGGGTTGTGGTCCTCACGGGGCTGGCTCCAGCCCCCCGGGGGCTCCTGCTCTCGCCCCCCCTCCTCCACCTCTGCCTCTTCTCTGCTCCTGGGCCCTCTTCCCTCGGCCTTTCTGGTTTGGCTCCCCAGGTCCCGGCTCTGCCCTGGCGCCGTCTTTCCACTTCTGCCTCTGCTGCAGAATTCCTGAGGGTGAAATCAGATTGTCCTGGCCGCCCTTCTCACAGGGCTGTGACAGCCGCTCCTTGTGGCAAGAAAAACCAGGCAGAGGCAAGGAGACAAGGCAGCAGAAGGACCCGGGAGCGTGGCGTGATCTCTCCAAGTGGGGAGCGGGGTGAAATCTGGGGTCCAGGAGCTGGACCTGTGCTGTCCGGGATGGCAGCCACTAGCCCCATGGGGCGATTTGAATTATACTTTAAAAATTAAAATTTAATACAAAATCCAGTTAGCTGCACTAAGCACATTTCAAGTTTTCATTTAGTCGCCTGTGGCCGGTGGCCTCTGTAGTGAGCTACACAGATACAGAACATCTGCATTGTTGCAGAAAGTTCTAGCAGCCAGCCCTGGAGGGCACTTGATCCCTTTCACCGAAGCTCTAGGAAAGTGGTTTCTTTGTGTGTTTTAGTAGCTACTACAAGTGCTGTTAAAGAATAGATTGGATGGGTGGGGAAAAAACATGATTTGTAGTAACATTAAAAACATTTCAGGTACCTTAGAATTGGTCAGGAAGTTGGAGTGTTTCCTGGGGTGCCTTTCATCGTGGAATTCTGGAACATTCCTGATACAGAGACTTTACATCCCAACTCTCTCGTTCTTCTGCCTCTGTCATAATTTTTGCCTTATTCTAGTTCTTATGTACTGTTTATTCTGTATTTTCCTTTACATGGATTCACATTCGTACTTAAGTTTGCTTGAAAATGAGACTTCATGACCAGAAGTGAAAAGTCATCAAAGGGAAATAACTTTGTTTCAAGCAGGCTTTTTTTTTTTAACAATTTATTTTATTTTTTATTATTTTTTAAACATCTTTATTGAAGTATAATTGCTTTACATTGTCGTGTTAGTTTCTGCTGTATAACAAAGTGAATCAGCTATACATATATCCCCATATCTCTTCTCTCTTGCGTCTCCCTCCCACCCTCCCTATCCCACCCCTCTAGGTGGTCACAAAGCACCGAGCTGATCTCCCTGTGCTATGCGTCTGCTTCCCACTAGCTATCTGTTTTACATTTGGTAGCGTATATATGTCCATGCTACTCTTTCACTTCAGTGAAGAATCATATGGACGTGCCCAACTCATAGGGTCCCGCTTGCTGACTTTGTAGAGCAATGCTCTTTGGTTTCCAGTGGGTTTATTGTTTTGCTAATCAAATTCTAGCAGATTCCCTTTGGGGAAGGCTCTGAGCCTGACTAACTCCCCCTTTCTTAAAAAGGAGATTAGCAAACGTGAAGAAGGGCTATGAAGAGATAGTGACCCCAAATGGAGGCTTTCTCCTTGGGAAAATCAGAAGGAGTAAAGGAAGGCCTGAGAAGGAATAACTGCTTCTCTGTTACTGAAAATACACTGGTGTTTCCCTCCAGCAGGGTCTCTGCAGGGCGGCCCTGGGGCAGGGTGTGGTTTGGTGGCACCAGCTGACCCGATGCTTTTTTTTTTTTTTTAATTGGGGTATAGTTGTTTTACAATGTTGTGTTAGTTTCTACTGTACAGCAAAGTAAAGTAGAGTTCCCTGTGCTATACAGCAGGTTCTAATTAGCTATCTATTTTATACATCTTAGTGTATATATGTCAATCCCAATCTCCCAGTACATTCCCACCGCTTTCCCCCCTTGGTGTCCATACATTTGTTCTCTACATCCGTGTCTCTATTTGTGCCTTGCAAACCTGACCCGATGCTTTTGGGCCTGAGGTTCCTTTTACACTCCTGTGATCACTGAGCATTTCAGAGAGCTTTTGTTTTTTGTGGGGAACATCTACGATGTCTGCGTGTTAGAGATTAAAACAGTTGTTTTAAACACTTGTATTCATTCATTAAAAATGACAGTAATAAGCCTATTACCTGTCAGCGTAAAGAATATATCTTTTCAAAAATAACTATTTTCCCAAACCAAAAAAAAATTCGTGAAAAGAAAGCTGTCATTTTATTGTTTTTATGAGTCTCTTTCATGTCTGGCTTAATAGAAGAGCTGGATGCTCATTTCTGCTTCTGCATTCTGTCTCTTGATGTCACTGCTCAAGTAGTCTCTGGAAACTCCACTCAACGCTCATGAGAGAATGAAGGTGAAAGAGGCAAATTAAGTCGAACTCAATTATGAAAATGGTTTTGACCTTGCAGACTCCCAGAAAAGGTCTCAGGGAGCCCCCAGTCCCTACCCCCGTGTTCCCTGGACCAGACTTTGGGAACCAGAGGTGAAGGGAAAGACACATGGAACTTAGGACTAGTGGTCTGTGCTCCTGACGCTAGCCTGACGCTCCCCTGCATGTGACCTTAGGTCAAGCCAGCACTTCTCCCCTGGGGCTGAGGTCTCTTATCTGGAGACTAGGGACCACCCTTCTTGCTGAGCCTAGCCATCCTGTCCTACAGGGTCCTTGTGAGTCTCAGATCATGCCTGTGAAATCTTTCCATGAGCAGAAAGCAGTGTATTTATAAATGGCATTACTAGGGATCTTTTGAAGTTTGGTGTCATCTTTAATTTGTAGGACAGTTATTTTTAAAAACTGACATTGTGTCCTAATCTCGCTTGGTTCTGGGGACACCTTTGTGAAGGGGAGAGGCTGCCCTTCTCAGCTTACAGGCGAGATCATCGAGGCTTGGGTGAGTGGATTGGCCAGAAAACAGGATTGTCCCCAGGGTGGTGACCCCTGCCCGCTGTTTCCAAGGCACACTGGTGCTGGTTTCATGGGGCTGAGGTTCTTGTCTGATACGGGGCTGCATCTTTCACACACTGACATATTCAAACAGGGAGACTGCCACCCTCAGCAGTTCTCCACGTGAATAAATTGCCCTCAGTCTCAGTCACCTGATGGATGTGACACAGTTTTGAGATTGGAAGATCTGAGGCCTCATCCAGGCTGAGGGAGCCCTTTTAGAACTCCTTCAAGTGCTGATCTAAAAAAAATCAGCTGGTAAACAGCCCTGGCTGGTATGTGGCTTATTTTTGTTGACTGGTGGAAGCTCTGCTCGTTCTCCTGAGGTGTTTGTACTTCTGAACTGCTTCCCTCCATGGATCACTTACTGTAGGGAAAACAGCCATCTCTCCTCCCTGGACACTCCTGGAAGCAGCCCCCATTCTGATCTTGGGAGACACATTTGCCTGTAATTGTAGGAGACAAAGAACCATGGCCGAGTCTTTTCTCGCACTAGGAAATAAGGCAAAAAACACAAGTTCAATTGTGGCCAGCTGCCCTTAAGATGGATTGAAAAAAAAAAAAGGAAATACTTTACACAGGGTAGGTTGAATTAAGTTCCCCAGACCCTGCTCCTTATAAGCATGGCTTTATTATCAGGGGCAGAAGCCCTCCAGCAGTTACCTGTATTTAGTTACAGTGCTTTGCCACATTATAGACTGTAGATTGACTTTCCCCTCCCTGAATACATTAATATGACTACCTTAAGGCATACAGTATTTTTCAGTTTTTTTTAAAGGCTTAATTCAGTTGCAAATGATAGAAATTCAATTCCAACCAGCTTAAACACAACATAAAGCAAGGGGGGACAATTGGGTGTGTGTGTGCACTATTTTGGCTCTAGGAGAGTGGAGTATGGGGTTAGACTGTAAAGCATTGCTGGGTCCAAGAGCTCAAAGTGTCATAGGGACTCCCTCCCTGCCTTTGGCAGGCTCTGCCCTCATGGTGCCAAGATGGCTGCCGTCTGCTCCAGCTTTCATTCCATCTTCTCAGCCACCTCAGTGCAAAAAGTTCCTCTAACAGTTTCAGAAAAGTCCCAGAATGAAATCTTACTGGTTCTGATCAGTCCCGTGCCCTCCCTCAGCAATCACTGAGGCTAGGAGTATCCCCAACTGATTGGCCAGGCATGGGACCAGTTCTGGGACCAGGGTGAGGCCTAGGAAAATCAGGGCTATTATGTTGGGTAGGCAGGAAAGGTTTTGGTTTGTGGGCTCCCACACTCCAGTATTTGTAGTGAATTATTACTCAGGTAGCCATGAGTAGCCATGAATTATTACTCAGGTAGCCATCCCTTTGTGGGATGGTACCAGAACTAGGCCCACTCTTTTATCAGGAAGAAGGCTGGCTTTATGTTTAGCTTTTAACACGTCTTGGATGAATAAGTTGTTGGTGCTTGGCTGTCAGCCATCCATGCGTCATCCTCTCTGGCAACACAGCCTCTTTTATAGAGGGAGACGCTGACGTCAAATCATATTTCCTGGGCCCAACACCCTTTGATGGTCACACGCTTGACCAGGCTGGTGGTCCCTGAATCTGCCGACCAGACTCACATGAAGACCCCAGTCCACTCTTTGGTAAAACCCAGATTTGATCGGGTGATGCCTCTGCTTAAAAATCCACCGTGATATTTTACTACAATTTTAAAAAGGGCAGAAAACAAAATAAAACAAACAACACTCTCCCCCCACCCCATCCTCATTTATTTCTCCCTTAGAGGCAATTTAATTGATCAGTTTAACATATTTTATCTGATTATTTAGGTATTTACATCTGTGACTCTAGTGGCATCTTCAGGATTCTCTATGTATAGTATCATGTCATCTGCAAACAGTGACAGTTTTACTTCTTCTTTTACAATTTGTATTCCTTTTATTTCTTTTTCTTCCCTGATTGCCGTGGCTAGGACTTCCAAAACTGTGTTGAATGATAGTGGTGAGAGTGGGCACCCTTGTCTTGTTCCTGATCTTAGAGGAAATGCTTTCAGTTTTTCACCATTGAGAATGATGTTGGCTGTGGGTTTGTGGTTTATGGCTTTTATTATGTTGAGGTAAGTTCCCCCTATGCCTACTTTCTGGAGAGGTTTTATCATAAATGGGTGTTGAATTTTGTCAAAAGCTTTTTCTGTATCTACTGAGATTATCATACGGTTTTTATCCTTCAAATTGTTAATATGTGTATCACGTTGATTGATTTGTGTATATTGAAGAATCCTTGCATCCCTGGGATAAACCCCACTTGATCATGGTGTCTGATCCTTTTAATGTGCTGTTGGATTCTGTTACTTCTGTGACTCTAAACAGTAGGCTTTGTGTGGCTACTTCTTGACTTCTTAGTTTTAGTTCTTATCTGCGGACACCCCCTATGGAAGATGAGGCTTTAGTCTCCTTCCTCCTGTGTCCTCCTCCACCCCTGTCCCTCCCAGCGGGACTGCGTTGTAGTCAGTGTTCGGAGTTTACACTGTTGCAGCTAGGAAAGCTCTGTTCACAGCCATGCCGTCCAGGGAACGATGAGAACTTTTGTTTTTTTTTTTTTTTTTTGGAGAACTTTTGTTTTTTATGGTAGAGAATTCTTCAAGCATTGCTGACAACAGGCACGTGGCAAGTAAATTGAGACTCACACGAGAAACCCACCCTGTCTCCCATTGTGTGTGGGATAGAGTTCAAAGGCCTCAGTGTGGCTCACGTGCCTTTCCTTCCTCTGTCCCACCAGCCCTCCCATCTGCCACCCTTCGCTTTGCTGGTCCCTCGATGCCCCCTTCTCTGGTGAAATCCTTCTTCGTCCAAGGCCTGACTGGAATGGTGCTTTCTCTGGGTGTGTCCTTCCTGGTTGTGTGTTCACTGCAGTGTGTAGACTGAGGTCTTAGTACTTATCACACTGCATGGTGCTTATTTATTTACTGCTTGAGTTTAAATCTTGGCTGTGCTGTTTCCCAGCTTTGCGACCTTCGGCAAGCTCCCTAGTTGCTCTGTGCCTCAGTTTCCCTCTTTGTAAAATGTGGATAAAAACCATAGCACCCGCAGGGGACTAAAGATTTTGTAATAACCTATAATGGAAAAGAATCTGAAAAAGAATAGATATATATGTATAGCTGAATCACTGTGCTGTACACCAGAAACTAACACAACATTGAAAATCAGCTATACTTCAATTAAAAAAAAAAAGGAACAACCATAGCACCTACCTGGTAAGGTTGTTTGTGATTGCATATGCTGATGGAATGAAAGCATCTGTAAGTGTCTGCCCCAAGGGAAACTGTCCATCTGTTCCCTGTACCCGCCTCATGCAGGCAGGTGGCTTATATTCACTGGTACCCAGAATAGCTCTGGGCAAATCAGAAGTCTCTGAGGGCCTGGCCGGGGAGCTCAGTGAGTGAAGCAGGCTGGATGTGGCTCCGGCACAGGGCGTGGGGGCTGGAAAGGACAGTCTCCAAGGGGTGCCTTCTCCTTTACTTCTAGCCAGTGGTTGCCAAGTAGGAATGGGGGCCCAGTTTTGCCAGATCATCTGATTAAAAAAAATTTTTTTTTTTTTTTACGAGAAATGTGAGCATCCGCATTTAAAAAAATATACGATTTTTCCTGACATTTGGTACACAGCGTAGAGGCTGAAGGCCCTAAGCCTGTGGGCCCATAGGCCACTGGTTTGGAGCACAATTCTCATTTCCCAGAGGAGGTGCAGAGTGATGGCGTGACCTGCCCTGGGTCACACGCTGACTGATTTGGCCCCTGGTGTTCCCACCTGTGGTCTGGACATGGTGCTGGCCCCTCCCCCGCCAGGGTGCTGAGTGGGAGGATTCAGCCATGTGTGTAGGTGCGTCTGCCAAGCCTCTGCCCACACAGGGTAGCAGGTTATTCCCGCCCTCACGTCAGCTCCCCCTGCCTCAGAGCCACCCCCTTGGTGGTGTTTAATAGGATTGTGGGTCTCTTTTTATGCCGGGGGAAAAAAATTGTGTGCATTTATTGAGTACCTGCTGTGTGCCCAGGAACTAGTAGGTGTTTCACGTTTGCATTCTCTCTTATTCCTTCCAGCAGCCCTCCCTATGAGATGGAAAGTCACCATTTTATAGGTAATAAAAATTATTCATAAGGAAGTTACCTGATGGGGGCCTCACAGAAAGAGGTTTAACCAGGATTAGATCCATCTCTCTGATAAAAATCCCGAGCTCTAGACAACATGTTACCTCCCACGTACAGGAAGTCAAGTCTAACAGAAGCTTGGTGGAGCTTTGCTTGTCCCTGGCGGCCTGCACGCATCTGTGGCGCTTCCTCTGGAGGACAAGCCTAGTCTTGTTCTGTCTTCGGCAGCTGTAGCTGTAGCACGTGACTGCAGGCCTGGCCAGATAGGAGGGAAGGCAGAGAAAATTAGGATGATGAGGAGGATACAGGCCTGGGGGAAGCAGCCAAGGCCTCTGTCAGAAGTAGGACGGGGCTCAGGAGCTGAGAAGCTCCCATACCAGACCATGTCTTCATATGCTGCAGCCCTGGCACTTTCAAACCCATCTAGAAAACCCACGGTATGAGATGATGGGGGGAAGGAAATTAGAAGTGATCGGGGCCTTCCTCACCCCCATGAGCCATCCCGTTGGCCCAAGAGGCCCATATAATTTTAGATTTAGAAATAGTTTTCAGATAGTGAGGCAGCCCCTTTGTAGCCAACGGAGCACACGTGTTTTACCAGCAGTGTGGCCGGCTGCTCTTGGGGCCGCCCCATGGCTGGTGATCATGTGTTGTTCCTCCTTCCCTGGGCACCCACTTCCCCCTCAAATGCACGCACACACCCCGAGGCATGGCTGTGACAGGCCAGTGCCCGAGGGCAGAGGAGTAGAGGGGAGGGACGTGGGGTCTCTGAAGCCCTCACCCACCGTCCAACATGGCCTTCTAGACATGGGACTAAATGTTGTCTTTTTAATTTTTTTTCCTCCTTGTGGCATCCATGGATCTGGTTTCCTGACTTTCACGACGTGGTTAAACCCTGGCACCGCCCACCTGCCTGTTCTTCTCTCCCAAACTCTTATCCAGGCCACCTTGCTCGTGACATCCCTGGGAGGGGTGGCCGCCCTTATCTCTAGCCACTCTCCGCATTCCAGACGTACAGCTTCCATCAATCTCTGGAAAATGCCACACTGCTCCCTCCCCCCACCCGGGGGGCGCTGGTCTGCCACCTGCTTTGGACTCAGTATTTTCCCTCCTCCCCAGGTGCCCATCCATGATTCAGGCTTCTGTGCAGGTAGTAACCCCTGGAAGTTTCCTGCGAGTCTCCCTCTAACCTCACCCCCCTCCCCCCGCCTGCCTGACCTGGCCTGGTGAGGTTCTCTGCCCTGGGTTCCACGGCACCTGTACTGGTCCCATCCTGGCTCAGACTCGCTGGGATGGGCTGTAAATGCCTCCCTCACCCACCAGACTGGAAGTGCCCTGAAAGCAGGGACCAAGGCCTAGCACAGGGCCTGGCATGTGGGCAATCTGTACCTGCTGTTTAATGTTGACCATGCTACACGGGTGGGGACATCATGAGAGTGTAGCAAATGGTGCCATCATTAGGGAGTGAAGCTGCCAGGGGTGGCCGGACTGGGCATCTTCCCCTGGATGGAGCCTTTCAGTCTAACCTGCACTGTCCAATGAGGTAGTCACTGGCCACACTGTTTAAATTTAAATATAGTTACTTAAAATGAAATAAGTTAAAGACTCAGTTCGTCAGTCTTGCTAGTCAGTGTCAAGTGTTCAGTAGCCATGTGTGGTCAGTGGCTGCCATACTGAGCAGTGCATCTAATAGGACACTCCAGCATCGTGGAAGTTTCTCTTGGATGGTGGTGCTCTAGACACCATCTTGTAAAGGCGTGAAATCAGGGGCTTGTAGGCCGAGTGGAGGCCCTTCTGGGTGCTTCTGGTTAACTAAAGCAGATTTCCGCACGTTCCTTCTTAAGCCTGAACTGTGTCGTCAATTTCCTGCCCGCAGGACATTCGTCAGAAGTTCCGCTCTGTTCTGGTTGAGGCAACGGTGAAACTGGATGAGCTGGTGAAGAAAATCGGCAAAGCTGTGGAAGACTCGAAGCCCTACTGGGAGGCACGGAGGGTGGCGCGGCAGGTAAGCTCTCCTGCTCTGCCCATCACCCCGCCCCGTACCGTGGGCGCACCTCTGACTCGTGGGCCTCCTGCTGAAGCTCAGGGGCATGGGACAGCCGTGGCTTTGTCCACAGGTGCGTTTGGAGTCAGCCCCTTGTTTTCCTCCCCACTGCAGGTTGCTTTCACTCCTGCTCTTGGTACTATTAGTAGGGTAAGCATGCTGGCATTTGGATGCACCTACCAGGGGCTGCTGCCTTGCTGCTGGAACTGGTACCCAGGTCCACCTCCCAGGCGGCCGGACCAGAGGCTGTGCTTAGAACATCGGGCTTGTCCTCCGCCCTCCCTGATGACTGTCTGTTGGACAGCAGGGGGAACGCTCCCCCCACTCATATTCTCCTCCCTGGTTTGGGAGAAATTAGCTATCTGCTTCTCTTGGAACATTGGTTCTTTGTCCTGAGAGCCCAAATAGGCAACAGAGGAACCAAGACCAGAAAAGGGGCGGCAGAGGGGCTGTGGTCAGGCGACTGCCGGGGCTGCTGGTTTCAGAGTGTCTTCCTTGGATCGTCACGGATGTGGGGACTTCCCAGCCTGAGATGCAGGCCCTGTGAATGGGAAGGAAAAGAGCTTCCAACACATGGTGGTACCTGCTGTGTGCCAGGCCCTGGGCTGGGGGCTCTCACACCCCTTGGCCCACACGGGGGCTTCCTGCTCAGGTGACTCTTGAGCAGCTGGTCCCAGTTGAGTTCCTGTCCCTACTGTGTGTTATGAGACAGAAGATGCTGCCGCCTCCCAGGGTCTCTACCTGTAAGCAGCTTGCTCAGTGAGTGCAGGTACCACGGCAGGCCCCCACTGTGTGTGTGCAGTGTGCTATTGGGCTGGGGTGGGGTGGGGGGAGGCAATGGGAAAGTGAGCCCTTGGGAAGCGAAGCCCCAGCAATGTGTTAAGGCGGGAGCCATCGAGGATAAGGGGCCAGGACTTGGGCATTCCTCTTCCTTGCCCCGCTCCGTGCACCCCTCAGATTTCTAATCAGGGATCCCCTTGACGCTTTGGTGGTTCTGCTGAGATTCTAGCTACGTATTTGGGTTTTGCACTCTGAATGCTGAACTGAGCTTTCTCGTTGGAACCTTCCAGATAATGTGGCCTTTGTTCCTAGACAGACCAGCTGCCCAAAACCCTTCCTTCCCTGTCCTGCTGCCCTGGGCTGTACAACATCCAAGTGCCCATGACTTGTTGGCCTGCAACAAGCCTGAGCAGCCGTCCTTCTCTCCGCCTTCCTCTGGGCCCCACCCAGGCTGTAGCTTTCTAGAGAGAAGGAGCCCTTCTCCAGAAGGTGCTCACCAGTCCCCAGAAGCTCCCCAACCCTAAGGCATCCTCCCTCCAAAGTGCCCTGTGCCACAACCTTCAAAGTGCCCCACGTTGGTGATGTGTCTCACCCACCATAGCCCAGGGTGGTAGTGGTCTTGACCTTGCAGTGAGAAGCGTTCTGGTTAGGTTTGAGGAGAAATTTCTGATAATTTAATGTGAACATTGGGTCCGTGCTGAGGAGGTCGTGAAACCTCCTCTTCTGAAAGTCTTCAACACTTGAATTTATGGTCCCTTTGAGGACACACATATCTATATAAAAACATCCATGTCCCCATGCCGTGGGGTGATTTCATAGTGGTCTGTGAAAGCATCCCCTTGGAGCCTCGGCAGTGGCTTCCCCACGGGAGTTTCCCCACTGGGTCCCCTGAGCTCAGATTTTGGAGCAGAGCTGGTAAAGGGACCTTTGTGTTCAGGGGCCTCTGGAGGTTGGCCGTTTGGCCATCAGCCCCCGCTGATGGGCCTTACCCTCCTTTGGCTGAACAGATGTCTTACATGCTCCGACCTCAGAGTCTTGAACTTGCTGGTCCCCCTGTTTGTTGCTGTCTCAACCACAGGATTTGCATGGTCCACTCCATCTCCTTCAGCTTTCTGCTCAGATGTCACTTTATCAACAAGGCCTTCCTGGGCTAACATTTAAATGACAACTGCCAGCCCACCATCTCTGCCACCCCAGCCCTCATTCCTTGATTGGCTTTTTCTTCATAGCACTTCTCACCCCCGACCTGTTATTGTTTACTTGTTTATAGTAGTGAAACTCCACAAATTCCCAGACAGGGAAGTTGGTCTGTTTGGGTCATTGCCAGCATACAGAAGGTGTTCAAGTCTTGAGGAAACAAACAAATGAACCAATGAGTGAATGATGAGGTTGACCAGATGTTCCTCCCGGCCTTCCGTTGGCATCCTGAGCTTTCCCTCTCCATTGCCGCTTTACTCACAACTTCTTCCCTGCTGTGTGCCCTCTTCCCTGCAGAGGGATGGGAGCATGACTGGCAAATCCAGCTTCATCTGGGTTGGGTTCATTCAAATCTCATTTGGTGGGTGGGTCCCCAGTTGGCTGTGACACAACTGGAATAGATTTCACACCACTCCCTTTTTGTTCCTCACCCCAATCCTCTTTGATGGAAAAAGAGGTAGGAAGGAGGGAGCTACGTTGGGAGGGTCCCACTGTTGGACGGCAGTGAAATGTGGCTTTGCGTCTTCCTCTCATCTCTTGGCCAGTGAGGACAATTACCGTGCAGTTACTGAGTCCCGTGGGCAAGCCACTGAGTCATCAGGCCTCATCAGGTGATACAGACTGGGGCTGAGTGACTCTCCGTCAGCTGGCAGAGCCCAGGATGATGTTGAGGGAATCCTGCCTGGCATTATGCCTGCAAACCCCCCTTAAACTCCTGCCTTCTCGCAGGTGGGCAGGAAGAAGGGTAGAAAAGGCTCAGAGTGACCCCTACCCCTTAGCCCCAAGGGACCTTGTTGGTCTCTGGCCGAGGAACTGGAAGGGCGCTCAGAGGCTGAGGCTGGGTGAGGATGTCACTTTTTATCTCTGTGGTTGGTGGGCCGTCTGGGCTTGGCCAGGAGGCTGAGTCTGTCTCTGACCTTTCTGGTGGTGAAGAGGACGGGGCCTCCCCCTAGCTGCTGCCAAGTGGGGCTTCCTGTTTTCTTCCTCTGGTCTTACCCCCACCCCTTCCTTTCTATATATACAAACCCCTCTGACTGTGTGTAGCAGGGATGGTCTCTGAGAGTTGCCTTCACAGCGTCTCCTCCAAGTGTGTCTCATGAGGCACTGCGTTCTCAGAGCCTCAGCATCCTTGTCTCTGTGGAAACAGTGATCTGAAAACAGTGAAACAGTGATGGTCATGGACCGTGAGAGTCCTGAGGTGTCCTTAGGACTTAAATGAGCTAATGTTTGATGATGGAATCCCTGTATGATCTTAGATTTTGGTTTCACTAAAAAAAGATTGTAGAAAATTCAGAAAATAGACAAAAAGAAGAAAATAAGTCCCCACACCTTCTGTTAATACTTGATGTATACCTCCTTTAAAAAACAAAAAAGAAGAGGTAATACTGTAGTGATGGTTTTATAATGTCTGGAATGCTCCTGTCCATCCATCCAGAGTCTCAGCGAACAGCAGAGACTTACAAAGGAAAAGACTTCTACAGCTTGGTTTTCCATAAAGAGTTTACAAAGACTTGTGATTGTTGGGCCAGTAGGAATTGTGTCTGATCATCAGAAATTTGCACTGACTTTACTGTTCCTGATGTCAACTCATTTTCCTACCAGGAGTCGGATCCAGTTCTGTGATCTTGAAAACCCAGTCCGCATTCCGCCAGGAGTGGGCCGAGCACTTGTTTTGTCTCCTGGGCCAGGTGGGGGCAGGAAACTGGCTTTGATTTATTTGAGGGTTTTGTCCGTGAGCCAGAGCTTGTTTTTAACGTGGCTTTGACATATCTGCCAGCCCATCTGGCCTTCAGTGTGTGGCAGGGGACATTCTGAAGGGGGGTGGGTGGGCGTGGAGCCTGTGTGACTCAGCAAACTTGAATGGCAGAGAGTTTCTTGCTTCCTCTGCTCCCTGTATTCGAACTAGTCCAACAGTGGCCCCGGGCCTGTCATTTTATCACTGCCAGTCCCAACCCTTGTGCTTTTTTTCCTTTTTCAAAAATGGTGGTAAACTGTATTTAGCATAGGATTTACCGCTTAAACTGCTTTTTTTTTTTTTTGCGGTACGCGGGCCTCTCACTATTGTGGCCTCTCCCGTTGCGGAGCACAGGCTCCAGATGCGCAGGCTCAGCGGCCATGGCTCACAGGCCCAGCCGCTCCGCGGCATGTGGGATCTTCCCGGACCGGGGCACGAACCCGTGTCCCCTGCATCGGCAGGCGGACTCTCAACTACTGCGCCACCAGGGAAGGCCGAAACTGTTTTTAAGTACACGATTCAGTAGCATTAAGTACATTCACATTGCTGTGTAACCCTCACCACCATCTGCCTTCAGAACTTTATCATTTTCCCAACTGCAACCCTGTACTTATTAAATAATAACTCCCCTCTCCTCCCTTCCCCCCAGCCTTTGGCAACCACTGTCCTACTTTCTGTCTCTGAATTTGACTCCTCTAAGTACCCCATGTAAGTGGAGTTGTGCAGAGTTTGTCCTTTTGTGACTGGCTTTTGTCACTTAGCATAATGTCTTCAAGGTTCATCCATGTTGTAGCCTGTGTTGGAATTTCATTCCTTTTTAAGGCTGAATAATATTCCACTGTATGTGTAGATCACATTTTGTTATTCATTCATCCATCGGTGGACCTTCGGATTTTTAAATGATTGGAATGTGTCAGGAGACTTTGGAACCCTGAAGGGCAGCATAAATGCAAAATAGTGAGGGTTATCCAGTGCTGACAGTTGCCTGTTTTGTGTTTATGGGATCAGGTAAGTCCACGTGCTTTAATCTCCTTTGGGGAGGTAAGTGGTTGGGGAAATGTTTGAAACTTAGCTGACTTAACTGTAGGACCACTGGCAAAGCTTGGCCTCTGAGCCAGACTACCTGGCTTTTAATCCCAATTTACCACTTAATAGCTATGGGACCTCTGCAGGTTACTTAATGTTTGTGCTTTAATTTCTTCATCTCTAAAATGGAATTGTGTATCAGTTAGTTGTTGCTATGAAACAAACCAAACTCAGTGGCTTAATACATTTATTTAGCTCATGATTTTGCTGGGCAAGCTTTCTGAACTCAGGTTTTGGCTGATCTCATGAATGTGCAATCAGTTGGTGGGTTGGCTGGAGCATTGGCTGATCTGGGATGGCTTTATCTATCAAGCAGTTGACTTGTCAGCTGAGGTGTCGGGTGGCTGGACCACGTGCATCTCATCCAACAAGCTAGTGTGGGCTTCTTCATATGGTGCTGGGATTCTAGGAACAGAAACGGCAAGCCCTTTCCAAGCCTCTGCTTGCATCACATTTGTTAATGTCCTGCTGGTCTGAGTAAGTCACATGGCTCGTCCAAAAGCAAGAGGCAGGGAAAAAATAAACTCCACCTGCAAAAATACCTGCAAAGTATTATGGCCATTTTTGCAGTTCACCACAGTGATTAAGTTAGTTCATGTAAAGCATTTGGACGAAAGAAAATGAATGTTAAGTTATCATTCCAGATGTATTTTTCTATCAAATATTATATCTCCAAGGTGAATCTGCTATGTTAAAAAACAAAACAAAAACACCACCGCCACCGCAAAAAAATACCCTGTGGGTGGAAGAAGAAACAGTCCTCTGCTGGCTGGGAGGGGATATGGAAGATGTAGAGACAGAAGGGTGACCCCAGGCAGGGTGGGTACATACCAAGTTGCTTGTGGAGATAAAATGTGGCAGAGGATCGAAAATGATGATGAGGGGATAGCTGACTTACCATGCGACTGATGGAAAGCCCTCCAAGCCCAAACGGATGAGTGGCGGGGACCTTGAATGGAAGGGAAGTCATGTTTCCAATGAAAGGAGTAAGTCAAATATGTCGGATAATCCCCTGAATTCTTATGTTAATCACTATTGTAGTCTTCTGTTGTTGGGAAATCTGGACCTTGATTTTGTTTACAGAAGACCTTCCCTAAGTGGAGAACAGGAAGCCTGGGCTTTGCAGAGATGGGACGAAAATGCAAGTGTATGTCAATACAGGTTATACTCTACTTGTCCATGAATTTTTTTCCTTCTAATTCATTATTTTCTTTCATTTGACAAATATTTACAGTGTTCCTACTAAGTTTCATGTACTATTTTAGCCACTTGTCAAGAACAGAAGAAAGACTCTGTCCTGTACAGCTGACAGTCCCCTCTTAGCAGTCTTATAAAAGTTGTGTGGGATGGAATGTTTGGGGCAAAAGTAGAATCTTTGTTACTGATCTGCATTCGTGTGTGTGTGTGGGGGGGGGTGGTTCTTCCCCCTTCATTTGAGAAATGGAGTGAAGCATTGCTCCCAGGGAAACAGGATTGTTCCTGAGAGCCTCTGGTCACAATTTCATCAAACACAACTTTGTTTTATGTATGTTTCTCTTTAAAGACACCTTCTTTAATCTATATGTCTTACGAATAATCAATTCTATACAATGTTTCTTTACAATGAAACGCTAGCCCGGAAGGGATGAACATTTCCCTGCCCCTGGGTGACAGAACCGAAAATTTCTCTGGCTTTCAGCCCCACACCGTGCTGTGCTTCTGTCGTGACCTCTCAGGCATTGTTGCCACACATTTAGCCGCGTTTCCACGGCTTCATCTTGCACTACAGACTTGACGTTAGTGCTTACTGGAGCAGCGTCTTATACGGATCTGCACATTTCCTCTTCCTTTTTCTGGATTTACCGTATTGTTGATTCATTAACAGTGAACTCATGGCCAACGGCACAATGACTCACGCCTGGAAGCAGCTCATCTAAAACACGTATTTTCTCTGTAAGGCACGTCACAGCTGTCCTGTGCTTAGGGAGGACCCCAGAGGGCACTCAGCACTGGGCTTGGGGGCCACCTTAGAGAGGAACCACCAACGAAAAGCACAAAAATGTGAAAAACGTGGCACTCAGTAGACTGTGAGAAGGATGGGTGTTTGCAACCTGACAGCCGGAACAGAAGGCAGGGGGTCCTCTCTGCTTGGCCTCAGCTGGTATCGTGCACATCAAGACTCACATCTTTTTGCTTCTCTGGGCTGGTCCGTGGATGACTCCAAAAGGGCAGTAAATACTGATTTTGGGGTTACAAATAAATCGTAGCGGGTAGGCAAATTCACAAATATGGAATCCATTGAATGATGAGGATCAATATACTCAACAAGTGGAGAGCCCAGTGGGGAGGACCATCTGTTAGACAACAGGTATAGATGGCACAGGTGTAGACGGTGTGTGGAGGAGGCCGGTGGAGTGAGGTCACGGTGTGTGTGTGCATGTGTGTAAAGCTTTGGAAACATGCCTGAGCCCCTGAGTATGTGAGACTCTGGGTCAAGGACAGAGGAGCCGCAATCTGAGGGTGGAGCCGGCATGGACAGGACCTGGCCTGAGTCCGTCAGCTCCAGGGGTGTACGGTGGGGCCTCGGGCAGCTGAAGGACCAGGCAGGGAGGGAACCGCATGGCCCGATGAGGGAGGGTGCAGCCTCAGCCTAGCCTCCTGCCTGGGTAGAGTAGCCACGGTGGCTCTTGCGTGTGGGCTCAGTTGTGTTGGAGAAACTGATGGGGCACTGATGCCACATGTCGGGTCCGTACTGGTGGCAGCTCTGCATGGAGGTCCAGCGGTGTCTCAGGCACCACGTGTCCCCATAATACAGATGAGGAAAGTAGCCTCGCAGCCCAGAGACCATCACTCGGGCCTTCACATGTGCCTTTCCCGTGCTGTGATCTGATCTGGGAGGACGTGGAGGGGGCTGGATCGGATTCAGTGGTTAACCAGCTGCCAAGAGTGAGTCATGAGAACTCCAAGGCTGTGACCCGAAGAGGCAGCAGGCAGTTGAAGCGCAGTCGGGTGTAGCCCTGGGAGAAGGTGGTGAGCTCCTCCTCCCCTAAAAGTTCTAGCAGCACCTGGTGCCCGAGTGGGAGCCTCACAGTGATGCAGGCACGCCGCAGGGGGGCGCTGGGCGTGGACAGCACCGAGGTGACTGTTTCCGGGAAGACAGGGTGTGGACAGAGCCATCAGAGGTCAAGGATGGAGGGGAGGAGGGGAAGGAGGGTCGTTGTAATGCTCTTTCTACACCAGGCACTTTCCCAAGTGCACTTTCCCAAGCACCAGGGCAATACGTTTTGGGGTTTTTTTGCAGTACGCGGGCCTCTCACTGTTGTGGCCTCTCCCGTTGCGGAGCACAGGCTCCGGACGCACAGGCTCAGCGGCCATGGCTCACGGGGCCAGCCGCTCCGCGGCATGTGGAATCCTCCTGGACTGGGGCATGAACCCACGTCCCCTGCATTGGCAGGCGGACTCTCAACCACTGCGCCACCAGGGAAGAAGGGAAATACTTTTAAAAAACCTTCTGCAGAGGAGGAAACAGGCTTAGAGAAAGTCAGGTTATTCAAGGGGCTCCCACGGCCCTCATTTATTCGGATCTGTGGGGTGCCTGGGCCTGCAGAGGTGGGTCCCTTATGGACATGAACCCACTGGGGCCTGACGGAGGGTGGCCAGGCGATGGTATCATTACTGCCGTCACACAGAGGGGACAGTAACTAAGACTTTGGGAGGTAACGGAACGTGCCCAGACCACAGACCCCGTGGAGAGGAGTGAAGATTTGAACCTCCATCTCCCTGCTTCTGGCTGTTGCCTGCAGCCTGGTGCTGGCCCTCTGACGGTATTTAGGGACTGTTGGAAGCCTGACCACACCCTGACACGTCTTATGGGAACAGGTAAGAGGAATAATCGACTCGTAGGGCTAAGGGGAGATGCTGGGCTCGTCTGCAGTTATTTCCCTGCCTTTGCTGCCCTGGGGCACCTGGGAGGCTCTTGCCAAGTCATCGGTGGCCCTTTGAAACTTCTTCCCCTCCTGGGACCTGAGTGCACTTTCGTCCTGCTTCCCTCTTTCCCGGTCACTTTTGTTTCTGCTGAGCCTGTGCCTGCCTGGGTGGCAGCTGTCTGCGTGAGGAAGGCCGGGTCAGTGACGTCCGCCCCTGTGATCCTGGTCACATTCCCACTGAGCGGCCCCAGGCCAGTTCCTGGGAACTGCATCACCCAGGTGCCCAGGCTGAGGGCAGGCCGCTGGGTGACGGCGGCACCTGTCCCAAAGCAGAGTCCCTGGTGATTTACGGCAGGAGGGAGATGTGCTATTCACCCTCCTTGGCCCCCGCAGGACCACCCTGCCTTGCAGTCTTGGCTGGAGATTCTGGGGAAGAAGCAGCCGCATTGGGAGGCCTAGAATCTTGCGTCAAGATGGGGTCAGTGGGGAGACAAGGGGCAACCTCTGACCCAGGGTGAAGGCTCCTGACGTAGAACAGGTCTCGAGGCTTCCAGAAGGACCCACCCCGCTTTGGAGCCGTTGCCCCTCCTGCTGGGCTGGCTGTGCTTCAGGCATCCTCCACTCTCCCATGACTGGAGAGGGAATGCGGCTGATCTGAGGTTTTCTCTTCTGTGGTGCAAGGACCACCTGCATTTGACCCCTTCCTGCCTGGAGGGCAGCAGGAAGCCAGGAATGGGGCTAGTGGCCAGCAGGGTCTCAGCGGGGCAATATGATGCTGGGGGTGCTGCTCCTGCGCCCCCCGCCGATGCCTGGTCTGTTGGGGGCTTCTCAGGGACAGTCCCCTTTTCCTTTCAATGGCCTTTTGCTGAGGCCTGGCTGATTCCCGTAAGTGCTGCTTGAAGCTGACAGATATGGCTTGTCACCGCAGGACAGCGGTTGGAGGGGAAGCAGGATGTGGAATTCTGTACCGAATCTGAAACCATGAGGCTCCTTGGATGTTTCTCTTTTTCTTTTCTTTCTTCCCTCCCCCGCCTCCGTCCCCCCCTCCATCTGTTATCAATAAAATCAATGAAATTGCTGCTTCCACATGGATCGCCCTTCCCTCCCCCTCCTGTAAACCACTGGCATTCCCTAGAGGGAGCAGCAGGGTGACTGATTTCTCAGTTGAAGAAAATCAGAGTATGGGATGTATTTCTGCTACCAGTTTTGTCAACACGGGTAGGCCTCTTATGTTGCCAGGCAACAGGGTTTGGTCCCCAGCCAGCGGTGATGTTTCTCTTGAACTTTTTGACTTAGCTTTCCTCGCCTGGGGACACCCCCTGCCCACCCTACTTTCTTCCTTTTCTCTCCCCCTTCCCAGTGTGACTTCATGTCCCCGCTTGCCTTCTAGGAAAACTTCCCCCTGAGAATTTGATGGACTTTTTCATGCTGAGAAGTGGATGACTGATAAGGCTTCGAGATTTATGGTCTTTGGATGTTCAAATTGTTCTGCTTAGAAATACTCCCATAGCTTGGGTTTTTCTGCTTCCTGCCTGGTGGGATGGCTGATTCCCAGCTTGGGACTCATCACATAGGGGGGGGCTTCTTGAAATGTGTGTAAAGGAACCATGCCCATCACACCAAGAGGGAGGTGCTGAGGAGTCCAGGCCATAGAGGAGTTTTCATTTCTGCCTGGTGAAAGATCCCTGTGGAGTTTAAGCCCTAAAGGTAGGGTCAGCAGATAGAATACAGGACACCCAGTTCAAGTTGAATTTCAGATCTTTTTTTTTTTTTTTTACATCTTTATTGGAGTATAATTGCTTTACAATGGTGTTAGTTTCTGCTTTATAACAAAGTGAAACATATACATATGTTCCCATATCTCTTCCCTCTTGCGTCTCCCTCCCTCCCACCCTCCCTATCCCACCCCTCTAGGTGGTCACAAAGCACCGAGCTGATCTCCCTGTGCTATGAGGCTGCTTCCCACTAGCTATCTATTTTACGTTTGGTAGTGTATATATGTCCATGCCTCTCTCTCGCTTTGTCACAGCTTACCCTTCCCCCTCCCCATATCCTCAAGTCCATTCTCTAGTAGGTCTGTGTCTTTATTCCTGTCCTGCCCCTAGGTTCTTCATGACATTTTTTTTCTTAAATTCCATATATATGTGTTAGCATACAGTATTTGTCTTTCTCTTTCTGACTTACTCTTCACTCTGTATAACAGACTCTAGGTCCATCCACCTCGTTACAAATAACTCAATTTCGTTTCTTTTTACGGCTGAGTAATATTCCATTGTATATATGTGCCACATCTTCTTTATCCATTCATCCGATGATGGGCAATAGGTTGCTTCCATCTCCTGGCTATTGTAAATAGAGCTGCAGTGAACACTGTGGTACATGACTCTTTGAATTAAGGTTTTCTCAGGGTATAGGCCCACTAGTGGGATTGCTGGGTCATATGGTAGTTCTATTTGTAGTTTTTTAAGGAACCTCCATACTGTTCTCCATAGTGGCTGTACCAATTCACATTCCCACCAGCAGTGCAAGAGTGTTCCCTTTTCTCCACACCCTGTCCAGCATTTATTGTTTCTAGATTTTTTGATGATGGCCATTTTGACTGGTGTGAGATGATATCTCATTGTAGTTTTGATTTGCATTTCTCTAATGATTAATGATGTTGAGCATTCTTTCATGTGTTTGTTGGCAGTCTGTATATCTTCTTTGGAGAAATGTCTATTTAGGTCTTCTGCCCATTTTTGGATTGGGTTGTTTGGTTTTTTGTTATTGAGCTGCATGAGCTGCTTGTATATTTTGGAGATTAATCCTTTGTCAGTTGCTTCATTTGCAAATATTTTCTCCCATTCTGAGGGTTGTCTTTTCATCTTGTTTATGGTTTCCAAAGGAGGCAGGAATGTACAGTGGAGAAAGGGCAGCCTCTTCAGTAAGTGGTGCTGGGAAAACTGGACAGCTACATGTAAAAGTATGAGATTAGAACACTCCCTAACACTATACACAAAAATAAGCTCAAAATGGATTAAAGACCTAAATGTAAGGCCAGACACTTTCAAACTCTTAGAGGAAAACATAGGCAGAACACTATGACATAAATCACAGCAAGATCCTTTTTGACCCACCTCCTAGAGAAATGGAAATAAAAACAAAAATAAACAAATGGGACCTAATGAAACTTCAGATCGTTTTTTTTAAGCATCACTCTGTCCCATGTTAACCTTGGGACACACTTCACTGAAACAGATTATTTGTTTATCTGAAATTCAAATGGGCCTGGGAGTCCTGTATTTTTATCTGCTAAATCTGGGACCCCTCCTGAGGAGGGAAGTTGTGGTCTGAGTCATCAGCGAGGTGGAGAAAGTAGTTTCAGAGTCGGCCGCCCCTTCTCGGGGCTCCTGAAGTCACAGCGCTCAACCATGGAGAGTTGTGGTCTGCACCTTGCCACCTGGCAGGTACAGGACAGGCGCTTGTGCTAGGATTCCACATGACTATAATGCACTCAGCTTGGTGCTTCTAGGAGGAAATGGGGTTCCTAAGAGAGGTGCCTGAGGCTGACATTTTTTTCTGTCCCTTCCTGACCCTCCCTAGCTTGATCGCTGCATTCCGAAGGGCCTCATGGGAGGCCACACCACTGGGTTTCCTCTGAAGGACCTTCCAGAAGGTGAGCTCCCCAGCTGTCCTTCCTCCGCTGCTGGGCGTCAGCCTCCCTCCAGCTCTCTCCCCTTCCCCATCCCGAGTGCCTTTATTAGTTAGTTTGGTCATTTATTCATTTGCTTGTTTATTCATTTTTCCATTTAGAACTTCCTTAGGCCCTAGAGGAAAGGGTGCCTCTTTGCTTCAATTAAGGCAGTGATCAGCTGGCTTTAGGAAGCCTCACTTTGAAGAAGTGGTTTAAATGGAAGTAAAAAAAACAAAATACCATGTGTTCATCAGTTTGTTACTGGCTTCAAGTGCATTCCACAGCCTTTTGGCAAAGCACTGTACTGCAGAGAAGGTGCTGGGCCTTTTTTATTTCTAAAAATCATGGTGTATCTTCTAAGTTCTCTCATTCTTTGAATTTAAGTCTCGATCTCAGGCTCAAGCCAACTGAGCGAAGCTTCTCTTTATACAGAGACGACTGGGAGGTGTTCCTGGGCACTCAACCAGGGTGGCTGCAGGCAGCTGTAGCGGGCTTTCCTGAGAGCAGTTGTTGGAAAGAAATTGACATGTGAGGCAATGTATTAGTTTAGGTAGGTTCCTCTTCCATCTGGCTCCACCCCAAGCCCATAAAAAAATATACAAATGAACTTCTACAACCTAAAATTCTGAAATTTGTATTGCCTTGTACACAAAATAATGGCCTCATCCTGTAGCAGCCAGGAATTGCATTTTGCTGCAAGTAACGCAGGGCTTAAAAACAGTGGCCGAAACACAAGAATACTTTCTCTCACCTGAAAGAAGACCTGAATTAGGCAATCTAGGTTGATGCCATGAGTCCAGGGTCATCTGAGATCCAGTGTCGTATTTATTGCTCAATCCTAGTGTGTGAGTCCCATCCTCGGAGTCACTTCATGGTCCAGGATAGCTCCAGACGCTCAAGCCATCTCATCTGTATTTCAGGAAAAGAGGAAGGGGAAAGGACGTATGCCCCTTGTATTTGAAAGAGTCTACCCAGAAGTCCCAGGCAACACGCTGCTTCTCTTTCATTGCTGG
Source organism: Hyperoodon ampullatus (assembly GCF_949752795.1). NCBI lineage: Eukaryota > Metazoa > Chordata > Mammalia > Artiodactyla > Ziphiidae > Hyperoodon > Hyperoodon ampullatus. The sequence continues at coordinate 31,369,847 of NC_136918.1, forward strand.
TTCTCTCATTCTTTGAATTTAAGTCTCTTGATCTCAGGCTTACAGCTGAACAAAGTTTCTCTTTGTACAGAGAAGAATGGGAGGTGTTTTCACACTGACCCCGGGCATAGTCATGGGTAGCAAGAAAGGCTTGGCTTGGAGCGTTTTAGCTAGCAGGGTTGTTTCTAAGGATGAAGAGAAGCATGGATACTGAGAGGCAGCTAACTACCTCTGCCATGTCTTTGCTGTGGTTTATTCATCTTCTAGACAGGCTCTTGGTTGGAAAGACTTAGAGGTGGGCAAATGTGACCCATAGAGCAGGCATAGGACTCCTTCGAGGAGGGAACTGCTGCAAACCCTGTATCTCTCTGCTCCATCACTTCTGTCCCTTTCTGCTACATGGGAAACTTCCTTTCCTTTGCACTGTGTTGGAGTCCTAGGAGAAAATGCTAGCTTACCATAAAGGAAGGTGTGTGTGTGTGTGTGTGTGTGTGTGTGTGTGTGTGATTTCGTCAGTCATAGAATCTATTCATACCTTCTTTTAACACACACTCATTAAACGACTCATTTCCCATCACCCCTTCTTGGTGGAAGCCCTCATGTCTTGCCTGGATTGTTGAAATCGCCTTTTTCCATTGGAATTCTGCCTCTCCCAGTCCCCCTTCTCCACTTCTCCCCCATAACCTCCCAACTCAGTCTTGGCAAAGTCAGTTTTGCTGATAATCCTGCTCAAAAACTGTAGTGGATGTGCTGCTTAATTTTATGTGTCAACTTGGCTGGACCACAGTGCCCAGATACACGGTCAAACCTTATTCTGAATGTTTCTGTGAGGGAGTTTACTGGATGAGATTCATATTTACCTCTGTGGGATTTGAGTAAGCAGATTGCCCTCCATGGTGTGGGTGGGCCTCGCCCAATCAGCTAAAGGCCTGGCTACAACGGAAGACTGCCCTCCCCCAAGCAAGAGGCAGTTATGCAGCAGAGGTCTGTGGACTTGACCTGAAGCATCAGCTCTGCTTTGGGTCTCCAGCCTGCTGGTCCACCTCACAGATTTTGGACCTCAGCCTCAAAAATAATCATATGAGCTAATTCCTTAATATAAATCTCTTTCTATACACAGACCTTCCTCAATTTATGATGGGATGACATCCTGATAAACGCATCATAAGTTGAAAATATCATGGGTCAAAAATGCATTTGATACACGCAGCCTCCCGGACATCCCAGCTCAGCCCTGCCTACCTCACACGTGCTCAGAACACTCATATTAGCCTGCAGGTGGGCAGAACCCTCTAACGCAAGGCCTAGTTTATAATAAAGGGTTGACTATTTCATGGAGTTTATGGAATACTGCACTGAAAGGGAAAAACAGAATGGAGTGCGGGTCCGGATGGTTGTCAGTGTATCGGTTGCTCACCCCCCGACTGGGGCTGCAGCTGCCCTGCCCAGGATCAGAGAGAGGGTCGTATTGCACGCCGGTCCCCCAGGGAACAGTCCACCTTTGAAGCGTGGTTTCTACTGAATGCATATAGCTTTTGCACTGTCATAAAGTCGATAACTTAAAAGTTGAACCATCGTGAGTCAGGGACCGGCTGTGTATACACAGCCCACTGGTTCTGTTTCTCTGGAGGACGCTGCCTGACACAGCGCTTCTTCTGTCTCTGGTGACACGCCCAGGTCTGAGCAGAGCACCACGTGCGCCCGTCTCCGCCGCTCCTCACAATTGCTGGCCGCATCGCGTTGTTTCAGTCACAACCTCTGGGTACGTCATGGGGTGTTTTGCATCTGCGCACACCCTATCCTCTTTGCCTGTGATGTTTTCCTCCCCAGACTGACTAGGTCTGTGAGGTTCAAAACAGTGGCCAGTAGCCACGCGTGGCTACTTAAATATAAATAATAAAATGAAATACGACCAAAAGTTCAGTCCTTCGGTCTCACCAGCCACACTTCAGATGCTCACTGGGCACAGGTGGCCGATGGTGGCTGTTTGGGGACAGTGCAGACAGGGGACATTTCCATCGTTGCAGAAAGTTCTATGGGAAGCTTTTGCCCTTCGCCTGATGACCTGATAAAATGAAGGCACAGGTCAGTGCACCTTCTTGAGACTCTTGTTGCAGGCCCCTTCCCGCTCTAAGCTTTCCTGCAGCTTTGCTTTGAGAATTGGATGAAAGTTGTGATGTCGTCCTCTGGGGACACACGGATATGCACGGGGGTGTATACATCATAATCACAATTTCAAGGTGATCGTCAGCTCCCCTTAAGGGTGAATAACAAACCCACAGGACAGGTTTGTCCTGTGGTTTAATAACCATGAGCTAATACTACGTCATGCTTGCTGGTGTAACAGCTGACACTTCTGTCCCGCTCGCGCACGCCTGTTCTGAGCACTTTACGTGTGTTAACTCACTTGCTCCTCAGATCAACCCCACAAGGTGGCTTCTGTTGTCCATATTTTGCAGATGAAGGAACCAAGGCACCGAGAATTAAAGTGCTCAGGGTCACTCAGCTAATGATCCAGGCAGCCCGCGTCCTGCGTCTGGGGTCCTAACCTTTCCAATGAGGGCTGAGAACCCTGACTGCCCGCCCTGAATCTGAGCTCCTTGATGACAGAAATCGCATCTTATCTTTCTGACCTTTGCAGATCTTCATGACGCATGGTGCATGGTAGAAGTGAAATGATCTCTGGGTGGGAGGAGGGTGCTGGGACTGCCTGAGTTATACAGCGGCTTAAGGCAAAGTTGTCACGGCCCTGAGACCTTGGATTCTTCCCCCGGGTGTCTTTTCCTTTTTCTTTCTTCTTCCAATGGCTGTGGTTTGTTCCTGACCCCCTAGGGCCGGGAGAGGCCCCGAGTCCCTCAGACCTGCTTTGCTTGGCAATACCAGATGGAAAGCCAGCGGGTGTCCACCTGGCCTCCCCAAGCCGGGGGCCCCGCTGCACCCTGGCCCTATCACAAGGCCATTCCTGTCTTTCTCAGAGCGCCCTAGGTGGCTTGAAGTGGCATGGGCTCTGAGGCCTGGGTGTGCTTGCTTCTGTGCCCTGTTGCAGTGACGACTTGCTCTGGCCCTGGCTGGGGGCTGCTGGCTTTTCCATATACCGAGCTAGGCGGGAGGTGTGCTGTGCTTGCTCTTATTTATATTAGGCCCTTGTTTTCATCTGTGTCCTCCTGACCTTGAGTTCTTTTGGGGTTCATCTTGCCGGTGGTAGTTAAAATTAAGCCAACTCATGCTAACCCAGAGACAGAAGATGAGTTGGAGGGGAAGGGGGTTGACCTTTCAGTGAATCAGTTGCTCCTCTGGCTGTGCTTCAGTGTCCCAGGCAACCCCTGGTGCCAGATGATCCAGGGCAGGCTGAAACCCGGAGAAGGTGGGAAGGGGGCAGCCAAGGTCCCTGGCTGATGAAGGGCTTGGAATAGCTCCTGTTTCCAAATCACCGCCCTGGTGGCGGAGACTCACAGATGTACAAAACATCACTGCCTTCAAGGAGTTAGCAGTCTTGTCAAGAAGGCCAAGTGAAGGATAAAATAATTCGAGATACGTTGTCAGTATGTTCATATGTTGGACAGTTTTCAAAGTGTTAATAACGTGGCAAACTGTTGAAATATAAGTATAGAAGTCTGGTCCTGTGAATTCAGAGGGTAAAATTTCACCTGGCAACAAATTTCCCGAAGACCCACTGGGACCTGAGTTATATATCAGTCAGCTTGGAGGAGGCGAGGTCGAGTAGAAGGGGAATTATTTAGATCTCAAGAGAATGACATTCACATCACACGATTTAGTGTATGAAGTGAAGTCCTTATTCAGGTGAGTTTTCACATCACGTAAACGGGCACTTCCGAGGATTTGTGCGCCCAGAGAAATCGATGTCTCCTTTGATCTGGAGCCACAGAAGGAGAAAATTACAAGGTGCATTTGGATGACTGACCACCAGGAAGTTGTTTGTGGCTTATCATTTGTACCCTAGCTTGGTACCTGAATTAAACAGACTACACTATTAAAATAAGACATTTCTTAAACGTCTGCCATGTATTGGCCACTTGGCTAGGTTTTGGGAATTAAAAGTTCAGGAATGGTCTCCCCGTAACTAGGGCTCCCTGGGTCACTGGGTGATGCTCTGTAGAGAGATCATGGAAACTCCCTGTGAGCTTTTCTGCTGTGGCACCAACTCTGAGGGCCCTCAGCCCGGAGGACTGACCAGGTGTCTCTGGTCACCAGCATGTGTTGGGGGCCCAAGGGTTGAGTTGTCCTATTGTTTCCCCTCCTCCCTGTCTCCCTTCATGGCTCCTTTGTGGGTGTCTTCCAGCCCTCCAGGCCAAGAGTAGAAAGCTTTACGAATCCTCTTCCCAACCATCCATCTTTAGTTGCCAAGTAAGTTGTGTGAATGGAAGTCACTTTGGAATGGACATGTCCCCTGCCCCCGTTAACAGCAGCCTCTTGGGTGTGAAGCCAAGCAGCTGTGTGATGGAGGCACTGGCTGGGGGGAGGCCAGTCCTGGCCAATGTCAGGAAGCTTTCCAATTGAGAAGCCCCTTTTGTGGATCCCAGACTGGCGGGGAAGGGGCCCTTGACAGATGCTCCCATTATACCTTCTGAGTATTTCTTATCTCAGAGGCAGGAGGAATGTTTTTTGAGTCCATTTATTTTAATAGTGTAGAGGCTGGAAATGTCTTTGGAGCCCATTCGGTCCTTGGTACAGAGCTGGGGGTGGGGAGGTTGGCCGGGACTTGTCCAGCTTTGGATGCTCTACAGAGAGAATGTCTTGGCCAGAGGGCTGGGCAAAGTGAGTGTGCAGATGGAGTTGTAGAGACAGTTTGTCAAACTGAGGGTGGCCCGGTGGGTTCCGTGGTTTCTCATCAGGGTCTAGAGACATCGGTCTTGTCAGCCTCCCCGCTGGACAAGTGGAGTAATACAGGGTCTGTGCTGGTGCTTTTCCTCTTCTAGGGCACTGCAGTCATGGGACCTGGGTCCGAGCCTGGTCTCCTTTCTTCCCTCCCTCCCTCCCTCCCTCCTTCTCTCTCTCTCTCTCTTCCCCTCCCCCTCCCCCTCCCTCTCCCCCCTCTCCCCCTCCCTCTCCCCTCCCTCTCCCCCTCCCTCTCTCCCTCCCTCCCTCCTTCTCTCTCTCTCTTCCCCTCCCCTCCCCCTCCCTCTCCCCCTCCCTCTCCCCCTCCCTCTCCCCCTCCCTCTCTCCCTCCCTCCCTCCTTCTCTCTCTCTCTCCCCCTCCCTCTCCCCCTCCCCCTCCCCCTCCCTCTCCCCCTCCCTCTCCCCCTCCCTCTCCCCCTCCCTCTCCCCCTCCCTCTCCCCCTCCCTCTCTCCCTCCCTCCCTCCTTCTCTCTCTCTCTCTCTTCCCCTCCCCTCCCCCTCCCTCTCCCCCTCCCTCTCCCCCTCCCTCTCCCCCTCCCTCTCCCCCTCCCTCTCTCCCTCCCTCCCTCCTTCTCTCTCTCTCTCTCTCTCCCCCTCCCCCTCCCTCCCTCCCTCCCTTTCTTGTATAGTTGATTTACAATGTCATGTTAGTTTCAGGTGTACAGCATAGTGGTTCAGTGATACATATATCTGTGTATATAGATATTCTTTTTGAGATTCTTTTCCCTTATAGGTTATTACAAGGTATTGAATATAGTTCCCTGTGCTATACAGTAGGTCCTTGTTGTTTACTTTATACGTAGTCTATATCTGTTCATCCCAAACTCCTAATTTGTCCCTCCCTCCCCCCCTTCCCCTTTGGTAACCATAAATTTGTTTTCTATGTCTGTGTGTCTGTTTCTGTTTTGTAAATAAGTTCATTTGTATCATTTTTTAGATTCCACGTGTAAGTGATATCATATGGTATTTGTCTTTCTGTGTCTGATTTACTTCACTTAGTATGATAATCTCTAGGTCCATCCATGTTGTTGCAAATGGCATTTCATTCTTTTTTATGGCTGAGTAATATTCCATTGCATATATATATACCACATCTTCTTTATCCATTCATCTGTTGATGGACATTTAAGTTACTTTGGTCTCCTTTCTAGCCACGTGACCTTGGATCAGTTCCTTAACCTCCGTTTCTTTGGGTTTCAAATGGGTACAGCAATACTTACCAACAGAGCTATAGGCTAGATTCCGTAGGTGAATACTGGTACAGCAGGAGTTTAATAAACACCCTTGACCTGGTCCCTTTTATCCTTTTCGGCAGTAGAAGTGAGGTGCAGGGCAGGGCTTACCCAGGTTTCTGCAGTTTGGTTTCTGCCCTCCTTGGAAGTGCTTTGTGCTGATAATGTGCTTTGTCATTGTTAAGTGGGTGCCCTCCCCACTCCCCCCATCTCTGCGAGGGACAGAGAAAGAGCCGAGGGTTTTAAATCACAGCAGAAAAGATCAAGACTAGAGATGAGAAATTCTGGACAGCCGGAGTGGTTTGGCCACTAACAGGATGGGGGTGGGGGGCAGTGTTGGACGCCACCACATTTTTGGTAAGTTGCTCACATGGGCAAGGTGGGTTTTGCAGGGTCAGGAGCCTTTCCAGTCTTGTAAACCTGTCTCACGCTTGGCTAAAATTTGGGCTCTTTACCTACCCTCATTGGCAATCCTACAGGCGTTAAAATTTTATTTATTTATTTATTTATTTATGGCTGTGTTGGGTCTTCGTTTCTGTGCGAGGGCTTTCTCTAGTTGTGGCAAGTGGGGGCCACTCCTCATTGCGGTGCGCGGGCCTCTCACTATCGCGGCCTCTCTTGTTGCGGAGCACAGGCTCCAGACGTGCAGGCTCAGTAATTGTGGCTCACGGGGCCAGCTGCTCCCTGGCATGTGGGATCTTCCCAGACCAGGGCTCGAACCCGTGTGTCCTGCATTGGCAGGCGGATTCTCAACCACTGCGCCACCAGGGAAGCCCAGGCATTTTATTTTATTTTTTAAAATTTTTATTTATTTTATTTATTTAGCTTAAATTTTGCCTTCAGTGAGGAGCACCTTTGACAGAATACCTTTGGTTTCCCTAATCTTTCAGTGAGTAGCATTCTCTTGAGTTCTGTGATTACGTGGCAGGTAAATAGCAAAAGTGATAACTGATGAACCAAAGCCTTCAAAAAACATTTCTTTACCACGTTTTATTATGGAATGTTTCACGTGTGCACAGAAGTAGAGAGACTATCAGTGAACCCCAGGCACCCATCACCAGCATCAGCAGCAACATCTTGTAATCCTGTGTTCCCCACTGTCCCCAGTTTTAATGGTAAAGCTGTTCACAGATATCCTATCACTTTACCCGTAAATACTTAAGTGTTTATCTCTAACAGATAAGAACCTTTAAAAGATCACATTTTCACAGCTAACAAGATGAATAACAGTTCTTTTTGTATCATCTCATGCCCAATCCTTTTTCAGATTTCCCTGGCTGTTTGAACAATGTATTTTTCTTATGATCGGTTTAAAGCATTTGACTAGAAACAGCGGTTATATTTTGATTTGATAAATAGTGTGGGCCTCTCCTTTCCCCTCACGTGATGCCCTTACTCAACCCAGTGACATAATTTTGAGTGTGTGGAAAGAACTATGTGGTAGATAAATAGCAAAGTAACAGCTGATTAAGAAGTGCATCAAGAAGCAATTTTGTAAGCTTTTTATTATGGAAACTTTCCAAATATGTACAATAAAGATGACAGCAAAAGCAAAATAGCTCAGTGGTAAACTCACCTGCTGATGGACTGTTTGCACATGTCTAAGCCAGACGCTGCGTTCCAGACCGCGGCCTCAAAAATCCTGCTGTAATTACATGTCTTTTCTAGTGGGAACCAGGCTCCCTGGGAGATAAGAGAGGCCTTGGCCTTTCACCTCCAGTCTGAGACATCCAGTGACTTGTTCAAGGTTGAAGACCCAAGACAATGGTCATTGTTGGTGCTGGGAGTGTACCCTGGTGCTCCCAGTTCTTTGGACGCAGGACGGTGCCTCACAGCGGCGCAGCTGTGCCAGGCGATCAATGCCAGGTCTGTGCAGGGCAGGGGAAGGTTTCTTTCGTCAGCACTGTGGTGTGTTTAGAACCGTGGGCCCTGGGATTGGAGAGCTGCAAGGGGCGTGTTTGTCCACGTGGTCCCGGTGGGCCTGCCTTCTGGAGAGCAGGCCCTGGAGATGTTGGCAGCTCCCCTCACAATCCCCAGGTAGAGGGAGGGCTGTGCCCACAGAGGCAGCACGGGCTGAGGGCCAGCCAGCCACCCGGCTCCCCGCCGGAGAGAAAGGAGAGGAGTAGGAGATGAGAGCAGGGACAGAGCTCTGCCAAGGCAGCTGCTGTCTTCGGGGGCGAGACTCTGGCCGTGGCTGAGCGGAGGGAGATGTCCTTCCTCATCCTGGCATCCCGATTCTTCACCCACCCACCTCTCGGCTCCCATGCTCCCTCTTCCCCGTGGGAAACCAGCAGCCGCTCGTGAGCTGTGAAGGGCTGTCATGAGGCATAATTACAGAGCCCGGGGCTCTGCCCACGCAAAGCAGCCCCCTCCCCTCCCCTCCCTCAAAACCTCGGGCCATGGTCGGGCACCCTGTCGTGTCCGGGGTCTGCGCTCTTTTCCAGGGAAGCTTCCCTGATGGGTGCGTGTGTCTTTCTGACCCCGAGACTTGGAGATGCTGTGCTTCTTGTGTCCTGGGAATGACCTGGGGGGGGGGCGGTTTGGGGACAAGGCAGAGACAGAAATAAATGGGAGGATTCGCGGGGAGGAAGGTACAGCCCTGCTGAGTCTGGGGAAACCTCCACAGTAGAGAGGCTCCCCAAGTGAGCACGTATTTGAGGAAGTTAGAGGTGGTATGTGACTTGTCCCTTTGAGCAGGCCAGGTTACTTGTTCGGCTCTTGATTTCGCTTCTGTAAAACAAAACGGTTGGTCTCTGTTGTTTCTGTCTCCTCGAGCCCAAAGACTTCGTGATTCGACCCCCGTGGGCCAGGGGTCTGGGCGTGGTGGTAGCTCCCGGCGTGCTGCTGGGTCACGAGGGCCTTGGCCTTGGGCACCGTGCCCTGCCTCAGGCCTGCCCTGGACCCACTCTTGCCAGCTTGGAGCCCAGCCACGTGAGCATGGGAGCAAGAGGGAGCCCAGGGGTGGATGTGGAGGCACTTTTCTGGCTGGGGAGTGGGGCGCAGAGAGAGGCTCGGCATCTGTTGGGGGCCAGCAGCGGCAGCAAGCATTTGATTTGGGGGCCCGCGTGGGATGTGCCGCTCCCGGAGACCCCGCCACGCGTGGCTGGCAGGCTGGGTGAGCCACAGTGATCGTGCAGGGGGAGCCGAGCGTGAAGGTCAGAGACGGCAGCGGCTGGCCAGCCTTGACCTGCTGACTTGGGCTAAGAGCCCCACGCCCTCCCTCCTGCCAGCAGCTTTTGGCTGGACCGGGGACCGTCTGTAGGGAGGCAGCTGGTGCCCACCTGAGGCCGAGGGACAAGTGGCAGGTGAGTGAAGCGGGAAGCCCCCGGGTGTAGTGTGGACATGCGTGCTGGGCCCAGAGGTCAGGCGCAGGCTGATGCCTCACACAGGAGACAAGCAAGGTGGGCTCCATCCCAGATGAACCTCCCCGAAGCCCCCAACCGAAACCCCTGAGTCAGACCCAGCCCTGGTCACTCTGGGGCCCTGGATGACTAGGGGAAGTGGGAATTGTCCTGCCAGAAACTGGGTCATAGCACCCTATTGAGTGGCTGGGCCTTCCCCGCACCCAGGGTCTCACCACAGTGTACCTCCAGGGTTCCTTTATGACAGGTTTTTAACTGTATGATTATTTATAAAACAGAGCAGGAACAAAAATGCTGCTTTAAAATTTTTAATTTTATTTTATTGAAGTATAGTTGATTTACAGTGTTGTTAATTTCTGCTCTACAGCAAAATGATTCAGTTATACATACGTATACATTCCTTTTCATGCTCTTTTCCATTATGGTTCATCACAGCATATTGAATACAGTTCCCTGTGCTATACAGTAGGACCTTGTTGTTTATCCATTCCACATGTAATAGTTTGCATCTGCTAACCCCAAACTCCCAATCCATCCCTCCCCCACCCTCCTCCCCCCAGGCAACCACAAGTCTGTTCTCTGTCAGTGAGTCTGTTTCTGCTTTGTAAATAAGTTCATTTGTGTCATATTTTAGATTCCACATATAAGTGATATCACATGGTATTTGTCTTTCTCTGACTTACTTCGCTTGATATAATAATCTCCAGTTCCATTCACATTGCTGCAAATGACACTATTTCATTGTTTTTAATGGCTGAGTAATATTCCATTGAATATATGTACCATGTCTTCTTTATCCATTGAATATACGTACCACATCTTCTTTATCCATTCCTCTGTCAATAGACATTTAGGTTGTTCCATGTCTTGGCTGTTGCAAACAGTGCTGCAATAAACATAGGGGTGCATGTGTTTTTTTGAATTACCGTTTTCTCTGGGTATATGCCCAGTAGTGGGATTGCTCAGTCATATGGTCTCTCTATTTTTAGTTTTTTGAGGAACCTCCATACTGTTCTCCATAATGGCTGCAACAGTTTATATTCCCACCGACAGTGTAGGAGGGTTCTCTTTTCTCCATACCCTCTCCAGCGTTTGTTATTTGTAGACTTTTTAATGATGGCCATTCTTATTGGTGTGAGGTGGTGCCTCACTGTAGTTTTGATTTGCATTTCTCTAATAATTAGCAATGATGAGCATGAAGATGCTATTTTTTTTTTTTGCGGTACGCGGGCCTCTCACTGCTGTGGCCTCTCCCGTTGTGGAGCACAGGCTCTGGACGTGCAGGCTCAGTGGCCATGGCTCACGGGCCTAGCCGCTCCGCAGCATGTGGGATCTTCCTGGACCGGGGCACGAACCCGTGTCCCCTACATCGGCAGGCGGACTCTCAACCACTGTGCCACCAGGGAAGCCCAAAGATGCTGTTTTGATGAACACAAATCAGAGATTGTGGTTGGTAGCTGAGACCTTCCACCAGCCTTCATTCATTGTTGGCCAGTGTCTAGGCCAGCCTGTCCAGTAGAACTTCCTGTGATGCTGGAAATGTTCTGTGTCTGCACTGTCTAGTGTAGGGCCACCAGTCACATGTGACTCCTGAGCCCTTGAAATATGACTGGTGCAACCAAGTAACTGAAAACCTAATTTATTTCATTGTAATTAAATGTAAACAGCCACCTGTGGCCAGTGGCTCCGGTATAAGACACGGCAGATCTAGAGAATAGTAAGTAGGTAATTGCAAATGAGAATCGTTTTTTTCTTTACTTTTTATTATAGGAAATTTCAGATATATACAAAGTAGAGTAGTGTAGTGGAGCCCTATATACCCTTCACGCAGCCTCTATAATCACTAACCCATTGGCGAGTCTTGTTTTGTCTTTACCTCCCCACACCCTGACCACCCCAGCTCTCACTTCTGTGTTATTTTGAAGCAGATAATAGCTTTTTAATTTTTGTTTTTGAACAGCTCATCTTTAACCCCAGGACAGAGCAAAACTATTTGACCTTGATGTTTTCTCATCCCTTGGGACTCTTGACATTCTGATTTATTGATGAGCCTTCCACGAAACCAGCTGCAAGCCCTGTATGATGTCTCTTAAAACTGCTCACGGCTTCCTCGTATTTCTCTAATGAGAAATATGCACCATGGATCTTTCATGTAATTTGTAATATATATTGTTTAATATGTTTTATATTATACAGTTTAATATATATATATATTTTACATCTTTATTGCGGTATAATTGCTTTATAATGGTGTGTTAGTTTCTGCTTTATAACAAAGTGAATCAGTTATACATAATGTTCCCATATCTCTTCCCTCTTGCTTCTCCCTCCCTCCCACCCTCCCTATCCCACACCTCTAGGTGGTCACAGAGCACTGAGCTGATCTCCCTGTGCTATGCGGCTGCTTCCCACTAGCTATTTTACGTTTGGTAGTGTATATATGTCCATGCCGCTCTTTCACTTTGTCACAGCTTACCCTTCCCCCTCCCCATATCCTCAAGTCCATTCTCTAGTAGGTCTGTGTCTTTATTCCTGTCTTACCCCTAGATTCTTCATGATATTTTTTTTTCTTAAATTCCATATATATGTGTTAGCATACGGTATTTGTCTTTCTCTTTCTGACTTACTTCACTCTGTATGACAGACTCTAGGTCCATCTACCTCACTACAGAAAACTCAATTTCGTTTCTTTTTATGGTTGAGTAATATCCCATTGTATATATGTGCCACATCTTCTTTATCCATTCATCCGACAATGGACACTTAGGTTGTTTCCATCTCCTGGCTGTTGTAAATAGAGCTGCAATGAACATTTTGATACATGACTCTCTTTGAATTAAGGTTTTCTCAGGGTATATGCCCAGTAGTGGGATTGCTGGATAATATGGTAGTTCTATTTGTAGTTTTTTAAGGAACCTCCATACTGTTCTCCATAGTGGCTGTACCAATTCACATTCCCACCAGCAGTGCAAGAGTGTTCCCTTTTCTCCACACCCTCTCCAGCAATTATTGTTTGTAGATTTTTTGATGATGGCCATTCTGACTGGTGTGAGATGATATCTCATTGTAGTTTTGATTTGCATTTCTCTAATGATTAATGATGTTGAGCATTCTTTCATGTGTTTGTTGGCAGTCTGTATATCTTCTTTGTAGAAATGTCTGTTTAGGTCTTCTGCCCATTTTTGGATTGGGTTGTTTGTTTTTTTGTTATTGAGCTGCATGAGCTGCTTGTAAATTTTGGAGATTAATCCTTTGTCAGTTGCTTCATTTGCAAATATTTTCTCCCATTCTGAGGGTTGTCTTTTGGTCTTGTTTATGGTTTCCTTTGATGTGCAAAAGCTTTGCAGTTTCATTAGGTCCCATTTGTTTATTTTTGTCTTTATTTCCACTTCTCTAGGAGGTGGGTCCAAAAGGATCTTGCTGTGATTTATGCGATAGAGTGTTCTACCTATGTTTTCCTCTAAGAGTTTGACAGTTTCTGGCCTTACATATAGGTCTTTAATCCATTATGAGCTTATTTTTGTATATGCTGTTAGGGATTGATCTAATCTCATACTTTTACATGTACCTGTCCAGTTTTCCCACTTATTGAAGAGGCTGTCCTTTCTCCAGTGTACATTCCTGCCTCCTTTATCAAAGATAAGGTGACCATATGTGCATGGGTTTATCTCTGGGCTTTCTATCCTGTTCCATTGATCTATATTTCTGTTTTTGTGCCAGTTCCATACTGTCTTGATTACTGTAGCTTTGTAGTATAGTCTGAAGTCAGGGAGCCTGATTCCTTTAGCTCTGTTTTTCGTTCTCAAGATTGCTTTGGCTATTCGGGGTCTTTTGTGTTTCCATACAGATTGTGAAATTTTTTGTTCTAGTTCTGTGAAAAATGCCAGTGGTAGTTTGATAGGGATTGCATTGAATCTTTAGATTGCTTTGGGTAGTAGAGTCATTTTCACAATGTTGATTCTTCCAATCCAAGAACATGGTATATCTCTCCATCTATTTGTATCATCTTTAATTTCTTTCATCAGTGTCTTATAATTTTCTGCATACAGGTCTTTTGTCTCCTTAGGTAGGTTTATTCCTAGACATTTTATTTTTTTGTTGCAATGGTAAATGGGAGTGTTTTCTTGATTTCACTTTCAGATTTTTCATCATTAGTGTATAGGAATGCCAGAGATTTCTGTGCATTAATTTTGTATCCTGCAACTTTACCAAATTCATTGATTAGCTCTAGTAGTTTTCTGGTAGCATCTTTAGGATTCTCTATGTATAGTATCATGTCATCTGCAAACAGTGACAGCTTTACTTCTTCTTTTCCAATTTGGATTCCTTTTATTTCCTTTTCTTCTCTGATTGCTGTGGCTAAAACTTCCAAAACTATGTTGAATAAGAGTGGTGAGAGTGGGCAACCTTGTCTTGTTCCTGATCTTAGTGGAAATTCTTTCAGTTTTTCACCATTGAGGATGCTGTTGGCTGTGGGTTTGTCATATATGGCCTTTATTATGTTGAGGAAAATTCCCTCTATACCTACTTTCTGTAGGGTTTTTATCATAAATGGGTATTGAATTTTGTTGAAAGCTTTCTCAGCATCTATTGAGATGACCATATCGTTTTTCTCCTTCAATTTGTTAATATGGTGTATCACATTGATTGACTTGCGTATATTGAAGAATCCTTGCATTCCTGGAATAAACCCCACTTGATCATGGTGTATGATCCTTTTAATGTGCTGTTGGATTCTGTTTACTAGTATTTTGTTGAGGATTTTTGCATCTATGTTCATCAGTGATATTGGCCTGTAGTTTTCTTTCTTTGTGACATCCTTGTCTGGTTTTGGTATCAGGGTGATGGTGGCCTCATAGAATGAGTTTGGTAGTGCTCCTCCCTCTGCTATATTTTGGAAGAGTTTGATAAGGAGAGGTGTTAGCTCTTCTCTAAATGTTTGATAGAATTCGCCTGTGAAGCCATCTGGTCCTGGGCTTTTGTTTGTTGGAAGATTTTTAATCACAGTTTCCATTTCAGTGCTTGTGATTGGTCTGTTCATATTTTCTATTTCTTCCTGATTCAGTCTTGGCAGGTTGTGCATTTCTAAGAATTTGTCCATTTCTTCCAGGTTGTCCATTTTATTGGCATAGAGTTGCTTATAGTAATCTCTCATGATCTTTTGTATTTCTGCAGTGTCAGTTGTTACTTCTCCCTTTTCATTTCTAATTCTATTGATTTGAGTCTTTTCCCTTTTTTTGTTGGTGAGTCTGGCTAATGGTTTATCAATTTTCTTTATCTTCTCAAAGAACCAGCTTTTAGTTTTATTGATCTTTGCTATTGTTTCCTTCATTTCTTTTTTTTTTTAATTTTTTATTAGTTTCTGCTTTATAACAAAGTGAGTCAGTCATTCATATATATCTGTTCCCACATCCCTTCCCTCATGCATCTCCCTCCCTCCCACCCTCCCCATCCCACCCCTCCAGGCGGTCACAAAGCACCGAGCTGATCTCCCTGTGTTCTGCGGCTGCTTCCCACTATCTATCTACCTTACGTTTCGTACTGTATATATGTCCATGCCTCTCTTTCGCTTTGTCACAGCTTACCCTTCCCCCTCCCCATATCCTCAAGTCCATTCTCAAGTAGGTCTGTGTCTTTATTCCCGTTTTACCCCTAGGTTCTTCCTGACATTTTTTTTTTTTAATTCCATATATATGTGTTAGCATACGGTATTTGTCTTTCTCTTTCTGACTTACTTCACTCTGTATGACAGACTCTAGGTCTATCCACCTCATTACAAATAGCTCAGTTTCGTTTCTTTTTATGGCTGAGTAATATTCCATTGTATATATGTGCCACATCTTCTTTATCCATTCATCCGATGATGGACACTTAGGTTGTTTCCAGCTCCGGGCTATTGTGAATAGAGCTGCAATGAACATTTTGGTACATGTCTCTTTTTGAATTATGGTTTTCTCAGGGTATATGCCTAGTAGTGGGATTGCTGGGTCATATGGTAGTTCTATTTTTAGTTTTTTAAGGAACCTCCATACTGTTCTCCATAGTGGCTGTACCAATTCACATTCCCACCAGCAGTGCAAGAGTGTTCCCTTTTCTCCACACCCTCTCCAGCAATTATTGTTTGTAGATTTTTTGATGGTGGCCATTCTGACTGGTGTGAGATGATATCTCATTGTAGTTTTGATTTGCATTTCTCTAATGATTAATGATGTTGAGCATTCTTTCATGTGTTTGTTGGCAGTCTGTATATCTTCTTTGGAGAAATGTCTATTTAAGTCTTCTGCCCATTTTTGGATTGGGTTGTTTGTTTTTTTGCTATTGAGCTGCATGAGCTGTTTATAAATTTTGGAGATTAATCCTTTGTCAGTTGCTTCATTTGCAAATATTTTCTCCCATTCTGAGGGTTGTCTTTTGGTCTTGTTTATGGTTTCCTTTGCTGTGCAAAAGCTTTGAAGTTTCATTAGGTCCCATTTGTTTATCTTTGTTTTTAGTTCCATTTCTCTAGGAGGTGGGTCCAAAAGGATCTTGCTGTGATTTATGTCATAGAGTGTTCTACCTATGTTTTCCTCTAAGAGTTTGATAGTTTCTGGCCTTACATTTAGGTCTTTAATCCATTTTGAGCTTATTTTTGTGTATGGTGTTAGGGAATGATCTAGTCTCAAACTTTTACATGTCCCAGTCCAGTTTTCCCAGCACCACTTATTGAAGAGGCTGTCCTTTCTCCACTGTACATTCCTGCCTCCTTTATCAAAGATAAGTTGGCCATATGTGCGTGGGTTTATCTCTGGGCTTTCTATCCTGATCCACTGATCTATCTTTCTGTTTTTATGCCAGTACCATACTGTCTTAATTACTGTAGCTTTGTAGTATAGTCTGAAGTCAGGGAGCCTGATTCCTCCAGCTCCGTTTTTCGTTCTCAAGATTGCTTTGGCTATTCGGGATCTTTTGTTTTTCCAAACAAATTTTGAAATTTTTTGTTCTAGTTCTGTGAAAAATGCCAGTGGTAGTTTGATAGGGATTGCATTGAATCTGTAGATTGCTTTGGGTAGTAGAGTCATTTTCACAATATTGATTCTTCCAATCCAGGAGCATGGTATATCTCTCCATCTATTTGTATCATCTTTAATTTCTTTCATCAGTGTCTTATAATTTTCTGCATACAGGTCTTTTGTCTCCTTAGGTAGGTTTATTCCTAGATATTTTATTCTTTTTGTTGCAATGGTAAATGGGAGTGTTTTCTTGATTTCATTTTCAGATTTTTCATCATTAGTGTACAGGAATGCCAGAGATTTCTGTGCATTAATTTTGTATCCTGCTACTTTACCAAATTCATTGATTAGCTCTAGTAGTTTTTCGGTAGCATCTTTAGGATTCTCTATGTATAGTATCATGTCATCTGCAAACAGTGACAGCTTTACTTCTTCTTTTCCAATTTGGATTCCTTTTATTTCCTTTTCTTCTCTGATTGCTGTGGCTAAAACTTCCAAAACTATGTTGAATAAGAATGGTGAGAGTGGGCAACCTTGTCTTGTTCCTGATCTTAGTGGAAATGCTTTCAGTTTTTCACCATTGAGGACAATGTTGGCTGTGGGTTTGTCATATATGGCCTTTATTATGTTGAGGAAAGTTCCCTCTATACCTACTTTCTGCAGGGTTTTTATCATAAATGGGTGTTGAATTTTGTCGAAAGTTTTCTCTGCATCTATTGAGATGATCATATGGTTTTTCTCCTTCAACTTGTTAATATGGTGTATCACATTGATTGACTTGCGTATATTGAAGAATCCTTGCATTCCTGGAATAAACCCCACTTGATCATGGTGTATGATCCTTTTAATGTGCTGTTGGATTCTGTTTGCTAGTATTTTGTTGAGGATTTTTGCATCTATGTTCATCAGTGATATTGGCCTGTAGTTTTCTTTCTTTGTGACATCCTTGTCTGGTTTTGGTATCAAGGTGATGGTGGCCTCGTAGAATGAGTTTGGGAGTGTTCCTTCCTCTGATATTGTTTGGAAGAGTTTGAGAAGGATGGGTGTTAGCTCTTCTCTAAATGTTTGATAGAATTCGCCTGTGAAGCCATCTGGTCCTGGGCTTTTGTTTGTTGGAAGATTTTTGATCACAGTTTCCATTTCAGTGCTTGTGATTGGTCTATTCATATTTTCTATTTCTTCCTGAGTCAGTCTTGGTAGGTTGTGCATTTCTAAGAATTTGTCCATTTCTTCCAGGTTGTCCATTTTACTGGCATAGAGTTGCTTATAGTAATCTCTCATGATCTTTTGTATTTCTGCAGTGTCAGTTGTTACTTCTCCTTTTTCATTTCTAATTCTATTGATTTGAGTCTTCTCCCTTCTTTTCTTGATGAGTCTGGCTAATGGTTTGTCAATTTTGTTTATCTTCTCAAAGAACCAGCTTTTAGTTTTATTGATCTTTGCTATCGTTTCCTTCATTTCTTTTTCATTTATTTCTGATCTGATCTTTATGATTTCTTTCCTTCTGCTAACTTTGGGGTGTTTTTGTTCTTCTTTCTCTAATTGCTTTAGGTGCAAGGTTAGGTTGTTTATTCGAGATGTTTCCTGTTTCTTAAGGTAGGATTGTATTGCTATAAACTTCCCTGTTAGAACTGCTTTTGCTGCATCCCATAGGTTTTGGGTCGTCGTGTCTCCATTGTCATTTGTTTCTAGGTATTTTTTTATTTCCTCTTTGATTTCTTCAGTGGTCACTTCGTTATTAAGTAGTGTATTGTTTAGCCTCCATGTGTTTGTATTTTTTACAGATCTTTTCCTGTAATTGATATATAGTCTCATAGCGTTGTGGTCAGAAAAGGTACTTGATACAATTTCAATTTTCTTAAATTTACCAAGGCTTGATGTGTGACCCAAGATATGATCTGTCCTGGAGAATGTTCCATGAGCACTTGAGAAAAATGTGTATTCTCTTGTTTTTGGATGGAATGTCCTATAAATATCAATTAAGTGCATCTTGTATAATGTATCATTTAAAGCTTGTGTTTCCTTATTTATTTTCATTTTGGATGATGTGTCCATTGGTGAAAGTGGGGTGCTAAAGTCCCCTACTATGAATGTGTTACTCTCGATTTCCCCTCTTATGGCTGTTAGTATTTGCCTTATGTATTGAGGTGCTCCTATGTTAGGTGCATAAATATTTACAATTGTTATATCTTCTTGGATCGATCCCTTGATCATTATGTAGTGTCCTTCTTTGTCTCTTCTAATCGTCTTTATTTTAACTGATAGGAGAATTGCTACTCCAGCTTCCTTCTGATTTCCCTTTGCATGGAATATCTTTTTCCATCCCCTCACTTTCAGTCTGTATGTGTCTTTAGGTCTGAAGTGGGTCTCTTGTAGACAGCATATATATGGGTCTTGTTTTTGGATACATTCAGCCAGTCTGTGTCTTTTGGTGGGAGCATTTAGTCCATTTACATTTAAGGTAATTATCGATATGTATGTTCCTATTCCCATTTTCTTAATTGTTTTGGGTTTGTTATTATAAGTCTTTTCCTTCTCTTGTGTTTCTTGCCTAGAGAAGATCCTTTAGCATTTGTTGTAAAGCTGGTTTGGTAGTGCTGAACTCTCTCAGCTTTTGCTTGTCTGTGAAGGTTTTAATTTCTCCATCAAATTTGAATGAGATCCTTGCTGGATAGCGTAATCTTGGTTGCAGGTTTCTCTCCTTCATCACTTTATATAGTCCTGCCAGTCCCTTCTGGCTTGCAGAGTTTCTGCTAAAAGATCAGCTGTTAACCTTATGGGGATTCCCTTGTATGTTACTTGTTGTTTTTCCCTTGCTGCTTTTAATATGTTTTCTTTGTATTTAATTTTTGACAGTTTGATTAATATGTGTCTTGGTGTGTTTCTCCTTGGATTTATCCTGTATGGGACTCTCTGTGCTCCCTGGACTTGAGTAACTGTTTCCTTTCCCATATTAGGGAAGTTTTCAACTATAATCTCTTCAAATATTTTCTTAGTCCCTTTCTTTTTCTCTTCTTCTTCTGGAACCCCTATAATTCGAATGTTTGTGCATTTAATGTTGTCCCAGAGATCTCTGAGACTGTCCTCAGTTCTTTTCATTCTTTTTTCTTTATTCTGCTCTGCAGTAATTATTTCCACCATTTTATCTTCCAGGTCACTTATCCATTCTTCTGCCTCAGTTATTCTGCTATTGATCCCTTCTAGAATATTTTTAATTTCATTTATTGTGTTGTTCATCATTGCTTGTTTCATCTTTAGTTCTTCTAGGTCCTTGTTAAATGTTTCTTGCATTTTCTCTATTGTATTTCCAAGATTTTGGATCATCTTTACTATCATTATTCTTAATTCTTTTTCAGGTAGATTGCCTATTTCCTCTTCATTTGTTAGGTCTGTTGGGTTTTTATCTTGCTCCTTCACCTGCTGTGTGTTTTTCTGTCTTCTCATTTTGCTTATCTTACTGTGTTTGGGGTCTCCTTTTTGCAGGCTGCAGGTTCGTAGTTCCCATTGTTTTTGGTGTCTGTCACCAGTGGCTAAAGTTGGTTCAGTGGGTTGTGTAGGCTTCCTGGTGGAGGGGACTAGTGCCTGTGTTCTGGTGGATGAGGCTCGATCTTGTCTTTCTGGTGGACAGGTCCACGTCTGGTGGTGTGTTTTGGGGTGTCTGTGGACTTATTATGATTTTAGGCAGCCTCTCTGCTAATGGGTGGGGATGTGTTCCTGTCTTGCTAGTTGTTTGGCATAGGGTGTCCAGCACTGTAGCTTGCTGGTCGTTGAGTGAAGCTGGGTGCTGGTGTTGAGATGGAGAACTCTGGGAAATTTTCACCGTTTGATATTACGTGGAGCTGGGAAGTCTCTTGTGGACCAGTGTCCTGAAGTTGGCTCTCCCACCTCAGAGGCACAGCAGTGACTCCTGGCTGGAGCACCAAGAGACTGTCCTCCACACAGCTCAGAATAAAAGGGAGAAAAAGTAGAAAGAAAGAGAGAGAGGAAGGAAGGAAGAAAGAAGAGAGAGAGAGGAAGGAAGGAAGAAAGAAAGAACAAAATAAAATAAAGTAGTTAGAATAAAAAATTATTATTAAGAAAAATATTTTTTTAAAAGTAAAAACAAAACAAAACAAACAACAAAAACACGGATGGATAGAACCCTAGGACAAATGGTGAAAGCAAAGCTATATAGACACATACACACTCACAAAAATAGGAAAAGGGGAAAAAATAATAAATCTTGCTCTCAAAGCCCACCTCCTCAATTTGGGATGATTCGTTGTCTAGTCAGGTATTCCACAGATGCAGGGTACATCAAGTTGATTGTGGAGATTCAATCCGCTGCTTTTGGGAGAGATTTTCCTTTCTCTTCTTTGTTCTCACAGCTCCCGGGGTTCAGCTTTGGATTTGGCCCCGCCTCTGTGTGTAGGTCACCTGAGGGCATCTGTTCTTCGCTCAGACGGGACAGGGTTAAAGGAGCAGCCGCTTCAGGGACTCTGGCTCACTCAGGCCGGGAGGAGGGAGGGGTACGGAGTGTGGGGCCAGCCTGTGGCGGCAGATGCCGGCGTGACGTTGCACCAGCCCGAGACGCGCCGTGCGCTCTCCCGGGGAAGCTGTCCCTGGATCGTGGGACCCTGGCAGTGGCGGGCTGCACAGGCTCCCGGGAGGGGAGGTGTGGATAGTGACCTGTGCTTGCACAGAGGCATCTTGGTGGCTGCAGTAGCAGCCTTAGCATCTCATGCCCGTCTCTGGGGTCCACGCTGATAGCCTCGGCTCACGACCGTCTCTGGAGTTCCTTTAAGCAGCGCTCTTAATCCCCTCTCCTCGGCACCAGGAAACAAAGAGGGAACAAAAAGTCTCTTGCCTCTTCGGCAGGTCCAGACTTTCTCCCGGACTCCCTCCCGGCCAGCCGTGGCGCACTAGCCCCTTCAGGTTGTGCTCACGCCGCCAACCCCAGTCCTCTCCCTGTGCTCCGACCGAAGCCCGAGCCTCAGCTCCCAGCCCCGCCCGCCCTGGCGGGTGAGCAGACAAGCCTCTCGGGCTGGCGAGTGCTGGTCGGCACCGCTCCTCTGTGCGGGAATGTCTCCGCTTTGCGGTGTGCTCTCCTCCGCGGCTCCGAAGCTTCCCCCTCCACCACCCGCGCAGTCTCCACCCGCGAAGGGGCTCCTAGTGTGTGGAAACCTTTCCTCCTTCACAGCTCCCTCCCATTGGTGCAGGTCCCGTCCCTATCCTTTTGTCTCTGTTTTTTCTTTTGCCCTACCCAGGTACGTGGGGGAGTTTCTTGCCTTTTGGGAGGTCTGAGGTCTTCTGCCAGCGTTCAGCGGGTGTTCTGTAGGGGTTGTTCCACGTGTAGATGAATTTCTGATGTATCTCCACACTCTGGAACAGCACACTCCGGAGACCCTCCGTTCGAAGTGCCCTACAGTTTAATATTAACTGGTAACGGCTCAAACTGTACATGGTAACATTTGGGACTGATTAAACATTGTTGTCCCATATGTTCAACACACTTTTAGATCTGCAAAAAATTGGTCCAGGAAAACTGAGTTTGACAGAAATAATGGAAAACTCCATGGCATTGGCTGTATAATGAGTAAAGTTTGTGGATGAAACTGCTCAATCGCTCAAATTGATTTGAAATTGAAAAGAACTGATCCTAATGAAAATAATTTTGACTAAATAAAAATGAAATAATTAGGAAAACTGGATATAAAAAATAATCAAGGAACTAAATGGACTTCTTGGCATTCTCTCCAGAAAATGCTTCTGATTAAAATGTTTGTGTCCGGAACATCCTCAGGGTCAAAGTGGCCGATGCCCATCTCTGGCCATTCTTCCATTAACCTCAGACAGGCTTGAAAGAGCGTGGAAGGAGGAAGTTTTCAGAATTGAAAGTCTCAGACTCTGGCAACTTCCCATCCCTGGGATTGCTCAGAACACTGGTGGACAATGAGAGCTTGAGTGAAACTGAGAACACATGCCCTGTCTCCTGCCCACTTTGATGTTCATCCTGATATCCCTCCCTCGCTGGGGATCTTTGATCTTCCTGATATGGCTTGGAGAGGCATCTGTGGCTTTTCTCCATGAGCTTCTAGTTGGGGGATGGATTCTCCCAGCAGCACATGCAACAGTCACCATAAAGGGGCAAGGACAAAATTGTATCTTTTTCTTTAAACAGGCAAAGACAGGGAGCTTCCCCCCAGTGGATGTCCAGTGCAGCAGGCACCTTGACCTCGTCCTGCTCTCCTGTGGGGTGGGGTCATCCCAGCCAGAGTACTCGGGCCATAGAAGGCGGGCCTCCCTGTGGTGCTCTGCCGCCCATGGCCACCGAAGGGCCGTTGCTGCCCTCACACTCTGGACGGCCTCTGCTCTCCCCAGGCTGGTGACTTTCTGATCGTCTTTAGGAGGCAGTGGGGCACCCTGTGTTCATTTCACGCCCAGGTGTCCCGAGGTTTCCGGAAGCCTCTTGTTGATCCATGATTGTTCCCATCGAGCACTGCGGGGTTGCGTGCAGATGGAGCCCATTGGTTCCTAAGTAAACTCAGAGAATCCCTTTGGGTTTCAAGTGCTAAAGGCGTTCATAGCGAATAGGGAAAGCCATCTAGAGGCCTGTGACCTGAATGGGAGTGTGCTTTTGATAGATGAGAAATTGTGACTGCCCCATGCTCCCCTGGGAGTGGGGTCCAAGTTGTTTCCAAGAGCAGCTGAGGGAACAGGGTTGGGGTGCAGGAGAGGTCACGCTCAGAGAGCTTTCAGCATCAGCCTCTAGAGACCCCACCATCTGTTCCCCGGCTCCTGACTGGGAATGAGCTCAGCTCTTACACCAGGGATCCCACATCCCTTACCCCCTCATTTGCACTCTGGAAGGGAAACGTGGTCTCCTTGGTGGCTGACATCTTTTCTCCCTGCAAACCCCCTAGCTGTCCCCATCTATTTAGCAGTGGCCAGTGTGGCCCTGTGATTAGG
This sequence comes from Hyperoodon ampullatus, assembly GCF_949752795.1. Taxonomy (NCBI): domain Eukaryota; kingdom Metazoa; phylum Chordata; class Mammalia; order Artiodactyla; family Ziphiidae; genus Hyperoodon; species Hyperoodon ampullatus. Next base: position 31,393,214 of record NC_136918.1, read on the forward strand.
GAGGAGAAGTAAGAGGGACCTCGCTTGGGCTTCCCTAGTGGCACAGTCGTTAAGAATCTGCCTGCCAATGCAGGGGACACGAGTTCGAGCCCTGGTCCAGGAAGATCCCACATGCCATGGAGCAACTAAGCCTGTGCGCCACAACTACTGAGCCTGCGCTCTAGAACCCACAAGTCACAGCTACTGAGCCCGCGAAGCCCGTGCGCCTAGAGCCCGTGCTCTGCAACAAGAGAAGCCACCGCAATGAGAAGCCCGCGCACCGCAATGAAGAGTAGCCCCTGCTCATTGCAACTAGAGAAAGCCCGCGCGCAGCAACAAAGACCCAACACAGCCAAAAATAAATAAATATAAACAAACAAACAAACAAATTAAAAAAAAAGAGGGACCTCGCTTGACCAGCACTTCTTGGTCAGGAGTGTGTAGCCCAGTGGGTGGTATTTGGTGGAAGTTTAGCAGGAAGGCAGTGGGTCAGGGTTTGAATCTGGACCCACCCTTGCTATCTGTGTAACCTTGGGCAACTTCTTTAACCTTTCTGAGCTTGGTCTCCTTTATAAAGTAGGGATGACACTTGGACGACCTCACAGAGTAATTTTGAGATCTAAGTGAGACGTGTCCCAGAACACCTTATTATATATTATACTCAGAATAAATGCTCCAATAGTAGCTGCTATGATTTTCTTCGTAATCATCTAAATCCACACTTAGGGTTTGTTAGGAGTCAGGTACTGGGTTAGTCTCGTCTTGCAGGCTTTCTGCGTGATCTGGAGCCACCCCTAGCTAGAGCATGGCTTTGGGCAGCCGAGTGACATGACCCCTACTCTTTTTCAGTTTCTGCAGCTCACTGGCTGGTGTGAATCCCAGGCAGGGGCGCAGTCCTGCACAGTTTGAGCCGCCATCTGGTCTTTGGTCCATCAACAGCTCCTCTGGCTGTGTATCATTTATGGGTAGACTGTCCACTTGCCCCACGATCATGTCATTGGCAACGTTACCCAGGATGCAGGCACCTTGTTGTAGAGCAGAAATAGCCCCACCAAGGGTTGGGGGCTCTGCTTTCCTGGCTCTGGCCAGCTACCAAGTAGCTGTGTGATATTTAACAGGTGGCCTTGCTTCTCTGGGCCCTCCTTTGAAAAATGAGGCGTTAAACTGGATGGCCTGCAAACCTCCTTCAGCCTTCTACCTCTGTTGCAACCAGCGCAAACATCCGGGTGCTCTTGTTCCTTCCTGAGGCCGATTGTGGGCTGGCGTGGAGTGGAGTGAAGGCCATGGCCGTGACCTCGACAGTGGCCGGCCTCTCCACCCTCTCCCCCTTTGTTTGTGACACCGTGGGAACCCACTTATCAAATCCATTCACGAGCAGCCTTTTAACACTCTCCCCGTGGCGCTGTTTCCGTGAAAGCCATTAGTGTTCACGAGTCATGAAGATATTTCACCTTTTTCCTGTGTCACATTGTGCAGCTCCAGCCTGGTTCTGCTAACATCTCCTCCTCAGTGCTGTGTCGGGCAGGCCTCAGCTCTCTGGTTTGCTAACTGGGTTTCCCTGCCGTGCGTGAGCCCCGCTGGGCCGTGTGCGCACTTGGGGAGCCTGGGAGTATAGGGCCCTTATTCAGATAATGTATTAATACCAGGGCCTGGGTCCTTTGTTGGAGTTCGAAGGTAAAACCTAGTTGGCTGGGCTAAAGATTTCTAGGTATCATCTTCATATGATGGTGAGAGCCAGATATAGCCTGCTCTTTTCTTGGACTCTTAAGTTGGCTTCTGATTTTTGAGGTCTCGTGTTCCTGTTAGGAGGCTGAGAAGTAGTCTCTGAGTTAAGCCTCCTCGGTTAGACATGGGTGTGAGCTCTTGGATGCCTCCTGTGCTCCGTGGTGCCTGGTGCCTGACACCCTCTGCTTCAAGAACTCTCCCCTAAGAAACCTTGGACTAATCACTCTCTCTTTCCAACGTTCCCATGTGCTTTACACCCATCACTTGTCACTGTCTGTCTTGAATTGGAGTTTGTAATGAATGTGTTTGTTTACCCGACTGAGTTGGAACCCCTTATGTTGGTGTGAACCCCTCCTCCCCAGAACTCAGCGCCCAGGAGATGCCTCATCAATGTCCAGCGGCTCGTGTCCTGCTGTGGGGGGTGTGTGATGGCATGCTCCCCTCCCCACCTTGTGTGCACCTGCCTGGTCCTTCCTTGTGTGTGTGGGTTTAGAAAATGTTTTATGAAGTGCCTTACAAAGAGGCCATGTGCTTTGGGGTTCTTTAGGAAGCCCCAAAGTTGTTTCCTTGGGCTTAACAGTTATAAAATAGGCTGTGAGCAGCCTGAAAGAAGTTGAGGGAGATCTGACCAGTCTATGGGGGCTGCTCTAGTCACGTCTATCAGGTTTACAGAATAGCCCAGCTGTGTGGAGGGGAAGATGTGTTATCATTTAGGTTTAGATTTGGCTGAACAGAACAGAAAACCTCCAAATAACACTGGCTTGAATATGAGACTTTATTTTCTCTGTCATGTAAAAAGTCAGTTCAGGGCAGGGACCTAATTTACTGTTCCTTCATCCTTAAGAGAGTTGCCTCATGATCCAAAAAGGCGGTTGAAGCACCAGCTGTCATATTAACATCACAGATGGAAAGACAAAGGAGCTCTCCTGAAAGTCTCACTCAGTATCTATTTGTATCTTGTTAGCTAAAAGTTAGTAACAGGAGTACTAGCTAAAAGTTAGTAACAGGGGTACAAGCCTCACTCAATATCTATTTACATCTCATTAGCTAAAAGTTAGTGACAGCTGGGAAGGAGGTTTTAGCTGGGACATTGCCTCACCTGGAGACATGGGGGCTCTATTTCCAAGAAAGATGCAGCGAATAGACAGTACAGAACATGTGCCCAACACTTACTTGAATGAATGAATGAGTGAGGGGATAAGTGATGGAGAGATGCCATCTGGGTTAAATGTATACCAAACCCTCATATTAGCAGAATCCACAATATGACAAGGAAAGCACATTTCTGATACCACAAGAGGGACAGAGCCTTGAGGAAACTTCAGAAACTCCCCAGGGACTCAAAAGAGAGCATGTTGTACAGGGCCGCTTCAGATGGGCATCCTCTTTCCCCTCTTTGTAGGGGTCTGGTTCCCTTATTTGGAACACAGCAGATGCATAGCAGCGGGTCAGTAGGGGCTGGGCCTGGGTCACGGCAGCCACATTTCAGAAGGTTCCCATGAGGGCACCTGTTTTTGGCTTGTTTGAAGAAAGAAAAGCTTCATTACTCAAGCAGGGAGACGTGGCTGAACTGAAATACTAAACTTTCCTTAAATACAGATCCCTTCTTAGAAAATGTTAGAATCCTGTGGGGTTAATTATGGTCTGATGGTCCTGGTTTGAAGCCTGGAGGTGGTCTGTGGTTCAGCACGGCTTCTCAGTGCCAGGTGCCCTCCAGCACGTCTGGGCAGGTGAGGGCCCCCGAGGGCTGTCCTCACACTGGAGAAGCACGGTGGACCTGGAGCTCGGGCTCTGGAGCAGTGAGTGTGCTGCTGACAGCAGGTGGTGCTGTCTCCTCAGTGGTTTGTCCTAGAGGGCGGCCTCTGGTCCCCACTGTGTCCCTGAGGCACAACTGTGTGGTCCCAGGGCCACACAGTGGGTCTGCAGCAGGTAGGTCCCCTGGTTGAAGCTTTAGCCTGGCATTCATTCACAGCCTCTGTTCTTGACTCTTTTTTTTTTTTTTTTTTTGGTGGTACACGGGCTTCTCACTGTTGTGGCCTCTCCCGTTGCGGAGCACAGGCTCCGGACGCGCAGGCTCAGCGGCCATGGCTCACGGGCTCAGCCACTCCGCGGCATGTGGGATCTTCCCGGACCGGGGCACGAACCCTTGTCCCCTGCATCGGCAGGCAGACTCTCAACCACTGCGCCACCAGGGAAGCCCTTGACTCCCTTTTGAAACCTTGATGGGAGCTTTTGTCAAGCCTCCTACAGACACTGTTTCATAACTCTGCTTCCTCCAGGCCCCCCACCAACCCGCATTTTCAGACCATCCCCATCTCCAGCCCTCAGTTCGGGATCATCCTCATTTAAGAAGCCGTCCTGGATTCCCTCCATGGGAAGAAGTTTCTCCTTCATGTTCCCTCACTCTGTTACTTCTGAATGTCCACTCCATCCCCAGTTCGGCTCCCTGACCAGGTTGTTGTCGCCTGAGGGTCGGGTCGGGTGTGACCCGCAGTTACACGATCACAAAGATGGAGGGGGCACCAAGGGGTCACACAGCTGTCCCTCACCCTGGGGGCTGATGGGCTCCAAGTCTGATTTTGTTCCTCTCGACTGTCTTTGAAAAGTGTCCTTGGCCTGTGGTATCCGAAGACTTCCTCTCAATTATGTGAGACTCACTCTTGGAATGGGTGTGGGCCCAGATGTTCCCCCCACCTCCTGGGTCCCAGGGACTGCCTCGGGGGTGTCCCCCAGTTTATGTAACTGACTGAGGGATCCGGTTAGCCAGGGGTGCGTGGGAGACTGCAGCGGGCCAGCATCTGGCAGCGGCTTGCCTGAACCCTGGCGGGGAGTTCAAGGTGGGCCTGCTGAGAGCAGTGACAAGGATTTGCTGCAAATTTCTGGTGCAACCTCATGGCCTACTCCTGGGGGACGCGTTTCTACTGCATGAAAACAACAGAATGCGAGTCAGCTATGTGACTTACAATTTTCTAGTCCCAGTAAAAAATTTAAAAATAGGTGGAATTAGTTTTAAATAATACATTTTAACCCCTTAGGTACAAAATATTGTCATTTCATCATGTAATCAACATGTTCGTTATTAAGGAGATCACAGTCCTCTTTTTGTTCTAAGACTTTAAAATGTGGGGTGTTTTACACTCAGTTTGGATCAGTGACGTTTCATGTTCCCGATAGTCCAGGCTAACGGGGCTCTGCTGCCGCTTCTGTTGATTCTCCCACTTGAAGTTCCCTGAAAGCAGGGACAGCATCGTGATGATCAGGGCCTTCCCCCAACCCATCGCAGGTGTCGGCGCGTGTGGTTTGAGTGGGGGCCTGTCCCGCAGGGTCACCGCACGGGGAGGCTGGGCCTCGGAGCGGCTGGAGTCTGGTCACAGCTGCGTGAGCTCAGGGACGGCCCTGGCCTGTCGAAGCCACTGTTCCCACTCAGAATGACGCTGTTGGACAGTAATCTCCGGGGCTTTTCTGATTCTCACGTGCTGTGAGCTGAACCATGTGTCTGGACAGGGGTGCTGCTGGGGACACTGATACCCTTGGCCGCATTAGCAAATGAGATCATCTCTGTGAAGGGCCACGGTCGACACTGTACCCACCACGGATGGGCCAGTTCGCTGCCTCTAACTCTGACCCAGAGCCTGCGTGTTTATCTGGTATGTTGGGTCCCGGCTGTGAAGACCCTCCACTCCCCCATCCAGCGTCCACACAGACCTGCGGGTGCCCGGCCTGTTCCCAGGCTGCCCAGGCAGAGAAGGACAGGACTTGTCCAGGCCCTCGGGACGCCCACCTTCTGGAGGGTGTGATGAGCCAGCGGGAGCCCCTGCTGTGTCTGAGGCCTCATGAGGTTTCTCTCTTGCGCAGGCGCAGCTGGAAGCTCAGAGAGCCACGCAGGACTTCCAGAGGGCCACCGAGGTGCTCCGCGCCGCCAAGGAGACCATCTCCCTGGCCGAGCAGCGGCTGCTGGAGGATGACAAGCGGCAGTTTGACTCGGCCTGGCAGGAGATGCTGAACCACGCCACCCAGAGGGTATGAGTCTCAGCGGAGTGCGTCCGTGGGACCAGGGCCGGGCTGGGCTTGCGCCGGGGTGCGCGCCTCTGCTTTGCGCCTGCCTGTGGGCAGGGGCCGGGGGGGCGGGGCATGCGTCTGCTTGTGGGCGTGGGGTGGGGAGAGGAGCTGGGCTTGCGTCCGCCTTGGGTTCCAGTGCGGCCTCGGGGTGCAGGTGCCCATCAGACCCAGACTCCCCGCTGGTTTCCCCAAGCAGAGGAAACAGACCCCCAAGCATATTGAGCGTCACAGGTGGTCATCTCCATGGGGTCTCACCGGGCCTGGGACTGAGCCGTAGTCCGCGATGACAGTCACCCGGTGACAGGCGTACCTGCCCCTTCTCTGTCGTTTGAGGTTCGTCTGGGTCAGATCACCCTTGACGGTCCCGACTGTGGATGGGGCTTCCCCGAGGGACCTGATCGTTCTCCAGAGTCCCCTCCCTCTGAGTCCCAGGGGACTGGCTGGGTTTGGAGCCCGAGGTGGAGGACCTTGATTACTTGCTGAGCCTGGACTCAGGGGTGGGTGCCAGTTGGTGAGAAGCGGGGGCCATGGCAGATGAGGCCAGAATACAGGGGGTGCACAGGCTGGCCTTCGGGCTGGGCTGGGGTCTGGGGACCAGTGTATGCACAGGAAGTGGGCTTTGACTCCTAGGTTTGGTGCCATCATTGTTTGGCCCTTTACCAGCTCCCACGATCTGCCCTCTGGCCACATTGCTGAGAACCAGAAGTGGTGGGTATAGCTGGACTTGTCACCTCTTTCCTCCCCTCCTCCAGCTGGTTTGCTGTGGGGAGGTGGGTGAGGCCTTGGATGAAGGGTGATGTAGCGGGTGGGAGCTAGTCTGGACTCCCTGAGAGGCCGCCTGCGGGGCTGGAAGAGAACCTTTTCAATGTCACCGGCCACGGTGGCTCAAGTCCTGGGGGACCTGATAATTAAAGATGGCCGTGTGCTTCCTTAAATGGAATGCCTGACACCCAAACGGCTTAGACTTAGTGTCAAATGCGGGTCGACTCTGTAGCACCTCCCCTGAACCCCGGGCTCTCGGCCGGGCTTGTGTGGCCTGGGGCCTCCTGCCACCTAGTGTACACGATGCTGGGAGAGCCAAACACAGCTTTCCTGGGTCCACTGGGGAAACGCCAAAGGGGAGGTTGGAAATCTTGGAAATTTACAAGCCACAGCCTGACAGAGTGAAAAGGACAGGAAAAAAAAAAAAATTAGAGTAGCTCCTTCCGAGAAATTAGCTGAAGGCCTGCCTTTCTTTCCTGCCCTTCTTCGACCCCAAACAAGATCCAAATCAAGCTAGTCAGAATCATTCAGAAATCACTTAATCTGTTCTTTAAAAAAACAACAAAATGGGTTTCTGCTTTTTATTTTTTTCTTCCTTCTACTCTTTAAGTCCTGGGACCATAGTGGATGGTGAGCGGCAGTCCGGGAGAGGTGTTCTCAAGACCTCCACATCCCATGACTCCGGAAGCACCATTCACACCAGTCTTTGGGCATGGTGCTTCTTGGGGTTGTGCAGTGTGCAACTTGTGGGGCTGTACCAAACGGCCCTGGGCCTCCTGATGTCGCATGGGGCTCCTGAGGTCCCGGGGAGGGTCATCTGATGTGTGCTCTCACTGAGGTCACTGTAGGTTTCTTGGTCATGGGGTTGTAACCCCTGCAGCTGAGCAGATTTTCTGGGTCACAGGCCAGGATTTCCACCCTGGGGCTGCTGTTCCTCTTCCCTAGATTCCTCCCCAGTTTTATGGGCCTCAGATGCTGCTCCTTGACCTGATGATGGGGAAGGAGAGTTGGAAACTGACACCAGCAAGAGACAGAGCCCTTGGCAGAGCTGTCCTCGACCATGTCCCCATGTCACTGAGAAATTCAGCCTGGAGGGGGCACGCTCCAGGGATGTGACGGATGGTACAGATGCTCGTGTGTGGCTTTTCTGTGAGCCGCCCTCTGATTGAGCATGCTCCCCGGGCCATGCGGGCCTGGCATTCTCAGCTTCCTGAGTGCTGGTGGACAAAGACAATGAATGGTCTAGAATATGTCCCCGGCCTTGGCTGACTTCTGGATCCTCCAGGAAGCCTGTTTCTTCAGGAGAAGGGAGCGTCATCTCACCCTCTTCTCCTGAAGAAACTGCCACGTAAGAGTCTAGAGAAAGATGCAGAGCTCAGAAAGGTCCAGGCTGTCTTGAGGAAGTGGCAGTGCTTTGGGCTGTGTGACCTCCACCCCAGGCACAGCGGACGGACCCTGGGGTCCCCACATTCCTTACCTGAGGCCATCCGTGTGTCCCTTCTGTTCCTTCAGACTTAGGGTGACAGCAGGCAGCCCCACTTGGAGCCACGCTGGAGCCCTGGGGTCTCTCTTGTTAGGCCACATGCAGTGCCCCGGGCAGGGACCGAGCAACAGTTCTGCGCTCAGAGCTGGGATCAGCAGGGCTTTGGAAGCCGCGACTCACTTGAGTGGCCTTCCTGGGGACGTGGCGTCCCTGCTGCTCCCACTTGGGCTTTAGGCAGCTGAGGCCCCTCCAGCTTCACCCGGTTTGGCCGCGGAGCAGCCCTTCTAGGGAGGAGGTGTGGGGAGGCATGAACTGTCAGGGACCAGCAGCTCCTGGAGAGGAAAGCCCTGGGGGCATGGGTCTGAGCCCTGGGATGCACATGGCCAGCTTTTCTGTGCTGGTGGGCATGTACCACCCGTCCCCCAAGCCCCTGGGAAGCTACCTCCTTGGCCCTGTGCACCCAGGGCTGCAGGAGGAATCAGAAATCAGCCTGAATGGGCTGAGGATCTGAGGAGACCATGAAGCCACCTTCCCGGGAGCGGAGGACCCTGCTCTTAGCTCCGGGCTGTTGGGCATGAGGATGGATGGCCTCGAGGTTGGGAGAGCCAAATGTGAGGCAGAGGAGCCGGGCTGGCTGGACGTCTCCTGGTCGGTTGAGCTCATTCTGCTGGCAGGGGACCCAGCCTGGCTGGCAGTGCCCGTTGGTGTCCCTGTAGGAAGTATCTGTTTGAGCATCTTCTGTGTGTTGCTGTGAGCAGAGGGCCTGGGCTGCCCTGCGGCTCCCGGGAGGGGGCCTGTCAGCACTGCTGGGCCCCATTCTGTCTATTCTGCTGACCCAGGGGGAGGCCTGTGGCTTCTCAGGGTCCCGGGCACCAGCAGTGGCCTCCCCACATGCTTTCTCCAGGGCCCGCTACCTGCTGCCTGCCTGGGCGTTGGTGCTGCAGCTGTTCTGGTCACTCAGGCCTCACGCCTGGGGCCTCAAAGCCTCTCATTGGGCAGCAGCGGGTGGTCAGTCCTTGGGCGTTTGGAGCCGGCCCGGGGCGGGGGGCAGGAGCGTGTGTCTGTGGGTTTTGGGAACCCCAGGGATGGTGACTTCTTAGTCGTTAGAATCCACAGAGGCCAGTGCACCCAGAGGTTAGCACAGAGCCCGTGGGTCAGCCCCGGGACATGGTCCCCCTGGGGAAGAGGGGCCCAGGGCTGTTGGTGCCCAGACAGTGATTTCTCCGGGAGCCTGCCAGCTCTGGGGAAGGAGGCGGGAAGCTGAGCGCTGCCCGCGGAGAGTGGACGGGTGGCTCTGCTAGGCACCCCCAGCCCTAAGTGCTTCCCCGCCCACACCCTTTCCCCCAGCACCCCACACTGAGCCCCACAGCGCAGCCTCTGCTGCTGGCCCCCACCCACCCCCCTGGGCCCGGTGGCCCCGACAGCCTGGATCCCAGCTGCCCGAGTAGCGTGGTGCTGCTGGGCGTCTGCCCCGTGAGGCTGGAGGTCCGGGTTTGGTCTCCAGTGTGCTCTGTGCACACAGTAGGTGCTTAATCAGAGTACGCAGCTCTGAGTTGAATATGCTGGTGGTAAACTGAAGAGTACGGTGCTGAGTGGGGGCTCAGGGGCCCAGAGTCCAGGCCAAATATCTGTCAGCCCAGATATTTCGCGGAGGTCTGGGCGCTGGCGCCCCAGGGCTGGGTTGCACGTGCGTCTGGCCATCTTGAGGTCTGCAGGGACATCTGCGTTGTGCTTCCATTTGTGGCTTCCACCTTCCCAGCATCCGCCCTTATCCCCCCATTCCTTTCCCACCCCTGGGTACACAGTTCACGGCTGTCCATGTTTCAGGGGCTGCTTGGTTACCTAGGAGACGTAACCAAGGTGACCTGCTTCCCCCCTAGAGGCGGGAAGCGGAGTGTGGACTCTCCTCTGAGAGCAGAGGATTATGTGCACGTGGGGTCGGGGGGTTGGGACGGGGGATGGTAGCTGGCCTGGTGGGGGTGAATCGGGACAGCGTCCTTGCTGCTGCCTCAGTCTGCGCTGGCAACGTCGCCAAGTGCTCGGAGCCTTCCGAGTGTTTAATTTGAGGAAGCTTTTTGCAGGCGAAGGGCCAGGGAAGAACAAGGGCCTGTGTGCAGTCGGCGAGAGCCCTGCTTCCTGCAGGGAATGCTCTGTATTGTAGCCTCAGATCACAGCTTTTGTAGATCGTCTATTCAAAATGCTTTCAGACGGGTCCTGAAAGGTGAACCCTGCATTGAATCCTCTTGCAGTGGAACAGGTCACCACGATATGTTGCCTTCATCTGTCTGATGTGCTTGGGTCCTGCGTGTTCATAAAGGTTACACCAGTAAATCCTTAAAGCTTAAGATTTAAGACAAGACTGAAGAGTTACTACCATTTCCCTAAGTGACCAAGCTGGGGAGGTTTTGAGTGCATTTTATGCCACTGTGACATCTTTGGTGTTAGAAGCCAAGGGGAAGGGTTCTCCGGAGCCCCTTGGTCTTGATTGAGAGGTCATTTTAGCAAGCCTGTCACCACATGCCAGCTTGTCTCACTTCCCTATTTCCATTCTCTGACTTTGTTTTAATTCTGTTTTTAAAAGTATCTCAAGCATTAAAACCATTGTTTAAAAAAAAAAAACATTGTTAAAAGATATACATTTTAAAGAAGGTAAAGGGTGAACTCTGATAAGTATAAAGTGTTCTCCTGTCAAAGATTTTATTTAATTCATTAAGCATGGAACTAATAAGATGTTACAGCTCTTTCAAAGGAGAATTCAAAAAACACACTCATACAGAAGTTTAGGAATGCTGAAATGAATTTACAAGATACAGAATTGGTCAATATTTACAGGGCAATCAATAATCAAATGCATCTCTACTGGACACAATCTTCATTTGTAGGGGTAAGAATCATTTATGCTACTGTCAGTGTTCCCCAACTTACAGGGTCATAAAATAGCTCCAAGACAACGAAAGGCAGAGATAACCTGGAAGGGGGCAGGACACCCAGACAGGGCAGGACACCCAGTCGTTTTATGCTCATATCAAAGTCTTTCAGAATTTTTCCTGACACTTAAAAAACCCCTTATTATAAGTGCATAAGTAAACTTCCCCGGGCTGACCGTGGCTGTTGCCTGGAGGGGGTGATGGACCGCTGGCTTCCTCCTGGGTGGTGTCCTCCTGCAGCTGTCCTGCTGGGCCTGAGACAGTGAACCAGTGGCCTGAAGGCCCTCGGGGCTCCTCCCTGCTGCTCTTTGGGTAAAATAAAGCACGGCCCTCTCGCCCCGCATCACTGCTGCCTTTCCAGTTCATCCCGTAACACTTGGGTGAGTTGTAAGTAAAAGATGAGAAGGAAGTTGTGAGCCGCTGATGTGGCCTAAACTGCTATTTATCTCCTGCATCATCTCTCCTCCCAGCTGGCCTTGTTCTGATGCTTTTTAGGTGATGGGGGAGAGAACCAGCACTGTCCCTGTTTCTAGGAATGTGCCTTTGAGCTGCCATGGAGGGCCCTTGATTGTTGGGTTTTGAACTCATTTTTAAAACCAGAATCTGCCACCAGAACGCTGACTGGTCACAAATTTTTGTAAACCCCCAAATCTGTTCAGTTTGACCCTCTGGATCCTGGATTCTTGTCCACCAGCTAACTCAGGATATTTGGGAAGGGGCCAAACAGCCGAGGTCACCATTGCCTTGCCTTGCCGTCCTGACGTGCACATACCTACCTGGCTTTGTAGGGCTCCCAGGTCCCTGACGTCTGAGTTCCCGCTGGTACCGCCTGCCTGAGAGCAGGAGGAACCTGCGGTGGCTACTCAGAGGAAGTGGACGTCAACTGAATCAGAGAATGTTTCTTTTATTTTTCCCCTCTGATTTTTTGTTTTTCCTTCTCTTCTTTCCTGCTCATTGCCTCAGCCGATCTATTTCATCTTATCTGACATGATTTTTCCAGAATAGATGAATAGGGAAAAATCATCCTGTTCTCTTTGGAAGTTCATTTAATCTTAGTCTGCCCACTAATTTCCTCAAATAATTTTTTTTCATTTATTTCTAGAAATTTTTATTGTAGTTGATTTACAGTGTTGTGTTAGTTTCAGGTGTACAGCCCAGTGATTGTTTTATATATATACATATATATTCTTTTCATATTCTTTTCCCTTATAGGTTATTACAAGATATTGAGTTTAGTTCCCTGTGCTTTACAGTAGGTCCTTGTTTATCTACATTATATATGGTAGTGTGTACATGGGAATCCCAAATTCCTAGTTTTTTTAAATGACATAAGTAATACCCCAACAAGGGACCATTCTGGGTTTGACCGGGCTGACCTCTGCTGTCATTTGAAGGTCATGGAGGCGGAGCAGACCAAGACGAGGAGCGAGCTGGTGCACAAGGAGACGGCGGCCAGGTACAATGCGGCCATGGGCCGCATGCGGCAGCTGGAGAAGAAACTCAAGCGAGCCATCAACAAGTCCAAGTGAGCCTGGGCTGCTGCTTGTTTCCTCTTCCTCTTCTCCTCAACCTTTTCTGTGGCCCGCCCCACCAGAGCCCCCTGCCCAGGCTACCTGTGCCCCCCCTGCCGCTCCCCCCGCCTTTCTCTGTAGTCCCCCAGGGGTGGGGCTGCTCCGACCTGGGAGATCAGGAAGAGGAATTTCAAGAGCAAACCATTAGCTGGCCCGTGGGCCGGGGCTGGGCTTTGGGAAAGCAGGGCATGCCCTTGGCTCTGTGGCTGATGGTGTGGATGAGGCCCTGTCCCTCATTACCTGTCAGCACAATGGGGTGAACTATGTACATAATACACATCCTTGTAGACCAAGAGCTGATGAAATGGAGCAAGACTGGTTTCTTTTCTTTCTTCCCTCCCTCCCTCCCTCCCCCTCTCTCTCTCTTTCCTTCTTTCCTCCTTTCTTTTCTTTTCTTTCTTTCTTTCACAGGATATTTATTTCAAAAGTTTCTTTAATGTTACCAAGTCGAAGCTCACTCCGCTCACCACACGACAGGCCAATAAATCAGGAGATGAGGTGTTGAGGCAAGGAATACAACTTTATTCAGAAAGCCGGCAGACCGAAAAGATGGAGGACTGGTGTCCCCCAAAACCATCTTTCCGGGGTCTGGATGCCCGTTTCTTTTATAGAACAGAGAGGGGGAGGAAGTGAGGAAGTGAAGTAAAAAGGCCATTAGTTGTGCCTGGCTTGGCCAGCATTGGGGAGGGGTTGTATTAATTTCTTCTTTTCTGCAGCCATTCTCAGGTGGGCAGGGTCAGATTGTCTCCCTGTGAGATGAGCAAAGGCACTTTAACATTCAGGCAGAGGGGCAGGGTCCCCTGAGGCAGGCCATTATGTGTGATTATAATAACAAAAGCAACGAAAAGCAAAGGTTAAAGTCAAAGAAACAGATCCAACATGGAGTCAAAATTGGCTCTTCCCTGTTGCAATTATACCAAACACTAGGAACAGTTAATTTGTCCAACAATATAGTCTTTGGTTAAATAAGTCTTGACACTTCCAAACACTGGAATAGTTTAGAGCAGTTAAAATAATGACATAGCTTCTGTCTTCATTAGTATATAAATATGTTTGTAATATTTATATGTAATAAAGGTAGGCCATAAGACAGCACTGAAAGCACAATTCATCTTATTACTGACACAGATGGGCCCGAAGGAATTATTTTTTTTTGATGTATGTATTTTTTATTCAAGTATAGTTGATTGGGCTTCCCTGGTGGCGCAGTGGTTGAGGGTCCGCCTGCCGATGCAGGGGACACGGGTTCGTGCCCCGGTCCGGGAGGATCCCACGTGCCGTGGAGCGGCTGGGCCTGTGAGCCATGGCCGCTGAGCCTGCGCGTCCGGAGCCTGTGCTCCTCAACGGGAGAGGCCACAATAGTGGGAGGCCCATGTACCGCAAAAAAAAAAAAAAAAAAAAAAAAAAACACAAAAAAAACAAGTATAGTTGATTTACAGTGCTGGGAAGACTGGTTTCAATGGAGGTTTTCTTCCACTTTTCTCACTACCACTCCTATATGTTGTCATAGGACAGTGATCCTGGGGACTAGTCCCAGCTTTACTCACAGTTGCTGGGCCTCCAAGCAAAGAGACAGGACCTGGAATGGCCTAGACCCCACAGCCAGAGACAGACCCCGAGCTCATGGAGGCTGAAGGGCTCAAGAATAAAGTATTGTCAACTCCTCATGCTCAGACACCCGAGGTCCTGAAAGAGCCAGCGTCTTCCCGCTGACCCAGAACCCACGACCTGTAGAATGTTGGCCTTTCTTGTCCTCTCTCTTGCCCGTGACCTGGCTGGGTCTGCAGGCTGTCCAGTCCCCCTAGTCCTGCACAGAGTCCAAGAGGCCGGCCTGAGCCCCTGTCCTTGTGGCGGCCCCGCTGTGCTCAGTGGGGGATGGTGGTGCCTCTCCCTTCTCCGGGTGAGCTCGGCAGAGCTGGTGTGTGTTGATGCAGCTTCTTCTCAGCCTCATCCGCTAGGCATCCCTAGGAGAGGAGGTTGGGCCACCTTAGCTGCTGGGCACACCCTATGTGGCCTTGAACAGCCCCCCAGAGAGGACAGTGAGCCAGGGTTTGGGGCCCTGGGATACGTGTGCATGTGTGTGGGTTTCCCGTGTCTTGAGATAGGCCTTCTGGCAGCTCGGCCCTGGGGGAGCATCTGTATCCGTCAGGCCTGGGAGCTGGGAGCACCCCCTTATCTCATGGCTCATCAGAGTTGAGTGAATGTTGGAGGGTGGCCTGGCCAGCTGCAGCCACTGCCCCCTGCACACCCCGTGGAGTTTTGGGGGGCACTGCTATCGTGCTCTTATGTGTTTCCCTCCTGCCTTCTACAGGCCTTACTTTGAACTCAAGGCGAAGTACTACATGCAGCTTGAGGTACGTGTGGCCTTTGGCTTTGAAGTAGATCGGAGTTTTCTGCCCTCAAAGCCCCCCTTTCTGTAGTGGGCTTTCAAATGGCCCCATGGCTGCCAGTGAGGGGGACACGTTCTTGACCAAGTCTTCAGCCTTCCGAGTGGTCTTGCTGCCTCCTTAGTGCTCTCTGACGCCCTCTGAATCTGCTTCAGTCACTTTCCATGTTGTACTCGGTTAGTGGTTCTCAGTAGGGCCCGGGAGCTTGCTGGCAGTGCAGATTCCCAGGCCCGCCCCAGACCGACTGAACAGAGACTCTGCAGGTGGGGACCAGCCATCTGGCTTTTAACACACCCTCCAGGGGGTCCTGATGCACCTCAAGTGTGAGGACCACAGCTCCCGGATCAGATGGCTGGAGTGTGGGACTTCTGTGGGACCTTCACTCCCCCTGCTGCTTCCCTGATGGGCTTATTCCCAGGGGTTGCTCCTGGGTATAGAGCCTAAGCTGTCACCTGGCTGGGAGTTGGGGGGTGGTGGCTACTCTCACATCTGGTGCGTGGAGAGCTGTGGAAGGGGATCAGGGCCCCAGTCGTGTCTTGAGAGTAGAGTGATGGGCGCAAATGTTTGAACCCGTCACTCAAGAGCGTTGCCAGGCCGGCGGGGGTGGCCTCACTCACAGAGCCTCCCGTTCTTCTGAGCAGCAGCTGAAGAAGACGGTGGACGAACTGCAGGCCAAGCTGGCCCTTGCGAAGGGCGAGTACAAGACGGCCCTGAGGAACCTGGAGACGATTTCGGATGAGATCCACGAGCGGCGGCGCTCCAGCGCCATGGGGCCCCGTGGGTGCGGTGTCGGGGCCGAGGGGGGCGGCCCGGCTGCCGAGGACCCGTCGGGGCGCAAGCCCGAGCCTGACGCTGTTTCTGGTGAGTCAGGGGCACGTGTGCAGCTAGTGCGCCCTGCTTCCTGGGGCCTCCCCCGTTGGTGGGACACTGTGTTCACCAGGATGCTACTGAGCATCCTCAAGAGTCAGGATTCTGTGCTTAGATAAGTTTGGGAAATGTTACACTTTCACCCCTGAGATTCCAAGTACATGTCAGGGCACTGAAGTCCCTGAGAAGTCCCGCAGGGAAGAAGAGTCGTCTGGAATAGGGACTTGGGAATCAGATTTGATTCAAGTCCTGACCTTCCCACTCTGACTAGTACGTGACATGGGCCAGGGTGTAACTTCCTGTTTCTTCCCCTGTAAAGCCGGGGGCACATGAAGGTCCCTGTTGTCCACTACGGAGAGCGGTCGTCAGGATTAAATGAAGGGGCACCGGCCTCCAGTGGTCACCGCACATGTGTCCGTCCTTGGGGACCTGTTTTCCAAGGACCACCCCTGGGAAATGGATACAGAGGGTTGTGGTGGCTCCCTCTATGTCAGTCCAGAACCCCCCCCAGCACTGTCTCTGCGCACATCCTTCTTTGTCTTTTCTGTGGAATGATGGCTGTTGACCCTTCCCCACACTCCCCCCTTGGGTGTTCCTTAATTCAGGCAATAAACGTTCAAGTGCCAGGCCCCAGGTAAAAGAAGAGGAAACTAATCTGAGCAACAGTGATGTGAGTACTTGAGTATACATCATCTCATAAACCCTGTGTGGAGAGGAACATGAAGCTCAGAGAGGT
This sequence comes from Hyperoodon ampullatus, assembly GCF_949752795.1. NCBI lineage: Eukaryota > Metazoa > Chordata > Mammalia > Artiodactyla > Ziphiidae > Hyperoodon > Hyperoodon ampullatus. The sequence goes on from NC_136918.1 coordinate 31,409,710, forward strand.
TAAGTACCTTGACCAAGGCTACACAGCAAGTAGTGGAGATGGGATTTGAACTCAGAGCTGAGCCCATTTTCTGTGCTCAGCATTACAGTACTTCTTGTGGATGATCATCTATGGGATGCGACAGGCTGTTTTTAAAGCAGAGGGAGGAGGAAAGGGGAGTGGGATCACATGTGGGCTGAGGGGGAAATAGTTCAAAGCTGAGGCGGTTTTCAAACTGTGAGAATGACGTGTCTCTGGGCCTTGGTCATAATGGTCCACAAAACAAACGAGGCACAAGCTACAGAGCGCTGTTAAGGGAATTGTATTCTTCTGGGGCCAGTAGTGATCTAGCTGGGCTCCGAGCACGTCTTTTATGAGATCACAAGTTACTCAGAAGATGGTCCCAGCAGACACTCCACGCAGGGCTGTCTCGTCCAGCAGCTTCTGCTGCCCATGCCGTGGAAGGAGGCAGCCCTGAAGCCTGGCTGGCTTGGTTCGGGGTGCGTTAACGCAGGCCAGCCCTCTTCCAGTGCACGGGGGAATCTGTTTGGGGGACTGGGGTGGATAAAACTCCCGATCTGTGGCTGAATTCACCTTCCACCTTCAGGCAGTGTCTGGTGACGCTGACTTCTAGGGCAGGGGGCTGGAAAGTGATGGTAAGGACACTGACCTTCCATGGGGTCCAGCAGCTTCCCTGCAAGGTGCTCTGGAGTCTGGTCATGCGAGCTCAGGACGGCCACGTCACTCTTCTCCAGTGCCCTGATCCTGGGATCAGGTGTCTGGACCCTGCAGCTGCCAAGCCCCGTCTAGCTCCTGCCTGCAGCGGACGCATCTGGAGACGTGTAAGGAACTGGGTGGCTGTCTGTCAGGCCTGGGTGATGGCTGTTCTCTCTCCTCCTAGTGGCCTCCGAGGCCTTCGAAGATGACAACTGCAGCACCTTTGTGTCTGAAGACGATTCGGAGACCCAGTCCGTGTCCAGCTTCAGTTCAGGACCCACGAGCCCATCGGAGATGCCCGAGCAGTTCCCCGCAGCCGTGAGGCCCGGCAGCCTGGACCTGCCCAGCCCCATGTCCCTGTCGGAATTCGGGATGATGTTCCCGGTGCTGGGCCCCCGCAGTGAGTGCAGCGGGGCCTCCTCACCTGAGTGCGAGGTGGAGCGAGGTGAGTTGAACCCCCTGCCTGGGGGAGCCCGCCCCGGAGGCCGTGCTCAGGGCCTCGGTGCACATGCTGTGGTGTGGCGGCCTGAGATGGCGCCCAGCTCCACTCCCAACCTGCTTCCTTCTGTATCTCCCATCACAACAGTCCTCTTGACAAGCACCTGCTAGAGAGGTTTCTGTTTCCCAGCTGTTACATGAGTGTGACAGATTTCATCTGCAAAGATGAGGGACATATACAGTTTCCCGCGCAACGAAAGCAGTAGGCAGTCCTGTGATGGAAGTCCTTGTGTGATGCGCACAGTGGGGCCACACTGGGAGTCTGGAGGTTGAGCCGGCTGACTGGCTGGGGCCCAGGGGACCCTTGGAATTGTCGGTACTCACCCCGTGATCTTTGCGTTTCTACAGGAGACAGGGCGGAAGGGGCAGAGAATAAAGCAAGTGACAGAGCCAGCAACCATCGGGGTCTCAGCAGCAGCAGCGGTGACAGTGGTGAGAGCGCGAGCAGCACATCCCCCGAGGGCCACGCCTTGGAGGACAGGATGCGGCAGCTGTCCCTGCAGGGTTCGAAGGGCAGGGACAGGGTCATCGCGGACATAAACGTGGTGCAGGTTGGCTGATCTGCTTGGGCTCTGGCCCAAGCGCATATCACTATTTAGACATGAAACTGTATGGAGAACAATTGTGCCAATAATCATTTAATATATGCCAAATCCCAAGCATTGCCTCTAAACTGCACTAATGACGTTTCAGTGAGCTTGAGAGCTGAAGATGTTTCTTCTGGGTAAGAGCTCTCAGGCTGGTGTTTTTCAGCACAGAGTCGTTGCAGGTGGGCTGTGACGAGGCCCACGGCCTTTGTGGAATGTCCCGTCAGTGCTGTGGAAGCAGTAACCGGTTCCCCGGGAAAAATCCCCGAGCCGGGAAAGGGGCCGGGGAGCTGAGCCCCAGCGGGCTCAATGGCTGGCTCGATTGGGAAAACGGCCTTGTTCTCTCCTTTATATCCCAGGGGATCTAAAGGAAAACAAGTACACAAGACAAAACTCAAATATTCAGAACGACACCTTTTCGGCCCAATGAAGGCTTAAAAAAGAAAAAGCCAAGGACACAATTCATTTTCATCATCTCTGGTTTTCAGAGGGGGCTTTTTAAAAAGTGAATTTGCTGGGACACCCATTAAAATCATCTTCTGTAAAAGGTCACCAAGAGCTGCACTTTTGGGGGTGGGAAAGGTGAATGCTGGTGTGGGGATGGGGAGGGGGACGAGGGCAGCAGGGGCCTGTCACAGAAGGGGGTTCGTGGCTGTGGAAGAAAAGCTTCTATAGCGTAAACCTCATCCTACCGGCCCAGGGGACTTATTCTAAGAGAAGTGCATGGGGAATGGTTGCCAGTGTTGTTCTAGATTGACAAGGTGTTAATTTCTCTGTAGGCTGTAACTTTAAAAATAAAAAATTATTTAAGGGTTATGCTGCACTAGTATTTCTTAGAGGAAATTGTTCCTTACAGCTAGGAAAGGGAGGAGGCACATGTTGGCAAAGGCTGTTAAATAGAAGCAATGGTGTCTGTTATGCTAAGTGTAAGTGTTCTATTACTGCTTTTCTTGTTTTCATGGTTACACATATTTAGAGCATTGTATTTTATTTGTCCTTTTTTGTTAAGAAAACTTAGCGTTTCTAAAAGAAAAAAAAGCAACCCCATTCAAGTTGCTCATTAAGTCTGTCAAGCTTATATATTTGTCATTCGTGTAAATCCCTTCATACTGTCCTGTTTTCTCCTTTTTTAATGACTGATACAGTATCCTAATTACAAGGTTATTTTGTACTTGTCTTAATACCTTGAGTGTAATAAAAATGGCTTAAGAAAATGTCTGTCTGTGACTTCAAATAAGAAATCCTGATGTTGCCTAAATCTTCCAGACAATCCTCTTGCCATAAGGAAGAGCATGGAGTGCAGTGGTCATCTGTTCTTATTTTCAGTTAAGGTCCTGGATCCTAACAATTTAAGCCCTGATTACCAGGTTTGAATTAGAATTCCACTTCTGCTGCTACTAAAGCCGAGCAGTACGGAGACGCAGTGGCAGGAAAATAAATAAAGATGAGGTGCTTATGCTGGAGGCCTGGTTCTCCTGTCTGTGGCACCTGGGCATCTCCTAGGTCTCAACCCCAGAGGTTGATTAGTGATTCAGGTATACCTGGGCATTGGACTTCGAAAAGCTCCCCAGTTGTTTCTATTCTCTTTCTATATTGGTCCAACCAAAATTAATCTTTACTTGTACATCGTGAGTTCTATTTAGAGCTCTGTTACAGAATTCAACATTACAATATAGTAAATTGTTTATATAGGTCTCCTCCATTGGATTTTGAGGGCAGGGATTAGGTCTTAGTTTGCGTCCCGTATAAGATCTTTAACACAAAAGGTTCAAATCATGTTTATAATAAATATACCTCTTATGCTTTAGATTTTTCTTTAAAAAGTAATAGAAAAGTAATCCACCTAAAATATGCTAAAAGTGAAAGCACTATTTATCAAAGTGAAATCTCACTATCAATCACTAGTACAATCTACCACTATCCTGAATGTAAAAGAACAGACTTTTTTTTATAAAAGTGTGAATTTTCCTGCAAGTAATGAGTTCTGTTTTAGATGGAACATACCACATGAAGTCCTCTAATAATTTCTCTAGGTTAAACTATGCAGTTTCCATAAGTATAAACAAACATTTTATTTCAATTAAAGATAATAGAAATACAAAAGAAGTTTTAAAAATTAGAGATGATGAAAAATCCCACTGTGTTAATTTTTAGATCTTTAAAGTCTTAAGCATCATTCTACTCTGATGAATTTTTATGTAAACAACTGGGAATTTATACGTAACAGTATCTTGGCAATTTTTTCAAACGCAACCCAATTACCATATATTAAATCCTCAATTGTGTTTTCTTTAGAGTGATGTTACCATAAGAACACTGAACTACAGAGCAATTTAAAAAAGACTATACAAACTAAATTGTAATGTCTTCAGTGTCTCAGACTACTACTTTCATCAACCTGATAAAAACTACACTGATGAATATATCTCAGTTCTCTTTACATGAGTCAATGGGAGACAGGTATCTAACTTCAACAACCTTCATTCTTAAGCATGAGCATCTTCATGCTAAGTTAATTAGTATTAAAACTTTATCCTTTCGTAACCTATGGGCAACAGTAAACATTTAAAGCCATAAATAATGCAGAATTAAAAATCTCATGGTAACATGATTCATTTGATAATTAGGTGCCCAGGATGTACAGGAGACTCAGGACACAATCAGGTCTACCTTAACAACATGCTCTGCCAAGAAGACAACATAACATAAATACTTCAGAATATTATCCCAGCCTACTGTTCCACTCAGTGAGTGAGTCTACACCCCTCATTTTCCTCGTCTGGTCTCGGTTCCCTCTTAGCAAGGGCATCTATCTCAGTGCTTGACTGAGCCTAATCTTTAAGCATCTACACTTTTTTGTACAATGTGGCCCCTAAATGCAAGCCCACTCCATATATACACAAAACCATGTAAATGGTACTTCCAAGTGACACAGGGTAATTCTGACTACATACAATTCTCACCACACACCCTGACTTCAGCACCAGACTCCACAGGAACGTTTTTAGAGATTTAATTCTGCTCTGATTGTGTTCAGTGTCCTGGAGATCTGTGTCCTCACTTGAAGAGATGATGTTTGGTGAGTATAAGATCCAGCTATTGCTGAGGTTTCTCTGTCACTGAAGTTGTGTTGTCTTGATGGGGATAATACTATTGAAGTCCAAGAAAAACGGTCCTTCTTGTTTAGGCAAAAAAGTACTGGGAATGATATTGTAGATCCCAGCAGGTATATTTTCTAGTTCCAGGTAGCAAAACCCACACCTATAATCAGGGAAAATGAGAACAAGGTTTTCAGATGATGATGCCACAGAAAGTAAAGTGTAAATTAGATAGCAATCAAAATGCCAACATTACCTGTAGTCACCACTAGATTTCCTCTGAAAGCCATGGGGACCAGGGTCTCCCACCACAGAAACTGTTACAACTTCAAATCCAACACTATATTGCCTAGCAGTAAAAAAGAACAAATTATTGCTGTTATTAAGTCATCTCAAACACATACCCAAAATAACTATACCTAAAGTGCAGATGGACCATTAAATCAAGTACATGCTTCTAAAGCTTCAGTAGGAGGAAACAACACTCTGAGACACATGCATACTATTTTTACTCTTAATTACAGAAAACACCATTTATGTTTTTAAATTGATGCCATAAAGATTAATATTCTATTAAACTTACTTTAGAAGAGACTATTTTTACCACAGGCTCTCAGAGAATAATGTTAAATTTAAATGATAAAATAGTGTATTAGGCAGAAAATGTAGAACAGGAGAGGACCCTGAAATAAGATCTAAATTTACAGAAATAATTAGCGTATGGTACACATGGCATTCCAAATCAGTAGGGAAAGGATTACTTATGTAGGTGGTGATAAGGTGACAAAAGCTTAGAAAACAAATTGTTAAACTGTATTTCACACCAAATATAAAATACATTCCATATGGACTTAAAAAAAATAATGTAAAAAATAAAACCATAAAAGAACTAGAAGAAAATACGGTAAAAATTTATTTGATATTAGGGTGACAGTTCCTGCCCACAGCAAAATAAACCAAAAGAAACAGATCTGATTATAAAGAAAAATTTTTTTCTATGTGATAAAAAAAATTAATCTGGGAAAAATACCTGCAAATATGTGAAGGAGTTAATACCTTTACATACGTACCCTTATTCACGCTTACAATTAAGAAAAACGTGACGAGTCCAACAGAAAAATGGTCAAAAGACATGAATAAATATATGAATAAAGGAAAAAATACACATTGTCAATAAACATTTTTCCATATTCAAGCTACATGGTAATGAAATACAAAAGGGCAATTAGGTACCTTATTTCACTTATCAAACTGGTAAAGGCTTTTAAAATGATGTGGAAAAATAGCTTAGTCTTATCTAAAGGATTATTAGCTTCTTTCGAAATAGTCTTTAATTACAGGAAGGCAAAATTAAGCCTAGTTTTATTTAGAAGCTAGTACTATTTTTATTTGTATTCTCTGTATTTTTTAAACCTTTTAAAATTGTGAAATATAACACAGTGCACATAAAACACATATGCAGCTTAACAAATAATTCATAAAGTGAACAAACACCTGGGTTACCCCCACCTCAGTCAACAAAACCCTCTCTGCACCGCCAAAGTCCCTGTGTGCTCCCTTCTGATCACCGCCTCTGTCCCCCAGAGCTAACTTGCCTGGTGATCACTTTCCTGCTTTGTCTATAGTCTGACTACCTAAGTGTGCATCCTTCAGCAATAGTTTAGTTTCACCTGTTCTTGACTTCATACAAGTGGAAGTCAAGAACAAGTAAACAGTCACATATCCTGTTATGTGGCTTCTGTCGCTCAGCCTTGCTCCCAAGACTTACCCATGCTGTGGGGAGCTGTAATTTATTTTCATTGTTATGGCGGACTCTATTACTGTATGACTGTTTTATAATCTTAAATGCCACTGATGAACACTGGCTTTTCTAATTTTTGGCTCTTACACAATTTATTGGCCATTTGGATTATTTCTCTTATGGCATGCCTATTCAAGTTTTTGTTTATTTTTATTTTTTAAAAACTGCAGACTTGGGACTTCCCTGGTGGTCCAATGGTAAAGAATCCGCCTTACAATGCAGGGGACACGGGTTTGATCCCTGGTCAGGGAACTAAGATCCCACATGCTGCGGGGCAACTAAGGCCACATGCCACAACTACTGAGCTCGTGCGCCTCAACTATAGGGCCTGCGTGCTGCAAACCACAGAGCCCATGTGCCCTGGAGCCTGCGCGCCACAACTAGAGAAGAGAAAACCTGCATGCCACAACTACAGAGAAGCCCATGCGCCGCAACGAAAGATCCCACATGCCTCAACGAAGATCCCGTGTGCCGCAACTAAGACCGGACATAGCCAAAAAAAAAAAAACAAACAAAAAACAAAAAAACTGCAGACTTTTTTCTTACTAATGTAGGATATTTACAAATCTTTTTATGTGCTCTTTGTGTCTTAAGTCTTTCCTTATCCTGAGGTTCTTATCTCCTGTATTAGTAATCCACCTGGAATTGATTTTTAGATTGGATGTGAGACATGGGTCTAATCACCTTTTTGGTATGTGGATATTAATTATTCTAGCACCATTATTGAATGGTGCCCTTTCCTCACTCCTCTTTAATCATAAATTAAGTGTCCACACATATATATATTTCAAAACCGTATTCTGTTCCACTAAACTCATTTTTAATATAACATTATTAATTTAAGAAAGTTATTTATCACAAACCTTGGTCCTCTTAGCTCGATCAGTAGTGGCCCAGTCTTCTCTATATGGAATTGGTAAATGGGGTTATTTTTGTGAGTCTCTTGGAAATTTCCACATCCTCCGGCACTCTGACCACTCCACTTTCCATTAATCTAATAAAACAAAGCTTTTGTATTAACAAAACTTCACATTCTGTAATTCTACTTTAAAGACAAAATTCCTTTGCACCTTAAAAAAAAAAAAAAAGAAAAAAAGCAATTCTCCACCGTGGCTGCATCCTCTCTCTCCAGGCTTTATTGCCACAGGCAGCCAGCATCCCTCTCCAAGTCAGCCCGGCTACTTTGCTACTCTCAGTCCTGTCTCCAACTCTCAGCCTTCAAGTCTGCCCTGCCAAGAATTCTCCCTAAAATCCTCTTCCACACATCCAGACCGCCCTGCAGAGTCAATCTCAAATTCTGCTTAAGGCCTTCCCTACTGGCCTTCCCTACTGACCAAGGTTTGTATTAGTCTTCTTTCTCTGAATTAATTTTTTCCCACAGAATCACTTAACGGTGCTCACTGAAGAGCTTGTATTCCAACCCAGACTGGAGACTATTTACATTTCCCTTGTAGTCCTGTCAAGTCCCAGAATGTTTTACTTTGTAAGAAATTGTTAAACATGAAAAAAAAAAAATGAGAAAAGGAGAAAAAGGAAAGGGAATTCTAAGATTTCAATGAGATTATGACCCAGAGAAAAAAATTCTCTTACCTGCTTTGATACGGTATATGGTGAAGGAATCTTTGAAAAAGTAAAGCTGCATGCTGAGTATACCTAGAGTAAAAAAAAAAAAAAAAAAAAAATTATTATAGTGATAAAATTTATGCTTATAAAAACACTAAAGTGATGAAAGAATGTTTTGGAAGACTAAGAAATTAGTTGGCATATATAATAGTCCTGATTCTGTAGGCAGCCTGGCATCAGGGCAGGAATAAACAACTGCGGGTTGGGCAGCTAAGGCTCTGTCTGCTGCTAACTGTATGACTCAGGACATACCACAATCTCCCTAGGCCTTGGCTTCTGCATGTGAAGAATGAAGGGGTGAAAGCAGCTCCCAAAGTCCCTTTCGTCACTAAAAATCTATTCAAATTGAGCTTCTTGACTGATCTACCACAAACAAATCTATGCAGAACAAAATTACAATGACCTTCCCAGCTACCTGAGAGCCATGTTTATAGGCAATCGATTTCCTTTCACTAAGTTCAAGGTCTTCTTTTTTAATTCAATAAAAGTATTATGTAGACTAAAGGAACTTTTATTGCTCTGTGAATTTATTAGTCCAACATACCAAATTACCTCAGGACTAAACTACTGCTCTTAAAACTAAAATGTTCATTCAAAATGTTATTCAAAATAAAAATTTTACCATTCAAAAGCATTATTTTCTGCATGAAGCATCATCATAATACTGAATTGTTATACAGATAAACACACACTCAACAATATACAGATCAATCTTTATAAATAAACCTTTTTTGTAGATAATCCCACTTACAAAGCAGAGACGTTATGTACTTTCTATTATTGTTCTGTCATGTTGGTTTACTTACCCGGACTGTGTAATGGATTGTGTTCTGTTTTTCATACTGAGAAACCACTAATGTAAAGGTATGGGTCCCAGGTGTGGTTAGCTTTATCTTAGTCAAATAATGAGGGCTGTTAATTCGAATCCCATCAATGTACGGAGGTGGGTCAGCTGCAAATAAACAAGTAGCTTTACAGAAGACAGGACTTTATTTTCTTTAGTTTTTAAGTTTTATGGTTGATGTAGGAAAAATAATTAAATGGATGGACATCCCCTTAATTAATTCATCTTTAAAATATATTGTGCTAAAGAATTACAATTTCAATTTAAAACTTTACAATTAAGCAATTTAAAACTTTAAAATGAAATAGTTTCTAATAAGTAAAAAGAGATCTTTTGGAATACATCCAATGAGGTATATGATAATCCCTGCTATTTGCCCTATGTTTTATTTTTCTCTCCTGGTAGAGGATTTTAAAATCAAGATTAACTTTTTTTCTTTTAAGGAAATTTTTAGAAAAGATACAAAGAAGTAAACATATATATATGTGTATATATATATATATATAAGTAAACATATATATGTTTATATATATAAACATATATCTATTTCCCACCACTCAGAACTAAATTAACATATTTTTTGTCATACTAGCTTCTTTATAAAACAAAGTTCCTTTTAACTACCACCCTTAATATTACATTCCACTCTGATGGACTTGATGGGCATCCTTTCAGACTTTCTCTCTCTCTCTCTCTTTCTCTCTCTCTCTCTCTCTCTCTCACACACACACACACACACACACACACACACACACGAGCATGTATCTAAAAAAACAGACAGTATATGTCTTATCTTTAATTTTTCACTCAAGTTTTGAGATCCATGTTGATCTACATAGATACAGTTTATTCCTTTTAAATTCATGTGTACAGTATTGTATGTCATCATATGAATAGGACATACTTTACTTATACTCCTCCATCTAGTTATTCAGACAATGTGGAGATTTGGATTATTTCCAATATTTTGCTATCACACACAATGCTGCCTGTCATATTCTTTCACAGTCTCATGAATTAAGGCTGATACAATAAAATCATTTCATGCATGTCAATTAAGTCATTTAAGATCAATGCTATATCACTGAGGTTATTTAGGAACGCTGAATATTTATAATGTAATTTGTAGAAAAAATTTTAGTATCTCAAATAGGTAATAAGTCTCTCAAGCTTAGAGGTGGTGCGATCTAGTGTGAAGGGGAAAAGAATGGGCACGTCTGTGGTCCTGAAAGGTGTGACCTACGTCTCAGTTTACTCTCCTGTCAGATGGAGAACAGTCTGATTTACCTCAGAGTATTGTGATGAAAATAAAACTAGAAACCAGAAAGTATCCTGAAATGGCAAAGTCACTATGTGTAAGAGAGGAAGCATTGTTTTTAAAAAAATCCAAGTACAAAGAGTAACAAGGTGTTTGAAATTCAAAAGCCATGTAACATGTTAATGCTAGGAATATACTCACAAAATTTGTGCTTTTTTGGTTATATAATGACCAACATGAAAAATGGAAAATTTAGCTAGTTTAACTTGACATTTATCATTGGACCTACCGTGTGCCATGCACATCCCAGAAAACCTTGGGATACCCTCAATGCAGCATAATGGGGAAGAAGGCCATGTTTTCCTATGATCAAGCAAAACGAAACTGGACAAAACCACTTTTGATCCCATCTCCCCCATCAGTGCCCATTTCTCTGCACAGCCTTCTTCTTTTTTTTTTTTTTTTTTTTTTTTTTTTTTGCGGTACACGGGCCTCTCACCGCCGCAGCCTCCCCTGCTGCGGAGCACAGGCACTGGACGCGCAGGCCCAGCGGCCATGGCCCATGGGCCCAGCCGCTCCGCGGCACGCGGGATCCTCCCAGACCAGGGCACAAACCCGCGCCCCCCGCATTGGCAGGCGGACCCCCAACCACTGTGCCACCAGGGAAGCCCTGCACAGCCTTCTTGAAAGAATGGTCAGTGATTGCTTCCTTACCTCAGGCCCTCCTCAATCCACTCCACCTGGGCTTCCAGCCCACCTCTTGCCAACTCTGTTCTTGTCAAGGCCAACGATGCTGCCAGGGCTCTAGGTCTCTTCTCTACCCTAATCTCACTGGACCTCAGAAACAGCAATGGGTGGAGCTGTCCACTCTTTCCTGCATGGAGTATTTTCTTCCCTTGGGTTATGTGAAACCTTACTCTGTCTCGTCAGGTACTCTGTTCAAATTCTTCTGTGGTAACTTGCCCTCTGCTCAACCGTAAGATGGAAGAGTCCAAGGGCCAGGTGCTGGGTGTTTGTCTCTGAACCTACAACTCTCTCTGTAGGTGATTTATATACAGTCCTACCTTCAAATGCCTTCCTTATCCCGACTCCTCCGTCTGTACCTGTGGCCCTACCCTTGTCCCAGAATTCTGCTCAAAACCCCAACTGCCTACTTGGCACCTTCACTTGGAGAGCTAACAGGGACTTCAAATTTAACAAAACCAAAAATTAACTTTTGATTTTACTCCACAATTCTGCTCCCTCCCCTGCTCTCACCAACATTTACACCTCAGTCAATGTTACACCTTTCTACGGCTCAAGCCCAAAACACAGGAATCATCCTTGACTCCTCTTTGACCACACATTAACCCAAGTCCTGACAACCCTAACCAAACCCAAATCTGTCCACTCCCCATCTCCACTTCAGCACCCTCAGTTCAAACCACCGTCACTTCTCACATAAATAAAATCACCTAACTGGGTTCTCTGCTTCCATTTTTTGTCCCCTCCAATATATTCTACAAAGAATTTTCTTAAAAAAAAATCAGATAATGCCATTTTCCTGATTAAGACCCTCCAAAGATTTCCCATCGCACTTAGAGCAAAATCCAAACCCTTTCCTGGGCTGATAGACCTCCTGTGATCTAAGCCTGCAAACCTCTGACCATTTCTGTGATACCACACTGCCCAGGCCTCCTGGCCTTTCTTCTGTTCCCAGAAAACACCTATCTTTCCCTCATTTTAGGGTCCTTGCACTTGCTGTTCCCTCTGCTTATAATGCCTTTACCTCTACTTCTAATGCTTTTTCCTCTACTTCTTTGCATGAGTGACTCCTGTTCGTGATTCGGAGATCCTCTTATCTCTTCTCAAAGAGGCCTTCCATGGCCACCCAACCAAAGTAACCAGTGTGACCCTATGCATTTCTTTACAAATATGTGTCACTATCAGGTCTTTTTTTTCTTATTGTTTGTCTCCCAAACTAGAATATCAACTAACAGCTCCTATCATGAAGTGATAAAATTTTTTTTTTTAATGTGAAAGCAAAATGGTCTCAACACAGTATGTTAATGCCTTAGGGAAAGATTTACTTTGCCTGGCAGGAAGGTTATCACAGAGAAAATAACATAAACTGGATCTTAACCACATTCATTACACAGAATAGGGTAAAAGAAATATGTGGGCAGAGGGCAGGTAGAAGAGATTCTCGGCAGAAGAAACTGTGTGAAAACAGGGGCAACAACAGCATGGTGTGTTCAGGAGAAGCCAGACCCACTGTGAAATGCTGGGGCATGAGATAAAGGGGGACAGGGACAATGAGGTGAAGGCCGGAATATAAAAAGCCTTAGACATCAACCTGAAGAGCTTGGATTTTATCCAAGAGTCCATGGAAAACCACAGAATTTTTGATCAGGGAAAAAAGATAGGATTTAAATTTTAGAAATAAAGCTCTGACAGCAATGTGCAAGAGTGTAGAAATCCCAAATTCCAGAGGTCTCTAAATTAAAAATAAATCAAAACAAAACACACAAGTAGCATAAATACCTACCCATCTGTTTTAAGTAGTTTCTATTAGTCTATCAGTATAATTATTAATTTCTGCATATTATCTACATAAAATTTGTCATTTTCAAATTAATCACACAAATAGAATTTTAATGTTTGTTTGAATGTCTGTTTACTAAACATACCTGGGTAATAAACTTTTTTCCCATCAGTCTTGTATACAACCATTGTGATAAATTCTCGATTATTTGCAAAATCATCCTGAAAGCACAAAGAATCCAATATGGTTAGGAAAATGGGCTCAAAATGCTCCTGTGTGTGTGTGTGTGTGTGTTTGTGTATGGAGGTGGGGAGGGGAGGGGAAGGAGATTATTTCTATGTTTAAGAGCATTTCTATTTAGTGTTATTAAAAAATGTCATTTTTCTGAATTAAATTGTCATTTCAATAGATGACCATATTGTATGAAGCAAGATACTAAAAAACCACTCTAAAGCCATTAAAATTATGGTTACCTTTTATAAAATCAGGTCCAATGAATCAACATTTCCAAACCCTCTTTAGCATATTTTTATGTTAATATTGTTAAGCTCTAAGCATATAGAATCAACACTTAAAACCCTCTCTAGAAAGCATAAACTCCCTCATATTTTTCTTCACAGATGATTTTTGAATGAAATTTTAAGTGTATAATTATAAATGACCAATTTCCTTTGAGGAAAATATGCATTTATCTAAGTAAACACTATTTTCAAGCCACCTATATAAATGAAACAGGCTGGTGATCAAGTTACATATCTTGCTCACAATGGTCTAATTATATTTAAAAGAATTTTTGTATGGGATATAAGAAGGGTATCAGTACCTTGTCTGTTATGTGCCTACTAAGCAAAACCCAAACCGCAGCGCCCCCTTGTGGACACTGCACCTCCAACTTGTACTGGGGATTGTTGGCCAAGCTATAGGCATCTTTCACAGGTCCTTGCTTAGCATCCCAAGTGCTAAAGGACAAAATCAACAAAGAAAGTAGTAATTAAATTTCTCATAGAGCAAAACTGAAATTCTATTTTTGTTTTGTGTTTCAAATACAATTAGGTTATCGGGTTTTCTTGTTTTTTAAATTTTTGGCATAACCAAGAAGCATATAAAGAGAATAACTATTACACAATAGTCATCTGTGGGCATGACAGAAAGAGAGAGAATACTAGTCTTCCCAAATAATTTCATTTTAAATGAAAAAAGGAAGACTACTATAAAGTATATTCTGAAATGTGCAAAAAAAGTTACCTGTGAATACATGTTGATTCTTTAAAAAGACTTGGATTCCAACTCAAATAAATCACATCATAATACTGGCAGAGATCATCCCATGAGATCCAAAATATTCCTGAAAATCAGATGTCTTTGTTAGTCTAAAAAAAAATCTTAATGACTTGTTAGTTAAGTACATTTCACACTGTTAAAGCATGTTATTTATTTAAAGATCAAATATTATTAAATTAAAAAGATATTTACCATTGTCTATTTTCTGAGCTGTTCGAGGATCAAAGTTTAAACACTTTTGCAACTCTGGGGTCCAGTTTTTTATATCGTTTTCGCTATATCTTCCTTTCCAACGTAAATGACTCCAAGGATTTTTCAGTTGGATAAATCGCAGCCCCTATTTAAAAAACCAGGAGATAACGAAGTTGCAAAACAGTTTTACCATATTTTTATTAGTTATATCATTCTCCAAGCGAGGATGCAATTTGAATACTTACCCATTCTTTTCCCTACAAATAAATTTGAAATTACTATCCTTTAATCGATACTTCCCCGAATCCCATATCTGATCAAAAACTATAAATGGCTACCTATCCCTAGAGCTATGCTGTCCATATGTAGCCACTAATCACACGTGATTAGTTATATTATAATTAAGCTGGGACTTCCCCGGTAGTCCAGTGGTTAAGAATCTGAGTTCTCAATGCAGGGGGCACAAATTTGATCCCTGGCTGGGGAACTAAGATCCCTCATGCCTCATGGCGCAGCCAAAAAAAGAAAAAAAAAATTGGTATCATTTAATTCAGTTTACAAATCAGTTCCTTAGTCACAGTAGCCACATTTCAAGAGTTCGAGGACCAAGTGTACTAATGCATCGCACAGCACAGATACAGAACACTGCCATCATCACAGGAGGTTCTACGGGGCTGCCCTGCCTTAGAGAATCGAGTCCTTCCTCTCACAACCCCACAAATGATCCTTATTCAATTTCACCTCTAAATGCTTTTGCTCATACTGCTCCTGTTTCTGGAAGGCGCTCTCTGATCCCTTTTAACTACTCTTCTTTTCAGATCCTCTTTAGCTTCGTTCTCTACTGTCTCTCAGTGAAGACTGAAGCAATGAAAAGAACACGAACTCTGGAGTCATAATGAAATGGGACCAAATTCCAGCTCTACTATTTAGCAGCTTTAGGGGCCTTGGTTGGTCATTACTCTCTCTGAGCTGTTGTGAAGATTAAATGGAGTAACATATGCAAAGTTTCTAGCACTTAGCAACTTCCTTCTCATTTTAATTACTACCTCTCCTTTAAAGTTCACAGTGCAAACAATCTGTATTACGTTAGTTTACAACAAATAATATCCTATCTTATATCGTTTCCTACTTGTGCAAATGCAGGAGTCTTGTCTCCCCAATGTGACTATAAACTCCTTGAAATGGTAACACTGTTATCCTTTTTCAGACGTCTCCACTGAGTTTATGGAACACAGTATGCGCTCAGTAAATACTGGGCATGTCTACAGAGTTGATTACATTAATTCAGAAAAACAAAAGAGCCTGTAAATCCAAAAGATTTGTCTTATTTCAAGGAGTCAACTTAGAAAACTGTGCTCTTTTTCTAATGATGTCACAAATCAAAATATTTGGAAGACATTTGAAAAAAAAAAACACATTCCTTTGCTATTTCAAATGTGCCAAATCATGGCCTGGGGAAGATGTGGTTTCTGGACGTAAGCCAGACTAATTACTCTCAGGCCATATTCCCTAGAAGCTCATTAATACAATTTCTGTTCTCAATCTCTTCTACACCACTTGTGCCTCACCCTGCCCCCGCCACACATCAGCCAACAAACATTGAACTCTTAACTCCTTTCTTTTCATAAAACCTATTTCTACATGAGCAGGAAATCTCCTTATTTCAGGACTCTATCACTTCTTAACGGAAGGAGTATACATATAAAGGAGAGGAAATTGCTGCTAAGCTTTTCAGAGGCAGGTCCCAGGTATCACTGACATTCAAGGGCACTTTTGGTTGGAATGTAAATTGGGTCCAGCCATTATGAAAACAGTATGGAGATTCTTCAAAAAATTAAAAATAGAACTGTCATATGATCAAGTAATTTCACTTCTGGGTATCTGTCCACAGAAAACAAAAACACTAATCCAAAAAAGACATACCCACACCAATATTCACCGCATCATCATATACAAGAGCCAAGATATGGAAACAACTTACGTGTCCATTGATGGATGAATGGATAAAGAAATTTGGTATACATATATACAGTGGAATGTTAGCCATAAAAAAGAATGAATTCTTGCCATTTGCAACTACATGGATGGACCTAAAGGGTATTATGCTAAGTGCAATGTTAGAGAAAGATAAATACCATATGATTTCACTTATGTGTGGAATCTAAACAACAAAACAAATGAACAAACATAACAAAACAGAAACAGACTCATAGATACAGAGAAAAAACAGGCGGTTGCCAGAAGGGAATGGGCTGAGGGGGATGAGTAAAATAAGCGAGGGAGATTAAGAGGCAGAAACTTCCAGCTACAAAATAAATGAGTCATGGGGATGAAATGTTCAGCACTGGGAATACAGTCAATAATATTGTAATAACTTTGTATGGTGACAGATGGTGACTTATTGTGGTGATTATTTTATAACACGTAGAAATATCGCATCACTATTCTGTGCACCTGGATCTAATGCAGTATTGTACATCTATCATACCTCAATTTAAAATAAAAAATAAAATGTATAAAAAAATAAAAAACAAGCAGCCTTAATCATTACAGAATAACTGACACATGGGATTGATACTGTGTAAACAATGTTAACTGATTTTTAACAAGGCTATTATTTGAAATGTTTACTTTACTGAAATTTAACAACTTTTTAATGTTTTGTTTTCAAGTCAAACCACAGGTACCTATTTTTCTTTTAAATATGTTGTTTTTCTAGTTTCCCTTGAACAATCATAATAGTCTTATTACTTGAAGTAAATGATACATCTTTACAGAAATTTTCCTCACATTCAAGCTTACTTTCATATTGACTGTTTCATTATCTAAATTTAAATCTCTTACCAGACACATTCATTAACACCTATCTCAAAGGATGTTCTAACAATAAAATTGTTACTAAATAATAGCAACTGTTATTCCCAATGTTTTAATTGGTGTTTGTGGCAAACTACAATCCTGAAACAAACACAAACCTCTCAGCTTATTCAATTCCATATAAATTTTTATATTTTTTGCTTTATGTAGTCAATATTTATGCCACTTTAAAAGGAAGAGACAATTCTACACAGAATGTTTGGAGGCACCACAATGGGGGCAGATTTAGAAAGCTTGGAGACTATAAATTTTTTTTTTTTTTTTTTTTTTTTTTTTGCGAAAGAGAGGCATGGACATATATACAGTACCAAACTTAAGGTAGATAGATAGTGGGAAGCAGCCGCATAGCACAGGGAGATCAGCTCGGTGCTTTGTGACCGCCTGGAGGGGTGGGATAGGGAGGGTGGGAGGGAGGGAGACGCAAGAGGGAAAGGATGTGGGAACAGATGTATATGTATGACTGATTCACTTTGTTATAAAGCAGAAACTAATAAAAAAAATACTTAAATTAAATAAATAAATAAATAAATAAATAAATAAAAGGAAGAGACAATTCTACACAGAATGTTTGGAGGCACCACAATAGGGGCAGATTTAGAAAGCTTGGAGACTATAAATTTTTTTTTTTTTTTTTTTTGCAGTACACGGGCCTCCCACCATCATGGCCTCTCCCGTTGCGGAGCACAGGCTCCGGATGCGCAGGCCCAGCGGCCATGGCTCACCGGCCCAGCCGCTCCACGGCATGTGGGATCTTCCCGGACCAGGGCACGAACTCGCATCCCCTGCACTGGCAGGCGGACTCTCAACCACTGCGCCACCAGGGAAGCCCAAGACTATAAATTTTTAAATGTTGCAGCAGGTCCCAATTGCCTTTGTAATTCATACAGTTCCATGTGCCACATAAGAAAATCAGACGAATTAATACACAGTAGTACTCTGTTCTTGCTGATTAATCACTACTTCTTTCTATAAGTTTAAACAGAAGAAACTGGAATACACTGCTAGTTAAACTTTCCAGTAACTAGACAGCTTAGTTTCTATACCATCAAGGAAAAAGAGTCCTTCCTTAATAATTTTTGTATCTTCTAATCCATAGAACAGATTTTTCAGTGAAAAATAACTAATCAATAACATGAGAAGTAATGAAGTCAACCATGCCAATACCCCCACACAGAAAAAGGGTCTGAAAAAAGCCTCACAGCATGCAAGGACTGTTAGGAAAACACCTGCAAACCCACGGGCATGTTTCCTATTCATAGGTATCCTCTTATTTTTCGTCCGTGCACAGCTCTTCGCTGAATGTCTACTATGCGCTATAGCCTGACACTGCGATTGACCCCCAATGCCAACAGACAGCCCAGAACCTTGAGGGACATGTTTTCACTTTGACCCTGCTACTTTCATGGGGGAAAAAAAGAGGCATACAATGTTCCTGTTCTGTCATCAATATCTGTGCTGCTACTGTCATTACATTTCCCATCTTTTTATTCATAATTTCCAATGGTAGAGGTCAAGCTGTTTAATGTAGTAGGTGGAATGATTTTAAAACTTGGCCTAAACCTTGATTTGTCAGTATTTAAAAGGCTCATGTATCACTTGGAGTCCTTGCAATGTCTTACTAGCACACAAGAAAAACAAGGGAAACAAATGTAAGGCAAAACCTTGAACTCTCTGATGTCCAACACGGCGTATGCGTGTGTGGGAACCAGGCCCCACCTCTCGCCTTCAGCTTCAGTCATCACTCCAGTGGATGCGGTGATGAGGACGTCCCCTTTGTGAAACCTGGAATGGACCCAACAGACCAATGATCAAAGGAAAACACATCTGTACTCTCAGATCACACCATCTTTCCTTTAGCCTCAGGGTTTACATGAAAATCTCCACAAACTGGAAAACTTTTCTAAAATGGGCTATTCCCAACAGCCCCCAGAGAACTTGTAACAAGTACATTTCTATTTTACAGCAAATCAGAAAAACTATCACATTTCTTTCTTTTCCCTCCCAGTTTTAGACAACTTAATTCTCAGGTAGAAACCTATCAATGAAGGCAAATAAATGCTACATTTTCAAATGATTTACAAATAAAGGTGAAGATGTGAAATACCAAATGTATTTTTCCCAAAGCCACATCCTTTTATTTATCAAATCAGTGAGATTTCTGGTTTCAGTACTGAATGTGTATTATTGTACAGACAGTTTTCCAGTTCTTCATGTGGATTATCCATTTAAGGCTTAAGCTATCTTCCTCTTTATGTTCTCACCCTTCTCTCTTCCCACCTTCCCTCAAATTGGTAAGTACTCAGGAAGTACAAAATTACATATTCTAGATTCAAATGTTTGGATTATCTACCATCTGGATTAACTGTTAAGTATCAGTGAGGATGACTTGAAGGCTGGCTGGAGCGAGTGCATAAAGTGAAGTCTATTTTAAAAACACAACTTCCCTAATAACTGAAAATGACAGCCTCTGCAATATCCATTCTAAATAAGACATGAAGGTTTTATTTTTTTTAACTTTTTAATAAATTTATTTATTTTTTTTTTATTTTTGGCTGCGTTGGGTCTTTGTTGCTGCGTGCAGAGTTTTTCTAGTTGCGGTGAGCGGGGGCTACCCTTGGTTGCGGTGTGTGGGCTTCTCATTGCGGTGGCTTTTCTTTTGCGGAGCACGGGCTCTAGGCGTGCGGGCTTCAGTAGTTGTGGCTTGTGGGCTCTAGAGCGCAGGCTCAGCAGTTGTGACGCACGGGCTTAGTTGCTCTGAGGCATGTGGAATATTCCCGGACCAGGGCTCGAACCCGTGCCCCCTGCATTGGCAGGCAGATTCTTAACCACTGCACCTCCAGGGAAGTCCCAACATGAAGTTTCTAAATAGCCTCTTTTAGTACAAAAGACAGAGACAGAGAAATGTTTACCTTTGATAAAGCATTCGGAAAGAATTATCCTTACTGAAAGTCTGGCTGTCTGAATGCATGGCGATCCTTTCTGGTATCCATCCAGTCAGTGCGTGAAGATCAATATTCTGCAACATAAACACAGGACTGTCAACGTGGTTTTCAAGCTCATAAATGAATCCCCAGGGTAGCTATTAAATCTCATTGATCTGATGATTCTGATAGAAATAAATCAGAAGGTAGTTAAGTTGTTCTCTACCTAAATCTAAATCTCTTATTTAACTCAAATTTAACTCAAATTCCTACCTGGATTTAAGCACAAGCCTCTCTTCTTACAATCTGTGCTG
Organism: Hyperoodon ampullatus; assembly: GCF_949752795.1. Lineage (NCBI taxonomy): Eukaryota > Metazoa > Chordata > Mammalia > Artiodactyla > Ziphiidae > Hyperoodon > Hyperoodon ampullatus. The sequence goes on from NC_136918.1 coordinate 31,430,224, forward strand.
CTTTTCCTGAATTCAAAGAATTGCTTTACTGATAAATATGATGAAAACTCAAAACGTTTAACAGAAAAACCTGCTTTGATGATGATGATGACAGTCGCTCACCATTTACTGAGTTTTTACAATATGGCAGTCACCTTTCCTAACATTTTACATATATGCTCATTCCTTCTCTCTTTAAGCAGACTGGGTAAATCAACAGGCAATGGATTAAAAAGCTAAACTAAAAATATTTGAAGGACAGAGCAACTGAACATGGAGGCTGGGAAGAAATTTTAACATCCTATTACCTTTAACTATGAACTATACATTCTTTGACTAGCATTATAAGAACCAGAAGGATGAAGGAGGCTGGGTACTAGGCAAGGATACTAACCAGGTATGAATAATGGGTGATTTGCATATATTACTTCATTTAATCTTTACAGTTCTTGAGAGGTGAGTATTATCCTCATATCACAGACAAGCAAAGAGGCTAAGAAAGGGTAAATACCTTTCTAAGGCAACAGGCTGATTAGTGTTACAATTCAAAGTCATGCTAGTCTGAATAATTTCTGGCATAAGGCCGGTGGTTTACAACTAAAGGACACTGGCACATACCTTGATTTTACAGGTTAAGTTGTGTTAAGGTTGGGAAAAACTAACTCCAAACTCCTTGAACCTGAATTTACAAATCAAAAAAAAATACAAGGATGACAATATGGGGGCTTCCCTGGTGGCGCAGTGGTTGGGAGTCCGCCTGCCGATGCAGGGGACGGGGGTTCGTGCCCCGGTCTGGGAGGATCCCACGTGCCGCGGAGCGGCTGGGCCCGTGGGCCATGGCCGCTGGGCCTGCGCATCCGGAGCCTGTGCTCCGCAACGAGAGAGGCCACAGCAGTGAGAGGCCCGCGTACCACAAAAAACAAAACAAAAAAACAAGGATGACAATATGATATATCCCTTTGATCTGCAGAGGCTTCTCTGGAAAGGTACACTGTATTTAACTGGCCATATATCCCACCAGAACAGTAGACACATACACTTTAGGCTTTCCTGAACACCCAATCTATACAATGTGCAAATAACTTTACAAAAGAAAATATGTACTCCCATGATAAGGTGATTGATCAACATTTTTCAGGGGTTGATAATGTTTTCATTTAAACCAAATATATCATCTACAATCTTTCGAACTTAAAATAGTCTTATCAGATAGCAAAAGTCTGTGCCTGGATCATCTTATTACTTACTGAATTGGATCCTGGGAAATCATATCCTCCCATGACTTTCATGTATGCTTTTTCTATGAGAGAAACCCATAATTCACTTTTGTTGTTAGAATAAGAACAGAGTAATTCTCCCTTATGATCCACAGGTAACTGGTCATCAATTATCACCTAGAGAAAGAGAACATTAATTTCCTTAGGTGGTACAAAATATCTTAAAATCCTTCCTATCAAAAAACCTCCACAGGTTCCTTAAAAAACTAAAAATAGAACTACCATATGACCCAGCAATCCCACTACTAGGCATATACCCTGAGAAAACCATAATTCAAAAAGAGACATGTACCAAAATGTTCATTGCAGCTCTATTCACAATAGCCCAGAGCTGGAAACAACCTAAGTGTCCATCATCGGATGAATGGATAAAGAAGATGTGGCACATATATACAATGGAATATTACTCAGCCATAAAAAGAAACGAAACTGAGCTATTTGTAATGAGGTGGATAGACCTAGAGTCTGTCATACAGAGTGAAGTAAGTCAGAAAGAGAAAGACAAATACCGTATGCTAACACATACATATGGAATTAAAAAAAAAATAGTCATGAAGAACCTAGGGGTAAAACGGGAATAAAGACACAGACCTACTTGAGAATGGACTTGAGGATATGGGGAGGGGGAAGGGTAAGCTGTGACAAAGCGAAAGAGAGGCATGGACATATATACAGTACGAAACGTAAGGTAGATAGATAGTGGGAAGCAGCCGCAGAGCACAGGGAGATCAGCTCGGTGCTTTGTGACCGCCTGGAGGGGTGGGATGGGGAGGGTGGGAGGGAGGGAGATGCATGAGGGAAGGGACGTGGGAACAGATGTATATGTATGACTGATTCACTTTGTTATAAAGCAGAAACTAATAAAAAAAGAAAAAGAAAAAAAAAAACCCCTCCACACCTTTCATACTGATAAAATAAAAGGCATGCTATGCCTATTGTTAAGGTAATGATAGTTTCATATTTCTAGAATCTGATCAATTATAAAATGTTTTGTGATGTCTTTCTTCAGGTTGACAAGTTCATCTCCCTGTCAGGTATTAACTTGGAGCCAATTGGTTGGTTAAATGTTATGGATCCACCAGCAAAATTGTTAGAAATTCTAGAAATGTATACTATATCTAAAATAATTACAAAAGGGCTCCTCACTATTAAGCTAAATAACAATATTAACCTAAACCTGCAGAAAGATTCATGCTGTGTTTAGTTGTAAAATATTATGGCTAAAAAATACATTTAAATAATACAGAAATATAGAAGTAATCACCACAAAGATACGGCTTCTAATTCACATTATAGTGATTTGGGAAACAAGAGGGTAAGAAGAATTTTGATCTAATATTAACAGAAGAACTATGCAACTGCATTTTGAAAGATTCTTTAAACAAGAGGTTATCTTAAAATTATAGTTCAGAAAAACCACATCCACAATCATTTTGTTTAGTTTTTAAGAAATCAGCTAGAGCAGTGGTTCTGAAAGGGTGTTCTCAGACAACAGTATCAGCATCATCATTGCCTAGGAACCCGTCAGATATTCAAATTCTGGCCTCCTCCGCAGACCTACTGAATCAGACACTTCAGGGATGGGGCCCAGCAATCTTTTTTAACAAGCTCTCCAGGTGATCCTGTGCACAATACAGTCTGATTATCATTCAACTACAGAGCAACTTCTCGGCTTCTCACACGGGAATCACTAGGGGATCTTGTTTAAATGCATATTCTGATTCAGCAGGTCCAGGATGAGGCCTAAATTCTGCGATTCTAACAAATTCCCAGGTGATGCTAATGTTGATCCCTGGACTTCCATGAGTCGACAGGTGCTAGAGAATCCTAACAACACAAGGCCCTTACAACATGGTTCGGAATCCTTAAAGAAATTAAAGATGTGAAATTTATTTATTTATTTATTTATTTATTTTGGGCTGCATTGGGTCTCCATTGTTGTGTGTGGGCTTTCTCTAGTTGCAGCGAGCGGGGGCTACTCTTGTTGCGGTGCATGGGCTTCTCATCGCTGTGGCTCCTCTTGTTGTGCAGCACAGGCTCAAGGCGCGCGGGCTTCAGTAGTTGTGGCACACGGGCTCAGTAGTTGTGGCTTGCGGGCTCTAAAGCACAGGCTCAGTAGTTGTGGCACAGGGGCCCAGGTGCTCCACAGCATGTGGGATCTTCCCGGACCAGGGATCGAACCTGTGTCCCCTGCACTGGCAGGTGGATTCTTAATCACCGCGCCACCAGGGAAGTCCCAAGATGTGCAATTAAAAACTATGTATATATTTCACAAAGGAAAACAATATTAAAGGTATCTTACATCTCAATTTATGACTATACACTTAAATTGTTCTGACCTAACAGACTTAGTATGTCTGATATCCTTTTAATCAAAAAGATAATTAACAACCATCAGATTTAAATTCATTTTAAGCATTAGCAATCATTAGCTCAATGTCACTTCTGGGAACTTTCTGTAAATTTTCCCAAACCCATTTTTTTAAAAGACTTTATGCTTGTCATGATTTTTATTTTTAATTACTACTGATGATCTTATTGTAGAAATATGTATAATATCACAGAGTCAAAATCAACTAAACTGACTTTTAAAATGTTTATACAAATAACATTTCTTAATGATTCTACTCAAGAGCCAAAGGTGGGGAAGAGAGAAGGGGCTGATATGGGAGAAACATTCACCTTTCTAGGGACACCATTGAGGTGAAGTTTTACCATATACTTTCCACATGGGTTGTACTCTGGCTCACCATCCTTATTCTGAGGGTAAATTATGCTTTAATAAGGAAAAGAAAGAGTGAAATACCAACATTAATTTTCAATATAAACTACTATGTAGAATATTACATTTTATTTAAACATATGCTATTGTCTTAGAGATTTTATTAAAAAAAATAAGAATATTTGTCTATAATAGGCCTGTAACAGAAAAAGAATTTTACCCTAGTCAAAGTGCTTATTCAATATAAATAAATGAAGAAAATACCTTATGCAATCATACAGAGCATACATTTTACAATATTCTGAAAAATGCTCAGTTTTTAATTATATAATAAATTTCTATTAAGTGGATATATTTTAAGCCAGTTAAAGTAATCTACTTTTGTCCCCAAGACATAAAGAGAAGACCATTTCAATTAACCACAACTAAGGAAATTATAACTCTGACAGAGATAAAGTTAGCAGAACTCTGATAAAGTACACAAAATTATCTAGTAAGAAACCTGTAGAAACTATCAGTATCAATTTTCTTTCACAAACTGAACATTATTTACTTACACGGTCTGTTTAACCAATGGCAAACGGCTTGAAACTAAGGTCTGTATCTAATTCATCTTTGTACTTTCAGGGCTTAACAAAAACCACTCGGGAAGAGTTGTACAAAAAAATTATAATGCTTAATTTTTACAATGAATAATTTTAAGGTAATAAAACTTAAAAATTGAAAGAAAAAGTATTTCCCAGTACCATTTCAGTACATTCTAAAGCAGTTTTAGCCAACAAAAATGTTATTTTATATTTCATACGTTATATTTTAAAGTCTTATTTAACCCAATATATCAAAAATGTTATGATTTCAATAAATAATAAATATAAAAATTTGAGATATTTCCCAAGAGACATTTTTTGGCGCTAAGTTTTCAAAATCTGATCCATTTTACACTTATAGCCTATCTGAATTCAGACTAGCCCATTTTAAGTATGTAATATCCACATATGGCTTATGGCTACTATATAGTACAGTACAATTATAAATATAATATGATTTTAATTTGACCAATTTCATTTATTTCAAAACATATTTATTTCATTTATATTATTCTAACTATATGTGCATATGTTCTTAGACTGTCTTAACAAATCTTTCCATACTCACAAACCATCTGCTTGACACACAAGGGCCATAATATTCTAAGTGATATGCCCTCCTCACTTTCTGTGCAGATAAAGCCCAAGCTTTTAATTTCTAGTTAAGAGACAATCCTATGAAAAGGGCTAAAGGGACAAATATAAAATTTTACCTGGTAATCAACTTCTTATTAAATCGTCTTTCATAAGCTGCACTGATAGCCAGTGATGCCACAAACGAACAATCTGATACTATTGTCTGTTAATAAGAATTTATTAATACATTCATTTATTCATGCAATTTCAACATTACCGCAATATTTAAGCATTGCATCTAGAGCCTAACTTTTTACACTAAATATCTTGACTGTTGCTTGAACAGGAAAATAATAAATAGAAATGCCATAGCACCAACTAACACATGTTTTGTTCCAACAAGTCCTAGGAAAAACAAAGTATTTCAATTAAGTTAATTTAGAATAATTAAATATGGATAAAAAGCATACTCAACTGAATCACACTCTTTTTAATGACAAAAAATTACGGGCATTTTTAAAAAGTTGGTTTACTATAATATGACCAATTAAAATGAATATGCACATCAAAAGACTTGAATCAGAGTATTTCAGGACCATTATTTTTATACTCATGTGGAAAACATCTGTGACTTCAATGCTCAAATGTCATTAATAAACTTTACAATAAAGTCACAGAGTTGTTCTACCACTGAAGTGTTTTAAATAAGCCCAATACCTTTCTATCTTTCCTATCTATTCTCTTATCAAAGGTGAAATTCAGATTCTCAACTTTCTCATCCACAAGCACATATCAATAAATAGGATGTATATAAAAATCTGTAATTGTTCAACAGTAATCACATCTCAGTATGTCTAAGTCAAAGTATGCAGGATGAATAATTTTTCCAATTATACTAATGCATCTAAATATATAATAAAAATCTAAGAAAAAACGGCAAATGCATATTAAAATTACTTTAAAATGTTGGCTTTTCATATAAACGAATACAAAGTAAAAGTTTACCTGCTTTATGCTGAAACTAGACACAGTATAAATCATTGTAGGATTGTTGGTGAGGTCTTCTGGTCGTACCCATTTAGAAAATGTAGCTTTTTGTTTAGGTGATAACGGTAGCTTGCCACATCGATCACTGAGGTGATAACAAAAATTAAATAATAATGATAAAATTAATCTTAAAAGATGACTCGAGCAAAATTAAATTTCCTAGAGAATTTTTTTTGGTACAGTGATCACAGCTAAACTATATAATCCTAAAAAGCCCCCTGGTCAAATCTGGCTCTTTACATTTAACCTTGAATCCAATCTGATTATCCTTTTCAATTAAAAAAAAATGTACATAGATAACTGAAAACAGAAGAGCAACCTAAACTCTTTTTTTTTTTTTTTTTTTGCGGTACGCGGGCCTCTCACTGTTGTGGCCTCTCCCGTTGCGGAGCACAGGCTCCGGACGCGCAGGCTCAGCAGCCATGGCTCACGGGCCCAGCTACTCCGCGGCATGTGGGATCTTCCCACACCGGGGCACGAACCCGTGTCCCCTGCCTCGGCAGGCAGACTCTCAACCACTGCGCCACCAGGGAAGCCCCCTAAACTCTTTTATATTTATTTTAAGAATATACTTTAAGAGCTTAATTTAGCATGGTTATATTCAAGAAATTCAGTTTCAGTAAAATGGAGCCATTAACAACAATACAATTTGATTCATTCAAAAAGACCGAGGAAGCTACAGATTTTTATGCTGGCTCTTGACAAAGTCTTCTCTGTAAGGCTAATAATGAGAGTATCTAATTACTGAGTAATAAACATGTGCCAGGCATCACACAAAAGTATTTTACATACATAATTCATTTAATCTTCAAAACAATTCTATTAAAGCAAATTTTCTGAAAAAAGCTTTAAGTGATTAAATGACTTGCAATGTCGAAGAGCTAAGAAGTAGAAGAAAGGGTATGTGAATCCAGGTCCCTGGTGCCAAATCCACCATCTTACCCATTACCCTCTACTCACACTGTGTAAGGAATATACTGTGTAATATTTCTGCAAAATTGACGTACAGCACAAAATTTTAAAAATCTACCTTTCTTCAAACTGCTTCTAGAGCAAGGGCAACAAATCTTTGGGTTTCAAAAGATTTCTGGGATAATATAAGTTGTATGATATGCAAACTGAAAAAATATAACTTTTTTTTTTTAAGTCTGTTGATAGACATTAGGAGAAAGAGAGTTTTGCGGTCAGATGGGATCTGAAAACTCCTCGTTAAAGTATTGGTTTTTCTCATTGGAAGGACATCTCTAAACCTTTAATAAGCCAATGTTTACTGGAACTCTCTTAGAGCAGAATATGGTATATAACACTTCTCAAACGTTTTTGATGATCATCTCACACATTTCATAGAGCCACTGGTGTTCTAGGCAACATTTTGGTACCTGTGTAATATCAGGACCTGACTAAACAGACAGTGAGCTGGGTGAATTGAGAAGAATTTAAAGACAGCTAGCATAAAACTTTTAGGAGAAAAAATAAGGCTGAGTCAAATCTAACCTGCCATATAAACCAGAATTCAGTAAATCCAAGACTCCTAAGTATCTGTTCTCTCAAGTCACCACTAAATCAACAAATTCAATGCTTATTTCTTAGAACTTTAAAAATATTTTATAAATATAATGTTTATTATAATACATGAGCAGAAAAGAAAAAAATTTAGTCACCCAATCTTTCTAACCAAAGATTCATACACTGCGGAGCTTTTAGCCATCAGTCTGCTATCTCTGAATTTTAAAATGTTTACTGTTACTTTTTCTTCTGATTATTCTTACTGTAAAATAATCCAGAAAACAAGAAAGGAAAAATCTTGCCAGTTAGAGCATTTAATTTTACTTGATTTTTCTTAAAATTTAATTAACTCAGTAAGTATTCACTGAGCACCTGCCACATGCCAGACACTGTGCAGGCACACGTTCTCTGTCCTCATGCAGCTTATGGTCCCGTGTGGGGGACAAGCACAGAGCAAGGGGTCACACACACAATGTAAAATCCCAACTCTGACAAGTGCCATGCCTAAATTAAGGGAGTTGGTACAGTTATATTTTTGTTTCCATTACATTGTAAGCATTTTCCCACATTACTTAATTTCTTGAAAACTTGATTGTTCATGATTGTACAAAATTCTTCTTAGGGACATTCTGTTGTATGAGCACTAATAATATGATTTATCTCAATCTGTTACACAAAGACTATAAGTTTATATCTCTACTTCGATATAACCATTTAAGAACATTCTAGAATAACTGATTCACATTTTCATATTATAATTATATGAATTATAATTATGTGAATTATTCACATTATAATATTGATGAGTATCTTTTATATAAATATTCGACTAGATCTGTAAATACTTTTTAGAATTGGTTTCTTGAACTGAAATCACTGGGCACAGGGGTATAAACATTTTTAAAGTATGTGAAATGTATAGCCAAATTATGTAATATAACTTAGTATTTAACACAATAATTATGTTCTAATAGTTAATCCTTATTATATAGTGCTTGCTACAGAACAAGCACCATTGTAAGTGCTTTATATTTTATTAACTCATTTAACCATCACAGTAACACCATGAGGTGGATTCTATTATTACTTTAAAATCTGAGACAGATTAAAAAACTTGCAGTGTCACACAGGATATGACACTGGAGAGCGTGGGTCTGGATTCTGTGCCCTTAACTTCAGTGCTGTAAGCTTCTTGGATATAAACAATTCCTAGATCCAAATCAGTCACTAGCATCACATGGGTGCCTGAGGAAAACGTTATGCTGATAACTTACTGGCTTTGAGATGTTTAACTTCTGCCCATCCAAGAAGAGCAAAACACTAGAAATGAGAGAGCAGCTCTTTTGTTCTTTATAGTCTTTATATGTTCTGTACACAATAAGCATTCAACTCCCTGATGCTTTCTGATAGTAAATACAATATAACATGCTCACTGCAGAAATTTTGAAAAATAAAAATGTTTAAAAAAGTAAATCACCTAATTTTGCTGCTCAGAGATAACCACTGTGAACATTTTGATGTATAACTTAACATCACGTTTTTCTATATATCTATAAACACAAGAAAAGAAAAATAAAATTTGGATGTTATATATAATTTTCTATCTTTTAAAATTCATATATCGCAAGCGTTTTCCCTATATTCTACAGACTTATTTTTTGTGGAGAGCATAATATGTAATATAATAATATGGCCATGCCATTATTTAATCATTCCCATATCTCTGGATACCAACTTTGTTTCAATAATTTTCTGCTGTAACAGACACTTTGGTAAATGCTCTTATTATATACATCTTTGACCGAATTTTAGTTTCTTTGGGAAGGCTAGAAGCTGGGAGTCCTGAAACAAACAATGGTTTTAAGGTTCTTGACATAAGCTGCCACTGTCCTGGCAGGCTGTGCTAACACTTTCATAATGAACCCTTTTCTTGAATTGGATCTTCTTAGTAAACAACAACCCCGTCATTCTATTCCACCTTTCCATTCAACATCTCTGCTCACTTGCCTTTCTGCTGTGATCCAACACCAACTGGGCAGATATATACCCACTACTTACCTTGTGCCAGGTACCGTGTCAGACACTATGAGTATAACCTTAGGCAAAAGTAGGTGCGCGCGCGTCCCGTCACCAGGGAAGGGTCGGAGACACTCTCACGATGCTGCCACACCTCCTTCCCACGGCCACACCTCTTTCCCAATCGAATTTTTTTATTACGCATTTTAATTTCAAGGCTATGGATTTAATAGGACTCCAGAGGATGGGAAAAGTACTGAAAAATCAAAATAATTTTGAAAGTAAACATTGCAGTAGTGCTTACTTACCAGAAAGGCATTGGGTAAGCAAAACGTTCCCTCAGATCAATGTTCATGAAAGGAACGTATTCCATACCATTTATTTTTGACGTTGTCCTAAAAAATACAAGAAAAAATATAAAGTAGGTGTTCAAGTCTACCTTAATTACCAATTTTATTTAAACTTCTTAAAATTCAAATGACAAGTTATGGTACTGTAATAAAATTAAACTCACCACCTCATGTAATGTTGATAAGTTTATTTGAACAAAATTTTCACGAAATAGTTGAATACCAGAAAATAACTAATCCAATTAAATTCAATCAGAGTTATTCTTTTTTTTTTTTATAAATTTATTATTTATTGATTGATTTATTTATGGTTGTGTTGGGTCTTCGTTTCTGTGCGAGGGCTTTCTCCAGTTGCGGCGAGCGGGGCCCACTCTTCATTGTGGTGCGCGGGCCTCTCACTGCCGCGGCCTCTCCTGTTGCGGAGCACAGGCTCCAGATGCGCAGGCTCAGTAGTTGTGGCGCACGGGCTTAGTTGCTCCGCGGCATGTGGGATCTTCCCAGACCAGGGCTCGAACCCGTGTCCCCTGCATTGGCAGGCAGATTCTTAACCACTGCGCCACCAGGGAAGCCCCCAGAGTTATTCTTTTAAGACTAACATCCTTTACAACAAAACAACTGTCTCAAGATAGGGCTACACTAGAGGTACTGAAAGTGTCACCAGGACACAATGCAAATTGTTTCCTAAGCCCAAAGAGAGAAAGCAATTGCTTAGTTATTTGGGGATTTAAAAAACATAACATTTACAATTCTGGGAAATATGTTCTTTATATTTTCTGGTTATGAGACTAAGGAATGGGTAGTGAAGAAGGTAGTGGCACAGATAACAGTTATGGCCTCTTGACAAATTTAAGAAATGTGACTTGTAGTAGTTTTGCATGTTCTCTTCCAGTTTTGTTTATATGTTTACTTGCATATATTAGCTATTTCCTTCTGTTTCTTTCCCTCCTTTCATTTAGAAGGAGTTGCAGGGTAACTTCACAATTTAGTCTCTAGGTAACAATATACAATGCAACAATGACTGAATTGGAGGACTAATTAATACAGCGGGTGATGAACACAACATCTGTGTATCCTCATCTTGAGATGGTGAGAGCTGTTCACTTGTATGAAGGACAGCTGCATCTTGTTAGGTAGAAACATAGAGCGGTTCTGTAGTAGTGCCGAATTTCAAATGTGTGCAGAAGGGAGCATGTGGATGCTGAGTAGCCAAAGTTCTGGACTGTCACTAACTTGTCTCTCAGGTCCAAAACCACTCTTCTTGTCCTCCTTTGTGTTGTGCTGGTTCATATGCATTTTTTCTAGGCAAAGAGAGCCAGATTAGTAGGAGGAGAATTAAAATCTTTAGCAGGAAGAGAGAAAAATGCCCTCAGGTGGCTGCTAAAGAGGAAGGAGCCCTTCTAGCGCAACTTCAGCAAACTAGAAAGAGCAACCTCATGATGCGCGCAGCTCCAAGCAGGCTGATCTCCTTCAAAGCCCAAGTGAAGAGCAGCTGCACTGGCTCAGAAAGCGATCAAGGATTTCCACAGCCTGTTCTTTTGTATTTTTAATATCCCCTGAGGCTGCTTCCAGACACTGAGCGGGCTTCCCAGCCCAGGTGTTGGCAAACTTTTTCGGTAAAGGGTCAGACAGTATCTAGTTTTGGCTTTGCAGTGAGGTCTCTGTCACATATTCTGGGGTTTTTTGTTTTCTTTTTTGCAACCCTTTAAGGAAATGTAAAAAAACCATTCATAGCTTAAGGCTGCCCTTTGCTGACTCTGGCCTAGACTGCTATTTCAAGGTAACAATTAGGGCTCTGGTCACAAGGTGGAAGAGATGATGAATGGTCTGCCGTAGCTCTACTTTGCCCCATAACCGTTATTATTCAATTTTGAAGAATGCTAAGATTTTCAGAAAAAAATACATCTAGCGGAAATGAGAATACTAAAATATATTGAAGAAATTTTAACCATTTCAAGTTGTGACTATGTGACAACATAATTTATAATTACATAATAACAGCACGACACATTAGATGTGACTACGACTCAGCAAACCTAATGAGAGTAACATTACCTGCATTGATTATGTTAACAAAACTGTTCATTACAACCAATCATAAACTGATTTACCTGAGAACTTCTATTTCTTCTGCTGTGTATCTCTGTCCTTGTGCATCACATGACTGTGGACTTATAAATGGCTGAGGTCTTTCAAGGAAGGGATTAGTTCCTAGTGGAAAATGTGCTCTCACTGGAGGTGGCTTCGGTTTAATATTCGTTGCCTTGATTTTGCATGATGGCTTTGTTAAAGGCTCACTCAATGCTTCTGCTCTACAATAGAGAGAGGTACAGAAAAACCGTTCTAGTTTTTCTTCTCACATTTAAGCTTTCCAGAACATAAAATTTACTTCAAGAACCAGTCAAGCATCCCTAATGTAAAATTAGTATATAAAATTCCTACATACTAGTCAACAGTTCACTACTTAAGCTACTCCCAAAGGTAAGTATTTTTGCAAACAACATTTTATTGACAACATTAATTGAGCACTTATTGCATGTCAGATCCTACGCTAAGTAAGGGGGATACAATAATGTATGAAACACAAACCCTACTCTCAAGGTGCTCCTAGTATTGTGGGGAGAGAGACAATTGCATCAAAAGTGAGATGCGAGGCTGGAAGTACTCTATGCAAGTGAATGCACAGTAGAAATTACTGACTTGATGGGAAGCGGGTGAGTCAGGGAACATTTTTCCAAATTGACATTTGAGCTGCAGAAGAATCCACCTGGGGAGCAAGGAAGGGTTCTAAGCAGGGAGAACAGCATGAGCAAACGTGTAACAAGCTAAGGTAATTTCAAAAGAATAGACGGGGCCCCTGTGAACAGTACAAATGAGAGGCAGCAGGAGATGAGACCAGTGGCAGGGACTGGATCACGGAAGGCCTCACATGGTATTTAAGGGAATTTTGACTTTATTCTGTCAAAGAACTAACAATCTAAAAAACAGAAGTTCTTAATCTAAGGTCCTTATATGAGATTTAGGAGTCTTGTTAACACTCTGAAATTATATGCAAATAAAATGTTAAGTTATCTTTTCCGTACAGTGTGTCCATTCTTTAGAAGAGATCCTCAAAAGAGCCTGTGACTGACCCATGCCCCTGCACTGAGGATGCACTCAGAGAGTACTAGATGGGTTACTCACATAGGTAATAAAAGCCATCTATGATTCTGACTGGGGAAAGAAGTAAAAATGGAGAAGA